>NW_024350319.1:16886981-17573998 GCF_902729225.1 Pteropus medius | reverse complement strand
CACTTAAGTTTTACAGATGTTCAAGCATAAATCAGTATTCAAAATGAAGGACCATACAGAAATTCAAATCAGTCTCTCCCTTAAAAGAAGTTTCTCCTACCAGTTGAATAACTTTTTTTTCAAAGCAGCTTTTACTTTATCATAATAGTTTTTGCATTTATACAGTTTTGACACTTCCTAGGCTCTCTAAGAATCAATTAATCTATCCAACACCTCTGTGCAGTGGATACTAATCAGTTACCCACACATTATTCTCAACTCCTTATTTCTAAGACTGTGAAAAACTTACTCATAAGCAGTTACTGAACTGAGCCAAGGTGAATGAGACGAAAGAAATAACTGAACACTTGCCAACATTCACTGCTTTTTAGGTTCTGTTTTGTTTTTTTAACTAATCCACCCCATCCCAGCCAATAAAAGAAATTTATTACATGTGAACATTTATCTGGCTGTTTTTCATGATTGGGCTATCACAAAAGCTATATAGGGAGTCCTCATCTTCCAAAAGAAAAAAAATAAAAACTCTGTCAAAAGAGAGCAAGTATAAAGAACTCAATTGGGAAGAGAATAAAAAAGCTTAAGAGAAATGAGTAGGAGGAATTATTCACAGCAACTTAATTAAAAATGATTGATATTTTAAGTATTGGGAAAGAAGATTCTAATTAAAAAACTAAGCAATAGTGCTTTAATCAAGTCTAGAAAATATTCCCACTCCCATAAAGAAAAGTCTATGTACACTTTAATTTTAAACTTTCAAGCTGTTTATCTCTTAAGAAAATGAGCTTACCCAACTTCTCATTAACTTAGCACAGAACTTCTGAAAAAAGATGTTTCTAGATACAGTCCACTATCAAACATAAAACAGAATACACTTTATACACCCTGTTCTACCAATGCACCTTTTTTTTGTCCTTTTAGAGGTACTTGGAGTATTAATGTTATAGTAACATCTCAGTACAAGGCAGGCAAGCCAAAAACATTTAACAAGTGATCTAGTTAAATATCAGAGAATGACTGTTGTTTGAGTACATATGAAACAAAGGTCGATGACAAAAATAAAATGCATTTAAAGGACTTATTACATAGATAAGATCTATAAGTGTAGTTTTACTACTTTTACCTAATTAAATTACTGAAATACGTGTAAAACAGGTGAAAGAGAAGGTACCAGTGAATGCCAATTCAGAAAATAAAGATACCTAAAGAAAACAATACAGCTACACTAAAATAGATTGGCTCAGATTTGAAAGGGATATACATAAACAAGATAGAATGAAAGACAATCCAACAAGAAAAATATGAATGATGCTGAATTAAGAAAACAGTTAAAGAATTTTTAGGAACTAAAATTAACTCTTTCCCTACAAATATCATGCTAGAAATTGTCAGATAGAGAAGCATTCCTACATTCAATACGAACCTAAGTAAAATATCCTTCAAGGCTCCTTTCAAAGGTTCTATTATGTTGTGATTCATTCACTTTAAGTCACAATAAAACTTTGGTATTACCATAAAATCATCAAAGTCATCAGAAATAAGAGAGATCATATACTAAAACTGCTGAAGAGTTAACATTTGATGTTCCTCAAAAGCTATAAATTGTTCTTCATAATTAAATTTTAAAATTAGTTTTTTTGTATTCCCACACTTAATTCCATATCCATCTAATTAAAAAAAAAAAATTGACATATTTAGACACTCAACAGTAGCTGTACCTCCCAACAAGTATCTGTAGGAATGGAGGAAAAAAAGAGGAATAGGCTTAATGCTTCCATCCTTTAAAAACAAACATACCGTTTTGATAAGTCTACTCAAACATTGAAATATCAGTTTGCAAAAAGTATGCAATCTAAATTTAATGGAATTTATTCAACGCTAGAATGCTATTTCCATAGAATATGTGCATGCCCTAGAATCAAATTCATCTGAGTAGCTTAAAATTCATCTTTCCTATTGCTATATGAAGTAATATAAAAGAAGGTTAAATGTAAAATGAAAAATAAAAATGAAAACACACTTAGGTTTGAGCCACTTCCTAAACTATATGATCTTAAGGAAATTATTTAACCTAAGCTAATTTACAAATCATCTATAAAAAGAGAATATATTGACAACTGTCTTAAGAGATTGTGAGCATTAAATGAGATGATTCGTTTAAAGTGATTAGAATTCCCAAAACAGAGTGAAAGCACTCATTACATATGAATGATTAATTTTAATACCAGATAATAGAGACAGCAACTAATAATACGCATCTATAACTAATTTTCCTTTTAAAAGTGAAGCCCAAATACAATTACGTAAAAATCAGGCACAAAATAATTTAGAAACCTAGCCAGTGAAATATGACATGGTATAGAAACAAAAATAGCATTAGCAAATGAGATTACATTCCTTAAAATTTCAACAAAAGCACTGAAAATTTTTTAGAATTTAAAATTTATAAGCAAAGCAGTTTCCTGAAAATTAACAGCATTCTTGCTCTATAGCAAAAGAGGGGGAGATGGATGCGGAGGTAGGTTGGTAGGTAGGTTGGTAGGTAGGTGAGACCAGAAAGGCACGTAGAAGGCCATTCCAATAATAATAATATTATACATATATACATGCATTTTTTTAATAATAAATGTTAAAACTGGCAGGTGAGCTAGGAAACACTCAGGAAAGACACAGCCAAAGGACGCAGGTTACCTAAAAGACGGAGATCTAATCATAGGATTACAGAAAGCTTCCTCTCCCCCCACATGTTGCCTACCATTAATAAGGCTCCTACATACCAACAGGGTACATCTGAAAGAACTACAAGCCAAAGAAGTTACTACGGAAATTCAAAGACATAAAGAACATTATAGGAAATTTTAGCCTCTGACACCAGTTACAGAAATCAGTAAACACAGCCTACCTCCTAGACAAATAACATAAAACCTCACGCTAAAGGCCTATTTGCCTGAGTTCCTTTTAATCTTTTACCAAATACATCATGCCCAACTATCGACAACAATAAAAAATTACAAGGTGTGCTAAAAGGTCCCAAAAAAATTTTTCGAAGAGACAAAGCAAGCATCAAAACCAGACTCAGATGTGACAAAGATTTTTAGAATTACCACACTGAGAATTTAATAATTATGATTAATATGCTAAGGGCTTTAAAGAAAGAAGTGGACACCATGCAAGAACAGGAAGATAAGGTAAGCAGAGAAATGGAAACACTAAGAAAGAATCAAAAAGAAATGACAAAAATCAACAACACTGTAACAGATATGAAGAATGCTTTTGATGGGTTTATTAGTAGACTGAACACAGGAGAGAAAACAATCAGTGAGTTTGAAGATATGTCAATATAAACTTCCCAAACTAAAACATAAAGAGGAAAAGAAAAACACACAAACAAAAACAGAACAGAATATCCAAGAACTGTGAGACAATTACGAAAGTTCAACATATATAATAGAAATATCCAGAGAAGAGAAAAAGAACAGACGAAATATTTGAATAATAGCTGAGAATTTTCCAAAATAAAGGAGAGAAACCACACCACAGATACTTGAAGTTCAGAGACCATCAAGCAGTACATATACTGAAAAAAAATCTACACTTAGGTTTGTTAAATTAAAACTGTAGAAAACCAAAAACAGAGAAAATCTTGCAGAGAAAAAAAAAACACCTTACCTTAAAGAACGTTAAGAATTACATAGAAGTTCTCTTCAGAAACCGTGCAAGCAAGACACAAAAGTGAATATTTAAAGTGTTGAAAGAAAAAAACACCAACCTAGAATTCTGTATCCGGCAAAATGATCCTTCAAAGGTAAAGGACAAATCAAGATTTTCTCAGAGAAACAAAAATTAAGTGAATCTGTCACCAGTAGACATGCACTGCAAGAAATGTTAAAAACATCTCTCTTCAGAGAGATGGAAAATGTGTATGTCAGAAACTAGGTTTACATAAAGAAAGGACCAGCCTTATAGAAATAAATGAAAGTAAAATAAAATACCATTAGGCACTTACAAATTAAGATAAAATTATATACATACTTTAATACCTTTAAATACATATATGACCAAAGGCAAAAAAATCTAAAGAATGAATGCAAAATCAAAGTCTATTACATACCTAAAAATACCATGAAACAAATTGAAAAGCCAACTACTATCTAGAAAAAATTATAACATATATTTAACAATCTACAAGATTTTTTTTTTAAGCATCCACAGTTTGGGGAGTAGGAAAGGGTTGACTTTTCTGGTGAGTGAATTTGGGAGATAAAATTGGGCATGCTTTGTTCAGTATCTCATAGATACTTTCTTATTTAGAGCCAGTCTTATCTACAGATGTCCACAGGGGCTCTATGCTGTAGACTACAGGGGCTCTATGCTGTAGACTTAAAAGAATACATTCTGGCCCCGTAAAGAGGCCTGCAGTTTTCCAGTAAAGCGACTAGCTCGATAAATCTTAATCAGAGATGAAGTACTGGCAAGGACACTGTGGCAAGATATCTAAGTCAATCTTCCAACCCAGCTTTACCCACCCACAATTCTGATCTCCATCTGATTCCCTTGTATATGTGTTCAATTGGTACAGAATTCAGGGAGTAATGATATCAATTATCTGTTCTCCAGCCACAAGCAGTATTTCCAATATTAGCCATGTTTTATAACTTCATCTAAATGTTTCACAAACCAAGTAGTCACAATTAAGAGGGCTAAGGTACAGAGACAAATATATGGATAGAGAAATAAATATAGATAATTTGTTATAAAGAAAAAAGAACAGTTCTATAGCACATCAAAGAGCACTTTCCTTCTTGGATGTTGAGTATCTTGAGGAATCAGAAGAACAAAATCAGAGATGTGGATTTACATTGTGAAGCTAATAAAGTTGAAGCTTTAGGGCTATACATTTGGCATTGGCTTCTTCCAAAAGTCCTAGACATGATTTTTTATATTCATGATTTTGTACTCTTTTCTTTAAAAGAACCCCTGAAATTATAAAAGCTTGAAACCTCACAAAACCTGGAGCAGCTCTGGATAAAACCTAAGAAGAAAGCAGAATAAAGTCAAATGCATTCTGGATTGGGATTTTTAATTTTAGTCCAACTCTGAAGATTCTGAAATTCACAAGTTATTAGAAAAATTCTAAGATATTACAGCTAAATGAAACATAATCTGTCCAAGTGGTTACTTCATAGCTTAACATAATAAAAAGCTGAAACCCTATTTAAAGGAAAGATTCATTCTTACTCTCTCACCTCAAAGAGGGGATTTTATCATTCTACTATTATATTAGCTATTATGCAAGCAACCTACGAAAATTTTTATGATCTGATGTTAAAGGACAAGAAAAATTATTATAATCACTTCTAAGGAATCTATATGAAAGAACTTGGCAAAGAATAGGTTTTTTAGTATGTGAAATAATAAGGATTATTTTTTCTTTCCTCTTTTTCCAAATATCCTATAATTAGTTTTATAACTTAAATTTTTAAATTATAATTTAACACTATGGCTATAAAGAAGTAAAAATGATCTAATCTTATGTAGTTTTAAAGATTCTGAAGCTAGTCCATAAAGAGTTCCAAAATACTTTAGCAACTATGTTTTTTTAATGTATAACTTCTTCAAGGTAATTACTTTGACAAATATTATTTTTGTCCCATATTTTATGAGCACACCATAATTATGTTACCTTCTTCAGAACTGTGCTCAAACAGTTTAAGGAAGACAGATTCCCCATATTATCGTAACCTAGATTGTTGCACTTTTCCTGCCTTCTTCCGTCTCTTTCCTTTAAAAGAGCTCCTATTTCTTATGTCTCACAGTACATGTACTTTTGGTAACAATCTTTATTTCCTATTACTAATGCTGTTCTATATAGAAAGAAGAGACAGGTATTAACACTTATTAAATCCGTATTTTTAATTTTATAAATCATAAATATATTTGATCATGACCCTAGCCTAAAATAAAATGTTACATGACTTCTGTGCAACACTTTATTTATTCTGGAATTTTAGTTTTCATTCCCCAGGCAAGATTTAGGTTGTGCTGCTTCGGTTATAAAATAAATGGGTATATTACATTAACTATGTGAAATTTTATGTATTCTACCACGGACAACCAGAGCAATGGTTAAAAAGGGGATGAGGGGCAACAGCTCTCCTCAAAACTATCTTTAATTTGAGCTTTGGCAATTTTATTTTAGGTTTAATGGTAAATTACATTAATAAGAGTTTCTCACTTCATTTTTATTCTGTGACCAAAATGCAAGTATGGAACATGCTTTCCTTGGCTCCTGAAATAAAAGGCAACAAAATTCTATAACTCCAAAATTTACCATAGAATCTGAAGTAAGGGTTACATTTCACTGTATCTGAAAAGACAATCTATAGAAATCTCTTTGGTATTTTAATACCTCAATGCCCACCAAAAGAAAAGAAAATAGACTAAAAAAATTAAAATGGCAGTTATTTAATAGCTACATAAATATTTAACTTCTTTTCCTACCCCCTTCTGCCCTTTTCATGCATTCTGTATTACATGTACATCTGTAAATCTCAACATTTTTTTCAGGAAAGACGGGATTCAAATACGTAATGAATGTGAAAAATGTATAATTCAAATAAGAAAGTCAAATGACAACTTTTAACTACATTCAACACCATTTAAGCTAAAAATCTCAAAATCAGCTACAATGAACATCACATAGAACTCCATTTAGAAGAGACTATAAATAAAATAACTTACTATTCTTATTTTGTAATTTTAAAAACTACCTCTTACCTCAAACATTATTTTTAGAAACAGGAACATTATTTTTTCCCTTTAACTGTTTGGTCATTCTCGAAAAGTATTCATTCAACATACTATAAGTTTTACATTTCTTTTAAAGTTTGAAAAAACTCTCTTTCTTACCTCTTTATCCCATCTCTCTTACATTTGTCTTATAAGAGCCAAAATTACCATAAGTACGTAAGTAGACAGAACAAATCATTACGAAATGTTTGGTGTTTAGGAGATTGTTAATTCATATGAGAACATATAAAACTGCATATTTGGTTAGGCAGGCAAGTAAAAGTTTTCATATTAAACTGGTAATTCAAGGTGGAGGAGAGTGGGAGAGAACAGTATCCCAAGACATTGCTTAAATAGAAAACAAAAAATCCCACTCTTCCAATGTGATTTTAAAGTCTGGATAAAATCTACCTAGGAAATTATAGGATTCTGTGATAATTTTCTTCTAAATGGTAATTCCCCAAGGCCCAGACCAACATATACTTAAATTTTTGAAACTCAAATGAAAATTAAGACAGTATCTACCTTTGTGGTACTAAACTTCATATGATAGGGGAAGGTTAGATGAAATGTAAAAGATTCATGGAGTTCTTCAATTCTGTCATCCTCAATTCTGGATTGGTAAACTCACTAAGAAATGAATTAAGAAGTCTTAAAGGTACAACTGAAATGCAAGTAAATAGAGCTCCCAATTAATCCAGCATCTCATTCAAAATGTTTTCCCTGCTAATTAAGAAAACCAAGAGTTACCCACAAACATAAAAGTTATTATAACATGCAAATTAAATCACTGTTCTAATTCATGAAATTGTGTATAGCAAATATATGTTAAATTTGCAGTAAGGTTGACCAGTGCTTAAAAATGAATAATGCTATAATGCACAGGGAAAAAAAAGAAGTAGCAATAATATACGATGAAAGAGTTGATGACAACACAGTTTATCTCACACAGTCTCTATAATTATGGCCTATCAAATTTTCTGATTGCAGAATGGCAAATAACTGTTGATCTGAGCTTAAAAGTCTTTGAAACTGTGTAAGATTCAGGAATTCTGTTCTTTGGAATTCTCATAATCCCAACAATAAATCTAAAAGTACAACCTATTCTATGTTTGAATTAAAGAATAAGTTGAAATTCCTGAATTAAAATGAAGGTTACAGAACACATTTCCCAATATTTGAGAATATGACAATGAATCACTGTGGGAAAACTGACATTAAAAGAACTATCACATAAAACTTTTTCCATAGAGGAAAAAGTCTTGAGTTCCTCTTCCTTAACTAATTTGACTATCGTTAGTGCTTTAAAAAATTATTTAGAAGCTAAGGAGTTATTTTATACATGTATGCACATACGCTCACATGCATACACACAGAAATTCCCCCATCACAGTTCAAATTTAATTTGCATTTTATAAAAATCTATCTTTAAAATGCCAAATTGGCAAAGATTAGTAGGAAAGAGTGAAGAAAGTTCAGTCATGTTTAAAAGCCAGGGTGTTTAGGAAATTTATAAAAAAGTATATAAATTTCTATCTTTAGGAGCACATAATATGAATTGCCAGAGATTTTTAGTTTTTCCTAAGAAAAGAAATAGCTAATCTGAATGTCAAATTTATAACTCATATAACATCATCATTTGATTTACCTGAACACTTATCAGACAAGTGTGATCCTATGAGGTGAGGCACAGAGGAAAGCCTGCAGCAGCAAGAAATGTGAACTCTAAACTACATAAAACTGAAAAGGCAAAAACGGCAAAGAGAAAGGATAAATTATTATCACTACTAATAACTTATAATTGTGGTTTTTATAGGTTACATTTTCACATTTATTCTATCATTTGAAGAACATTTTATTTTCCCAATAATTCTCTGAGGACAGAAGAATAAGCATCATTTATAGTAAATAGAGTTACACATATAAAACACTTAAAATGTCTATTACACAATAAGTATTCAATTGTTAATTATTATTGTCTGTTACAGATGCAGGTTCAGAGGTCATGAAGGCTTGCCATTGGTGGGAAAGCAGAAAACCATTTTAGAAACATGGATAAAGGAGGAAGAGTTAAAAAAGACCAAAGGGGAGTCAGTAAGGTCATGAGGAAAAACTAGACTATAACTAGTCACAGGCTTCATTAGTCACAGAGTTCCAACCTCGCACAAATGAAAAAGAGAACACAATGGCATATCATAAACAGGTATTCCTGGAGAGGCTCATCCCTAGTCAGAGAAGATCACTAACAACTCCCAGGTTCAGGAGCAAAAGTCACGTATACCCCTAATTTTCCTTGCTGAGAAACCTATTTTGAGACACTAAAATTTCAGCAGAAGTTTGCTCTTTTTGTTTCAATCTTCGAAACATGAAGGGAAGATGAAAACGTTATTCTAGAGAACAATAGTGAAAGGTTTTCATTCTATCCTATTTAACAAAATGAAAAAGCTATCAAAATATACTTTAAGTTCATGTCAAGCCAGTCTTTCTAATTGGCTCTTCTATAAAGGAAACAACTGAGCTAAGCTAGTTTTCTGCCAACAGTGTAAATCATACCCAGAACATGCAACACTTTATTACAGAAATGGTGTGTTTTCTAAAAAAACAATAAAACTATGGTAAACTTAAAAAAAAAAAAATTGCTGGAAATTAGAGGCAGCTTCCTAAAATCAAAATACAAAGTAATCACAAATTTCTCAGTCATATTTGATCAAGAATCTTAGTATCAAAATTGATGGCTGAACTACTTTTAGTTTGACGTGGTCTTAACAACATAAACAACTAAGTCAATTACAAGGTTAAAGGAGAATTTTATTAACTTTATTTTAATCCAACAACTCAGTTTACTCAAATCTCCAACTTCCTTCCCTATGTCCAAACTATTTTCTTATCACTGAATACTAAGAAATTGCTCTTCTACATCACACCATAGAAATTCAAAGAACTATGCACAGCCCTAATTAATCACAAAGCAATCAAAGGAATGAAAAAAGGATAGAATTTACAACTCTGTTTACTGAAGACCAAATAAAAATTCACTTTTGCAGGAGGATTTAGTTATGATGTTTATGCTGTGCAGCTAGATTTTAAATTTCATATATTTTTAAAAGTTATTATTAATTAAAACAACAGGTATACTATAATATTTTGAAAGCATAATAGCAATAGAGGACTTAATACAGGATTCATTGTCTAAAGAAAAGTATGAAGACTCGAATAGCAACACCTAATGATTTATCAGAAAAAAATTAACTAGATTGATCAGCCCATTTCTTACACAGTTTTGCTTCAAAGCATAAAGGGAATACATACCAGATGTTATCGATGAACCAAAAACATCTCTAAATTACATTCATTAAGTTCAGATTAAACATAATTTACAATTATAAATATGCCAAGGGCTAGTCTGTTCCTGCATAGCCATTTAGCCTCAAATTCATAACCACATTGAGTAAAATTTAAGGTATTTTCCAGCAGAATTCCTCTAAAATCATTTCTGTGTGCTTAACTGAACAAATCACTAAGGCACAAATTTAGGAATAAAAAATGGAAAATTATAAGGAGATACTAATGGATGATTCCTAAATTCTACTGGAGTTTAGGAAAACTTTCCCTCTACATCCAGTTTTAAATTGCTACATAAGTACCAAATCAATTTGCAATTTTCAAACCACCATCTTCCAAAAAGGAATCCAACAATTTCAATTAAAAAGGGCTGTCCCTATGGATGGACCTCGAGATAATCATGCTAAGTGAAATAAGCCAGAGAGAAGTTGAAAATCACATGATAACACTTATATGAGGGATATAAACCTAAAAGCAACAAAAGAACAGGACACACAAGCAGAAACTTATAGATATGGACAACAGACTAGTGGTTACCAGAGGGGAGGGGAGAGGGGGAAGGGGGAGGTAGACAGGGTAAAGAGAGTCAAATATGTGGTGACAGAAAGAAATCTAAATATGGGAGGTGAACACAGTCTAAATATATATGCGCCTTACTGTTAAAATATACAGCTAAAACATTGGATTTGTTAACCAATGTCACCATAAAAAAATAATTAATTTTAAAAAACTTAAAAAATAAAATAAATAAAAAGGGCTGTCCCTGACACTTCACAATACCCATAGGCTTATACAACCTAACTACCTTTAGCAAGAATTTTAGCACATAAAGTTGAAGATTTGGTAACTATCATACAGTCATTCATCGCTTAATAATAAGGATACACTCTAGGAAATGCAACATCAGGCAATTTCATCGTGTGGACATCATAGAATGCACTTACACAACTCGAAATGGTATAGCAAACTACACACCTTGGCTATACCGTATAGTCTACTGCTCCATAGGCCATAAACCTGTACAGCATGTTATTGTACTGCACACTGTAGTTAATTGTAAAACAATGGTATTTGTGTAACTAAACGTATCTAAACATAGAACAGTAAAAATAATTTTAAAAAAGATACCCCTGTATAGGGTACTTACCATGAATAAAATTTGCAAGACTGGAAGTTGCTCTAGGTGAGTGAGTGAGTGGTGAGTGAATGTGCAGGCCTATGACATTACTGTACACTACTGCATACTTTATTTACTCTGTACACAGGCTATACCACTAAAAAAAAAAAAAAAGTTGACCTTAGCTTACTGTAACTTTTTTACTTTAAAACTTTTTAAAATTTTTTAACTTTTCAACCCCTTCATAGTAACAGCTTAAAACATTGTACAGTTCTACAAAAATATTTTTCAGTTCTTATTCAAAAAGCTTTTTAAATTTTTATTTTATTTTATAAACTTTTTTATTGCAGACTAAGACATAAATACACATAGGGTCAGGATCATCAATATCACTGTCTTCTACCTCCACAGCTTGTCCCACTGTCTTCTGGGGCAATAACATGCATGGAACTATCATCTCCTGGGAAAATGCCTTCTTCTGAAATACCTACTGAAGGCCTTGCCTGAAGCTCTTCATAAGGAGATGTCACTCTTTAGAAATATATCCATGATGGTTTGCTTGCTTTTATTCATCATAAATTTGCTTGTAAACAGAAAACAACACCATGAATATTCCTCTCTACTAATAAAAACCTTTCGGTACTGGGCCCCATGTTTTAAAACTTTTTAAGGAACTTGTTGAGGTCTGCAAAAGCTTCTGCTAAATGCTTTGCTGTGAATCTTCTTAGGAGTTCTTCTTGTTCTTCTTCAGCAGTTTCCTTTCCTCTTCACTCTTCTTTAGTTATGCATTCCTGTTCCAGTTCCAAAAACTCACTAGTCAATTCCTCAGGAACCACCTTGAGGAGCTGCTAAATGTCATCCTCATCCACACCCAGGTTGAAGTTGTTTGCCTTCTCAACCATAGCCTTGTTGATTTTTGCAACCTCCTCATCCTTTGAGGTCACAGATGAACCTACTGAGTGTCTCCTTCCAGATGACATTCATATACTCCTCGGTGACATCACCCAAGCCCAAGCAAGGTTCTTTGATGAAGTCATAGGTGGTGTAATACTTCCAGGATTGCATCGGTGTCTTCTGTGTCTTCCTCAGTTGCAGCAATAGCCTCGGCAAAGGTCCTCCTGAGGTGGTAGACCTTAAAAGTTGCTGTAACTCTTTGATCCACTGGTTGGATCAAAGAGGTGGTGTTTGTAGGAAGAAATATCACTTTGATACTGGGATTAAGGTCACCAATAAAAGGAGGCTATATGCAAGTATTATCAACAATAAGCAAAATCTTGAAAGGTATGTTATTCTACAAACAATACTCCTCCATTTTGCTTGAACAGAAATTCAAGAGGGTGTCTTGAAAAAGGAGGGTGGGCAATCCATGACTTTTCACTGCTCCTGTAGTACACGGCAATGTGTGTTTATTAATATGCTTGAAGATCCTGGGTTCTCGCTGTGCCAGATCACAAAGGAATTCAATTTGTAGACTGCAACATTGCCCCCAACCAAGACTGTTATCCAGTCCTTAAAAGCCTTGTAACTTGGCTTTGACTTAGCCTCCTTATAGATGAAAGTCCTTTCAGGCAATTGTTTCCAGAATAAAGAAGTTTCATCCATATTGGATATTTGCTGTAGCAAGTCATTTTCCTCCACAATCAGCTTATGGAGTTTCTAAAAATTCTTCAGCTGCCTTTACAACAGCACTGTCAGACTCACCACTCACTTTCACGTTATATAATAAATAACAATTCTCAAATCATTTAAAGCAGGGGTCCCCAACCCCTTGGCCGTGGACCATTACCAGTCTGTGGCCTGTTAGGAACAAGGATGCACAGCAGGAGGTGAGCAGCAGGCAAGAGAGAAAAGCTTCATCTGTATTTGTAGCTGCTCTCCAGCTCTTGCCATCACTGCCTCAGCTCCACCTCAGATCATCAGGGATTCGATTCTCACAGAAACACTGGTCCATGGTGCTAAAAAAGTTGGAGACCGCTGGTTTAAATTACCCAGAGCTAACAGTAAGTTCAACATTATAGTCAGATCCAGCCTTTTCTTTAAACATCACAAATAAATTTTTTGTATTGGCCACGATCATTATGGGGCTGAGAGAGATATGTCTGTGTCTGGTTTTTAATCCAGGTTATCAGAAGATTCTCCATGTCTAATATAGGCCCTTCTCAAATTTTCATTAGTCTTGTTGCCTTCAATGAAAAAGATCCTTTAACATCTCCTGTCACCTTATTCCTTCTTCAATTATAGCTATGGTGGAATGGGACATGCCTGACTGGAAAGCAATAACCTTCACTGATATTCTGTCTTCAAAGTCCTTAATCACTTTTGTTTCCAGGTCAGTCACTCAATGTAGCCTCTTACCGGCAACATTAGCAGTGGATTTAGCATGCATAGGGGCCATGATGAACAAAATAACACAAGATTAAATCAAGCACAAAAGAAAATGAGGCAATTAAGATGAGATGCGGTAAATATGAGATGTATGAGGCTAATGCTGCCATAACATAGCATACTGTTTTACAGCAAACTTCTTTTTATATAAGCATAAAGAGCACAGGCTACAATAATGATTAAAAGTATAGTACAGTAAATACAGAAACCAGTAATATAGTTATCATCATCCCGTATTAAGTACTATACATAATTGTAATGTGCTATATACTATTACACCAAAGGCAGCACAGGTTTCTTTACACCTGCATCACCACAAATATGTGAGCAATGTATTACACTTAGATAGCTACGACATCACTGGCCATAGCAATTTTTCAGCTCCATTATAATCTTATGGGACCACCATCATATATGTGGCCAGTCACTGGCTGAAATGTCGTTATGTAGCACATGAATAATAATTTTCATCTTTAAGGTAAACTGGGTGCATTTCCTGCAGATGCAACATGATTATAACTACTACTGGCACCATCATCCCTTAGGATTCCCTTCTCTACTAGTCAGCTTAGAAGACTATTACTGCAGAAAAGAAGCTTCTGAAAGGATATCCATCCACCCACACCCACCAATGATGTAACCAATTGGCTCAAGAATCATACTAACAGGAAAAGCAGAAAACTCTTCTGGCACCAAATACTTCACTGGCCAGTCTGAAAGAGCTTCCATCTTGGACTGTGTTAAATTTAAAAGGATGCAATAAGGACTGGTTTCTTGAAGTCAAAATGAAATTAGTAGCATACAAAATAATTTTAGTTAATTTAAGTCCATTTAAAAGTTCCACAGGGAAGGAAGGAGGTGGGACTATCATAGATAAGACTTTCAGTGAACAATATACTAAGGGCCTGTGCTCAACATCTTGCTAGAGATTGTGAGGAAATAGAGAAGGATAAAACATGATTTCTCTCGATATTTTAATGGCCAATTATAATTCAAAATATCCAACTTCACTACTTTCCTCAAAGTCAACCTGGGGACACACAAAGATAACTAGGTCACATGGCTTCCATTTCTAGACAAGATAGAGTAACAGAGTTTATCCTCCTATACAAAATTGAAAAGAATAGATAAAATATACAATGTTTTCAGATGCTAGACATTAGACAGGAAATCAGTGCAGGATGGTGATCCCTGAGAGATAGAAAGGAAATGAGGTGAGCCATACGACTCACCTCATATGACTGAAGAGAGTTTACAGGCTATAGCACAGAGAGAGAGAACTCAGACACAACCCAACAGTGTCCCTTAATTAAGGAGCCAGAACTGGGAGTTCAGGGAGGCCAAGGCAGCTGGAGTTTCCTGAGCAGAGTACTAAAGGGACAAAGCAGCAAAAGAATTTTCAGCTTAAATCAGTGCACACATGTGAAGAAACTAAGATCACCCAAAAGAGGCAGGTGGAACAATCTCTGAGGTTTACTCAACCACCATTCCCACCAGTCAGATTAGAAAAACCTTATGATACACAGGGCATTGGGTAGGCCACTCTGAAAGGAACTGCATGGGTAATATCTCAGTAGGAGCAAAATTAACTCTAGACTAATGGCTATCCTGGCCTCATCTAACAAAACTAAGAGCAAATCTCAAAAGGATCAAACTATTTCTAGGTAACTTGAACGTGTCCCCAAAACAAAGCTTAAAATATATGTATAGTCTTATGAAAATACCCAGCACCTAATAGGGTATAATCCATAATGTCTGGCAGCAAATTAAAAATTACCAGGCATGCAGCATGTGGCATCAGGCATCACAGTGCCCTGGTTCTTCTGCTGAGCTGCCCCAGGTCTGGAACTGGTGGCAGCCAGCATCAGTTCTCAGCCTGGCCTCTGCCATTTGCCTCCAGGTCCAGCACAGACAGCAACCAACCACAGACAGCTTTGTAGCTCCTACCAGGTAGTGCCGGGAGTCATAGGTAGTGGCAGATCTGGGCCTGCATGGGAGCCCCTCCCAAGAAGCCCCAGAACCAACACACATGGAGGCTGACTTCAGCCTACAATAGAGCATTACCCAATTAGCCTCACAATGGCACACTCAAAAAGTGGTCTCAACAGGCACACAAGCCCACCAGGACAAATCCCACTCTGTGGAGTAAGCCCCCACAAAGCAGTTCATAGGCTGTGAATCCTAAGAGCCAATCAGCATGAGAGTCAGTTGGCACTAACATGCCAACAACAATTAAGGCTCAACTACAACAAAGGGCACACACAACTCACACAAGGAACACTCCTGGAGCACATGATGCAGGTGAACAGGGAGACTGTGTCACTGAGCCATACCGGGCACCTACTACTTAAGGCCACATGGCCAAGATTAGAAGATATAGAAGATCTACCTAATTTATAGAAAACACACACACACACACACACACACACTGAGAAGCAGCCACGAAGAGGAAATAAGGAAACATGTCCCAAGTGAAAGAACAGGAGAAAACTCTAGAAAAAGAACTAAATGAAATGCAGGTAAGAAATCTACCCGATAGAGTATAAAACACTACTGATAAGGATGCTCAAGGAACTTAGTGAGAACTTCAACAAAGAGATAGTAAGCATAAAATATAATATAAAAACCATAAGAGTACCAGTCGAAAGTAAAAAATACAATAAATGAAATGAAGAATACACTACAGGGAATCGACAGATTAGATGAAACAGAAGATTGAATCAGCAATTTGAAAGACGACATAGCATAAAACAGCCAATCGGAACAACAAAAAGAATTTTAAAATCAGGCTAGTTCAAGGGACCTCTGGAACAACATCAAAGATGACAACATTCACATCATAGGGATAACAAAAGGAGAAGAAAGAGAGCAAGGGATGGAGAACCCATTTGAAGAAATAATGACAAAAATTCCCTAATCTGGCAAAGGAAATAGACATATAAGTCCAGAAAATGCAGAGTCCCAAACAAGATGAACTCAAACATGCCCACACCAAGACATATCATAATTAAAATGGAAAAGGGTAAAGACATACTCCTAAATGCAGCAAGAGAGAGGCAACTAGTTATTTAAAAGGACTCTCTCGTAAGACTGGCAGCTGATTTCTCAACAGAAATTTTGCAGGCCAAAAGGAATTGTCACCAAATATTCAAAGTAATGAAAAGCAAACACCTACAACCAAGACTAGTCTACCCAGCAAAATTATCATTTAAAATTGAAGAAGGGATAAAGAGTTTCCCAGACAAGAAAAAACTAAAGGAATTCATCACCACCAAACCAGTATTATAAGAAATGTTAAAGGGACTTCTTTAAGAAAAAGGGGAGAGGGGAGAGAACATAAATATGAGAAATAAAATGGCAATAACCATGTACCTATCAATAATCACTTTAAGTGTAAATGGATTAAATGCTCCAGTCAAAAGACATGGGGTAGCTGAGTGGACAAGAAAACATGTATATGCTGTCTCCGAGATACCTACTTCTCTGACCACAATGGTATGTAACTAGAAATCAATTACAAAAAGAAAACAAAAAACATACAAATACACAGAGGCTAAATAACAGGCTACTAAAAACAATGAAGGGATTAACAATGAGATCTTGGAAGAAATCAAAAGATAACTTTCAAGTAAAAGTGAAAAACCAATGACTTAAAAATCTATGTATCACGGCAAAAGTGGTCCTAACAGGAAAATTTATAGCAATACGGGCTTACCTCAAGAAACAAGAAAAACCTAAAATAAACAATCTAACCTTACACTTAAAGGAACTAAAAAAAGAACAGCAAACAAAGCCCAAGGTGAGTAGAAAGAATGAATAATAAAGATCAGAGTGGAAATAAACAAAATAGTTATTTCTTTGAAAAGATAAACAAAAATGATAACTTTAATCAGGCTCATCCAAAAAAAAAAAAAAAACAAAAAAGAGAGAGAGAGAATCCAAAGAAATAAAATCAGAAATGAAAGAGAAATGACAACTGACACTGCAAAAATACAAAGAATTACAAGAAAATACTATGAACAAATTATACGCCAACAAGTTGGACGACCTAGAAAAAATGGACAAGTTCCTAGAAACATACAATCTTCCAAGACTGAATCAAGAAGAAACAGAAAATCTAAACCAACTAATTACTACTAACAAAATCGAATCAGCAATCAAAAAACTCTCAACAAATAAAAGCCCTAGACAGGATGGCTTTACTGTTAATTTTACCAAACACTCAACAGAGAATTAACACCTATTCTTCTCAAATTATTCCAATTAAAATCAAGAGGGGGGAAGGTTCCCAAGCTCATTCTATGGGGTCACCATTGCCCTGATTCCAAAACCAGACAAAGACATAACACGTACAAAAAAAATTATAGGCCAATATCTCTAGTAAACATAAATGCAAAAATCCTCAACAAAATACTAGAAAACCAAATTCAGTAATACATTAAAAAAGATCAAACACCATGATTCAAGTGGGCTTTATTACTAGAATGCAAGGTTGGTTCAATATTCCCAAATCAACTTACATGATACACCATATAAACAAAATGAAAAATAAAAATCATATGATCATATCAATAGATGCAAAAAAAGAGTTCAAACAATATCTAGCATCCATTTATGATAAAAACTCTCAGCAAAGTGGGAATAGAGGGAACATACTTCAACATAATAAAGGCCACATATAAGAAAAGACACAACTAACATCACATTTAGTGGGGCAAAGCTAAAAGCATTTTCCTTAAGATCAGGAACAAGACAAGGCTGTCTCCTTTCACCACTTTTATTTAACATAGTATTGAAAGTCCTCACCATGGCAATCAGACAAGAAATAAAAGACATCCAAATTGGAAAGAAAGAAGCAAAACTGACATTATCTGCAATAACATATTACTATATACAGAGAACACCAAAGATTCCACCAAAAAACTTTTAGAACTGATGAATAAATTTAGGAGAGTAGCAGGATATAAAATTAACATTCACGAATTGCATTTTTATATACCAAAAACAAACTACCAGAAAGAGAAATTAAGGAAATAATCTCATTTACAATTGCATCAAAAGATAAAAATAAAATACCTAGCAATAAATTTAACCAGAGGTAAAAGACCTATACTTGGAAAATTAAAAGACATTGAAGAAAGAAAGTGAAGAAAGTACAAATAAATGGGAGAATATACTGTGCTCATGGATAGGAAGGATTAACATCATTAAAATTTCCATGCTACCCAAGGCAATCTATAGATTCAATGCAATCCCTATCAAAACATTAATAGCATTTTTCACAGGACTAGAACAAATAATCCTAAAATATATATGGTACCATAAAAGTCCCCAAATAACTACAGCAATCTTGAAAAAGAAGAATAAAGTTGGAAGTATCACACTACCTGATATCAAACTATGCTATGAGACTAAAGTAATCAAAACAGCATGGTGTTGACATAAAACAAACACATAGATCAATGGAACTGAATAGAGAGCCCAGAATAAAGCCCACATCTATATAGTCATTTAATCTATGACAAAGAAAGCAAGAATATACAATTGGGTAAAGACAGTCTTATTCATTAAATGATGCTGAGAAAACTGACAGATACATGCAAAGAAAAAATGAAACTGGACCACCTTCTTACTCTATATACAAGAATAAATTCAAAATGAATTAAAGACTTAAATGTTAGATCCGAAACCATAAAACTCCTGGAAAACATAGACAGTACACTCTCTGACACTGCTCTTAGTATTATTTTTTCTGATATAGCTCCTCGAGCAAGAGAAACAAACAAACAAAAATAAATAAACAAAGGAGACATCAAACGAAAAAGTTTTTGCACAGCAAAGGAAACCATCATCAACAAAAAGACAAGCTACTGAATGGGAGAAGGTATTCACCAATGATACATTTGATAAGGTGTTAATATACAAAAACATAAAAATTCATACAACTCAGCATCCAAAAAACAAACAATCCAATTGAAAAATGGGCAAAGGACCTGAATAGGCATTTCTCCAAGGAGGACAAACAGATAGCCAACAGACATATGAAAAGATGAGGGAAAAAAATGCCTGAGATGAAAAATACACTGGATGGAGATTACATACTGCAGAAGAAAGGATTAGTGAATTGAAGACATAGCAGTAAAAACTATCTCAAACAATACAAAAGAAAAAATGCTGGAGATAATGATCAAAATATCCTTGAACTGTGGAAGAACCTACATAGCCAATATACGTGCACTTAATTTGAGTTCCCAAAGGAAAGGAGAAAGGGTACATAAAAACTATTTGAAGAAAAATGGCCAAAACATTCCAAATTTAATGAAAATAATAAATCCACAAGTCCAAAGCTCAATCAACCCAAAACATAAGAAATATGAAAAAAAACTACAGCAAGGCCCATATAATTACTTAAAACCTAGTTAAAAAAGTATATCTACAAAAAATGCACAGCTAAACAAAGATAAGAATGATGGCAGCATTTCCAGAAAAAAAAAAAAGGCAGGACAAATGACAATGTAGCAGCATCTTTAAGGTAATGAAAGAAAAAATGTCAACCTAGAATCCTATACTAAGCAAAAATATCTTTCAAACACTAAGACAAAAATTAAGATTTTTTTCAGACATTCAAAGTTGAAAAGAATTCATCAGCAGTAGACTTTCAGTATAAGTAATCTTAAAAGAAATTCTTCAGGATGCAAGAAAACGGTACCCGATAGAAATCTGCATGTACACAAAAGAATAAAGATCACTGGGAACAGAAAATGTATGAGTAAATATAAAATACTTAAAAATTATTTAATCTCTTTAAAACTGATTGCTTAAAATGAAAATAGTAACAATGTGTACAGGACTTATATGTAGAAGTAAAATATATAATAACAATAGTAAAAAGCTAGGAACAAGTAAATGAAAATATAATGGTAAAGTTCTTATACTATATATGAAATAGTATAATGTATGCCATAAACCTAAAAGCAACCACTAAAACACACAAGAAAGAGCACTGTTAGTAAGTCATCGAAAGAGATGAAATTAAATTTTAAAAAATACTCTGGTAATCCTAAAGAAAGCAGAAAAAGAGAAAAAGGGGGAACGGGGAACAGATGGAACAAACAGAAAGCTAATAATAACTCAGAGATATAATCCCAACTATATCAATAGTTACATTAAAAGTAAATACTCTAAATATCCTCATTTACAAGGGAGATTGTGAAACTATATGGAAGCCTCAACTACATATTGCCTATGAGAAATCAATTTTAAATAAAGACACAAACAGTTTAACATTTTAAAAATGGGAAAAAAATATCACATGCTGATGCTAATCAAAAGAAAACTGAAGTGGCTATATTATTATTAGACCAAGTAGGTTTCAGAGCAAAGAATATTACCAAGGATAAAGAGAGTCACCTCCTAATGAAAAAGGGATAAGTTAATCAAGACATGCCATTACTAAATGTTCAAAAATCTAATCACAGTATTTCAAAATACATGAAGCAAAAAGTAACAGAACTTCAAGGAGAAATAGATAAATCCAATTATCACTAGAGACTTCAAAATCACTCACTCTATAATTGATGCAATAAGTAAGCAGAAAGAAAATCAAGGATGTAGAAGACTGGAACAATTTTACCAAAACCAACTTGACCTAATTGACATTTACAGGACACTCCACCAAATAACAACAGAATATACATTTTTCATTTTCACACAGACCATTTACCAAGACAGTTTATATTCTGATTCATAAAACAAGCCTAAATAAATTTTAGGATTTATTCAGAAAGATTCAAAAAATTCAAATATATGCTCCCTCATTCCATAGTATCCAGTTTTAATTGGTAAATAATGGCCAGCTAAAAACCTCACTTCCCAGTCCCCTACTTCATATAGATGGTGACAAGTCCTCATCAATAAACTGAGGGCAAAAGAAGCCAAAGAAGTTTAGAAAAGAGGACCTCCTCAACCTGTCTTGCCTCTTCCCCAGGCTGACAGCAGAGAATTCTGAAGTCTGAGGGGATGGCAGAACCACATGACAGAAGGTATCTAAGACCCTGAATCACCCATGTAGAGGAAAATCATCTACCAAAATGATCACCTACAACACGAATGGGAATAAAAAAGTCACTTATTATGTTTAGGCAATAAAATTGTGAACTTTGTTTTAAAAGCAGCTAACATTACTCTAATTCGGGAAGCTTCTAAAGAGTTCTATGCAGAGGAGTGACATGATTTGATTTACATTTTAAAAGGATCACTCTAGCTGTTATATTAAGAATAGTTTGTAGGGAGGCAAGTGTAGAAAAAGACAGACTAGTTAAGACATGGCAGTAATCCAGGAAAGAGATGATGGTATCTTGAATTAGGGTGATAACAGTGAAAGTGTTGAGTAGAAGTCATATTCTAGAAATATTTTGAAGGTAAAGCGAACAAGATTTTTCTGACAGATTAGACGCAGTGTATGAGAAAAAGAAGTCAACCCTTAGCAACTGGAAGATGGAGCTGCCATCAGCTGAGAGGGAGAAGGTCAGCGATAAAAGTGGTTAGTAGGTTAGATAGGGTGAGGCAGTGGACGGAGATATCAGATCCATTTTGGACATTGTGTTTGAGAAGTCTATCAATTACTCAAAGAAAATTTCAACTGGGCAGCCAAATTACATCAGGAAATAAAAAACAAGTCTGATTAGAAACATATATTTGAATGTTGTCAGCATACAAACCACCAACTAAGGGAGAGTAAATAGAGAAGAGTTCCAAGAACTGAACCCCATTCTTATGTTAAAAAGTTGAGGAGAAAAGGAGACTATAACACAGTGGACAGAGGAGTGACCAAGGAGATGAAAAGAAAATCAAGAGTATATCTTGGAAGCCAAATAAAGAAAGTCTCAAAAAAGAGGAAGTGATCGATTATGTCAAATTCTGGTAAGTTAAGTAAGATAAAGACCAAAAACTGATCACTGGTCAAGAGAAAGTACTGTTTTTTATTTTTTGGTTAGGAGAAATAATAGCATGTTCATATGCTAATGAGAAAAATCCTGTAAAAAGAAAGGAAATGATGATTATAGGAGAATGAGGGAAAACTTCTCTGGAACCATGTCTTTAAATCGGTGAAGGAACAGGACCAGGTTCACAAGTGGCCCAATAAACATTGAATCTATAGTTAACAGGCAGAAAGACAGAGTACATAAATAGTTACAAGCAGGTGGAGAGATAACTGTAAATAATTAGGCTCTAGTGAACCACGATTATAAAGTCCATCTATAAAGACATCCCTTAAAAGTAGTCTTTCTAGAGAGCCGTGTCTGCATAGTCATTATCATTTCAATTTCACTAAGTGCCAAAAAGCTATTAGAAGGCTCAATAGAGTAGCAGTGAGACATCCTGGGATTACCTTAAATGAGATCAACTATTTCCAGTGACTACACTATGACACTAGATATTCTACCCAGGACTCATAAGTGAGGCACCAATGAGCAATTTTAGAACAACTGCATTCCAATTATCCAAAGTCTTCTAAACAGTCACTACTGTGAGGTTTTCAAACAATTTCAGAAGTAGTAAAAGTTATCATTCTTGGGAACATTTAAGAGGTATTGTTTATATGGTTTCAGGCACTTGTAAAAACTACCAAATTCCAAAGAGTAGTCTCGGCCTTGGCCCTAGAGTTAGTTCATTAGTTTAGCAGTGTTTTAAGAACATGGTAAGCAACATAATTTTCACCAATGAAAATGGCTACATAATCCATTCTGAATTACTATCCTCATTTAAACAGTTATGTCTTGAAGCTTTTTAAACTTATGTAGTGGTGTTTTAAAGACAAACAACAAATATCTTAAATTCTTAAGCCCTACAGAATATTATCAAGCACATAATGTATGTAAAAAGTTTTCATTGCACTGTTTCAACAGCCAGCATTAGCAACAGGTATGCTGGAGATTCAGAAAAAACTACTTTGTAAAAAAGCAACAAATTCTGACATGCACAGTTCTAAGTAAACAGCTAAGTAACTAGTTAGCTAAGTGTCAGTTTTCATTTTGACTTCATGTAGTTTTCCACTTCATTAGGAAAATTAAGTACACATTTTAATAAATGAAGTTTTTACAATGTAACACCCCAAAGTAATTTTTTCACAACTAATGTGTATCCTAAATGTAATTCACAAGCTGCATGTTGTAATATGTTAATATAAAACAAAAAACAAAAAATACACTCACTCCATTAAATATGAACCATCTACTACAAATCAGTGATTCTTACTATTAAGGGGATGTCATACTCCTCTGCAAATCTGGTGAAAGCTATGTGTATAATTTAGAGAATTTATGGATGCCTTGAAGCCTATCTAGGGGTCCCTGAAGTTTAAAGAATCTTTGATTAGTGGAAAAGAATGGAGTCCAAAATTGATCCAAGAACATATGAAAATTTAATACATATACTGAGTAAAAGAACTATAACATACAGTGAAAAAAACTGATTATTTAATAACATAAGTGGCTATTCACAGAGAAACTATAATAAATCTCTATAAACACATGAATGCTTTAAAGAGTTAAATGTAAAAAATAAAAATTATAAAATACTATAACCAAATATAGAGACTACACAATCTCGGTTGGGAAAAGTCTTCTCAAACAACATAAGAAAACTACTGATAGATTTGACTGTAAATTTTATAACTTCTGTATAAGCAAAATACACCATTAAATCAAGGAGTAAATGAGAGACTTGGAGAGAAATAGATGTAAAACATATGACAAATAAAGGTTTACTGATTCTAATATATATTTTTAAGAAACTAAAATTTGGTAACATAAACTACCCAATAGACAAATGGAAATGAACAAGTAGTTCAACCTAAAAATGTAAATTAGTGCAACAACATATCATTTCACAGCTTCAGACTGGCAAAAGTTAAAAGCATATAGAATTCAGTGTTTGTGAGTATGTGTTGGCAGTGTAGATTAGTGTGACCTTTTAGAAAATATGTTGTTTTGGAACATAACAAATTTAGAAATCTGTTAAACTACAAAATACATATTTCCTTTGTCCCAGGAATCCCACAGATAGAATTTATCCTAGTGAAAATGATACCAACACATAGGAGTTAAATGGGCATATATAAGGATGTTTGTTGTAACATTGTTTATAACATCAAGAAAGAAAAGGAAAGGGAAGGAAAGAAGCAAAAGAAGTGGGGAAAAGGGACTGAATGTCCATTATTGGTGTAATGGCTTAATTTATAATACATGCATACTATGCAATATTCTACAGCTATTAGATGAGTAAATCAAATATATATGTATTGACCTGGAAAGATGTCTATGGCATTAAATGGAAAAAAAGCAAGATACAGAGTAACATGTAGATCATGATACCATATTCATTTTTTTAAAAAACTATATTACGTGATATTGACTTTTTTAGGAATTCCCATTTATACATTTAATTTCCAAGCAGTCAGTGAATACACCTAACTTTTGAACACATCTTCTGCTCTGTTAGAGGTCTAACCATCAAAATACTCTCACGTCAAGGTGCATAAGGCATTATCAGACAATACAATCCTTTGAAATCATCTGTAGCACAGAAAGATAAACAATAAAATTACTTTTAAGAGCAAAAATGGTTAATAGTTTTTTCTAATGCAAAATAAAAAATACTTTTTTTTAATATTGTGATTTTACACTTACGGAAAACCACCACAGTTTTTTTTTTTTTCCTGTAGAAGAAATAAGCTACCTATCTCAGTTCATTCACTGGGTAATATAATTATGTTCATTATACAAATATAAACAAGGGCCAGACATTACACTAAACCAATTCCTTTGTGTCAGAAATTGGATTTTCTCAGAATGATATTCCTTCTTAGCAATACAATTAAACATTGGCATTACAGTTTAAAAATCCTATAGAAACTGCTAAATTTTAGTGTAATGTTAATATAAAGTCCCAAGTAGTCTGATATAATTAAAGGAACACTTGATTTGGAATCAGATATACCTGGATTCCAATACTGGTTCTGACACTTACTAGCTATGTGATCAGGTTATATAATCTTTGAGCCTGTTCTCACATCTGTAAAAATAGCTTTCTTTGGTGTTCTTGGAAGAGGAAATAAGAATATCACATATAAAGGTGCCTAGTACAGAGTCTGGTTGTCAAACTATGCCTTCAGCCTTCCTTTTCTAAGGAAGATTACTAACTAGCAATATCTGTTTTAGTACAGCCTTTTATAAGACTTTTTTTTAATTGAAATATTGCTGATATAAAGTTACGTGTTATATTGGCCATGTTTTATTAGTTCCTTCAAGTGTTTTGTACTTGAGGCTCCTCCTTTTCTTTGGCTATTTTTGAGAATTATTTAGTTTGATCCCCATTTACTATTTATGATGAAATTTAAAATATTCTTGTAAAAAAATTACAAAAAAACCACATTATTTTCTACCTGTGGCTTTCTACATCTTTAGATAACTCTCTAAAATCATTCAGGTTGTGTCTATGGAAAACATTTTCAAGCATCAGGAAAAAAGTTAGGCAAAGAAAGAAAATTAAAAAATTGAAGTTATCCTAATGTCTAAGAAACCCATATAGCAATACAACAAAGAATAAGTACAAATTTTAGTTTTAACTTAACTTTCAAATTTCTCTATGAGGAGTCTTTTTTTTTTCCTGTAAAACTGGGTCATTAATCAAACCAGAATATGACCCTGAATGCTGATAAATAGATCCAAATGAATAGAAAAAACATATTGGTCAACCTTCAATATTTAAAGTGAATGTTTTTTCTATTGTACAAGACACATATTAAGAAAATCATAGTAAATAAATTTGATATCTCTTCAAAATTGTACAGGGTAAGTTTTACTCAGTTGAGGACTAGAATTATCCTTAGCTCTTCGACTTTACTTGCACTTCAATCAAATTTGATGCTCTTTGATACACTGCTCTTTAACTTCCTCCAAGGCTTTTGTCTATCAAAACCGCAAATAGCTACTACTTGTAATGTTACAATTATCTTCTGATACATTTTTCCTAAATACTAATCATCACGAACAGCAACATCTAGCTGTAATTTCTTAGTCTAAATTATACTGTTGCTGGTATTTTATGGCTTGATTCTCACAAAGTATTTTAAACGATGCTGAGGTGAAAGTGTATAAAAACACTTCACATTACTTTTCCGTATTCAAATTACAGCCTCTTGAACTGATTTTTAAGTGTCACATACATATTTAAACCAAGGTGTATCGCTGACATTCTTTTAAACACTCGCTCCCCGGCCCAACCTCCTCCCAAATGCTCCTCTCAGGTTCCCTTCTAACCTGAAAGTTACCTATTAAAGCTGTGCGTTTTTCTGGTCTTTCACAACCTCACTATCCAACTTTTTGTACTTCAGACCGCTTCTCCCATTAAAGTAAGTACTGTTAACTCCTTAAAGTACTTAACTATAAGGTTAACTCTTTGCATAATCTTACTTTTCCTTTCGTAAACTTAAATCTCAATAATACCATCAGCGTCCCCTCCCCTTCTAAATTCACATCGACATTGCCGCGAAGCAATGTATATATATATATGTCCTTATGCCCAAAATATTAATCCGTTTGGCGCCACGAAAAAATTTAGATGCCTGGATTCCTCGTTTCACTACCTCGTTGAAGCGTTTTATTTGCTTTCCTCTCCTACCTGGGCAGCCTATTTCTCCCATCAGTTTTGTGGTCCCTTGCTGCCCCCAGCACAAGAGTGCAACTCACTACAGCGTATTTCTTTTACTCACCATCATTCCCAGTATCTCCCTCCATTTCTGCTCATTTATCCCTTGGGGAACCTCCCCATCCTCAAAGATTCCGTATCCAAGTGCCCGCATCTTAAATTAGAATACCCCGACTTCACTGCCAGGTCTTTCTGGACGACTTCTAAGAGAACACAAGAGGCTGTGCGTTTCTGTCTCCTCCAGCAGTACCCGCTCCCCACCGAGTTCGGTCTTCTTTTGCTCTTTTCCCACGGAATGCCTACTTCGGAGTAACCCTGTAGCTGAGCCCAACCTTGCAACCTCTGCCCCGTGACCTCGCAAGCCCAACACGCCACTCGAGCTTATTTCACACCATTCTTGGAGCGTGTGCTCTCGATGTCCCCAGTCCCAGATCTCTTTGCAACCTCTTTCAGACTCCAGCTCCCGAGCCAAACCACAGGTTAGACGAACATCCACTTGCTAGGGTTGCAACACCTCTTTGGCCCGGCCCCTTCCACAGCACTCACTCATCCCAGAGGGGCTCTGCTCCTCACCTAGCTTCGATCGGGACTCCTCCAGTTTCTGGATTTGGTTCTCCAAGAAGAGCATCGCCACCGCGAAGGCCACCACCGCCAGCAGCTGCAACTTGGGCGGCATCATAATCCTGAGGAGCCCCATGAAACCCGCTGCTCGGGATCAAGACATACCGCGTAGGGCGGGAAACGGGACCCCAGAGGCGAGGGAGACGCCAGGAGGAGCCCACCAAGCTGGTAGAAAGGGAAGGAGAGCGCGACAGCAGGAGAACCACCGCAGCGACCCCCCTTCCTGCCTCCCCAATCCCCCGCCCCCAGGCGCCAGCACCAACGCCGCCGGTGGCCGTTTCCCCTCGGCCGATTCAGCAGCCGCCCCCTCCAGAAGCCCGCGCTGCAAACACAGCGCGAAGCGGCTGCCGGGCTCTCGCCTCCTGCTGCTCACTGACCCCCGCACCCGCCACCACTTCGCTCCTTCCTTCCTCCGCCTCCCTTTCCTCGCAGCCCGCCTGCTCATCTCCAGCTGCGGCTTTGCGGCTCAGCCCCGCCCCGCCCCCTCCACGCCACCGCGCACATCATTTTTGCTGCTCGGCAACCAGAGGCTCCACACTCCGCTCCCGTTCCGTTGTGCTTATTGGACCAAAGAACCCCCGCGCTCCGCTCTCGGTTCAGGTTACGGTTGGTTTCCTTTGCCATCGGTGTCAACCAAAGCGACATTCGATTGGGTGTACTTGGGAAAGGAGGCGGGCCGAAACTGACGAAGGCGGGGCTTCTTGGCTGCTTGACGAAATGTCGTGAATGAAAGGAAGGAGCCCAGAGAGGCACAAATTTGAGGGGCTTAGGAAAGTGCCTGACATGGGTTATCGAAAGGACCCAAAACTTTAGATTTATAGGAAATGTAAAGATATTTGATCACCTTTAAGCTGCTGTATGCCCTTGCTACAGACTAAGAGACATGATGGCAATCTCCCGTTAGCAGCCTGTTTTAGCTCAGGCTCTGGAGTGGACTCCCTTAGCTGAGGGGTCCTCTGGGGAGCCAGAGACTTACGGAAACTGGTAGCGATGGCGGCTGGGCCGGGCGGGTGGCTGGGGCCGGCGTTTGGCCTGCGGTTGCTGATGGCGTCTATACTTCACGTGGTGAGTGGAGATCACCTCCGCGATAGCCCCAGAGCGAGTGGCTCTGTTTGTGAGCCACACTTGAAAAGAATGGAAGGACTGCTTTCCTTAGCTACTGCTGCGGCCGGAATGTGACGTGGCTTATGTCCTCGTTTGATGCTTATCCTTCCCTGCTCGTGGTTTCTAACGGTTCTCTCTCCTGGCTTCAGACTATCTTGAATACTTATTGTCTCTTGCAGAGCTCCAACTAAAAACAATCTGTAAATCACACGGTGGGGAAAGGCATGAAAATTGCTTTCCAAAGGGCCGGAATAAACCGTTCTTTACGACAGAGTTCCCAAATCATAGAGGAAAGCCCTCAAGTCTTTGGTTCAGAGTACACTTCCTATTCTTTCAATTATTAATGATCTCTAAATCATTGACAGCCTTTTACCTCTGTTCTCTGACATTCACATTACCGCTGGGTGCTCGTCAATGTTGTGGTTTTAAACATTGTTGCAGTGAAAGGAGCTACTGTGTGCTAAAGCATAATTTATTTATTTGTGGGGGTTTTTTTTGAAATTGATCTAAAATGATAATCTTCATCTCGTTTAAAATCGGGCAGTGTTAACCAAGTTTTTTGTTTGTTTGTTTTGTTTTTTTCTCCAATAACAGCAGATCGGTTCTTAATCTCCGAATGAGGAAAAACTATTTTTACTTATTTTTCTATTCACTCATGAACAACTTAATATTGGTTAATTCCTCCTAAGAAGTTTTCAATCCATGTTTTGCTATGTGAATAATAAAACTTTTTAATAGGCACTGTGCTTGGATCTTTTACACTTTTTTAAATCAGCTTAATTCTTCAGGTGTTCTCTTTACTGAGCCTACTGAAAAGTTCTCCTAGGAGACCTGGTTTCATTGATTTATCCAAGGTTTGGGAGAGTTTGGGCCTGTCCCAAAGGTCTCTATAAACACTTCTCTTTTTCTTTCATCAAGGAGTTTGAAGATCCTGCCTGTTTTATTTTGCAACCATACCTAAGAGATGGATTCTTTACTTCTCTAGTTAGCATTACTTTACTCCATTATTCAGGTATTTAGTGCCTTAGAAATTGCTGGAAGACCCTTTCTAAACTTTCTACTCAAGATTTTTCTTTTTCTTTTTTCTTTTTTTTTTTTTCTTTTGCAAATGTTAGGTAATTTGAGTTCACCACCATGCAAAGATAAAAAGGAGTAACATTTCAAGTTGCCTTCTGATTTCCCTCTGTTTTATTATCTATGGCTGTGTAACCACCCCAACTTAATGGCTTAAAATAACAATTTCTCATAATTCTGTGGGACTGCTGAGCAGTTCCTCTGTCTATTTCCTCTGGCCTCATTTATGCAGGTAGCTGTATAGAGCTAGTAGGTCGGCTGGACTGAAAGGTCCACGATGGCTTCATTTTTAGTTGATTCTGACTACAGATAGGTCAACTTGGTTTTCCATGTGACCCCCTCATCTTCCAATAGGCCAGACCAACTTCTTTTCATGGCATTCTGAAAACAGCATTATTAAAGAGCAAAAGCTACAATGCCTTCTAAAGCCTAGCCATGGAAATTACATATATCACTTACACCTCACAATTTGTCAAAGCAAATCTCAAGACCAATCTAGATTTCAAGGGTGGAAAAATAGACTCCACCTCTACATGGGAGAAGTGACATAGTCACATTGCAAAGACGTGTACATACTAGGCAGGTTAAAGGGAGTTTATGGCCTTTAAGCAATCTACCACAGTGACCATTTACAGAATTTAAGCCAGAAACTTGGGTGACATCTTTGACTCCTTCCTTTGTATACATACCTCACATCCAGGCAATTACCAAGTATTATTGATTTTACTTACTAAACTTCTCTGAAATCCATCCACTTGCTGTTAACTCATTCAGGTCACCAACATTTCTGTCCTTAGAAATAACAGCCTTCTGGTTCGCCCTTTGAATTATCAGAATCTAAATGGTTGGCTCTGCCATCTTCCCAATTGCCTAAGCCAGAAATTATTCATTTTAAATTCTCTTTTCTTTCACTCTCTGAATCCAAGCAGTCATCAAACCCATAAAAATCTCCAATCCAATCCACTTAATCCTATCTCCACTTAGGTAGTACCTAAATTTAAGCTACCATCTTTACTTGCCTGGAATTATCACACCAGTTTCTTTAACTGATCTCCCCATCTCTTTTTCTCCATTTCTAATCCAGTCTTTACAATGCATCCAAAGTCATCTTTCTAAAACTTAAATCTGTCATTATTAAAGCTTTTCACATTCTCTATTGTTTTTAAGGTGAAGTCTGCCCTCCTTCACATTCCTTAACAAGGCCTGTTTCACCTGATACTTCTTTGTCTATCCTGGCTTAATTCCCATTGTTTACCTCTAATGGGAGAGCAAAAATGTAGAGGTGAAGATTTGGGGCCACTTGCTTTAGTATGTCTCACATACTGTATTCTCCCTCACCAAGACTACAGTATGGTGTTTGGATAAAATGCAAAACTTAACACAGTCCATACAGTACTCTCTCCTTCGCGTAGTCTATTTTACTTTATGCTGTATTACACAGATCCCCAACCTTAACCATACCATAGCTGTGTGTATGTGTTTGTATACCTTCACTCTCCCTGCTCCTGTGCCAATTAGAAGGTAGCCAAAGGTAACATAGGGACTGTTTTTCTTTTATATATTTTATACTGCACCTTACATGTATTTGTTCATTTAAATCCTTATGAGGTATGAATAGCCTCCTAGTTCATTTGTGTTTGTTCCTTGCTGTTAGAGTCATCAGGATATCTGTAGTTTGTGTGGAGTGGTGAGTGTGGAGCGGTAATGAATCCTATCTACTCATACAAATACAAAATGACTCTGAAAATAGAAAGGGAGTCCTAGTTCACTGTTGTTGAATTGTTTTAACTTCCCTAAGGTTTATTCCTGTCTCTTCTGTAATGACTAGTGTTTTTAGGAAAAGAAGGCAATAAAATTCTTGAAAATGAAAAGAGAGTGTATGGAGGATTGTTGGGAAAACACTTAGAAGTTAGAAAAAAATGCATTTCACAGTTAGCCTGAGGGGAAAAAAGGCCAGGTGAAATAAGTAATTGGCAATAATAAAAAATAAACCAAATCTTTGGAACCTGACGGATGGCAGAGGGGAAAGAATAAGAGATGAATTTCTTGGCTCCTTGAGGTTGAGCTACTGGTAATGGATAGAAAACTTAACTTATACTTTAATTCACACCTCTTGAGTCTTTAGACTAGATAAGTTGAGTTTTTATCACTGTGTGCCTCTGAATAGCTCTAATTTAAAGTTAATAGCAATGCGTAGTTATCAGCATTCCAGTGACAACTGGGAAGATTTAAAGTGATTTAATCTGAAAATACATTCTGAGTATGATTAAGCATTAGAAAAGTAATATTTTAGTATAGCCTAAGGGAGCTGTTTTCTAGAGCACCCAGAACTAAGTAGTATTCATTTCTTCATTCAGCTCATACATAACATTTTTCATTCAGAAAAGCACTGTACTTAAAGCAGTATTGATGATACTGTGTATCATTGATTCTGAAACAACCCTCTACCCCCTCTTATTAACAGGTTAACATCTGTATCTAGATCAGTCTTATTTCAATGAGTGGCACAATTGTCAGCATTTTTGTTGTTATTCTTAGTAGTACATTTAATAATGGTACTTCATGGATTCTGTGATATATGGTAATTAATAACAGTGGTCAAGGGTCTTGTGGGCAGGCCAGGATTAGAATCAGTGTTCCTACCTGTTTGCTGTGTTGTCTTAGACAAATTACATTAACTATCCTAAGCCTCTGTTTACTTCTCTACAAAGTGGAGATAATGATACCTTCTTCGTAGGGTAGTTAAGATTAAATAAAATAATGATGTAAAGTGCTTGGCAAGATACATGATGCTTTGTAAGAGCTTGATGTAATGGTTATATTTCTTGTATTCATTTTCATGGAGTTTATCTGTAAACCCATCTATTTATTTTTGTTTCAGATTTGAAATCTGTTCAAAATTACATGAGAAACCCATGAGTTTTCTGAGAGTAAAGATCAATTAAGAGACCACTAATCATATGTATGTATAAGTATAATAAAATGTATAACTATATACTCAACTTTTGCCAGAAAAGGTAATGTTACGTTATAGTTAATCCAGTTTCCCTGCCAACAACCTTCATCTACAGGGAACTCAATTACACCAGAAAAATAAATGAATGAATAATGCATGGAGCGGAGAATGGAGTTTCTTAGCTTTTCAATGCTATTTTGAACTGGGAAAAGTTAAACTGTTAAATGGTTATCTCAATCAGGGTTATTCCACTCTATCCTTAGAATCTCTATCTTTCTTACAAGTGTGGCTACTTATTTTAAAATTTAATATTTGACCTTAATATTAAATGCATTTTAAATGCTGTTCAGTTGCTTTTTGGTAATAAAAAGATGGGCAGGCATAATTTAAAATTTTGAACTCCTCTGTTATATTATTTAGTATTTAGTGTTTATCTGCGAAGTGCTTAAAATATATTCTGATGTCCTTAGATTCAAAGCCTTGAGTCTGCCAAACCAATGATAGAACTAGAAAAAAAAATAGTTCACTCTTGAAACTCAAGATACTTGTATCTCCCATACACTTATTCTCTATCCCATGTCTAATACAATGATTAAAACATAAGTAGTGTTTTGTAGATTTTAACTGTACTTTCACAGTTGAAGATGGTGATGACGCTAGCACTTACTAAGTACCTACTGTGTACTGGGTAAGATATTAGATGATTTCTGTGCTTTTTTTCTCCTTTAGTCTTCAAAACTCTGTGAGATAAGTGATAATTATTCCTATTCAGAAACTCAAAACTAAAAACTCAAAACTTTGTTGGCAAATGAATCAAGATGTCATCAGACTCCAATATACATGTTTTGCATATTCATGCCACCTGTGAATAGGTGCTCAATAAATGCCAGACTAGAACCAAGTAGTAAGATCGCATAATTATTCAAGATTCTTGTTTTTAAGACATGCCTTGGTAGCAATTTCTTATATTTATTAAGCAGGTCACAGTTTCAAAGAGATTTCACTTTTATTACCTGTTTTAGTTACCATGGCTGCAAGACAAATGACGCTAAAATTTAATGGTGTAAAACAATTACTTACCCAATATACATGTTTTGCATATTCATGCAAAATTTTGCTTTCAGATTCTGTGGGTCAGAAATTCAGACAGGACACAACAGGATGGCTTGTGTGTTCCATGGCACCTCAGACCTCAGCTGAAAGACTGGAGCCTGAAATATGAAGGCTCTTAACTCACTTATCTATAGTAGCTGATGCTGTTCGTCAGCTGGGGGCTTCAGTTGCTCTCTATGTGGGTCTATTCATGTTGGCTCTCTAATTTAGGCTACCTTACAACATGATGGCTAAGCTCCAAAGTTGAGTGTTCTGAGAGAGAGACACAGAGCACATATGAGCACAAGCCAAGCAGAAACTTTCCTTTTTTATGATCTTCCCTCAGAAATCACATTGTATTGCTTCTTTATACTCTTGTGACTGTTGGTCAGAACAGTCACAAGCTCCTGCCCGGATTCAAAGGGAGAGAACATAGACTCCCACTTCTCACTGGAGGACTGCCTGTCACATTGTAAGAACATGTGGGATGATGTGTATATATTGGTGGCCATCTTTGGAAACTACAGATTATCCTGTGAAATAGATTAAGCAGATCACTTTACTAATGGAGAAATTTCTCTAAGTATTAGGTACAGTAGCAAGTGTCTTACTTATGCCCCTCCCCACTAGACTGGGATACTTGATCTATTTTGAAGATTATATATATTCCACATTATTATTGAGATAAGATAAAAGATCTTTAAGGTATCAAATTAGGGTGTTGACTAACATAAGACCAATGGAATAATAAACATTTTGGAGGAATATGCCAAGAAGACTTAAAAGTTTTTTACATTAGGAAATGCCATTTGGTTTTAATCTTCCTAGTTAGTCTAGAAGGATGACAAACTGCAGTTAGTAAGCCAAATCCAGCCAGCCCCGTTTTTGTGAATAAAGTTTAATTGGAACACACATACCCATTCATTTATTATTGTCTGTGACTGCTTTTGTGCTGAAATAGCTGAGGTGAATAGTTGCAACAGAAACCATATAACCACCAAAGGCTAACATAGTTACTATTTGGCCCTTTATATAAAGACCCTTGATTTAGAAGATTAACCAATTGCTGTCAAACCTGAAATTCCTGCTACCTGAGGCTGTGGTTTTGACCAATTCATTTACTTGACACACAGTGCTGGAAATATAGAGAAACAACTTAGTGCTTGTCCTGAAGAATTCACAATATTGCTGGGGAATTAGACAATCCTAGATTTACATAGTACAATCTTTTATTACTATACAGTTGTGTACAAATTTCTTTCTCAGAAAAGTACTGTAGCTAAAGATTAATATCTGATTTTTTTTTCTAGAAAAATTTTTCTAGAAAACTGATACTGATCAGGTTCTTGGAAATAAGTAGGAATTAACAAAAAAAAGTGATGAAAAGGGGTGAAAAACTGAAAAAGGAGCTTTAGACATAGGAAAAGTATGAGTAAATCTGTGTTTGAGTAGGAGTTTTATATTTCTAGGTATTACAGGAATTTATTATAGCTGGAAAGTAGAATAGGATTGGAGAGGTAATGAGAGGTAGGGTCGGTCAGTGAGCATTTAAGCCACTGAGGCAGGAAAAGATTTGAGAGCTCTTTTAAGAGACAGAATTACCTAAACTTGTTAATTAGCTGTAAGAATGGTAGGAAGTGTGGAGTCCAGAATGACTGACCTGGACAGTTAGATGGTCAGGGAAAATGGTAAAAATGGGACCACTTTACTATACTGAATACACTGGGGAGGAATAGATTTAAGGAGAAAAGATAAGTTTCACTGTTGGAGATTCTGAATTTGCAATGGCTATGCAACATCTAAATGAGACAGCGAGGAGGCTGTTGGCTTTGGAAGCTTGACATTCAAGAAAAAGACTTCAGAGTTTTCAGTAAATCGATATCTGAAGCCATGGGAAAGATGCATTTGTCTATGAAAGTATGTGAAGCAAAGAGAGTGCCAAAAATAGAAATGGGAAACAACAACATTTAAGAGATGCATAGAAGAGGAAGAAGAAAGAAGACAAGCCCATGGAAAGAGTTTTGAATGCCTTTGCATTTAGTGATTTTTGGCAAGTTTAGTCCAATGGTACAGTCGGAAACTAGAGTAACAATTTAGAAATGATGGAATGTGGGGAGAACAATTAGAAACCATAGGGCTAGAATACACTGAAGAATTGAGTTAGTGAAATTCAGTCCCTGTGAAAGTGGCAGAAGCTAGGATTCAAAGCACAGGTAGAGAAAGGGGTTGAGCTCAGAGAGATGAAGGTATACCATATTCACTAAGAAGGTGAGGGAAGAAGACTAATATTTTTGAAAGCCTGCATTTGCCAGTCAGTCTGATTGATTATGTAAGTCATTTAATCTTTACTGCAGTCTGTTTTATGTAAGAAGTGTTGCTCCTTTATCAATGAGGAAATTAACTCTTAGGTTATCTTGTCCAGTGTCACACATCTTAAAAGTGGTGGAGTTAGTACCTAAAACCCAAAATTTTATTTCTGAGGTGCTCCTGTTCTTTCTCACTTTGTCCCCTTCCCTACCCTTCCTCTGCTACATGTGAGTGAAGATAAGTCTGTAGAGTGTGATAGGGACCTAGAAGTTAATGTTAGTCCATAGACCCATGTAAAAGGTGCTAAAAGTTCATAAAGTGAAATGGGAATTTGTTTTTCTACTAAGGAAATTCCTTTTTAAGAATTATTGAATGTTTAATAAAAGATACGTAATATACAGATCTGAAGAAATAATGTATCTTTTTTAATAATCCATATTGTGGCTATACTGAAAGATAACTTGTTTTTAAGAAAAAAAAAATTTTGTGGGAGAGGTGGGAAGAACCATAGCATAGACTCATATAAAGTTATAGAGTAACTCATCTCCAGTGTGTTAAATTTTGACAACCCTGGTTTCTCCTTTTTTTGGAAATTTTATAATATAAATATGGAATTATGTTTTGTTTCTCATTTTTTATTTTCAGGTGTCTGCATTCGGGGCAGAGTTTTCATCCGAAGCTTGCAGAGAGTTAGGCTTCTCCAGCAACTTGCTTTGCAGCTCCTGTGATCTTCTTGGACAATTTAACCTACTTCAGCTGGATCCTGACTGTAGAGGATGCTGTCAGGAAGAAGCACAGTTTGAAACCAAAAAGGTCTTGTTTTCTAGTATCTCTCTTCCTTAATATGGTTTAGTTGAGATAAGGTAAAATATTAACTTACTTAATCATCTTAAGTAAACAGAAGTCTCTGGCTTTTACATTTTGTAGTACCATTTCATACCCGGACCTCATTCTACCACAGTTGTCCAGCAGAGGAAGAACAGAATTACTCTAGTATACTTGGATTCTAAAGCTCTCTAGTCTTCCTAAATTGTAGCCACATGAAGTCAAAGAATAATTAATTGGATGTTTTTGTTCATTTGTAAGAACTCAATCTTTAAATGAAATTTGGGATGAAAGTAAAGTACCCACTACCTGGCACATAATTATAGACAACCAATTGTAACTTTTAATCTGGTTAACCAAGGATATGGCCTGTTAATTTACACACCATTTACTAAAATTTCCAGGTACTTAACCTCACCTTTAATACCTGAAAACAGCCAAGATTAGGTAACTCTAACTGTTCAATAAAATCTATGTTTTGACCCACTGTTCAAATTAATAGTAAACTTGCTTAATTTTTTAATTTTTTCATTACACTGCTTTATAAAGTAGCAGAAAAGATCTAGCATGAGATTTTTTGGTAAGCTATTTTACTTCTGTTTTAGTTTTGCTCATACCTATGTTCCTAGGTACAGTTGACAAATATCAGTAAGGATGTTGACTTAATTGTGAAGAGCATACTTATTTGAAGCTTAAAGAAAAAAAACAAACTAATGAAAGAAAAAAGTATTTAAATCTTGGTGCTGTTTTTATTTATACAGTTAGTATTACTAAGTAGCATAAGTGACTTCAGCTTTAAATATTGGAATCTTAATATGTAAAGGAAGGGACCATTCTTTTTTTCACTACTGACTTGCTTTTTCCTTATGGTGGAAAAACATAGTAACTGCCAGTTCCTGAGTGTCACATCTTACAGCTTTTCACACAGAAAAGGACTAATTTTTCCTTATTTATGTTTTTTTGAAGTATTTTAGACAAGGATTGTTACTAGCTAAAGTTGAGTCACTAACCAGTTATTAGCTAGGATTATGGAATAATGTAAGAACCATTAGCTGCCACAGTAGCTATGTGGAATGTTGCATCCAGGAGCAAACAGATGAAGTAATTCTTGGGTAAAGATCAGGCTAGGTACTAGGTAAGCAATCCCATCTTTATCTGTTATATTTTATTCTCAATTACTAGAGTAAACTACTTGTACTTGAGCTGTTTTTAAAGATTTAGCTCCAGGGTCCCCTTTCCTGTGAAGTCTTACCTAATCTCTCTCCGCTAACCTAGAATCACTACCACTCTCAGGTTATGTTAGCTACATGTACTCTATTCCTAGAGCACCTTAGGATACCATGATTTATACTTAGCTCCACTACATTGTGTCTGTTGTTTTCTTTCTTTTTCTCCCAATAGATTATGTTCTTTGAAGTCTAGGATTTTTTTGTTTCTGAATCCCCAGCCTTTAGCATACATTATTTCATGTTTTGTCCTTGAATAAAGCTGTTTTTATTAGGAACAAGTTAGAAAAGGTAATTTTAAAATGTTGAAATCATACTTGAACTCTGTAGATGCTTGTTTTCATTTCACTTATATGTTTTTTCATTTTACTTATATATCCTATATATAAAAAGAAAATTTGTCTTTACGTTAGCAGTTATCCATTAGTAATACTTTGTTTATAATAGTTTATCTAACTATAAATCTAGGTATCTCATTTCTATATAAGACATAGTCATCCCAAATCTATCTTTTAAAAGATATGTTAATTATTTAGCACAAATATTTAGTTGATTCCAGTCTGACCACTAATAGATATTTTTTCAAAGAATATATGATCATTAGTTTCCAGTTTCCTGAAATTTTCCTGAAGATAAATATAAATCAAATACTTTTTTTCTGTTAAGAATTTTTTAACTTTTATTTTCTAAGATTTATAAGATTAAATGTAGTGTTTTAGTAGATGAGTTCTTTTTCTCAAAATCTTTCCAGTTCTGTGAATTTGAATTTGATTATGGCAGCAAGATGCCTTTTTTCTTCTCATTCATTTAGGGTTTTTATATCTTAATAATAATGATTTCAGTTTCTTTCAGACATTGTAGAACTTTTGTATTTCCTCTTAACTATGCCCCTATTTCCTTAACTAGTACCTGTTCTTTTTAAGATCATGGTTCCCCAAGATCCTTGTAGTCCCAGTGCTTTCTTTTTTCTTTTTTAGAAATATTTTTACTTAATTGGATTTTAGTACTTCCTGGTTTTTTTTGCATTTTTACCTACCTTATCTCTGAATTGCTGTTCTGAAGGTTTGGCTAGTTACCAGACCGGAGCAGCTTCTGGGAGAAAAGAATCCACTTAGCTGAATTACTCATATAGCAATAAGCAAATTATTTCAACTTAATTTACTGTTCACTCAGTCTTGATTATATTGGGAAGGAGTTTAGAATAGTGTTAAGAGCACAGGCTCTGGAAGCAAACTGCCTAGGTTCAGATCCTCTGTACTCAGCTGATGATCTTAGACAAATTATTTGATCACTCTGTGCCTGTTTATTCAGTTATAAATTGAGGATGATAATATTTACTATCTCGTAGGATGGTTATGAGAATTAAATGAGTTAATATGTGTATACTGTTTAGAATAGTGCTTGCCACTATAATAAGTATTAGGTAAATACTTGTGGCTGGTGGTGATGATAGTAGTAATAATAGTACTATCTGATTTGTTGATGGAAAGAAAAACAAGAAACAATTTGGAGAACTCAGAATAGCATACTAATGATTACTATTGGCAAAGTAGTGTAAAAGAAATAGATAAGAGGTATAACATGAGCTATTAGATTTGCCAGTTATAAAAATTTGGAACAAAATTTTGTTACTCCACTCTCAAGCTCCTGGATCAGTTGAATCAAGAAGAAATATAATAACAATTAGTAGTATAAAAACTTTCACCATTTGCAGCTTCTTGTTTATGTGGAACAAAATATAGAAATTATTTGTGTCAAACATAATCCTAAATTTCAAATTTTTGAGTCCAGCTGATGTACACATTTTAATAAGGAGAATGCTACAAATTTGAACTTTAACAGTTTATACTATTTGAGCATTTTAAAATGCCTCATGAAAGATTGCATTTGAAGAAAGAAGGTTTTGCTACTAAAAAATTTTTTCAAAATCATTGATAAAGTGGAGCTAAATTTTGTTAGGACAAACGTGTTCTGAAAATTGCATGAAACCTATATTTTAAAATCAACTTAGAATAAAACATATTATTGGCTTCAGACTTCAGAGAGCAGATCAGATAGAAGTCATGATATTCTTTGAAACTAGAAATAATATAACAGAAAGCAAATTAAACTATATGTTTGCAATATAAAAATAATCAGTTTTTGAAAAAAGATAGCTGTAAACTAATCTCAATTTCTAATTTTTCTACTAACATACCTCTGCTGCTTATATTTTTTATCTGACACTTGGTAACAGATTTCAGAAGTTTAAGAAAGTTTTGGAAGAGAAAAGCTTAAAAGTGGTTTTGAAAAAACTACAGATTAAAAAGAGATTTTTTTTATTTGAATTTTGGAACATCTTGGTCTCGTTCACAGAATACCAGTAGAAGCTAGGCTGCAGATCACCAAATTATACCATTACTGGTTCTGGAAAATAGCTCAATAGTTCAGGTGATTTGATGAAGGGATTTTTGCTTTTTAGAAAATGCTAAAACAAAATGAAAAATATTTATCTTTATTAATTATTATAATTCACTGGATTTGAATAAATGGACCTAAGTACATAATACATAAATAATTTTAAGAATTTAGTTAAATACCCTCCACTTCTCACTCCATTACCTAGTTGAAGTTAGACTAATATTGATTGACTAGCTCTACATAGTAGGATTCCCATTTTCCATGTGTATAATGCTCTACCTTCACATTTACATGCACTCCAAACAAGACAGAGATAATAAAAAGGTGATTCTCATGAATGTATAGTTCAGTGAAAGTTTACTTCTTTCTCTTTTTATAAGAGTTTTTAAAAGAGTTGAATTTTCATCTCTGCTTCAATGCTTACTAGATTTGTGACTTCGAGCTAGCAAATTACTTTGAGATCCTCAGTTCTGTTGTAATAATTACATTGTCCCACTTTTGTTTCTTTTACCTTGGTTATGTCCTGAAGTGTTTTCCCTACTTTATTTTATCGTCACAACTCTATAGTGTAAATACTGTTACTCCTATTTAACGGAAAAGGAAACTAGGATGTAATCTGCCCAAAGTTACCTAGCAATTAGATGCCACAACCTGGCTTCATCTCAGCTCTATTTGACACTAAAGCCACAAGTTTTTAAATCTCTGTGCTATTTTGCCTCTCTTCTTGAAAATATTAACACAGTAATACCTACTTTACAGAGTTACTGTAAGAAAATGAATGAATTTGATGTAAAACCCCAGACTGGCTTTCTGAAGGTCCCTTTAGCATTTGTAGTAACAATTTTAATAACACAATTCTGTCACTAGTTTTTATTTAAAATTATCAAATCTTTATTCCTCAGTTTACCACAGACATTAATGGCTCACCTCACATTACTTGGCATTTTTCAGGAATGTATTAACAACTTTTGCTTTAAGGCCTAATCAGACATTTAAATAAATCATGTAACTTTTTTTTAATTCTGGTAAAAGAGTCAAAACATTTAGTTATTTTCAGTTTACTTGGAAATTCTGTAGCCAATTTCAGAGTAATTTAGAAGTCAGCTTAAACAACATTATTCAAGACAGTGGCAGATTTTAAGTTTTAGCCTATCAGAAATAGAATACTATTGGCATGTAAAACAGAAGGATGAAATGGAGGTTAAGCTAACTATGCGTGAAATTGTAGGCACTAAAGAAATTTCACAGTTGCTTAAAATAGCTTCACTTTTTTTTCATAGTGTCTGTAGTATCAATACATGAACTGATTTCTTCAAAGGAAACAATCTAAATATCTCCAACAGATTTTTTTTTCGATTAGAGTTGACATTCAGTATTTTATATTAGTTTTAGGTGTACAGCATAACAGACATTTATATAATTTACGAAGTGATCTCCCGATTAGTCTAGTAGATAGATTATTCTAATTATAAAACATTCACAAAAAAGCTTTTTAAAAAGATCTAAATAATCTTTGGCAACAGTTCAAATTCAGTGTAAGAATCACTATGACTCCTAAGTAGGAACAATACTAAATAATGACACAATATTTACTTAATAATAATAGCCACTAGCATTCATTAAGTTCTTATTATATATGAAGGTGCTGTTCTAAGCATTTTATATTAATAAATTTATATAATCCTTATAACAACTCTATAAGGTAAGTACCATTATTAGTCCCATTTCATACTTGAGTTGGAGGCATAGAGAGCTTGCCTAAAGTCATACAGCTTATAAGTGGCTATAAATATGTGTATCATAGTTGTGTAACAAAAGTTTTAGTTTATTTTGTATAGTTATTTAATTGAACTGAAAATTTTTTTTTTATGTTTTCTAAATGTGGCATGTCATTTGTTTTTAATATGAAGAATAAAAGTAGTGAGGTTTTTTTTAGTTATTTACAAATTAGGACTGGCTTCTATCGAACATAATAAAACAATTGTCACATTTGTATATTATGTTTAGAAAGGGAATAAACCCTTAAAGTAATTCATTATCTATCCTCGGGCTGCCTTACAGCTACATTTCCTAGACATACCTACCTCAGAGTCAAAATAAACTTCCCATTTATGCACTAAATATATCTTCTTGGTATAGGTTCTGAGAACGCCAAAATAAGACAACAGTCACTGTCCTTCAAGAATAGAAGAAATAGACATGGAAATTGGGCTGCTAGAATATAGTTTGCAGGATATTCTATTGAGCTAAAACATAATATCCAATGTTATGAAATTACCACTAAAAGAATCAGAAATAAAAAGTTGGAAGGAGGAGGGAATCTCTTAAAGTTGATATGTTGAGAACTATAGATATAACCGTGTTAATCATTATGGAAGTGACCAACAGAACTAAAAATGAGCAGTTTATTGAGTGGGGAGAAAGGAGGCAGAGGAAAATTTTTACTTCTAATTTTATACCCTTCTGCACAGTTTCTTTTTAACTGTTATTTCCATATGTGTTGATTTCTTTAAAGAATTCAGTGATTTGTGTGCTGTAAACAAAAAACATACACGTTCTATGAAAGCACACAAAAGAAAGGGCATAACCATTGTACAGGTCAGGTAAATATCACCACCTGCTTATATGAAAGTTGATACCTATGATAAGTTGGAAAATAATTAGGAGAATGTCATCTTTGGCAGAAGAAAAAATTAATGAAAAGGCAGAGTCATGAGAAAGACATTCATTTAAGATAAATCAGATAGCTTGGTTATGATGAAAGATGATGGTTGTTAAGTAGGACCTGTGTGCCTTGCTTGATTAGAAGTTTGGACTATCCCATAGGCAGGGGGACAAAATTAAAGAATTTTAAACAATGAATCAGCATCAGATTTATAATTTAATAACTTTTATTGGTAGTGTAAATGATACTTGATAGAGCAGAAGAGAATATTGTTGCCAAAAAAATAACATACAGCAAGACACAAGAGCTTAAGCCAACACATTGGTAGCAAAAATGGAGAAAGGACAGATCTAAAAAAAAATTAGGCAATAAAACTTAAGAGGATTTATTGCTTTAGCTGGATTAGAGGGGGAAGGGATGAGTGAAGACCCTTCTTAATTTTCTTACTTGAGAAACTGGTCACCCTGACACAAGAAGGATATAACAGACTTCAGCTAGTTATAAGGTAGCCCCTTAAGGTAATGATGGCAGATGGGAAAAGGTCCGGCAACAGAGGATAACTTTTAATAAGGCATACCTCTTAGCAACAAACTGCCTTTTCAGTTTTTTTTTTTTTTAAGAAATGAATGTCATATTTTTAATTTAGAAGGCCATGAATTTTATCTGGCCATAATGAATTCTAAAATTGATAGTATACTTGTCAAACAATGAGCAAAAAATAAAAATACATATAATGGCCTAGTTTCTTTTGTTCTAATTTTATATTGCTTCTCTTAAATTTTATGTAATATTTAAGCTTTTAGGTTATTATAGGCTTGTTTTTGCATCTGTTCTTAAAATAGGCGATTACTTTCTGTAGCTTGAGAGAAACCATAATTTGTGCTGGCTGTTTTGTTTTTTATTTCGGATATTTGTAACCTTTCTTAAAAATGATCATAATTGCCCCTCCCCTCTTTTTTGACAATGATTTTCAGTAATGGAATAGTAATAGCAACACTGACACAAAGAAGTGAGTTCTCTTTAAAAAGCAGTTTTTGTTGCCATATATAACACCTTCATGTTCAGTTTTTGAGGCAATCGAATGTTTAGATGTTTAACCATACATTGTCTGGATATCAGTTTTTCAGTTAACAGGAAATAGGTCGTATTTTTCAAACATTTAGGAGCAAAAAGACATCGAATTTTTTTATTATTGAGTACTAGATACGAAATAGTTTGCCATTTTCTAAAATATTATTACTTATTACTGAAGAGCCTAGTTGGTTTAAAAAGTACTTACTGTGGGAAGGTACTATAATCCTCCACTCTACCAGCTGAGCTATTGAAGGGAGCACTAAAACTACTTACTATGATATTCAAGCTTAAATTCACTTTTTCCAATTCTTTGGATATTTTGACCTCAGGAAATATAGTGATGTTGTGTAGAGTTATTTCCTTTCATTGTCTATTTCCTAAGTATCAGTAGAATTCAGCAATTGTTCCCAAGTGATGACCCTGGACAATTCATATTTGCAGCTGAAGTATGGAAATATGTCTGTTTATGTGGGTGTATTTGTTTCTGGGCGAAAATCAGACAGTCTTACATCTTGCTGATAAAATTCTCATTGTTTTAGAATCTTTCTTTCCTCAGATTTCAGCACTGGTATGTTCTAATTTAGAATATGATGTCAAAGAAAGATTTTTATTCTTGTACATTTTTATTGAGTTTTTTAGTGGAACGGTGATTATATATTTATGGAAAGATTCCCCCCAGTGTATTCTTACCTTGTTTAGAGCCTAATTTAAATTAAGGTAGATGTTACGTTGCTTGTTTTGTGGCTTTCTCAAACTTAAGGCAGGAACTAAAAATACAAAAAGGAATAGCACTTTGATAGTGTAGTAGACTAAATTTTAAATTTAAGGAGCTTCCTTAGGCATAGTGATTCATTACTTTGTAACTTTTCAGACTTTAGTAGAAAGCACCTAAAAATGAATAGTGTAATCTCAGGGGTATTATATTAGAGAATTATATTTTCCAGCTTGGTTTACCAAAATTATAAAACTTAAGTTACTTCCCAAATCCTCCACATTCATTCATTATTCCTATGCAAGAATGCCATCAGTGAGAGTGTATGCGGAATTGCCAGTAGATACACTATTTGCCATATGTATCTGCTGCTTCAGTGACTTAGTCAAAGTGAAATCTTGACAAAAGCTTACTACTAGATCACAAAATATTTAGTACCCTAATTATTTGTGAATGTGTAATTGTAGCTCATTGTTTCTAACACTCCTGGCATTTAAAAAAATAATCAGAAAATATCGGAATGATTTGATGATGAATAATGAAGTAAAACTTAAAACATCAGCAGTTCACTAAGCATATGTTTTGGTTGAAAACATTTTCCTTAAGAATTAACTGGCCATATTTTGCTAAAAATAGCTTCTGCATTTTTGAAAGATGTAAAGTTGATTTTTAGAAATTATACTGTATGCAGTTTATATTCGGAAGAGTGGTCACTTATATATTTAAGTGTATCATAATTGTTTTTCATTTAAGATCTCTAAATAATATAATACTCAGCTTTTATCATGTTACAGTCGTACTTCCTTATTTTTTAATTCTTATATTTCTCTTAAGGGCAAGCCTCCAGACCTAGAAAATAGTTACTCCTCAGATCTGAATTCTGTTCAGCAGTTAAAATTTTTCTTTTCTTTCACCTAACATTAGAGCATTTTCTTTATATTGCCACTTGATATTCAAAGTTTTTCCAATTTTTTTCTAATCATAGTATTAGATTTCTTTAATACTAAAGTTTTACCTTTAAATAAAAGAGGATTTTTAACATAAGAAAGTATGGCTGCAAGCAGTTCTTCGTAAGGGGAGGTTTAATTCGATTAGTCTGTTGAACAAAAGCTTACTTTTTGATTGTTTTGTAATTTTTGTCCAAGGCAGTGATTCTGTTCTCATCCCTGGATGGCCATTACAATCATTTGGGTAGGATTAAAAGAAGTAATAATAATTAAAATACCGATACTTCCATCTCAACCCCAAATATACTAATTTAGTTGGACTGGAGTAGGTTCCAGGGATCAGTAATTTTCAGACTCTTTCCAGGTAATTCAAGTGTACTGTCAAGGCTGAAAACTCTGCTCTAAGGTAATTTAAATTTGAAAGCTTGAGAAATTTTTGGAGTGGCCATTCTAATTACAGAGAAACAATGACTGATAACCCTGAATAATCCCAGGACAGAAAGCACTATTACCTATGAAAATGGGTTTAAAATACAACTTAAACTTAAGCAATAGTGTGAAAGAGTTGTCATAATTGTTATTTATTGAACATTTAAAGAACCGAGGCTTTTGCATTTTGTTGTTGTTAAATCTTTATAGCAACTCTGGAGGGGAGGGAATGGAATAACTCTTTGGTTCAAACAGTAAACTGGAGCTCAGAGTGACTTATCCAAGGAGACATGCTGCTTGTAAATGGCAGAGCCAGAACTGGACCACATACATATTTGATTTTATAACTTGAGATCTTTTCACTATACCTTAAAAGATAAACTGAGACATATTAAAAATAAAAAAAAAATTATTGGAGCAAAAATCAATTCAAGTCCAGCAGCGCTAAATGGAAATGTTTAAAAGCTTCCCACCAACAGGAGTTAGGGGCAAGACTTTTTTATAGTAAAGATACAGAAGCAAAACAAGAAAATTATTTGATTGGCTATAGCTTAAGCAGTTGCCCTATTTGAGAAATCCTAGTTGGCTGTTTGAGATTGATAGTCTTTAGGTTTTGATTTCTTAATTTGGACGCATTTACAGGCATAAGTTTTGGTTTGCTTATTACATAGGCTGCTAATGCCTTAGAACCAACCCAGTCTAATGGCCTCCTTGTTTAATTTAACAATACCATGCTGTGTGAAAATTTGATATTTAGTTTGACTTAGTTCATTTCAAGGTTTTTTTACTGTCATGTTTCTTTAGAGCATGGATATCATCACCAACAAAAATAAATTAAGTTCTTAGAGTTGGAAAGTTGTAGAACTTAAATATATTAAGCGCTTAATATAATTCTGACTTGGACCAGATTTCCAGATTTGTGGTGCTGGTGTGATGGTGGCAGTAAAAGTTAACAAGTGCAACACTTTTTTTAAAATTCAGAAAATTTACATAACTCACAAGTTGCCTTTGTTCAGTGTTGGAATCTAGCTATGTGGTGAGAAACCGCATAGACCAGTTTTTGTCTTGCTGTTAATCTGAACTATTTTGTAGCAACACAGACTTTAACTACAGCAAAATTATCATCACAAAATAAAGATTTTGGCCTTTTTTTATATGCAAAAACCTCATTATAAACCCTTAATTTTGTATTAAGAGGTTGGTTATGTGGACATAAGGGAAAAAAATCGTTATATTCCAACAATAATTTATCAAGAAAGTCTTTCTGCAGTGAAAGGAGTACATTGTCACAAAAAATTAAAATATATGAAATTACAGAATCTAAAATTGAGATACATACAAATAAATCTTTGTAATGCTTAAAATGTATTTATTTAAATTGGGAAGAATTAGCTAACTGCGAAGCTGCAATTTATTTTTAAAATAATAAATGAAAATCATTTATTTTTAAATGAAAGGGAAATTAGTATATTCAAAATGCTATTACAAGTATGGTAAATTAGTTACAGAGCAGAAGTAGTTCGATATTTCTACTTCCCACCCAGACGACCCTATCAGAAGTTTAGAAAAACTTGACAGTCATAAGTAATGTGAAAAAGATATGGACTCCAAAGGAAAAGAATGCAGTTTTGTGTATCATTTTTGTATTTTTCTAAAAGTGTGTTTTCATTTAAAGTATTTGGACTAGTATAATATAATCCTAATGGAATAATGACCTATGATACCTCAAGTTAGGTTATCTATACAAATAAGGTTTCTCTAATGCATATAGAAAAGAAGCCTACCAACTTACTATAAAAAAATATAAGCTCGCTATATAAAAGTTATATAACTTGCATCTTTGATTCTATTGACATTTTTCCACAAATGTTTGAAGGTCAGAGTTTTTGTATTCCAGTGACATTACTTTAAAAGGTAAAAATGCTAAGGGTAAGGAACTGAAAGTTTTAACCTTTTTTAATCCTTTCATACTTTATGCCCTTGAGAATTCCTATTACAAGTAACATATATTTCCTGTGTGTGAATTTGTGCAATGCCAAAGATGCTTATGATTACTTTATAAGGCATTGAAAATTTACCACAATTTGTAGTTAATTTAAATTATTTATTCACCATGAAAAACAAATGTTTTTATATAACACTATAACACTACAAATTCATAAGTAAAATGCCAACTAGCATTACTGCTTTTAGAATTTGACTTAAAAATGTTATACAGCTTTGAGTTACATTCTCTTTTTATTTACCTTAGATTGGAACTAAACACAGTCTAGTCTAAAATGTGCGTCAAAGGAACTTGAAATATTTTGAAACTTACATGATGAAAAAAGAAATGTTTAATTCTGCTAAATGAATAATTCTCTCCATTCAGTACACATACATTGAGCAGCTTTGTATCCAGTTCTGGGAGAATTAAATAAGACATTTCCTGTCCACAGTGAAGTTATAGACTATTTATAGTAAATTATGATGAGAACAGAATTCTGCGGAAAGTCCCTAGCTTAGGAGACCAACAAAAGTTTTCCTAGAGAAGGCTACATCTCAGCTGTCTGTTCATTAAAGAATATGTTTCTAATATTTTTAATTAAGCAGTTGGTGTTTTGTGGTACAGAGAAGTGCTTTCCTTGAATGGATTACAAGTATGCTAGCATACTGAGTCCTTAGGACAACCAAATGGGGACTGGAGTGAGGAAGCCCCCAGTTATAAGCCGCTTCCTCCTTTTTATCCCTTTTATTCCATACATTTGTTACCATTTTCTACATGTGATGATATGAAGAATATTGGGAAGTAGTGGTGTAGAGCAAAGTCATTTTTAAGTATACAATTCAGTGACATTAAGTAGATTCACACTGTGGTTCAACATCATCATCCATCTTCAGAACTTTTTCATCCTCTAAACTGAAACTCCATACTCATTAAACAATTCTTCCCCAGTGCTTCCCTCCCCCAGCCTCTGGCAGCCACTATTCTACTTTCTGTCTCTGAATTTGACTACTATGAGTACCTTATAGAAGTGGAATTACTCATGTAGTAGTTATCCTTTTGTTACTGCCTTATTTCAGGTAGCTTAATGTCTTCAAAATGTATCCATATTATAGCATGTGTCATAATTTCCTTTTTAAGGCTGAATAATATTATATGTATATACCACATTTTGTTTATCTTTACACCTGTTGATAGATATTTGGGTTGACTTCACCTTTTGATTATTATGAATAATAATTGGTATACAAATATTTGTTCACAACCCTGCTTTTAGTTCTTTTGAGTATATACCTAGAAGTAGAATTACTAGATTATATAATTCTATTTTTAATTTTTTTAAGGAACCACCATTTTATTTTTCATAGTGACTGTACCACTTTATATTCCCAACATTAGTTCACAAGGGCTCCAAATTCTCCACATCCTTGTCACCTCTTGTTTTTAATATATACAATAGCCATCCTAATAAGTGTGAAGTGGTATCTCATTTGATCTGGATTTCCCTAATAATTAGAGTGATATTGAGCATCTTTTCATGAGTTCATTGGTAATGTAGTCTGATATTTTTAAAGATTGGGGCATGGGAACTTGTCTAACAAAAATTAGCCAAATCTTATTCAAAAGCAACTTACTTTATAGAATTAGGTCAACCTAATCTTAAACTTTTACTGCTGAAAAGAATTTTAGAGATCATCAGAGTTCTTAATCTGAAATCCATCTGTGGTTCCAGAGAGTCCACGAATAGCCTAATTAAAGCAGAATTTCCATCAAATTCTCAAAAGTATCTTACACCATTAAAAACTTAAGAACTATTGATAACACCCCAAAATCACCAGAACGTTAAAAAGTCATCATCTTTTGGGTTGGTGGAATTAAGGTGATTTTAAAATTTCTACTTTGTGCTTTTCTATATTTTCCAAAGTATCTAAAATAATCCTGCATGGTGCATGTGATTGTTAGGCTATTTTAGAACTTGAAAAGTAAAATCCATCTTTAGCTCTTGGGCCTGCAATTAAAAAAACAAGTCTAAAAGCTAAGAAGAAATAAAATGGATATAGTGTATTCTTATCATTGCCTGCCTTTTCTTAGAGTCACAGCATTCCCAAGTCTGCAAAAAGAATGGGCAGGCCTTCCACTTTCGGTTTGGCACCACCCAATTCAAATCAATTTCTGCTCAGATAAATTCCTAAAATTAGGAAAGGAAGGAAGGAAGGGAGAGAAGGAAAGGAAGGAAGAGAAAGAAGGAGGGAGGGAGGGAAGAAAGGCAGGCTCTACAGCTACAAAAAAAAAACAAAAAACAAAAAAAAAACGATATTTACCATTGACTCCATTTCAACTGAATTAACTGCAATAAAATATTTATGTTTGAATTTTTTTTATAATGAGCTCTTACTATAAAGAGAATATGCAGGTTATATAACTAGAAAAGCAGTATTTACCACTGAATTCATTTCACCTGGGATTCATTAAGGCAGAATATTTACATTTAAGTTTTTTATAATGAGATTTTACTGGTTTTCCTATAATATCTTTACATAGTACATACTATAATTACTTTTTTAAAGGTATTAGGTTTCTGGTTTTAATTTTAAAACAATGATCACTTAATTTTAAAAACACCTGTGTTCAATTTAGCATCCTAAAAAACTGTAGAAAATCTTTAGGATTATGTGCAGAACTTTCTAGGACATCTTACCTATTCATATTCAATTCATATTCATTGTCAGGTCCTCATATTTTCTATCGTTTTGGCTAGGTTTAAAAATACTCCCAAGTAGGGCTTAAACTCCTCTACCATTTAATATCCTTGGGCCTTTGTTTCCTTTTCTGTTGGACTAGAACTAGATAGTCCTATCCAACTCTGACATTTGTTTGATCTATATATCTGCTTAACTATAATGTTTATGCTGTGGAACTTTATATTTATAACTACATTTTTAAATTTATACCAGTTTTTTAAATTTCTGTTTTTCCTTTTGCAGCTATATGCAGGAGCTATTCTCGAAGTCTGTGGATGAAAATTGGGGAGGTTCCCTCAAGTCCAAGGTATATAAAATTAGCTAGTAAATTCTCATTTTGATAATTTAAAATCAGCATTTCACAAGAATAATTTTGTTAAATATTCCCACAAATAAGAATTTTTAGAGTTATACTTTCTCAGTAGCGTATGAATTTTCATGGAGGTGGAGTTTTATAGTAATTGTTGAATACTAGATTACTTTAAACAAGCATAATGTATAAAATTTATGTTTAAATACAACACATGATGAGGCAGTATTTTCTTTAAAGGGGAGCCTTTTTTACCAAGTAAAAATTTTATGAGAACCTTCTTTTACCAGATGTAAATGTAATCTCCTTAAATAGCATTTCATTCTAGTATATTTTAAATGTAAATTGACTCTCATAAAATGCCTAAAGAATAATTAAGTGAGACTAGACTTATACTAAATTACAAATCATCAAAAATAGAATAAATACCATAGAACTTGAGGTGTAGAAGAGAGGAAGTCATGCATGTATATCTTCACAGGAAATTTTAAGGATAAATATGTGATAGGATAATTGTGAAAGTGTATTCTTTTGGTTGAAATCAAACAGTAATAGAGCTTTGTAGCTCCAAAAACACTCGGTCTAAGGTTTTTTTTTATTCTGTCCTTGCTTGTCACTTGAAAATCAGTTTTATGAAACTGAACTTGTCTGGAGCTGTCAACCAATGGTTGTTGGCGCCAGTATGGTGCCAACAGGAATCCCCAATTTGGGGTGCCGTGAAGAAGGAAACTCTTTTTTCAGTGCAAACAATTCAATATGATACAACATAGCTGTGGAACATCTTAATAGAGTTACAGTTCATTTAAGAAAAAACATGACTATGGAACAGCATGCCTATGAGGTGGCCCTCTTCCGTTAGTTCTGTTCTGCTCCACCTGCTCTTCTCCGCTTCATTCCAGAAAGATGTCTTTGATGTCTCAACTCCAGCTGGGGAAATGCAGTTTTCAGTCTTCAATGGAAAGGGAAAGTGTGCTCTCTGAGCCAGAGAGTTTCTGACTTATACAGAAAGAAGTCCCCGCCTGGTTCCTGATTGCTCCTTTCTCATACAAATGAGGACTCCAAATCTTTGTTTGCAGTTTCATCTGTCCAAAGGACATGGTCCTGGCTGGTCAGAACAGAGCCACTCTGATTGGTCAGTGAAGATGCCGATGGGGATATAGCTGCAGAGTTGACTGGACTGGGAAAGTCTCAGTCCAATTGGTCAAGATAGGATTCCAGGAACTCCTTAATAATAAGGGTTGGCTCAGTTAGCAGGAACACAGTTCAGTGCAGGAGGCAAGGCACCTTCATGGAGGCTTCTCCCTGAAGCACAGTTTGCATGAGAGGCTTATTAATGGTTGCTAGGATCTCTTTTTAAATTTGACCCAGTCAACCACCAGGATCCCTTCTTGTTAGGTCTAGCTTCTTTGTTAGGGTCAACAAAGGTAATGAAATTCTTTTTTTTACCTCACTCCCTTTTTTTCACTGAAATACATAAGTGATCTATTTATATGCCTTATTCTGTTTTTGTTTCTGCTGGCTTTCCAATGATTTCTTGCCTTGTTTACTTAATACCAAGAGAATTATTTGGATTTAGATTTTATAAAATTGTCTATATTAGCACCTGCCTTTTGCTGACTTAGAATTGTTTATAAGAAAATATTGCTCATTTTGGCACAGAAATAAAATAGAGTAATTTTGGGGACATTTTATATGAAGCCCAAACAGATACACTTGTAATTAAATACATTCTTTGTTAGAATAAGAATTCTTATGTAGCACAGAATATAACATCTACTTATGCTTAGGGAAAACAATTCCTTACTCTGTATATTTTTCCTCATTTAAATTCAGAATTGTACCATAGTTGTTTTTATGTAAGTTCTCCAAATGATATTGTGATCACTCTTATTTTCAGAAAGTTTCACAATTGCTTTTTAATTTTATTGATTATTCATATTTACTGACTAGTTTTATTAATAATCTTTTGTGACTTCATTTTTCATGAGGTCAAGAGTAGCTTTGATATAGCAGTTAGCCCTTCTGTTTGTGATACTGGATTTTACAATGTCTGTGGTAATAATTTCTACAGCTTGAAGTTTAGTTTTTAAAAGCTTATCAATCTTCGTAATAGAACTTACTTTTTTAAAAAACATAAAATGAGCTGATTTTATTATCGAGTGTGGCATATGGTTACAAAGCTTTAGTGGGTTTTCATTTCTTTTAATTTTTATTTTTCAATTTTCAATACTGGACATTCAGTATTATTTATATTAGTTTCAGGTGTACAGCGTAGTGGTTAGACATTTATATAATTTACAAAGCGATCCCCCCAATTAGTCTAGTACCCACCTGGCACTACAGAACTTAATTACATGTATTTCTTATGTCTAGTTAAATTATCAAACCTTTGGGTACATGTAGTCATACTGTCTTTTACTTTTGAAAACAATTGTATTTTAATTTTACATATAAATATTTAATTAGTACAAACTTATTTAAAATGAAAATGATTACTTAATATAATGCATAGCCATATTTAATGTAATTATATATAATACCAATATTTTTCAAGCCCATGAGGAGGTGGGGTTTTTTTCCACATAAAAGCAAAATTTATTTTTATTATTATCTACCATGCTTGAAATGTTTTATGCCTTTTGAATAGCGCCTCCCAAAAAATCTGAATTTTGGGGTTTCAGGTCAGTATATAACTAGCTCACTCTTTATAGAAATATATCTATTAAGTAAAATCTGAAGTTTACAGGACTTGAGCAAAATATATCATTTAGTTTGTACAAACATACTGTCTATAGACATTTATGTCTGCAGATTAGTTGTACAGCTATAACTAGTCAATTTAACAAAGCTTGAGCCCTAAGCTATAAATAACAGCTGCAAAACTGACTAGTGGCCCAGAGTTCAGAAGCTGGTTTATTTTTAATATAACCATTATATATTCCTACTTTCAGACACACTCTCTTAAAAGATATTCTGCCATAGGAAGGACATGAGGAGAATCGCCACTTTTTACAATAATTACAAATACCAAACTAATTTTTATGTCATCATTTGTTCCATATTCTTTGTCATCAACATCTGGTAATTTCTGGGATCAGCATGATAACTTTCATTATACTTTAGCTTACAATACATTGTAATTTTTTTAAATTCAGTTACTTTAAATTAGCCATGTCTTTAAAAAGAAGAGTAAATTAGTGTTAAGATTTTCCAGAAGAGAGAGGGATTTAAATTTTGAAATGTTTTATCCACATTGAACAATTCATTGTATGTTGAAAAAAGTACCAGATCCTACTTCTTAGTCAATTCCAAGTATGCCTCCTAAATACTTTTGTTTGCCATATTTTGGTTGTTTAAAGACAATCAATATGTATAATGTATCCTAATAGATTGGACCTAGTGTTCTATCACTTGTGGTAACATCAAAACTAATAATATAAATTTAATAAGTATGTTTTTCATTCAAAATATAGTTCAAGCATTATTTTCAGGCAGTCTTCGGATAGTTTTTTACTCTCTATGTTCCACAGCAATTCCCACATAATATCGTAATATATTTATTGGCTTATTAGTCTTTTGCCTCTCCCAAACTAGGAACTCCTTAAAGCCCAGAATTTAAAAAAAAAAAAAAAAAATCAATATACATAAAATCTGCCTAACACTGTACCTTTTATTAAGAGAAATTTAAATATTGAGTGAATAAATAGGTTTACAAAAATTTGTGCTATTAAAGGATGCCCCACCCTTGACAAATGGGAATCTGGTGAAAGCCTGTGTTTACATTGGTTATATACCCTTGATGAATTCAGTCTTCAAGCATTCCTTTTCTGACTTTATTATTCTGACTGAGAAATCATAATCTTTTTAGTTTGTCTTGTCTACATTATTGTACCTCCAATCTCCCCCAGATTCCTTAGTTATTTAAGTTGCCTATCTCTGAATGTTTTTAAGTGATTTTAAATTGTCTTGTTGGGAGGACCCAAGTGACTCATTATTTTGCATTCCAGATGGTTCGTATACAATAGTAAATTTACTTATTTTAGAAATACTTTTTTAGATACCCAGTAACTTTCATTGAACACAGTTGTGAATTCAATTCTATTGTTGTTTGTTGTTGTTGCTGTTCTCTTTGTATTGTTTCCGTGTGTGATGTGACATTTTTACTTAGAATATGTTCTGATTAAATATACTTATTTTTAATCAATAGGAAAACATCTAATTATCATTACATGTACTTTCATGTGACAGTTCACAAGTCTTAATCATACCTACAATAAGCCCTTATAGTCAAATTAAATCTTAAATAAGAGTACATTGTATGACTACTTATAATGTGATCAAAGGTTTATTATTAGATCTAGCCGTTTATTTTGTTTATTTTAATACTCTTTATAGTTAACCCTGAAGAGTCTCTGAATTATGAGAATCGCATTTCTTTTCAAGCAGTGCGTATGTAAAAACTTAATTCCTATCCTAGGGGGCTACTTAAATGACATGCTTATAAGAATCCCAAGGGAAAAGCTGAAACATTTAATCTGTTTTCTAATCATTTCTATATATTTTATCACTTTCAAGTGTTGATAAAACTGCCTTTCTAACTGACAAATAAATTAGCATAAGAACATTTTCTAGAAATAGAGTGACTTCAAACTGATATTTCGCTATTTTTAAAACAGCATAGAGTAAACTAGAAAATAAGTTGTTATGAGGTCTTTTTGCAAGTCTGTTATATTCTCATATAACCTATCCTAGTGCCATGTGTATATAATAAGTACTCAAATATTTGTTAAATGATTAATTTCCTGACTATAAAATGTGATTTTCTACTACAAGGTATTTAACAGATATTCCCCTCATTCAAAATTCAGAGGCTTATGAATCTATGATTAGCAGAGAACAGAGCAAAGACTGATAAAAATAGTCATTGGTGACTCACCGTAATATTCCTTTTAAATTTGTTCACCATGCCAGCCTGTTAAAAATCTGTTGGGTGAATGAAAGTTATTAAATGTGTGAGGCTCTGTTATGGATACAAAAAATATTTAAGAATAATCCTTTTCTCCTGAGAGGTTCCTTATGTAGTAGGTTCCATATTGTGTGTTAAATGGTGTTTTGGACAGGTGTGCATATAGTACTTGCCAAAAGGATGGTAAAAATGCAACAGCATAAGATCATTTTTTATTTATTAGTTGTTAATTGTTTTATTTGTTAATTATTTTTTATTTGTTAACAAATTTTATTTGTTAATTGTTAACTATTGCTTAGCCCAAATATTCATTTTTCATAGTTCAGGAACACAGGTCAGTGACAAACTTCCATGAAAGGCAACTCAAAGAAATTCTTTACCTTCTGAAATCACTTTGCACTCTGAAAGATACCAGCCTTCCTCATCTCTTCAGAATCTTTCATGGATTCATAATTTATGTGGAAATTTGCATATGCTTTCTTCCTTCGTTCAGCCACAGTAAACTTAATAGAAAGCTGCAACCCCCAAGGATACAGTGATTGCTCCAACAATGTAAAATCGCAGATACTTGGCCAGAAAGCCATGCATCTGAGATTTCATCAAAGCACTGAAAGGCATGGTAGTTATATTCTCCCTTAATACCAACATCCTTCCTAATGGAGAAATGGACCCATAAAATCATTTTTTGTTTGGGAAATCAGGAGTCTGCAGGGTATTTGGACAAATCCTAAAGGATAAAGTTAAAAGATAATAAGCAAGAATAACATAGTTATTTTTATTTTGAACTAAATGTTGTAGGAAAAGTTTAGATGAGATATATAACTCTCTTCCAACAAGTCCTCATATTTGTAGAACATTTTTTTAAGGTCATGCTTAGAAAGGAATTTTATATTCCATATTCAAGTTGTCTGTGTTAAATGCTATAGTAGTATTCTGAACCTCTCTTTTTTTTTAACACTTTTTAACTGAAATTATTAGTTGTGTGATTACTTGTTTAGGATCTTTCTTCCTCATCAGACTATAAACTCCTTAAGAACAGAAATTGTCTTTTATGTAGCTTTATCTCTGTTGTCCAACATATAGAAGGCATTCAATAAATATTTGTTGAATGAATTTAAATGATAATTCATCTGCAGTTTATTTAGATATAAGGTATAATGTAGGCACTTGACTATTTTTCTATTTTTTTTCCCAAATAGTTTGGCAGTTTTCTCAAAAGTACATATTAAATAATTCACACACACACCCCAAATGCACATATAATCAGTCTCTCCCTCCTTGCCTCCCTCTCTCTGATTTGATAGCTTTACCATATTAAATTTATACAGATATTTGTATCTTTCTATATTTAATAATCTGTTTATTTTATCTATTCTGGTATCAGTATCATATTTTAAAAAGCAAGTAAACGAATTCTCCCATATTTTTTCTAAACTGTGACTGTCCTTATACATTTTTAGCTGAGCTTTACTGTCATTTTGTCAAGCCCTCAAAATCCCATTGAAATTTGAAATTTAGATTAAATTTAAGCAATTAACATCTTAAAATATTTCACTGTCCTATTGAATAGTATGATATTTCTTTCCATTTAGATATATCTGTTTGAATCTCCTTAGTTTTCCATATAGGATGAAATGTTTTATTTACTGAGTTTATTTCTACTATTATCTAGCATGGATTTGGAAGTAAACAATTTGAATCTTTTTCTTTTCTCTACAGCTTTCGTCAGGAGTGATAAACCCAAACTATTCAGGGGACTACAAATCAAGGTAAAGTTATTTTAATAGAATCCTTCTTTTCCAGTATTAATTTATTTCATTTTTGAAGATTGATCTCTTTAAAAATGGGATCATGTTTGTTGTCACATTTACCTAGAGTTAGTATTTCTCAGAGCTCTTTGGTAAAATATTGGACCCAACTATCGGAAGTTTTAGGAATTCAGTCTAATTATAAACTAATTACAACAAAATCGTTAGATTTCTTAAGCCAAAGAAAATTTAAAGTCCAATGCAAAATTATATCTAATAATTTGTATGCATATGCTGTTTTACCATTGCTTTGATATATTCTTTCTTGTTAATTATTTTGAACTCGACTGCTTCCTTCATTAGATTTTAACGCATTTGAGAGTTTGAGAATATCATGTATGCAATAATTATTTCTTACAGTCAATAATAAACTTAAATCCTAAATAAACTGTGTTGATACCAACAAGTCTTTTTCTCTTTAGAGGTAAAACGTAATTTTTTTAAACTGTCATTTTTAATGAAATCCTATTCTTTTCCAAAAGACTTCTTGTAAGACCTATTGTACTGTTACATCTAAAAGCTTTTTCGTATTACCGTTAAATTTAGTTAACCTGGATTGCATTGGTTTGGATCTTGGTTGAGACTGAGAAGGCTCTTCTAAGCAGATAATAATGATGATGTCCCTCTTTTTTGTAGTATGTTCGTGGTTCAGACCCTGTACTAAAGCTTTTGGATGACAATGGGAACATTGCTGAAGAACTAAGCATCCTCAAATGGAACACAGACAGTGTAGAAGAATTCCTAAATGAAAAGTTGGAACGCATGTAAATTTGATTACATTGTGTCCTATCCTTTTGTTACCTTATCAAATGAAATATTACAGCACCTAGAAAATAATTTAGTTTTGTTTCTGTCTTTTGATCCGTCTTACTGTGAGGCATTAAACAACTAATTAAAAGTTGAAGTGGCAGCACAGCCCATGAAATCTAAAGAGTTGGCAAGCTTAACAGAACTCATTTTTTATCAATTTCCATCCTACATTTGTTGATACCACTAGCATAATGCTTTGCAATAGACTTGTGGTTAATTATGCAAATGATAGTTTGTGATAATTGGTCCAGTTTTACGAACAACAGATTTTTAAATTAGGGAGGTTAATAAGGGAGATGATTGCTACTATGCCTCATGTGCTCTGTGCTCTTTGAAAGTAATGATAGAAAACTACAAAGCAAATAAGATATACTGAGCCTCAACAGATTGCTTGATCCTCAGATTCGCTCATATTTTTGTATTAACCCAGCTTTCCTTTTAATAGAAGCGCTATAGTTTATAATGAATGCACTGCATAAAAACTTTATGGCTTCACTATTGTGAAACAAATTCAGGATCTACAGTAAGATGAAACATTCACAAAGATTAGCATTAATGAAGGCTACACAGAAAACCTTTTTGAGGATTTGTGTGGATCTGATATTTAGCAAATTTTTGTGCTTGAAATTCTTACAGAAAAGTATTTTAAAATGATCACTTGTAAGACCAAAATATAAATAAAAAGTTTCAAAAAATCTCTCTGCATTTGAAATTCTTCTGATTTGTTCTTTCGTGCTTAAAAATGACACATTTTTCAATACATTTTTATTTTCTTTTCCTATAAGCCTTTATATATTTTAGACAAAATGTTAAAATGGCTATACTGTTTAAAACTTATAATTTCTTTAAAATTTATAATTTCTGTGGGTAATAGTGCTTTATATTTGTCTAGCAATTTTTTATTTTTCAAAGTGCTTTCATTTATGAACATATTTTTATTTTGATATCTTACATAAGGAATATCTCAAAATATAGAATTTGTATGAGCTATTAAAAATGTTGATTTCACTTTGCTTAACCTATCTGGTTAAAGTGACTTCGCTTCTTCATGAAAGGTAGTTCACTAGGAACAGCATTCATCCAAATGACTTTAGTTCATTTACGCTGCTTACTAACTTAACAAATTGGTCAAAAATCCTGTTATGTCAACTAATCTCAGATAAATTCTTATAATCTAGAAACTTGAATTCTTTTTGTTTTCTCCCTCTTTAATTCCGCCACCCCACCGCCCCCTTCCCACCTCTGAGCTATGGATGTTGCTATTTCCCCCAAGAACTGGATTTCTGAAGGCAGGGCGTCTCCTCCCACACGCTCGCTCGTGGCATGCACCTGGGATCTGGCGCACCCAGGGCCAGGCACACCCAGAGCCTGGAGCACCCGGGGTATGGTCCATGACTCCACCTGGGGCGTGAACCCAGGACCTTCTGCATGTAAAGCGGACATGTTAACCACTACACTATGGAGCCACCCCCTAGAAACATTAATTCTTTATTTTGAATTAAACTATCTTAATAAAGTGTATTTGGAAATCTTTAAAGACTACCAAAAAGTGCTTATAAAAATTCTTATTTTTAATAAAGATCAGGTGTTAATCTTTACTAGTATTTTGTATCATGTTATATTTAAAATTAAGAAATATATTTTTAAACCACCAAGAGAATGAATAAACTCTGGGTGATTTGGTTAATTAAAATACCAGGAGAAGTCCTGGCAAACAGTTTATGTTCTACATTTGATCATGTAGAGTAATGGAGAAGGCCATCATTTTGATAGTACAAGGCCCTGGATAAATTGGCAGCAATCCCTAATGGTGGTTATTAATTCAGAACAAGAGGAAGTGAAGCCAGTCATGGAAAGTGGAAAAACAGCAAGAGAGGAGTTGCCACCATATGCAGAATAGTTCGACAGAAGGGTTAAAACTGCAAAACTTCTGGGATTGACATAGAAACTAATTGGACTGTTCTTTAGGCATGAAGAGCCAGTTAAATGAGTATGTGGCATTGGGATTTTAAAAAGTGAAAAGCCTAAAATGTCTATTATATTCGATATATTAAGAGAGATCAAAAGAGGCCAAAGAACCGTACAGTATTTCAGCACTTGAAATTTTTGAGTTGATGAATAAACGTATCTACCAAGTTTCACTATTTTAATCGGGAGGTTCCAGTGAATTAGCCAATTTCAGCTTTTTCACCAATTCCAATCAAAGAACCGCTAAAAGCTTTTTAAAGAAACAAATCTTGATTACCAAGAAATGGGTGTAAATACTGACCCAAAATGCCATTTTGTAGCCAAATTCTGACATTTGATTAAGCTTATTCACAAATGTGGATATGTGTCATAATCACTTGATATATATAAACTTGCTCCCCCTGCCAAAATGGTGTTACTTATAACCTAAAACAGTTAATTTATCTCTAAATTCCCAAATTTGGCAAAAGCCTCCTACAAGAAGCTATGAGCAAGAACTGACATTTCCTGTTTTAAAAGAATTTGAGGCTTAAAAGCTAGTCTAAAATTAAAATTAATAAAATGCAGAAAATAGTTTTGAAAGCAAATACTGCAAGACTTTGGAAATTAAAATTGGCAGTAGCTAGTATGTGAAAGCGTGTCTACAAATACATGAGAAGTAGGAGTACAGATTCCAGATAGGAGCACCATTAGGTAAGTATTTCTTTTACTTGAAAATTAAAAGTGGTTTTAAATTACATTCTGTAGTCACAGAGGACTTTTTCTGGGAGGAGAGGGCCTGCATTTGTGCTCAAAAATTCAAAACAGACTTGATGATTAAATATAAACATTTTACCTTCGAGTGGCCTTTGGCCCAGGAATCAGTGCCGTGAAATACGGTTATTTAGAAATACTGAGGGAATAAAACTAAATTGTGTGAAGCCTCTAAAACTAGTTCCTTCATGTTAACCACTCTTGAAACATACTTTATAAGCACAGCATTTTATCATTTGACATTATGGAGACACTGAAGTTTAGACCTTAATGTTCAACACTTTTTTAAAAACCATTTTGGTAGAAATCTAAACTACAGCTGATCTTTATTGGCGAATTCTATATTTACATATTCACCTACTCATTAAAACAATTGTAACCCCACAATCAACACCTGAGACACTTCTGAAGTCATTAGCGGATGGGATGTGCACAGAGCCATGAAAAATTTGATTCACCCAATGCATACATTCCCAGCCAAGTTCAAACAAGGTGACACTGCCTTGTTTCCGCTCACATGCTACAAACCAGTATCTTTTTCAGTCTAGTGCCACATTTTTGGCATTTTTGTGCTTTTGTTGGTAATTTAGCTGTTTAAAAATGACCCCTGAGCTGGTGGTCCTTACATGCAAGAAGGTCGTGATGTGCCTTCTGGAAAAAATAGAGGTTTTAGATAAATTTTGTTCAGGTATGAGTTACAGTGCTATTGGGCATGAGTTTGATATTAATAAATCAATAATATATATCAAATGAGGTACCTTTAAGAAGGAACACAGAAAACATGGGTGTGTACGGATAGATTGACAACATCGTTGGGACCAGAGACTTCCAGGAAGCTAACCTTGTACTCCTAAGAGCAATGGTTCAGTGTTTGCTAATTCAGGGTTGCAGCGACTTTACAGAACATAATTAACTACCAAGAGTACTGAGATTTGACTATAACTTTTTTTTTTAACATTTTTTTAAAATTAAGTTTATTGGGGTAACATCGGTTAATACAATTATATAATTTTCAGCAGTTCATTATAATTTGACATCTGTATATTTTCTTTTTTTGACATCTGTATATTCTATTGTGTGTCTACCACTCAAAGTCCAGTTTCCTTCAGCTATCATATACTTGATCCCTTTATCCTCTACCCCCTATATTGGACCCCCTTTACCCCATCTACCTACCTACCCCCTCCTCCCCGACTCCCTACCTCTGGTAACCACCAGTCTATAGTTCATGTCCATGAGTCTCTGTTTGTTCATTTGTTGCTTTTAGGTTTATATCCCACATATAAGTGATATCATGTGATTTCCAACTTTTTCTGTCTGGCTTATTTCACTTAGCGTGATTATCTCGAGGTCCATCCATGTTGTTGCAAATGGCAGTATTTCATCTCTTCTTATGGCTGAGTAATATTCCATTGTATATATGTACCACAGCTGCTTTAGCCAATCTATCGTAGGACACTTCAGTTGCTTCCATGTGCTGGCCAGTGTGAATAAAGCTGCTATGAACATCAGTGTGCAAATATCTTTTCGGATATGGGTTTTCAAGTCTTTGGGGTAAATACCCAGTAGAAGGATTGCTGGATCATACGGTAGATCAATTCTTAGTTTCTTGAGGAATCTCCATACTGTTTTCCGTGGTGGCTGTACCAACTGCAGTCCCACCAGCAGTGTATGAGGGTTCCTATTTCTCCACATCCTCTTCAACATTTGTTATTGCTTGTCCTGTTGATTATAGCCATTCTAACAGGTGTGAGGTGGTATCTCATTGTGGTTTTGATTTGCGTTTCTCTAATAGCTAGCGATGTCGAGCATCTTTTCATATATTTGTTGGCCATTTGTATGTCCTCTAAGGAGAAGTGTCTGTTCAGGTCCTCTGCCCATTTTTTGATTGGATCATTTGCTTTTTTGTTGTTAATGAGCTGTGTGAGTTCTTTGTATATTTTGGAAATCAGGCCCTTATCGAAGGCGTTGCTTGCAAGTATATTTTCCTATTCAGATGGTTGTATCTACCTTGTTGACAATTTCTTTTGCTTAGCAGAAGCTTTTTAGTTTGACGTAGTCCCATTCATTTATTTTTGCTTTTACTTCCCTTGCTTTTGAGGTCAAATTCATAAAATCCTCTTTAAGTCCAAGGTCCTTGAGTTTAGTTCCTATGTTTTCTTCTATGCATTTTATCGTTTCAGGTCTTATATTCAGGTCCTTATTAAATTTTGAGTTAATTTTGGTGTGTGGTAATAGTTTCATTCTTTTGCAGTTGGCTTTCCAGTTCTCCCAGCACCATTTATTTCCTTTCTCCACTGTACATTTTTGGCTTTTTTGTCGAAAATTATTTGCCCATATAAATATGGATTTACTTCTGGACTCTCGATTCTGTTCCGCTGGTCCATGTGTCTGTTTTGCTTCCAATACCATGTTGTTTTGATTACTGCTGCTTTATAGTATAATTTGAAGTCTGGCAGAGAGATGCCTCCAGCCTCATTCTTTTTTCTCAGGATGGCTTTGGCAATTCGGGGTCTTTTGTGCTTCCATACAAATCTGATGATTTTTTGTTCCATATCTTTAAAGAAAAAAAAGCGAATGGGATTTTGGCGGGGATTGCATTAAATCTGTATAATGCTTTAGGTAATACGGTCATTTTACAATGTCGATTCTTCCAAGAACATTGAATATCTTTCTATTTGTATCTTCTTCGATTTCTTTTAATAGGGTCTTGTAGTTTTCATTATATAGGTCCTTCACATGTTTCATCAAATTTATTCCTAAGTATTTTGTTATTTTTGTTGCAATTGCAAAAGTAATTATTTTTTCCACTTCTTTTTCTGACATTTCATTATTGGAGTATAGGAACACTGGATTTTTGAACGTTGATTTTGTGTCCAGAAACTTTACTGTATTTGCTTATTTTTTCTAGTAGTGTTCTTGTGGAGTCTTTAAGGTTTTCTATATAGAGAATGATGTCATCCGCGAATAGTGACAGTTTGACTTCTTTGTTTCCTATTTGGATGCCTTTTATATCTTTTTCTTGCCTGATTACATTCGCAAGTACCTCCAATGTTATATTGAATTACAGTGGCGATATTGGATAGTCTTGCCTTGTTCCTGATCTTAGAGGGAAGTCTTTTAGTTTTTCACCATTAAGTATAATGTTGGCCAAGGTTTTGTCATATATGGCCTTTATTATGTTAAGGTTCTTTCCTTCTACACTGATTTTGTTAAATGTTCTGATCATAAATGGATGCTGTATCTTGTTGAAGGCTTTTTCTGCATCAATTGATAGGATCATATGACTCTTATTTTTTAATTTATGTGATGTATCACATTAATCGATTTGTGTATGTCGAACCATCCCCATACCCCTGGGATGAGTCCACTTGATCATGGTGTATAATCTTTTTAATATGTTGCTGTATTTGGTTCACTAGTATCTTATTTAGGATTTTTGCATCTGTGTTCATGAGAGATATTGGTCTGTAGTTTTCTTTTTTTGTGTTACCAGGTTTTGGTATCAGAGTAATATTGGCCTCATAAAATGAATTGGGAAGTATTGCCTCCTCTTTGATTTTTTGGAAGAGTTTGAGGAGAATAGGTATTAAATCTTCTTTGAATATTTGGTAGAATTCACTGGTGAAACCATCTGGTCCTGGACTTTTATTTTTTAGGAGGTTTTTAATGATTGTTTCAATTTCTACTGCTGATTGGTCTAGATTGGTTTAGATTTTCCAGTTCTTCTTGATTCAGTCTAGGAAGATTGTATTTTTCTAAGTACTGGTCCATTTCTTCTAGGTTATTATATTTGCTGTTATATACTTTTTCATAGTATTCTAGTATGATCCTTTGTATTTCTGTGATATCAGTCGTTATTTCCCCTTTTTCATCCCTGATTTTGTTTATTTGTGTCTTTTCTCTTTTTTCTTTTTGTGAGTCTAGCCAGGGGTTTGTCAATTTTATTAACCTTCTCAAAGAACTAGCATTTATTTTTTCTATTGTTCTTTTGTTTTCAATTTCATTTATTTCTGCTCTAATTTTGATTCTTTCTCTCTGCTGACTTTAGGCTTCATTTGTTCTTCCTTTTCTTGGTGCCTGATTCCTTTTATTATTATAAAAGTGTTTATTTGGACTCGTTCTTATTTTTGGAGAGAGGCCTGTAATGATATGAACTTTTCTCTTACGACCGCTTTTGCCCTGTCTCAAAAGTTTTGATATGGTTGTACTAACATTATCATTCATTTCTATGTATCTCTTGATCTCTCTTTTAATTTCTTCTCTGACCCAGTTATTCTTCAGTAGCATGTTGTTTAATCTCCATGTATTTGTAGTTCTTCCTGATTTCTTTTTGTAGTTGATCTCTAGTTTCAAGGCATTATGATCAGAGAATATGGTTAGGATGATTTCAACCTTCTTATATTTGTTGAGGCTATCTCTGTGTCCCAGTATGTGGTCAATTCTTGAGAAGTTCTATGTGCACTAGAGAAGAATGTATAAGCAGTTGTTTTGGGATGGAAGGCTCTGTAAATGTCAATTATGTCCAATTGGTCTAATGTGTCATTTAAGGATGTTATTTCCTTATTGATTTTCTGTTTGGATGATCTGTCCATATCTGACAGTGGGGTATTTAGATCCCCTACTACGATAGTGTTTTGGTCTGTTTCTCCCTTTTCTTGGTGCATGATTCCTTTTATCATAATAAAGTGTCCCTCAAAGTGTCCCCCTTGGGAGTTGTTTTTTTGATCCATTCTGCAACTCTGTGCCTTTTTATTGGTGAGTTCAGTCCATTTACATTTAGGGTGATTGTTGAAATATGAGGTCTTCTTATAGCCATTTTATCTTTTGCTTTCTGGTAGCTCAGCGTTTCCATTGCTTCCTTGTCCTTGTGTTTCTGTTTTCTTTATTTTGGTTGGCTTTTGTGTGTTTTGCCTCCGGTCCTTCTTGTTTTATGTTATATACTTCAGTTCAGAATCTTTGGTGTGTGATTACCATTACAGATATGTAAAGGATGGTTATATATACATAGTCGTCCATTTTCTTCTGATGTTTTTTGTTGAGTTTTAGATGTTCAGCTTATTGTTGTTTCGAGAGCAGAGATCTGGGGACGTCTCTCACTCCGCCATATTTCCTTAACATTTTTTATGGAGATATGATTCACATTTTTTTAAATTCACCCACTTAGAGTAAGCAACTAATGGTTTTTTCATATATTCACTGGGTTGTGCTACCAAAACCACAGTCTAAATTTAAAACATTTTCATCACCCCGAAAAGGAATCCTATATCCATTACTAGTCACTCCCAGACCTACTCACTGTCCTAGACAAGCACTAATCTGCTTTCTGTCTGAATGGATTTGCCTGTTCTGAACATTTAAGTAGACTCATAGAATACATAGTATGTGGTCTTTTGTGTTTGGCTTCTTTTACTTTGCATGTCTTCATGGTTCATCCATATCATAGCACATGTCAGTATTCCATTCCTGTTTGTGACTGAATAATATTCTTTTTTATGAATATACCACATTTTATCCATTATTTGGTAGACATTTGGGTGGTTTCCATTTTGCGGCTATTATGAATAAGGCAGGCATACACATGTACATGTTTTTGTCTGGAAATACGTTCCTTTCTCTTAGATATATGCCTAGGCATGGAATTGCTGAGTCATATACTGTCTGTGTTTAACTCTTTGAGAAACTGCCAAACTTTTCCACAGTGGCTACACCATTTTACATCCCCACCAGCAATGTACAGGGGTTTCAATTTTTGCACATTCTAAATTTCTTGATCTCATGAAGGGTACTCATTCTGTAAACTTATCAGAGCCCATTGAGATGTGTTAAGCACTTTGCCCTCCACTAAGTTGTCTTCGGACTGCAATTCTTTAATTCTTTAGATGGTATGTTTTATTCTCTCAGTTTTATTTGCCACTTCTGTCTTCTGTCACTTTAGTGAATTTTAACTCATTTTCTCTTCCCCAGCTTCAGTCATGAACATAAACTCTACCGTAATGTGTCCACATCTGGTAGAGGGTACATTCTAGTGGGATAAGCAACCATTAAACAAAAGTACAAATATATGATTGCAATTATTGTAAAAGCAATGATAATAAAAAATTACTAGAAGAGAATTATAAAGGAGACTAGAGTTTTGGGATCTCTGAAGGATGTGATATATAAACTGAGGCCTAAAATATAAACAGAAGCTATCCAGGAAGAGAGCAAATCGAAATGCCTTCCAGTTGAGGGAAAAGCATGTGCAAAGATCCTGATTTAGTAGAAAGTCTAGAGCCTTCACATACCTTAAAGAAGGCCAATGTGTCTGGAAACTAGTGAGCCAGAGGGAAGCGTAGTGGGAAATGAGGCTGGGGAGGTAGGCAAGAACGATCAGTTCATGCCATCTTAGGAATTTAGCTGTATTCTAAATTGCTTTCAGAATAAAACCAGAAAAGGAAAAAACTTTAAGCAGGGAAATAACAAAATCCAATAAAATCAACTCCAAAGGTCAAGAATAATCAACAAATATTCAATTATGCCTATGTAAACACTTAGGGCTTTATCTAGTGCTTTCACTAATGATGAATAACCTCTTTAGGAGTCTCTAGAATACAATTTGTTTTTAAAACTAGTCATCAACTTGCTTTGAGAAAAAAAAAAAGACAAGCCTAAACATAAATGTTAAATTTTATGAGATTCCAATGTTCATTTGTATGAATACTCAAAGGATTTTTAGAATATTCACTAGTTATGTGAACTAAGAGGAAATACCTACTAGTTCACTCCACACTCGGGCATTCCTCCTTCCTTCAGCTATGAGCTGAGCCCTAATTTCAATTCTAGTTCCATTGAATGATCATGGAGCTCCAGCCTTGAAACTATTTGACTCTGTCCTTGGAACTATTTGGCTCCATCTCTACAACACCTTCTTGTCACCACCTCCACTGTAACTAGGACCAGAGTTATTGGGACTGGTTTTACCTCCTCCTACACTCAAACTTTTGACCTAAGTCCCTGGGTTCTCTTGCCTGATTTCTCAAATCATCAATGCCCATATGACCCAACTGGACTGCAATATTTGCCATTCTAGAATTTGAAATATATTCTCCTGACCTGAATTATGTATGCATTTCTTCTTTCCTGACTTGAACATCTGGATACTGACCTATAGCCCAAACTCTCTGATCTATTTACTGTGTTTTCTTGCCTCACGTGATTCTATGAACAATGACTAACTTATCTATTTTAAATACACTATCTTATTTCTTTATCTTAGTCCAACAATACTGAACTCTTCAGTTCTTCCCCATATGGAATGAAAACTCCTTGTGTGGCTCTACTCCTTTCCTATCCACTCAATATCAGCTAGATCTTACCCTACAGATCCAGCCTAGATCCCAGCCAGTCATCTTCTAGTCTAGTTTTTATCACTGCATAACAAACCACCCCAAACTTAGTGGTTTAAATATTTAAATCAATGATTATTTATTTTGCTCACAAATTTGCATTTTGGACAGGGCTCATTGAGGACAGTTCATCTCTGTTCCACAAGGTGTCAACTGGGCCAGCTCAATAGTGCAAGAGGATCCAAGATAGATCACTTACACAGCTAGCAAACTGGCACTGGTTGTGAATTTCTTTCCATTAGGCAGCTTCGGCTTCCTCACAGCATAGTGACTAGGTTCCAAAAGCAAGCATCCTAAGGAGCAGGTAAAGGAAACTGCCCATTTCTTAAGGCACGTCACTTCCACCATATTCTATGGGTCATGCAGTCACAGAGCCCAGATTCAGGGGAAGGAGACATAAACTCAGTGGAGGAGTGTCAAAAGACTTATGGAGCCATGTTTTAAAACCTCTAAACCTATTCATCTACAGCCCAATGCATTTGGGTGATGATCATTTTTTTTTAAGTGTTTTTCTTTTGCCTTAAGGGACATTCTCTTAACTTTATTTTTGCTTTTAGTGCTGTTTGAGAAATTCTTAGTTGCTACATATGGCTTTAGGTCTCCATTGGTCAAGCATTCCCACTGATTTAATTAGAAACAAAAACTTGCCGATCAGACTTCTAAGTAGAGCAAAGCAACTTCATCAGTTTTGTATTGCTAATATTCAAAGCAACGTGAACATCTTTAAGTTAGCTTCACGTGAGACCCTCCCAACCTTAAAACACATCTGATGTACGACATTTGCCCACTCTCCCAGCACAAAATATACAATAATTCTGTTTATCTGGTCACCTTATTTGTAATTAGTATAAGTAAACATCACATTCATGACTACACTGATTTGTTTTAAAGAGTTAATATTTCCTCTTGTGATGTGTCATGTGAGCTAGGCTATGGTACCCAGCTGTTTAGTCAAACACTAGTCTAGATGTTGTTATAAAGGTACTTTTTAGATGTGATTGACAATTATAATCAGTAGACTTTAAAGCAGATTATTTCTATAATAAGCATGGGCCTCATCCAATCAGTTGATGACTTTAGGAACAAAGACAGATTTTCTGAAATCTAAAGAATTCTACCTCAAGAGTGCAACACAAAATCCCTGCCTGAGTTTTTAGCCTACTGGCCTTCCCTATGGACTTCAGACTTAAGACAGCAACTTCAACTCTTACCTGAATTTCCAGCCTGCTGTACTGCCCTATGGATTTCAGACTTCCCAGACTGCACAATCTCATGACCCAACTCCTTAAAATAAATAGGTGATGGATAGATGATAGATAAATAGATAGATATATAGATAGTGGTATTGCGTAAATATTTATGTATCTCAAACAAAACAGAGATTATCTTGGTTCTGTTTCTCTAAGAACTCTGACTAATATACCTCTTGTAATATTCTGTGCGTTAATGATCAGCTTTCACTTATAAAGATTTGCAATAAAAGGATTAACATAAGTCTAAACTCTTTATACAACCTATGTTCAGAGATTGTCAGACTAACGGTATTTCAGTTTTAACAGAATTTTGATAGGCTCCTCCTCACAGCCACTTAGCCAAAGTGCCTTTGTCAAGGTGGTGTTTTCCTCATTAACAGGAATTGTGTTTATGTTTGACTGTATACAGTGTATACCATCGAAGCTGATTAAATGATTTTTTTTTAACACAACTTACAAGAAAAGACTTAACAGATGTAAAAAAGAAAAAAAAGTCATCTTTTGAGTGTAAACAATGATGTCAATTGGTTCAGAAGTTTCTGAAAGGCAGAACAATAGTAAAAAAAAAAAAACCATGTTTTGTAACTGATTTGCAAACAGAAATGGAAAAGTTACTAGCATAGCTCTGGAAGAAATACCACTTGTCAAATTAATGTAATCTTTTTTGGCAGAATTATTGGCCCGTTAGAACAGGAAGAAATGATGAGTGTAATCTGTCCTCGGTGTGACCAGATATTTTATCCTCTCTTACATTACACAGTTATTTGTAAACTAGAAAAAATATGATCTAACACCTCAGTTCTTAAGTGGGTACATTTGAGAATACTGAAGTATTTATTTTCAGTTGCTTTCAATAGACCAGTATCAACATCCAGCAAAGCAAGTGGCATCTTCAGGTTTCCATTAGAATGTGACTTGCTACAATCCTGGTACTTGGCAGTGAGTAGCAGAGAGAGAGACGGGGAAAGATGCTGACAACTGCAGATTTTTTTACTCCCTGTCATTTTTCCACTGGCATTTGACTTTTATTGTTTCCCTTCCCTGTGACTTCTCTGGGAATAGATTACGCATTTATTTCAGTCTCACATTCCCTGATGCCAGTCATCTATGAAGGTAGTCCCTTCACCCTCCCTTCTTAATATTTGACATCACGTTGATTTTTCTCATGATCGGTGGGTACATTGGAGCTTTGTCTCCTCTGCACTCTCATCACATTCTGAGGCACTGAGGGTTAGGATTTCAACATATGAATTTCTAAGTGGGAGGGACACAATTCGTTCTGTAACACTGCCGAAACCTGATTTCAGAAAAGTAAGGGGAAAAGAGAGTTGAAGAGAAATTGGGAAGTGGGAAGTAGAAAAAAATGTTCAGGGAAACTCGAATAAAACAAGAAAGAGCTAGATTGGATTTGAGAGTCAAAGGAGTTTTTTTGTTTTGTTTTTCGCCTGAGAGAAACTTTGTTTATCACGAAGGAGAAGATGCCAGTGCAGAAGGAGGGGTAAAATGAGGGAGAGAGGCAATGGTCAAATACACGTGTGGAGAAATTTGGTTTCAATCAGAAGGGTGAGCCTAGAGAACAAGCAATAATGATGGGCCAGAGCACAGACAACATGGTAGAAATATAATATGGAAAGTTTAGGGACCTCAGCTTTCTCAGTGACATAGGAGGCAAGGTCATTCATCAGGATTTGAGAAAGCAGACAAAGGGCCAAGTAATGGTTTTGTAAAGAAGGTTTGGGACAGTCACTGAGGAAAAAGAAGAGGAAATAGATGAAGGCAAATTTAGAGTAGCACTGACCTTCCCAGTTGGAGTCTAACCCTGAATCTTCACTAACCTGTTGTGTAAGTTTGGTTAAATTATCTAATATTTATTTCCATGTGATTCTCATCTGCGAAATAGAGTTAATAATAGCTCCTATGAAGACTCCAAATTATTGTGAAGTTTAATAAGAAAATAGTTAAATTTTCAGTGGCATTATTAGTAGCATTCTTGTTCTTGCATTCCCCAACCCTAGTACCCTGGTTTAGCAAAGTTGTTCCAACTTACTCTTTCTTAACTTCTCATTTTTCTTTATTCAAGCTTTACTTGGGCCATTTATCAAGGGTCGTTTGTCTGATCGTATAGATTTTTAATGGGACTCCCATTTCCCAATCAAAAGTTCAGCCAGGAGGTGTTACTTTGCCCATTTAGTTTTAAATATTTCCAGAACATCCCAAATAAAGCCTGTTTTCTCTCAAAGAAAATAAAACATACACATACCAAAACATTTTCAAATTAAAACAGGCACTGAACAGACATATTTCTGCCAAGAATAATCTCTGCTCTGCTCAAAGCTGGTTTATAGGCATATAAATCAAGACCAGCCTTTGCTTCTTACTCTATAGGGGCAGTGAGTCAGGGTTTCCTGAAATTAAGCAATCATGTAAAATGCATTAGCGGTTTCTAGACGACCTCATGCTTCCTTGTGCCAAGAAATTAACTTGCTTTCTACTTGGCACATCTTTCATATTCCCCAGTGGCCTTAGTGAAGACCCTTCCATCAGCCTCAGCATCAGTATGACAATGAAGCTGAGATTCATCAATCAAAGGTTCTGTTTTCTAGAAACATATAAACCTGGTGATGATTATTATATATCAGTGAGAAGGTTGAATTCCAAGTCAGAATTATGATTTTTTTTTTGGTCAAAGCCGCACTAGCTGCTAGTCCTAGTCCAACTCCTTGCATCGCTTAACCAGTTGTAATCTGGTTTTGGCCGCACCTGGAAGAGTAATCTCCTAATTGCTTGTCCCTTGTTCTCATTCTATTTGAAATTTCTGTATCAATTTCACTTCTGTCTTTGAACACTTTCTGCTTCTAGCACACAACTTTTTCCTAGTTTCCTCTATCTTTCATTGGTTACTTCTCCTCTGCCTATCCCAAAGATATTGCAAATTGTCCCTCATTGCCCCTCCTTTTCCTGTCAAGTGTCAGAAATGCAAATAGCAGCAGGGACCAGGCCAGGTAGGTAACGGGAAGGTCAGACATAATTTATAGGGAGTGATAAGAACTCTGGCAAAGATAAAATGCATACTCCATATAAAGGCACCCTCAATTGAAAAATTTTAAAACACAATCTTGACCAAAAACCCTTTCATGGACTGAATTGGACTATACAGCTGTTTCATGACAGAGCTGTTCTCAGAATCCAGATCTTCCTGTCCAGGAATCTGAGGACAGACCCATTTTTAGGGAGTTCTGTGTACTACGTAAACCTTACATAATAAAACAACATTCCTGACTTTAGAGTTCAGATAATTCACCCAATCTGATTTCTTTTCATCATTAAAACAGGTTTCCTTAGAGCTTCACTTAACATGATACAAACAATGTTTTACTAAGTGGCAGTGACATCATTTATATCTTAAAAGTTTCCAAAGGGCTCTTTTCTATTTCTCTAACTTAGAAGTGTCACCTTCATGCATCCTGAGGGTCTCTTCCATCTGTGTCACTCACTCACATTTTACTTACATTGTTATATCTGACGCTTGCACAGAAATCATGAAGGAACGTTATAGTTTATAAGAAAGGAAGAACTTACTTTCTTCATCTCGAAATCTTAGTTGTTTTTCTTTTTATACTCTGCCTGTGCTGGCTGGAAAATTACTGCTTGGCTATTGCCCATGGGAACATAGGCTATCTCCCATCGGAACATAGGCTATATCACCCATGAGAACATAACATTCTAACAATAAGCTTTCTGCTTCTGTACCCCCGCTTGCACAGCCTACCTGTGGGTTGACAGTTAGTAAAGAGAAGAAAAATAGACCTTTGTGTTTAAGATAGAATGAGGAATGGGATTTAGGGCTTAAAAACCCTGTACCTCTACATTTCGGGGCTGCTTAATTTGGGGTCTGCATACCCCTGGCAGACCCAGCTGGCTGAATAAAGAGCGTGTTTCCTATAACTCACTGATTTCTGGTGGTCCGTGTGTCTTTCGGGGGCTGGCAGCTACAACATGCCAATGCAGTGTTGGGAGATTCTGTTCTCCTGGGCTTAGTACCACAAATATGTATTCGTTTAACATTCTTTCTCACTGAACTTCAGTTTTCTGTGAGATTATTTGTTTCAAGAAGAATCTGAATGAAGACATATAAAGGTGCTTTTCCTTGCACACTCAGAGTAGACATTTTAAAAAACAATAGGGGAGTGTTTTCTTGAGAACAGTAGTTTCTTGAGAACAGTAGTTTTCATGTTTGCTAAAGCTGCTACAGGCACCAGAGGAACTATCTTGGGGGGCTAAAAAGAAACTGCTGCTTCTTCTTGATGTGTTATCACCAGCTCAGAGGGGCCAGTTCAATTTGGCTCAAGAATCACTGGTCCTCATTTTGCAAGGTTCTGAACAAGTGAAACAGTCCCTGCCCTTAGTTTGAAATAAGAGAGGACTCTGGTTGTAGGGGTATCAGAAAAAAAGAGACACAGAAGAAGCTCAAGGCTGAAGATCAAGTTTCCCACCACCTTCCCACACTTACTTGGCCTCCATTTCCCCATTCCCCTTACTTCAATCCCCTTTTTATAAAACAGATTAAAATACCATGCATTTTTATCAAGTCCTCTCTTGAAGCAGTTACTTCACTTTCATCCTCCTCCAGCTCATCTGACCTGCCCCTTCTCTCCAATTTTGCCTCTAACAATTCATACAAATAAATTCTGTCTCCTGATACTGGTGTTGCCTGCATATCCTGCTAGAATGTAATTGCCACAAGGTTAGGGACCCTGTTACTCAATACTATTGTATTCATAGCACACATAAAAAAGGCGCTTCGTAAATACTTGTTTAAAAAAAAATGGAATGTTCATTTACAATGCTAGGTCTTTGTCCGAATAATTCTCTCTACCTGGAATGTCCTCATGCTTCATCTCCAATTTTTTAAGCCCACATTAATCTCTATTATGAACTGAGGATTTATGTCTCCTCGAAATTTATATGCTAAAATCCTAACCCTCAATGTAATGCTATTAAGAGGTGAAGTCTTTGGGAGTTCTTTAGTTCATGAGGGTGGAGTCCTCATAATGAGATTAGTGCTCTTATTAAAGAGACCCCAGAGAGTTCTCTCACACTCATAGACCATGTGAAGACACAGCAAGGAGATGGTCATCTGTGGAATAAAATCTATGAATCTTCCAATATGACTGGATACCAAATCTGCTAATGCCTTGATCTTGCTTGGACTTCCCAGTCTCCAGAACTGTGAAAAATAAATTTATGTTGTTTATAAGTCAATCAGATTATGGTATTTTGTTAAAGGAGCCCAAACTGACTAAGACAATCTCATTCTTCTCATGGAGGTGGCATTTCAAGTTTGCTCTGTACAATTGAGCATTTGAATATATCCATGCTAGTGATATTCTGTCAATTTTCAGGTAAAGACACAGTCAACTTAAGTTCTTTGCAGTTCCTAACACATTTGATTGCTCAATGAACACTGAAATTCCTTAAGTAGACACTTACTTATAATACCTGTAACTTGCCAGAAGGAGGTCCACTTACATTTTGAGGATCAGGACTGAAGGATTCAGCTTTCAAATAAATCAGCTTAATCCAGGAAAGTCTGAGTAACTGCGAGAAATTAGTCAAAAAGGATAGAACAAGCAGCCCTGATCCAAGGAACATGAGGTCTTCCTTACAGCAAAGTCATTTACTAAGAAGATCAGTAAATTACCTTGATAGGAACATATGGGCCTTACATTTCTAAAGATCCAATTGTCCCCATCCATACGATACACTCTTACTCTCATTTTTGTGTGGACTGAATAAGAATTCTACAGACTTCTTAAGTATTTTCAGATGATAGGCTCTGAGATCATTTTGTCCTGCAGTCATACAAATGAGAATTTTGGTTTCTCATGGACCACCTGCTCTAAGGCGAAGACTCATGGAGATACTTGTTTCTCCTTCATGACAAAGAGATAAACACCAATTAAGATCCAGTTTTACCCCCAATAAACTTAATAAAAATAAAAAAATAAATAAGTAGTACAAATATTAAAAAAAGAATTTTCAAACAAATATAAATTCAAAAATATGAAATCAATTTTGGTTTCTTTTGTGTATAACAAATCAACTCTTAAAATTTTCAAGTAACAAATATTTTCTGATATTTAGAAGTTTCTTTATCACAGCAAATAAAGCACTGACATCTAAAAAAACAAGATCTAATTTTAGTAGCAGTGACACATGACCCTAAACAAATAGCAATTGCAGAATGGACTTAGAAAGAAAAGGGATTTTTTTCCCCAAAAAAAGTTTCGACTTGATGACAGAAATGGTCAATTTTTCTATCATTAGGTAATCTATGACATACTAGATTAATTAAACTCATATTTATTAAATGCAAACTTATATCATGGCTTTTTTCATTGTAATGATGTAAAGCTAACTCAAACTAGCCTAAGCCAAAAAGAAAATTTCGTGTCAGACCTAACTGAAAAGTCTCAAGATTGTTTGGCTTTAGGCCTGTCCTCGGGCAGGAGCTGGCAAAATATAGACCATTGCCTGTTTTTATAAATTAAATTTTATTGGCACACAGCTGTCCTTATTCTTTTACATATTGTCTACAGCTGCTTTCAAGCTACAAGAGCAGTACTGAGTACTTGCAAGGAAGGCATTTGCCAGCCCCTGACCTAAGGTCTCAGGTGATTCTCTATCTCTTGGCTGTGATCCTTCTCTGAGATGGCTTCACTCTTGGGCTTCACGTGTATCCCCAGCAGCTCCATGCTGATATCATTCCTTTCTGGTAACAGTCCCATTTGAGAAGAGCACGTCTTTTCCTGTAACTTGCAGAAGTCCTAGGATTTATGGTAAACTGACAAACTGGGTGAAGTACCTGTCCTTTGATTAATGCCTTATGGCTAGGAGGACGTATTTACACTAATTGGCTTGGGCCTGGGCCGCACCACCAGCCCTGGTGCTGGGGTTGGGTCAGCCGTCCCCAAGCCACAGGGATTGGGAATAAGGGAGAGAATAATAACAATGACCAGTTGTTGATGAGGTTTCAGAGCCAGATACTATTCTAAGCACTTCATAAATGTTATCTCATTTATCTTCCCAATAGCTCTATAAACTAGGCACTTTTATTTCTATTTTACTAATGAGACAATTAAAGATGAGAAGTTTAACAATAACTTGTCCTAAAAGTCCTGGAGTCAGAATTGGAACCTAGATCAACCTAACTCCAAACTTGAACTATGCTGCCCTTCCTTCCCAAACTAGTTATAGCCTCACATTTCTAGTAATTCTCTACCACACTCTCAGTGCCTGAATCACACTTGAGCACTGAACTGGTAACAAAGAGGCCTGAGTTCTAGTGAATAGCTCTGCCACTAACTCAGTAACTTTTTGCAAGTTACTTAATTGATTTTTGAAATTCCAGTTTCTTCATGTGTAAAATGAATAGTTTAAACTACGAGTTTAAACTATTCAAACTATGTTCTACATTCAAACTATGTTCTACAGTGCATAAGGACTTCTGTGGCAGTGCCTTAGAGTCTGCCATAGAGAGTAAGGGGACACCCAACAGGTGCTCCACACTCATTCCATCCCACCCTTTCCATTGCTTTCTATTGGGTCTATTCTTAAGTCTAATATATAAAGAATAAAGGTTTCTGTTGTAAAATAGTAACAACAACAACAATAGTAACAAAAATAGTAACGACAGCAACCATGCGACTAGAAGACCTTAAAGATCTTTGTCAAGATTCTTTGCTTGTTCTTGCACCTCTCTTTGCCTTGTCTGTGTCCTGGGAGGCTGACCTGTATAGATGGACTACATCCACAGGTTCCCTGTGCTCTGGCTTCCTATTGGGTTTGGCCAATAGGAGAGATAGAAGAAAAAGAACGGATGGAAGGAGAGAGAGTTTGGAGTACTGATTCCCCTGATTCAGTGGCTAGGTTCAAAGACCACAGCTCCTGTTGGCTGGTCCTCTCCTTCATCTCTCTCTCTGGGTTGGAGAAATTGTTCCATTATCTGGTCCAGTCTCATCAGTGGCAGTAACAGCTCAATGCTATTGCTAGCCCTGAGGTGCATCGCCATTCCTTGGAATCTCGCTGCAATGAAAATGTGTCTGGTTTATGTAGACGCCATTGTAAATAGTCTCTTCTTTAAATACTCCTCATTTACCCATTCTGAGCGAGCCATCAGAAATCCATATAATCTATTAGGATTTTAGGATCTATGGTTCCATTCATAGTAAACTTAGGTTAGCCTATCCCACTTTCACATCCATTCCCACACCACTTGAAAGTCTGCTAAATGCCAGGCACTTTTAGAAGTGGATAGTTCCTTTGGCACTAACATTCTTTTAGCTTATGAATCAAAACCCTTAGTAAGAAATCTTTTATTGTCCCCCTTTTTAAAGCAGAAGTAGGCAAAAGATAGCAAAATAAACCGACATCTTTTTAAACATTTAAAAAAGTAAGCACATACTTTTTCCAGTCATTGCTTTTATCCCTTCACTCTTTCATTTAACAAACATTTTATGGAGTGTTTTAGGTATTGGCTTAGCCTTGGATATACAGGCCCAGCACAAGTGTCAAGGATTTCACAGACCCATGAGAGAAAGACAAGAAAAGGAAGGATTTACCTATCCTTCACTCTAGGAGGAATACCCATTCTAGGACAATTCATTCTCAGACATTGAGATATCCTGCAGCATTAAAGACAGCTCAGTATTAATCTTTCAGTTGAAACTTTCAATTGATACAAGGGGTTCCAATGAAAATATGTCTGGTTAACTTAACTTTAGCTAATCTGAAAATAAATTTTACTATTAAAATATGATCTGTCTTTAAATATGATACATTCTCATTCATTTGGATTCTACTGATTCAGATTTTAAGTAATTCATTAAAGTATTCATTTTCACTTTTGATTAACATTTCTAAATATGGCAATTCCTTCTTCTGAAGATTATCAAAGTCATTTTCATTAACACAAGGAATTTAATTCAAAATCTAGAATTAGTTAAGATAAATAAATAACTAAAACATAATGATTAGATAGGAGAATTATGAGAAATATCTATGCTCAGAAAAAGAAGGGCAGTAAGGAGATGATATTTAAATTGTGAAGGCGAGGGAGGATTGGTTTGTAGAGCTTGGAGGAGGGAAATCAAGCATTCTTGATCAAGAGAAGAGCATGTCCATATGCCTGCCAACAGGAAATTATGGAATGTGCTTCAGACACTAAAAATAGTTTAATTTGACTATACTCTAGGTATGGGAGACATCTGTTGCTTTTACTGCTCAACAACCGCAATCATTCATCCTTTTTCTAGTAGAAATGATATCCCATATTGTACTTGGAGAATAACCCCTCACTGTTGTTATCCATTAGATATGAGAGAGATCGACAACTTTCAGGTCCAAGGGTGGGCCCTAGTTGATTTCAGTTAATCAGCAGTCTAGCCCTGTGGCCAAAACGATTGGTTCAATGATGGGCTCATAACCCAATTTAGACCAATGAGAATAAGACACAGGACTTGTGTTTGAATGTGGCAGAGTTCTAGCTAGAATTCAACTGTGAGAGTTCTCTTTCCACTGGATTTGAAGTTAAGAAGATGTAGAGGCAAAAGCAGCTGCAGCCAGCTTGTGACCATGAGGGGAGAATCTAAGAATGGAGCTAGCACAGAGGAAGGCATCCTAAAGATAGAAAAATGGTATCTCATCAATCTATTCCTGAAGCTGAAATAATCCTTGAGTAGTCCATTAACCAACCTATTATTACATTAATAAATTCTCTTAATTTTCTAAGCCAGTTTTAATTAGAATTTCATGTCTACTTAAAAACATGTAGAAATAAAGAGAGTTAAGACTGGAAAGATAGTTTGAAACCAGAGCACAAAAGACCTTGAATTCCAGGTTTTGAACTAGATTCAAAAGCAAGAGTTTTAACAAGAATCAACATAATTCTTAAATTTCACTCTAGGGCGTACAAAGCAGTTTCACATAAGTTATCTCACTGAATCTTTATGGTTATTCAATGCAATACATATTGCTATCTACAATTCACAAACAAGGAAATGGAGTCCCAGAAAGGCTAAACAACTTGCTTAAAGTCATGCGGCTCATGAAAGACAGAGCAAAGTCTTAATCTTGGATCTTTTTGATTCTGAATCCATGACTCATCAACATGCACAAAACACTGAATCTGAAGATCTCAGAGAATCCTTACCACCAAGATACTTTTCTGATTTCATGACCTAACAGTGTTAGAATTGATGTAACTTTTGGACAGAATGAGGTGATGCTGGTACAGATCTCTTCTGATCCTAAAGCATCTAGATTATGTTGCCATGGGAAGAGCATGGGCCTCAAATACATAAAGCACTTGGCTATTCCCTACCAGCATGGCCAGTGGGCAAATCATTTAATATTTCTTCATTGTAAAATGGTGAGAACAATAATTCCAACCTCACTAGTTCGGTATGAAAACTAAATGTGTGAAGTTCCAGGCACATAATAGGTATCCAGTAAGTTAGGTCTTTTTATGGAAGGCAGTAGCAGAGGGGCTTTTAAATCAGACCTAGGTTCAAATCTCTACTTAGCTCCTAACTAGCTGTATGGCACCCAGACAGACAGTAAATTCCACGAGGGCAGGACCATGTCTGTCCTTATGCCTGTTGAGGCCCTCAGTGGCCCTCAGTGGCAGTCAGTAAATGTTCAAATGAATTTAAGCAAATGACTTTAATTTTCTGAGCCTGAATTTAAAAATTGTGATGATATATAGTATCAGACTATTGTGAAAAATAAAGTATACAACACATATAAAACACTTAGTTTGTTGCCTGGCCCATGGTAAGTGCTCAGTAAGTAATAATAATCGCAACTAATTTCTATTGAGCGCTGACCATGTGCCAGTCACTGTTCTAAACATTCTATTTGTATTCATTCACCTAATTCTCAAGCTCCACCCCCACCCCTATTTTTACTGTTATCTGAATACTTGATGCCACTTTAGGCCCCATGACTTGTGAGTCTAACTCTTTTCTTCTTAGTTTGAGATCTTCAAGGCGTCTAACTCAAGGTCCGTTAAATAATGGCTTCTCTTTTTTCTCTTTTGCATTATTAGAAAGAAATAAAAACTTCTTTCTTTCAAAACACAATGAAGACTTTTCTCTTGGTCCTCCTCCTCCTTTCCCCATTATTTCCAGAGAATGAGGCTGGACTGCCTGAGGTTTTGTCTGGCAGGAGCCCTTTAATTCAAAGACTGCCAATAACTCAATGAGCCAGCCAGGCCATTGCCCTCTTCTGGCTGATGCTGAAGCAGCAGTGTCAAACCTCCCAGTTCGGCTTGTCTCTAGTTCTTTCCCTGAATTGCCTGCTGCCATCTGCTGGCCAAATTAAGTTAAAATCATCACATCGATGTTTCCCAAGTTGCCAAATGAGGCTTCATTTCTCAGTGCTGCTTCCTGAGGCATTTTCAGAGGCTGCTCCCAAAACCCTGTTAGCAGACAGACCAACCCAGCAAGTCTGCCTGCCTCGATTCAAAGCTAAGGCACTCAGGCAAAGCTGGCTGGTGCCTGATTTCGATCCGGGAACATGAAGGTGAATTTTTATTTCACCTTATTGGTGAAATCAGGGGAGCTCTCAAATATTATCCCTAAACTAATCCTCATCCCATTTTACAAATGTGCCATCTGCTCCAGGATGTTTCACACACACACTTCCTCCACCCGCCCCCGTCTCCCACCAACCTCACTGACATTCTTTCATTCCCCACTAACAGCTTGTACAAGACTGGGAGCACCATGACAATCATCAACTGAACTTTTTTGCGGGGGGAGGGGGAAGAGAACAGTTTCTTGAAAAAGTTACAAGAATAGTACAAAGAAGACCCGTATATCCTTCTGCCAGAGACCATATTCAAGTTTTCCCAATCATCTCGGTAGCTCCTTTATAACAAAGGATTCAGTCCAGGATCACATGTTTCTCCAGTGGTCATGTTTTTCTAATATCTTTCAATCTAGAACAGTTTGAAAGATATTACTCATTCCTTGACTTACATGAGCTTGGTATTTTAAAAAACTACAGGATAGTCATTTTATAGAATATCCCTTAATTTGTGTTTATCTAATTTTGTCTTCATGATAAAACCCAGTGTATGAATTTTGGGCTGAAATACAACAGATGTTATGCCTTTTCATTGTTTCCTCTCTGGTGGTATACAATATCTATTTATTTCTGATGATGTAACTTTGATCGCTTTCATTAAGATCGTATCTGTCAGATTTATCTGTGAAGTTACTTTTTTCCCTTTTTTAATTGTGGTAGTTTCCTATTACTTCTGTAACAAATTACTACAAACTGAGTGACTTAAAACAACATAAATTTATTATCTTACAGTGCTGGAAATCAGAAGTCTGATGGGTCTCAGGATCTAAAATCAGAGTGAGGGCGGGGCTATTACTTCTGATTCTAGGGGAGGATCTGTTTCCTTGTTTTTCCCATTTCTATAGGCCACCTGTACTCCTTGGCTCATGGGCCTACCTCACATCTTCAAAGTATGCAGTGTAGCATCTTCAGATCTATCTCTGACTCTGAGTCCTGCTTCCCTCACCACAACCCCTTCTCTGATTCTCTTGCCTCTCTCTTTCACTTATAAAAATCCTTGGGATTGCTTTGGGGCCTCCCCCTATGTCAAGGTCATTAACTTAGAGACATCTACAAAATCTCTTTTACTATGTAAGGGAATATGGTCACGGGCTCTGGATTGGATGTGAATATCTTCTAGGGGCCATTACTGTGCCTACCACAGTAATTAATACATATTTTGTGGACAGACACTTTGAGACTATGGAAACTCCTATTACTTATTCCACTTTCACCCATGAATTTTAGCACCCATAGATGTTTCTTGCCTGATTATTACTACAATTATTACTGATGCCAAATGGAGATTTTCTAATTCCATCATTCTTTCTACATTTATGAGTTGGCTTTCTACTGTGAGGAGGAGCTTTTCTCCTTTCTCCATTAATCTATCTATGCATCTATCTATTTATATCACTGTTGCTTATTTTGTTCAGCAGATTATGATCCAAGATCTGGGCAATACATGTGCTCAGTGCTACTGAGGTATCACTGTTCCCAGTCTCTTTCGGTTGACAGAACTAGGAAATAAATGTGTGTGTGTGTGTGTGTGTGTGTGTGTGTGTGTGTGTGTGTGTGTGAGAGAGATTTAACCTCAATCTACCCACTTATTTGCTCAATGTTCCTGTATGTGTTTGATCTCTCGACCCTGCTGTACTGCTGTCCTCCTCTTATGCAAGCTACAATCGCTGCTCAGGCCTGCCTCCTCCACTCAGGCTGCCTGCCTTGTTTGGGCCTGCCTAATAGCTTTTTGAGGAAGTGAGGAAGGAAGGGAAGCAATATATTTTTTAAGGGAAGGGAAAGAAAGAGGAAGAAACAGTTATGAACATTTTTAATGGAACTCTTTACCAGTACTGCAATGAATTATTTGTTTAATAGCTATTTTCCCCACTAAAATTTAAACTTCACGAAGACAATGGCATTTCTGCTTTGCTTACTGTGAATTGAATCCCCAGGACCAAGTACAACGCCTAGTACATTGTAGGTACTGGATGTTTTTGAATACATGCTTTTCATGTAAAGCAACAATGGCAAAATTATAACTATTGAACAGTTTATAACACAACCAGTGTCTACCACCTAAACTATTACCAGTGTCTACATAGCCCAAATCACCTATAACTTTTTTCAACCAGACACTAAATAAGTAAACCTTCCCCCTAACCCCCACTCCACCCCAAGCTGAGTGCCCTGAGGTAAAGAGATCTTCTCATTTATTAAGATTTTGCAGTTATTAAACATTTATTTGGTTTTGGAGTCTAATGTTGTTTCAAAAAAAAAATTTTAGCTAAGAATTTCAACACAAAGTAGTATTTCAAGACAATTTCAAATATCACTGTCCTGCAGCATTTGGTAGAATTGATGTTGGCCACATAAGCAAGACAACGAAATGTTCCAGAGTTTTGATGTGAGAAATAACTGCTGTCACACTTAGCAGTGTGCCAACAAAGTGGGCATATTCCCTTATGCCAGGCCTGTTCCATCATTCTCCTACAAGCATTTTTTCAAATAGCTGTAATTATTTGTCCTCAGCTTCTACCAGCAAATGTCAAAGATGATTTTTACTATTTGTGTACCTCCTGTCTCCCTTCTCTGTTTTCTTCTCAGAAACAAAGTCCTAATGTGTTTGTGCTTTCCCCCAAGTAAAAGGTGTCCTTTTCAGTGATTGATGGAAATAAACAGCCAGAATCTGTCAGAGGGTGCATTAGGGAGTGATGGAACATGCTGAAATACAGCAGCCACAAGGGCTGGAGGGGGTTGCTCGGCACAGAAGGCTACAACCTCAGGCATAAAGCACCATACTTTCTTCCCTCTCTTAGAAAACCTGCCTCTGAGGGATCACTTTGGCTCAGTGGGAAATAAGCAGAAGTGGTGCTGTCTCCCAGAAATTATAGCACCAGCCAGGAGCAGGAAGGGGGCTAAGGGCAAAAACTCGGGATGCTGTTGGTGCCAGGACATCTTGGCCTCTCACTTGTCTCTGTGACGAGGTCTAGAATGTGTCCCCACCACCCCAAAATCCCTGGCTACAGCTATGGCTTCCTGATTGTATAGACTGAGAAAAAGTAAAGGATCTGAAATCCCAAGGGCTATTTCTGACTCCAGGCCCTGGGGGAAGCGTTGAACCGACATCCCCACTTTTTACTGTCATCTGCAACCAGACTTCCTAACCTACTAGTCCTCAACTCTGTCTGACAAGAATCATTTTATTAAAATCCCAAGTGCCCAGGAACCACCACCAAAAATTCCGATTTAATTGGTTTAGGTGGGGCCCAGGCACAAGTCCATTTAGAAGTCGCCCGGCGATTCCTCTGTGCAGCATGGCTGAGAATCGCTGTCCTCCACCCGCGGACAAAGTTGGTCAGGGTAGAGCCAGGAACACCAAGGAGGCTAAGCTTTCCCTGAGCACAGTGGTTCTCCACCTTGGCACATATAAGAATCACCTAGGGATGTTTTTAAAAATCCCAGTGCCCAGGCTGCTTCCCAGATGAGTGACATCGTAGTCTCTGGGAATGGGACCCACGATCTGTATTTATTTAAAGCTGCTCAGGGCAGCTGAGTTTGAGAGCCAATGTCTTCTGATTTGGTGTGTCTCAGACTCCCTGTGGTGAAGGACTAACTTTTTTTCTTTTTTTTATCTTTCCTTCTTTGCTGGCTGATACTTTAGTAAAATACAATAAAAACTAATCACTAGAAAAATGAGATTTAAAAGCAGACATATAAAATACAAGCCCAGAATTTTAATTATTAGATTCAAAGACACAAAATTGCTATTAAAAGTTTCTAAATAGTCTCAATTTCTGTCTTTATAGGCTGTTAACAATTTGTTAACCAGTACTGGTCTGCAGGTCACACTTTGAGTAAAAGTGTTCTGATAAACACATTACAGGAACTAAAAATAGATGGTGTATGGTGGGAGGAAGGAATCAAATAGATTTGATAAATACATCAGGTTATATCTTAAATTTAGGACATGAAAGGCCCTACGCCATTAAGGCCTCTGAGAGGTTCTGAGGCAAAAATGTCAGAGTTTAAAAGGCAAAGGTGGCATCTCAGCCAAAGAAAGGGCAGAACAGCTGCAGGTGGAAATGCTGCAAGCAGTTTACATAGCACCCCTGAAAGCAAAAAAACTGTTTTGTTTTATTTAATTCACTGTTTCTCAATCTTATACAATGGAGACACGTTTTCCCCCTATTACATATATATGAAGTGTGATTTGTTTAATGATTTATTCTCAGTCTTACGAAGAATGCTGACTCATCACAGAGAGAGACACATCTCTACAGAATTATTTCCCTGTACTGCCCCATGCCCAGCTGGGCTTCATTTATCCGTGGCTCCAATCTCAGTGATTGGCATTAGGGGCCACGCAATGACATTCAGTCATCTCCTGCTAGCACTTCCCCTGGGACGCTTTTCTTACTCACCCAGGATAGGGTGAGTGTCCGTCTTCTGTGATCTCCCAGGACCACTTATCATACGTACGTACATACTGTATCGTGATTGGCATTTGACCCCACTAGCTTTGAGCTTCTCAGGACGGGATTTGTGTCTTACTCAGAGTTCTATCCTAAGCACCTAGCACCCTGCCTAGCATAGACAAGGAAATCAATACATACTTGCTGAGTGAATGAAATAATGAATGAACAAATTAATCTTGTGCCATCTGTGCTTGAACCCTAGAAGAGCCCTAAAGAATGCATTTCAACATCTCAGAAAGTCCCCAGTCCCAGCTAGTACCTCCATTCTAAACGTCATCATTAACCTAGTCACCTAACAGCATACCTTTTACCTTTTCCCAGGATTCTGACTCTCTCTACTCTCTCTACTCATTTGCCTGCTTTATAGTCTGGGTTTTGTTTTCTTGAAACTGCCTCTTGATCATCCCCATATTCATAGTCCACATCCCAAGGATCATCTGGAGTCCCCATTTCCTGAGCCTTCAGCAACTTGGGCTCCCATTTTTCCTGGAAAGGCATCTATGGCTAGGCTGCTGCACCTACTTACCACAATCCTTCAGGCCAGGCCAAGGAGGACTTTCCAAGACTTGTGGAATTATAAACCTGCTGGGCTTTATCCCTCTATACTCATTCTCCATTCTTCTCTGTCCTGCTCTGTGCATTGCATTGGCTTCCTTGCCCAGGGGTTCCTGTTCGATTTAGCTAACAGGAGGCACCAGCAAGAGGTTGGCATTTGAGAGGAGAGAGCAGTCTGAGATGTGTTCCTTTCCTCCTTCCTGCTGGGCTGGGGTTTTGGTTGTGCCTGAGGTCCTCCATGAGCCCAGCTCCTGTAGGCTGGCTTCTCTTCTGAAGCTCCAGTTCTCACCAACTTCTTGTAACATCACTCCCTACCCTTGTCCCTTTCAGGCTGGGGGTGGCAATGCTGTCAGCTGCGGCAAGTCCCTGGATGCTTCACTGCCTCTTGTTGGTTCACTTCATCCTGCCCACACCTCTGTAAATAATCCCTTGATGAAACGCTCTTTAATTCATCCTTCAAGTGCACAGTCTGCGTCTTGCTTGGATTATATCTGGTGAGATCATCTTCTAATACAGTGCCTTCATTTCACAGCAACTAGAACCAACATTTCCTGGACTAGTCCAGTGCTCTTTTTTACCCCATTGTCATCACCTCCTTGATTTGGAATCTAGAATTGAAATATTAAGCCTATAATATTACTACTATTAATAATAATAGCAATCATATGAGTTTTTTCTTATATGCCAAGCACTGTGCTAAGTGTTCTACAAAAATGACTTAATCCTTATAGCAAGCCTGTGAGGCAGGTGTGATTTATTATCCTCATTTTGAAAATGAAAAACTTAGATTAAGTAATCTGGCAGAAGTGGTGAGCAAGCGAACAGCAGAGCAGGGACTTTTGTCTGACCACTGTGACCGCTAGACTCCAAAGCTGTTATACTTCTATAACTACTAGGGTATTTGCTCTTGGGGTGACCCCATCACACTGTTGACTCTTAGAGCTCACTGTTGACCTAAACCTCATCAGATAACAGATGTGGTCTGCCTGGAGCCTGCTGGGAAATCAGGTTGAGGAAAAAGCACTGAGATGAGATAGTTTTGCCTGAACAAAGGGGTTGGCAGAGTCGGAGTTTAAAAGGCAATGGTGGCATCTCAGCCAAAGAAAGGGCAGAACAGCTGCAGGTGGAAATGCTGCAAGCAGTTTACATTGCACCCCTGAAAGTGACCACCTCAGTGCACAGCAGGCTAAGTAACAAGAGCCCTGGAGTTTCCAGAGTCAGACTTGGCCACCGTGTCAGCTGAGAGCCTTCGCAGTGCATGTAGCCCAGCATCAAAGTAAACACTGTCTATTCACCACTGATCTCTCCAGGGAAAGGAAAAGAAACATGAGCCTTTGAACACAGAAAAACCAAATTTCTTTCTCTTGCATTCTCTTGTCCTCAAGTGGCCCAAGTGATAAAACTGAGTTCTTTAGTTTTTTACTTACTTGTCCCCCAATAAGAGTAAGAAACCTGAGTGCTATGCTTTTTTGAGCTTCTTTCTATATGTGTTTTTAAAAATTAAGTATTTTCTCTTTATAAAAATACATTTTTGTGGAAATTTTTAAAAATGCAGAAAGAAAAAAATGAAATAAATAAAATCTCCTTTAAACTCACTATCCATAGGTAACTACTAATCACATTTTGATATATAACATGGTTTCCAAACTGCTCCAGAGAACTCCTTGGGATATGGAAGAGTCTCGTCTACAGCAGCCAAGAGAATGCATGGACAGTGTTCGAGGTCCCCCAGGTTCCCTCCTTGATTCTCACCAGAGCTGTTGCCTTCACTTTCCTCTATGGTTTAGGGTCTGCATAAGATTTTCGAATGGGGTGACAAAGGTGCTTTAAAAAAAAAGGCATGAAAAATGACTTATCTGCGCCTTCATTTTTAATGGTTTCATAGTATATAGATAGGTCATCATCTGTTAAACTATCCACCCCAAATTGGACAAGGTCTGTCTTCAGAGATGTGTCTGGGAGAGGACAATAAATAATAATCCATTTGAGAGAGTTTTGAACACTTTCCCAATTACTACGGCATCCATTTTACTAGAATGAAATCTGAAACTCTCCAGTTCTCAAAGACTCCTTAAGACTGCTCTTCCTGTTAACACCTCAGTTTCCTTCTCTAGCAAATATTTGATTAAATTCACCTCCACGAAGAATAAGCATTTGAGGAAAGAAATATTATGACATTTAATGAATATAGCAGGTCCTTGAATAACATCATTTTGCTCAGTGCCATTTTGATATAACTTCTTGATAAGATGCCATAAGAACTTAATATTTATTTTTATATTTATTTATATTTATAATATGTTTATTATATTAAATATATTTATAATATAACATATTTCTTATATTATATCATATTAAATATATTTATTACATAAATATATTTATATTTATATTTATGTTTATATTAATTAGCCTAGGATAAAATTGGTTTAATTATACGTCATTTTGCTTAAAGTCACAGAACCTATTGATGATGTTGAGTGAGGACTTACTGTATCTGTAAGTTTTGCTCCTCCTAATGAATTCAGAACTGTGGATGAACCCCTGCATCCCTTCCAAAGATAGAGAATAAACTACTGTGAGATGTTTTCCTATGAAACATGAGTAGTTGGGAATTATTTCTCTGTTCCAAATTACAGAATGACGTTCTTAGTGTCAGAGATATTTCTACATTGTAGGGTTAGCTACAGATGAAGAAAATGGATACCCTGTGCTATAACCATTTTCCCAAGCTTGCTTTATTATACGTTCTCTGAAGAGTGAAGTTATTATTGAGTACATACCATCATGAGTACATTTCAATGGAGAACTATGATTTCAAAAGCACTACATTTACAAGGGGGTAATTTTGGGAAACAGTATTGAATACATGATGAAGGGGTCGTCATGCCTGTGAGAAGCAGTGAATGCTCTCAACAGAAAGTGCACTTCCGTAAGGAAGAGAAAGGCTGAGGAGTCAGGGGAGGAAAAAAAGAAAGAGGAAGCCACAATAGCCAGTCAAGACGCTGTTCCTTCCCTTTGTACAAATCACAGCGCCTTTTATGAGGCTTAGCCTGCATTTGCTGTCAATACTTCTTGTTAGGATTTAGAAGCACTCACCCAACCCCATCCCCCAACCTTCCAGGCTCATCGCAGTTAAGAGATATAAGAGTGTTTTATTTGTGGAGGGATAACTTTCAGATCTTCCTTTTTATTTTTTGAAGTAGCAATTTCCAATTCATGATTCCAATTTTAGCAGTTTTGCCTCCACTCATAATTGTGTAGAGACATTTTAAAGCTTTAATTCATTTTGCAGTACTAAATAGTTTCCCTTTAATCGTTCATGTCAGACACCTATTAACATTTCTTAAAAATTTATAAAACAATTCTGAGCTGTCAGAAAAAAAGCCTCTTTAAGATTCAGATTATTAATTTGCTGCCTGTTCTCCATGTTAATGCATTTTCCATCAGTCACTGATGTCAAAACTATTTGAACAAGGCTTAATATTCAGAAAGTAATTTTATATTTTTACATATGGGGAATGTTTTTCTAAACTCCCCTAGTCTTAAATATGCTGCCTAGCAACGTCTTCTATTTGTTATATTTTGCTTTATCTTTGACCCTTCTCTATGTCTTTCATCTGAAGAGGCTGATGACGACCACCTGTGGGAAATGAGGCAGCCATATGCAGCAGTTAAGAGCATAACTTTGGAATCAGCTAGACCTCAGTCCCGGTTTTAGTGTGACCTCTTCCTAGCTATGTAACTTTGTGTAAGTTAAAATCTTCTGAGGCTCAAGTTATATAAGGGTTAAACTATAGTAACAGTTTTGTAAATTGTAGCCACACACTCAGTGTGTGTCTGTTGACATTGTTGCAAAGTTACTATCTATCCCTTATTTTCAGGGTGGGACAGTTGAGAGCCATTTCTGTCACTCACAGGAACAACTGGAATAAAGGCTTAAAAGAAGATGGAGGCTGAGGATGGAAGTCGTCCAGGATTGTCTTCTTCGTCTGAGGCATTAGAAACAGATGAGATTGGTAGAAATCTTGGGCATGAACAAAAACTTATTTAGACAAGGAAATAATTTAAAATGAGATACGACAGATCATTAGATATTGCAAAGATTACTTCTTACCCTTTTCCATGTATAAATACTCTTAGTTAGCTACAAATAACAGATTTCAAAGAGGCATGGTAAATGTGTAGTTAATAAACGATGATGGACTATTACTCCATACCTAACACATGCTAAAGAGAATATAAAAACCATGAGACCATTTCTGCTGCTGTAATAGAGAAAGAGGCCCTAGATACTGCGTGAAAGTCCTGGCTCTATACTCATTCGCTCTGAAAATTTGGGTGAACGACTTAAACTTTTCTCATATGTGAAACAGGGATGAGAGGAAATATCTCAGAGGTGTTGTGAAAGAGAAACAGTGAGTGTAAAATTTACCTGGCCCTATACCTAGTCCACAGAGAGCACTCAGCCCCTCCTGTAAGCCTTTCGGAGAACTGACAGATTTTGTGGGGAGAAATAATCAGAAAAGATAGTTCCGATACTAAAATGTTAAATACAATCAAGGGCAGAGAGAGAAATAGGTATATCTACACTGGTGAGTGAAGGCACCTGGAAGAGGGTCTTAAAAGTGGTATGGTTGAGAAAGTCACCAATAAACCCAGAAATCCTCCAATTTTCTACTTTTCCGTGAAGGAGGCACCTAAGTTTGGGCACTAGCTTCCTAAAGAGCATGACTTCATTCAGAGCCCTGTCGTTGTTTCCTTCAGGATAGAACATGTGGGTTATAAATTTTAAGTAGCAGGCTGACCAGTACAGCATTCTTCAGCGCCCCCTTCGAAAAGTCAATGTAAGCAGAATATGCTCAGGACTAAGAGAGAAGGCCACATTCCATTGCTTTCCAGGCTATGAAAAACCAGAGGCGCCCTGCCTGCCTTCACTCGTTTTTTCAACTAGAACTTCCTTCTTGTCAAGTTACATTTCAGTTTTTTAAAAGCAAAGAAGGAGCTAGCATGCTTCAAGTAAAGCAAACCTCCTCTGCTGTCTCCTTTCCTCAAAAAAAAAAAAAAAAAAATTGCCCCATTCTCCCCTCTTCTTGCTTGCTTTGGAACTCAAAAGCAGTTCAGCATCCAGCAGTAGAATCTCATTGGCAAGTCACAATGGCCCAGAGGCACAAACACAGCTGTCCCCTCTCCTGGTGAATTGGTGTTTTGTCTGCAGTGTACTTCAATCGCATCCACGTTCACTTTTCTCCCTTCTCTCTGACTGCAGCCAAGGAAAAGCTCATGGGAGAGGAAATAGCCCCGAGAAACAAACTGAGAACCAAGCTGGGCTTTTGAACCTAAGCAGTGTGTGTTTACACGCATGCCCTCTGCAAATGACTCCTTGAGCCACAAATGGATTTCTTTCCTCAGATTACTTTCTATAACAGCTAGACATTTCTGTGTTCCAGGACACTAACTAAAGAGAGGACTGTGGTCGCATCTTCCCTTTCTTCCAGAGAGGAGGAAAAAAAAAAGCGAGAGGGGGAAAAATAGCCACAGATATGCTTCTAAAAACTTGACACTTGCCAGTCCTGACGTGTTTTAGCAGAGCTATCTTTCAAGTCCTCATAGGCTACAGCAGCAAGAGGCAACTCTCCTTGACTCCTACTAGAGCTGGGCCCAGAGCAGAGGGAGGAGGCAGGGGGAACAGAGGAAGCCGATTCCATCGAAGGCTCCAGTATTCCCATTGTAAGGGCTTCCTGGGGGCTTTTGAGCAAAGCAAGCAGATGGTGAAGGAACACAAACCCCTGCCACTTGGAACAGCTGAAGGAAAGCAAGACAGCAGTCTTCAAATGTGAAAAAGGTTGATATGGAGAAGAGAGGTTAGATTTGTTCTAAATGAACTGGTCCTGGGGGTGCATCTACCACCAATGTCTAGGTTCAGATATCTGTATTCCCAAAGGCCAAATTGTCAAAAGAGAATGACTGTTTTAAAAAGTAAAAGCATCATAAAGAGGTTATATTGGTCAACTTTCAAAGTCCCTTCCACTCCTGAGATTCTGTGAGGAGCAATGGCGAGAGGCACTGCGTATCCAGTTTCTTCCTTTCTCTTCTCAATACCGCCAGTTTGATTCCAGGAGCTCAGCCCTGAGACCCATAATGACTGATTCAGTGATTATTGCATGACTCTTGATTAAATTACAATAATTTGCTGTGGCCAGTAAAACAAATAATACCTTCTCTTCTCTGCTAGATATGTATAAGGAAGCAAGAAGTCCTAATTGCTGCCGGAAGTTATTGGAACCACTACAAAATTCATCTTAAAGAGAAAGACAGAGATAGAGGAATGAAAGAAGCATCTTGGTGACATGGTTGAGTCTTGATCCAGTCTTACCTGAAGTTAGTCCTATTTTTGGACCTTTCAGTGCTGGGAATCTATAAAATCCCTTGATTTTTTTAAGCCAGTTTTAATCAGATTTTCTCTTATTTGTAAATAGAAGTGTCTTAACCAAAGTGGGGGCAATAGTAAAAACTGTAAGTCTCAGTCCCCTGTCCTCAAAGAGCTTCCAATATAGCTGGGGATATGAGAATTTACAGGATAAGTAGAACAGTATAGGAAAGGAATATAAGAGATATCAGACATGACTACATAAAATAAAGTACCAAATGGGCATCATGAAAAACATGAAAAGCCACAGAAAAGACTGAAAATAATTCTGTACCCTACTTAAGGGCAGACACTATGTCCTGTCTCGATCCTGCATTATTTCTGGTAACCGTGGTGAGGTTGTGGCCCAGTGATTGAGAGCATGGTCTCTGGAGCCAGACTGTATAGGTTTGACTCCCAGCCACTCACTACATATATAATCTGGGGCTACTAACATAACCTTTCTGCACCTTAATTTTCTGATCTGTAAAGTGGATATAAAAACAGTAATTACCTCTTAGGGTATACAATGTACTGTAAGTATTAGCTATTACCATGACACACAAAAAATAGTTTTTGAACACCTATGATATATCGATCTATTTGGAATATAACAACAATGTATAAAATAGTCTTTGCATTGAGGTTACAGCTTTGATTAAGAATACAGAATAGTGAACAAGCAATTGAGGGATATGATAAACAAGCACAGGGAGGATGGATTAATTAACATTTGATTTTTAGAAATGAAATAAACAACTGAGCTCTTTTTTAAGCAAAAGATGGAATTTATTTTATAAGAATATAGATTTCTGTCAGAATGGGTCTAGAAGCAGGAACTGAAAAGTCATTGGGAGTCCTCGAAGTACCTTTTCTTTGCAGACTGGCTTCCTGCTTCTCTGTCCTCACAGAGAAATATGACCACCTTATGGTTTGCTCCTGACTTTGCATGTTCCAGCCATACCGAGAGACTGGATGCCTGTCTCTAAGTCCCTTTTCTAAATTTCTGTGGCAGAGAATTGTATTGGCCCATTTGTGTAAAGAGTTCAATCCTGGTCTAATTGGCAGGGGCACAGTGGCAACAAAGCTGCTGGGAGCCACTGACTATAAATTGTGGGGAAGTGTGCAAGTGGATGTCAGTTCTCAGAGAAGAAAGCATGGCTCATGGGTTGATTAGATACCTCCAAAGGAGTCAACTCCAGCAGAGAATCTAACCTAACCTTGAGTCAGAGGAATTCTCTGAGAGGGCATCATGTATATAGGCTGAGATTTTGAATACTAGTGGGAATGAGGAAAAGACGAAAGAGGTGAGAAAAGAATACGTCTCTAACAGGGAGAATCACGAGCAGAGAGAATGTGGCATGTCTGAGGAATTTCAGGGAGGCCAATGATAAGAGTTGAGCCTGGTAAAATAAGCACAAGTTAGGTCATAAATAGTCTTGTAAGCTTTACCGTGTTTGACCTTTACTATGAGTTCAGAAGGAAAGCATTAAAGATTTTTAAAGAGAAGCGAAGAACAAAATCAAATGTTTATGTTGGAAAAATTATTCTAGCAACAATATGAGGAATGTATTGGGATTGGGTAAGTGGAGTGACGATAGCCTAAACTGAGATAGTGATAGCGAGAATGAAGAAAAAAGTTGTGTTGATCTTAGGACACCCCATTAGCACAGTGCCTGATTTATATTAGGATGTTTGCTGAATAATGGCAACATAGAAATCAGATAACCTGAAACTGCTACCTCTGGTTCAGATATTTCTTGCTGCTTTGGTAACCAATGGCACCAGAATAAAGAAAGGGCTAGTAAATTCTGGCTGCAGGTCAGCACCACTGAAAGATAGATTAAAGGCACTTTCTCCCATCGTCATTCGTAAGTGTCTGCATCCCTTGATGTGCCAGGGAACTTTAGCTTTGTAATTCAGGAAGGAGAGAAGAGTTATAGGTGAAGGCCAGGATAAGAAAAGAAGAGAGAGGATGATGATGAGGAGGAGGAATGGATGGTATAGATTCTCTTCTCAACTGGTCTCTGCTTAAAAGAAACAGAAGGAATTATTTTCTAGTGAGTCTTGTGAGGCTTCAGAGGAGGATGAAGGCCAGATGACAGCTTTTCACAGGAAATAGTGTGGGATCCAAGCAGGTAATGAACATGGTGTCTGCTGTGGGTGATTTAGCTGATAGAGAGTTTCACAGGCCCACATGGAATCCTCTTTGAGAAATAACTGAGGGCAGAGGGAGGGAATTTAAGAGGCAGATCTAAGTTCCTGCTTCTGTGTGTGTGTGTGTGTGTGTGTGTACACTAGAGGCCTGATTTTTGAACTAGACATCCTGATGTTGGGGGAAAAAAATTAAAAATATACTGGGCAAATATTTAAATATTTATTATTTTGTTGCCATGTCACTTGAGTAGAGGTATTCTTGCTCACTCTCTGGGTCCACAGGATGCGCTACCTTGCCAGTGTGGCCTCAGGGTGGATCATCCAAATGCCTCAGAGCAGCACAGCTGAGCTGGACCACTGGTCCAGTTCCTCCAATCTCACAAGGGTGTTTCTATCAGTTTAGCAACCTAGAAGTTTCCCTTTTATAAATCCAATGGTGTGGTCCACAGTCCTCCTCCTTCTTTTTTTGTATCTAGAAGTCTTCTTTTAAGGTAGATTTTTGTTTTTTTTAAAGCTGCACTAAATCAATAATTTAAAAAATCAATAATTTTAAAAAATGGTTTAGGACAATACTCTGTAAAAGGTCTATTTAATTTATGAAAAGTTCTACATATACTTTATAAAAAACTGATAATGAAATATTTGATCAGAAATTTCCACTCAGATAATTTATGTAGTTAAATTTACCTCTGATGGCAAATGTACTACAAGACAGTTCGTAATTGTTTGAATATAGATTTTTTTTTTTTAGAAAATCAGCTCTATTCTGCTCTGAGATCTTTGAATTTTAACTACTCTTGAGGAAAATTCCTTTGCTGAAAAAATTCAAATCTGAATATTTTGCCACAGAAAACATGCTCCTTTGTTCTGTGAGTAGATTGGTGCATTTAACTTGTGTTCTATTTTCTTGAGGATGATATATTATTTCCTGGTAAGTGAAAATGCTTTTTTAACAATCAAAAAAGAAAGAAAGAAAGAAAGAAAGAAAGAAAGAAAGAAAGAAAGAAAGAAAAAGAAAAGAAAGAAAGAAAAGAAAGAAAGAAGGAAGGAAGGAAGGAAGGAAGGAAGGAAGGAAGGAAGGAAGGAAGGAAGGAAGGAAGGAAGGAAGGAAGGAAGAAAAATAAAAGAAGGAAGAGAAAAGCAAAACAAAGAAAAGAAAAGAAAAAAACCCAGGTACCCTGCCCGTATCCTGTGTACTCTAATATTTCAGTAAACTCTAAGATTTCCAACTACCTATGTCTGTCTCTTCATGCCTGAGAACTTTCTTCAGAACTGAGAAAAGCTACCACTTAGGCAGGAAGTGCTATAAAATTAATACTACCCAAGAATAGTCCTTGAAAAATGACTGGTAGGAATCAGTGTATAAATACCCCAGCTTCGCCCTCCTTGGGTGGGATAAGTGTTTTACATTGCATGGGTGTTTTACATTGTTTCTTGCAGTTTCCTTGTGTGGTTAAGCTCCAACATCAACCACAATGGTAGCAGGCATGATGATCCACTCTTAAATTAATTAAATGAGGAGGCCATTAGATTGAGGTGGTTCTAATGCCTTAGTAGCAGTACATAAACAACCCAAAACTTAATCTTATAATGCCTCAAGGTTAAGAATGTGAAACTAAGGGCAATCAATCACAGCCACCTAAGCTTTTCCAAATAATGCAACCACTTTAGCTACAGCCAATCAAATAAATCCTTTGCTTTGCTTTTGCCTTTTCTCTATAGGAGTCTTTCCCCTACCTCCTGTCAGTAGAGCATTCTTAACCACTTCTGGTTTGGTGCTATGCAAGTCAAATCAATTTTTGCCCAAATAGACACTTAAAAATTTTCATCTGCCTTTGTTTATCTTTCAACAACCTTTGTTAGCTGACTTCTGTAAGGGAGGAAAATTTTTTACCTTCTAGCCCTCTAGGTTCTGTGACTTGTCTAAGAATTAAACTGGCATAAACCAGATTAACAGGAGGAAAATAAATTTAATTCCGTATATGCACTGGATTTTCACAGATATATGGCTCAAAAGGCTACCAGATGATTGAGACTTATGTACCAGCCTAAACTAACGGAAAAGGGTCTGGAACTTTTGGGCAGGAACAGAGAGTGAGAAGGAGGAGGCAATTCACTGGAGGATGAGAGGAGGAGGGAATATGTGGTAAACAAAGGTTGCCTTGCTATGCAGATAAGTCTCTCAGGTCTAAAAAATCTTGTCTCTGGTAGTAGCTGTCTTCCTAGTATAAGAACACTTTCTAATGGAAATTTCCTTCATAAATGCAGATTTCCGACAAATGGAGAAATGTATACTTTCTTTTCAGTAGTTAAGGGGGAGGCAAAGTGTTTCTCCTGATTCTGTGGGGTTTTGTTTGCCCTAAGCTCAAAATAATCCACATGCCAAAGAAGCATATTTTGGGGTGGCATGTTCTAAACCCCTTTACTTCCATTCCTGGTGTCACTACTCTTCCAGTAATCTTTGTACTTTCAAAATAATCTACTGTGGGATTCCAGAATGAATTACCCCAGGATGTGTCACTATGATACACAGTGTTTAGAGCTAAAGGCAACCTTAGCTGCAGACTCAAGAGAAACTTCTGTCCTTACCCGCCTACCTACCTAGAAGAATTTGAATTAGAAGCCTTGCCCATAAGAGATGATCAGAGATAGCTTCTTTTGACCCATCTATAATGCAGAAAAAATTTCTATTTACTAAAGGTCTGTTTTTCTTATCATCCTGCAATGACCTTTTGAAGCCCCCAAGGCACCTTACCTCATTCCTAGCTCAGGATGTCTTATATACCTATTTTCCCTTTCTATATCTGAAACTTTCAAGCATGTAGGGTCTCTGACTCTCATGTATGCAGAGTTACCATACATATTATGTATTAAATTTGGTTCTTTTATTTGCAATTCAATCTCATGTCTATTTGATTATTAGACCAGCCAGGAGAACCTGGAGGGTAGAGGAAAGTCTGTTCCTCCCCAATACTACTGTATTCAAACCCTTGTCCTAGGGGCTACTTCTGGAGAACTCAAAACAAGACAGGCCTATTTGTTAAAAATGGGATCATTCTGCTATTTCGAATTCTGTTAAATGATGATACAATGTCAAAACATAATTTTCAAACTGTTAAAAAAATGATTCCTATACATTAGATAGTATGTGTCAAGGTTTTATTTAATTAACTTATAAGGGAACTGGCAGAATAACAAAGCTGATTCAATGTATATAGTCAGAAGAAGAAGGATTGCTGAAATAAGATTGCTAAATTAGATGTAAAACTGGTTAATGTCCCGCAGAGGAGTAACATCATAACCTTTGAGTTATATGATCACTTAGAGGAACAAATATCATCATAATTTATCAGTTTTCTACAGAGATCCACTTTATAGATTTTTTAAAGGTTTGGGCTTCTGGTCAATTGGTAATAGTCAAATAATGTTAGATACTACCTACATTAGATGGGTTTATTAAATACCCTAACATGATCAAAAGGTCGCCTAACTATCCTTTTTACTTATTTCTAAATTTGAAATCATTTTTATGAACAACAGGAGAATTTTAAAGTGATTTATAAGTCATCTGTTAGTGATTGATCAATAAATTGTGAAATGTATATGTTTGTAATATATTTTAAAATATTAATTTTACTTGTTTGGAACCAAAATGTTTTGAAGACTTTTTTTAACACGAGAAATGCTTCACATTTTAATATAGAATAAAAATGTAACAGACTATCAAAATCAAACTTTTCCTATCATGGGGTTTTTTAATTTGTGTATCTGGTGTTTTGAAACTATAAATTCTAAGTCCAAGATACAGGTTACTCTTCTGAATTAATCTTTGAATTTCCACGCCACTGGCAAAGGTCTTGGAAGCCACTCTGATTGAATGTGTACAAAACAGTGTGGGAGTGTATTCGCCTGAGCGCACATCGCAAATCGCTGACTTAACAGGTTTCGTTACTCCCCGAAATCATTTTAAATAGTCAAAGTCACCCTGATCGCTTTCATTCATCTACAAATAAACACCACCCCTAAAAGAAAGTGACCTTGCAATAACCAATCCACTTTTTTGCCTATTATAAGTCCCTTATTTCTGCTATTTTCTATCTATAAGTCTTGCATTTTGTAAAGCCACTTAGAGCTTCTTTCTATCTGCTAGGTTGGATGCTCCCTGTTTCATGAATCATTGAATAAAATCAATAAAAGATGTCTATAGTGGCCTTAAAAAATAAATAAGAGTACATAGATCACCATCCTTTGAAAATTGTACTTTTGGGGAGGGTTTTATCTTAAAGGAATCTGAATGGACTTCTTTAAGATCACAGTATCTTTTTCTTCTCCATGTCAAATTATGGTCAACGTGTCAAACAGGAAGGTAATAAATTTCTTCCACTGTACTTTGTTAGAGAGCCCTGAAGGGTTGTCCTTATCAGCTAATAAGACCCACCAGCCCACTGCTGAGTCTGCTTAAACACTCAATTTGAAAACTCAGAAAAGATAAGTGAGGGGCACCCCACGCACCAGGCAATTTGGAGTGGAACATTTTGCATATTATCAGGAATTAAGTGGAGGTAGTTTAAGGGACATTCTCAAAACACTAGTTCTCATTCTTGATCTCTTTGAAAGCCAGCAACCACAGAACTCTGGTAGGAGAAGGAAGTATTCTCCATTTGTGAATTGAATGACCTGATTTTTATCTCTAGTTGGATTCCAGGAGGAAGCATGATGTCATTTTAACCACTGGCCAGACAACTTCTTGCTTAATGAGCACTTTGAGCTTACTGGCAGGCAAGAAGGCCTTTGTTTACTGTGCTTAGAAACAGAGGTCAAAGATCTTCTTTCTCTGGCTTTAAGGAACAAAGGGAGGGCTTGCGAACCAGCCCTTGTCCATGAGCAAGTTTTAGACAGTGGCAGACAGATAAACACAACGTGCTCCCCAAAAGGTTATAAGGTCTAAGAGGTCAAGAGGACAGGAGAGAGAGGGAGCTGAAATGTCATCAAAGATGGGTTTTCTGCCTCCTTATTGGGGTGCTTAAGTCATCCCTATCTGACCCCGAGTTGGGGCTGAGTTTCAGTCTGGCATCCTGCAGCAGGTGTGCCAGTGTCCTGGTCCCCAGCTCTCACTAACTCCCCCCCACCGCCCCCTTCCCTCAGCTGTTGGAGCAGTTGCTGACTGGCTTGTATGACCTCCACCCACTGGCAGCTGTTAAGATGCATTCTGAGGGGGGAAGCATATCTCTAGAACTCCGGTTACTCACTACTGAGGGCAATACCCGCAATGTAAGAAGAGAAAAAGTGCTTAATTTCTACTTGTGGTGCATCAAAAAATTAAATATTAGGCAAAAGAAATCGAGAATTAAGGAAAACACAGTGAAGCCCTTTCTCCAAAAGAAGTAGTGTAAACCCTCTGATATTTCTTCTTAAAACACAGCTTTATTGAGGTATAGTTGACATACAATAAACTGTACATGATTAAAATGTACAATTTGATAAGTTTTGACATATGTATACACTTATAAAAATCCAGCACCACAATTAAGAGTATCATCTTCCAAAGTTCCTTCCTGCCTCTCTGAAGCCCTCTTTTCACGGCCAAGCCTTCCCGTACCCGCCTTTCCCCATCCCCAGGTGACCATCTGCTTTCTGTCATTAAAGATTAGTTTGGATTTTCTAGAGTTTTATGTAACTGGAATTATACATTACATACCTGTTTTTTCCATCTGGCTTCTTTCACTCAGCTTATTATCCATGTTCTTGTGTAGATCAGTAGTTCATTCTTTTTATGCTGAGCAGTGTTCCATTTCTGGCTGTACCACAATTTGTCTATTCACCTATTGATAAACGTTTGGGTTGTTTCCAGTTTAAAATTTTTGAGAATCCGCTATGAACATTTCTATACAGTCATAGTATGGACATATACTTTCTTTTCTCTTGAGTAAATACCTAGGAGTGAAAAGTTTGGGTCATATGGAATGGATATATTTAACTTTTAAAGAAACCTCCAAACTGATTTCCAAAGGGATTGCATTACTTTACATTCCCACCAGCAGAGTCTGAGGGTTCTAGTTCCTCTACATCCTCACCAACAGTTGGTATGGTCAGTCTTTTAAATTTTGGACATTCTAATAGATATGTGGTAGAATTACACTGGTTTTAGCTTGCATTTTCCTAATGACTAATGATGATGAGCATCTTTCTTGTGTTTATTTGCCATTTGCATATCTTTTCGGTGAAGTGTTTATTCAGATCATTTGTCCATTTTTTCATTGGATTGTTCATTTTTTTATTATAAGTTTTGAAAGTGCTTTATACATTCTGGAAACAAGTTCTTTATCAGCTATGCTATGCAAATATTTCCTTTCAGTCTGTCTTGTCTTTCATTCCACTAATAGTGTCTTTTGAAGAGCAGAAACTCTTAATTGATGAATTCCAATTTATCAAAATTTCTGGTAATATTTCTAAAAGGGTAGAGCACTATTTAGACAAGGAGATGCACTTGATATAATTTTAGTGCCTTCTCAGATTTTTTATTTTTACATATGGTTTAATGAGCTCTTTCCTGGTCAAACCTCATTACTAAAACAAACAAATAGCTACAAGATATCCAAGTTCCAGTGCATACCTACTTATTTCAAGCAAAATTTGATAAAGTAAAATTTCAGTACCGGAAGGAAATCTGAAGTGAAGCAGAAAGATGTGCTGGTGATATTTTTATAAATGCAGCTCCAGGAAAAGATAATGCTGCTGAGCTTCTGGGGGCTATGGAGAGAGAAGATTTGTCTTCAACCACGGGGGATAATAAGGGCCAGAAAATTAGGCTCAAATCATTTATGAATCAGAAATAAAAAGAGTCCAGTTCTGTCCCTGAGGAAGAAGTGAGCATTGGCTACCTCCACATTTTAGCAAGAGAAATTCTCTACGTGCCTCTATAGGAAGCCAGAGCTTTACTATTCTAAATTATTCATAATTTAGATAAAGGACCATGTCTAGACTCAAATAATAAAATAGTAGTAAACATAGCTAATTCTTATGCTTGCTAGAGGTCAGTGTTTTATCACAGTATTTCATGTAACCTCCTAACAACCCTGCGAGGGGGTTATTATTACTGTCTCATTTCATAGATGAGGGAATTGAAGCATTGAAAGGTTAAGTGAGCTGTAAAGTCAGATAGTTCGACTTCGGGGTCTATGCTCTTCCTCCCTATCCTCTGTTGCCACTTTTTCGTGACACCTACATAATAAGAATCTTTTACCTCAATGAGTGGTCTTTTAGCTAATTGTATCTTGTTTGTTTTAGTCTATTCCTTATTTAAGTCAATTCATTTAAATTAGGAAAGAGAAAGAGGTCACACAGAATAAATATGAGCAGAGTGCCAAGCCTGCAAAGGGCAGCTGATACTTCTTGACCAGTGCCCTTCCTACGTGTCCCAGCCCCATACCCCAACCCCTGCAGCCTGGCTCAGTGAACTGCCCTCAGTGCTTGCACTCCCCTGGGAGAGCCCAGTTAGCAGAATGTCTCCACCACTAGACTGGGAGCCCCTGAGGGTAGGGACAGTCTTATTAGTGCCAGTGCTTAGTCCATTCTCAATATACATTTACTGACTGAGAGAATAAAGACATCTCCTATTCCATTTCCGATGAAGACTTCGATTCTAAATTTAGATAGTTAAGAAAGACTTATTGCTTCATGTAAAAACTCAGTCAGCATCCAGATAACCGAGGGGATGTGCCAGATCAATTATTCCCATAGGGAAGTGGTCAGACGAGCTCCAAAGATAGTTCAGAGATCTTTATTCTGGGAACATACTATTATTTGGTTATCAGAATGATTCAGACCCTCTTTGTGGACATGTGTAGGCTAAAACTGTGGACTTCGATAGATACAACCACAATATTGTGGGCAGTTCTCCTGAGGAGCCTATGCCACCGTCATACAAGGAAAGAGTGGGGAACTTCAACCTGGGAAAGCCTTCAAAAGAATCATCAGCATTATAACAGCTGTCCCTTACAGAGTGCTTGGCTGCCACTGCACTGTTATGTACATGCATCACTCAGTCTCAAAACAAGATAAATAAACAGTGAATCACCAATACTATTGCAAATTGGCATCATGTGCCTTCTGATCTGGCTCAACGGGAAGAACACATCACCTACGCAAAACAAAATTTACTGCCCCAACCATCCCAAGTGAACAGCACAATAGCGTTAACTATATGTGCATTGTTGTGCAACAGAGCTCTAGAACTCAAATCTATATCCAGTGAACAACAACTGCCTCCTACTTTGCCTCTCCAGTCCCTGGCAACCGCCATCCTTCTTTCTGGTTCTAAGAGTTTGATTACTCTAGATCCCATACATAAATAGAATCACACAGCAACTATCCTTTTGCAACTGGCCTATTTCACCCAGCACAGTGTTCCCAAGATTTATTCATGCTGCAGCACATGACAAAATGTTCTTCCTTTTTAAGGTTGAATACTCTCCCATTGTATGCACATACCACATATCTATTCATTTGTGAATGGACATTTAGGTTGTTTATACCTCCTGGCTATTTTGAATAATACTGCAATGTAAATATCTCTTTGAGATCTCATTTTCAGTTCTTTTGGATATGTACTTAGAGGTAGGATTGCTGGATTATATGATAATTCTATTTTTAATTTTTTCTAGAAACCTCCAGACTAATTTTTATAGCAGCTATGCCATTTTATATTTCTACCAATGGTGAACGAGGGTTCCAATTTCTCCACATTTCATCAACACTTGTTATTTTTTCTGTTGTTCTAGTGGTCATCCTAACAGATATGAAGTGATAATCGAATTACAATTTCGATTTGTATTTCCCTAACGATTAGTGGTGTTGACTATTTTTTCATATGCCTGTTGGCCATTTCTCTATCTTCTTTGGAGAAATGTCAATTCAAGTCCATTGTCCGTTTTAAAATTGGATCTTTTGTTGTTGTTGTTATTGTTGTTTTTCTTACTCAAGATTTTTATGATAATTAGAGGTCCTTTGAGAATTCATATGAATTTTAGGATTCTTTTTCTATTTCTGCAAATAGTGAAATTGAGATTTTGGTAAAGATTGTATTGAGTCTATAGATTGCTTTGGGTAGTATGGACTTTTAAACAATATTGTTTTCTAGTCCATAAACATAGGATATCTTTCTATCTATTTGTGTCTTCTTCATAATTTTTTTCAGCAGTAGTTTTTAGTGTATAAGTCTTTTACCTCTTTGGTTAAGTGTATTCCTGATTATTTTATTTTTCTCATGCTATTATAATTGGGATTGCTTCCTCAACTTTCTTTTTTGGATTGTTTATTATTCATATATAGAAATGCAACTCATTTGGTGTGTTAATTTTTTATCCTATAACTTAGCTGAATTTGTTGATTAGTTCTAACAGTTTGTGTGAGCATGCGCATGTGCACATGTGTGTAATCTTTAGGGTTTTCTACATATAAGATCATGTCATCTGTGAACAAAAATAAGTTTACTTTTTCCTTTCCAATTTGGATGCCTTTTATTTCTTTTCCTGGCCTAATTGCTCTGAGTAGGACTTCCACTACTATGTCGAACAGAAGTGGTGAGAGTGAGTATCCTCATCATGTTCCTGATCTTAGAGGAAAAGGTTTGAATTTCTCACTATTGAGTATGATGTTAGCTGTTGGCCTTTTTATATAAAGATTTCATTTTATTTTCTTCTATTCTTAGTGTGTTGAGTGTTTTTATAAACAAAGGGCGCTGAATTTTGTTGAATATTTTTCCTACATCAGTTGAGATTATCATGTGGTTTTTGTCCTTCATTCTGGTAATGTGGTATATTACATTGATTGATTTTTGTAAGTGGAACCATTCTTTCATTCTAGGAATAAGGCCTATTTGGTCAAAATGTATAATTCTTTTAATGGGTTGTTGAACTCAGTATGAATATTTTGTTGAAGATTTTTGCATTGAAATTCACCAGGGATATTGGGCAGTAGTTTTCTTGTATCTTTGTCTGATTTTATTTTCAGGGTAATGTTGGCCTCCTAGAATAAATTTGGAAGTGCTTCCTCCTCTTCATTTTTTTTGGAAACGTTTCAGAAAATTTAGCATTAATTCTTCTTTAAATGTTTGGTAGAATTCTCTAATGAAGACATCTGGTCCTGGGCTGTTCTTTGCTGGAAGGTTTTTGATTATTGATTCAATCTCCTTACTGGTTATAGATCTGTTCAGATTTTTTTTTAATTTAATTTTTTTTTTTTTTAGGCAAGGCAACCTTTGGTTGACTTTACAGATTGCAAAGACCTTACCAGCTTACAATCCCTTATTTTTTATTTATTTTTTACACCTACAGCACCTGGTCTTCTTAGGTGGTCTCCCATCCAAGTACTAACCAGGCCTCACCCTGCTTAGCTTCCAAGATCAGATGAAATTGGGCTTGTTCAGGGTGGCATGGCCGTAGACTGTTCAGAGTTTTAATTTCTTCATGTTTCAGTCTTGGTAGGTTGTATATTTCTGGGAATCAATACATTTTTTTTCTAGGTTATCCAATTTGTTGGTATATTATTGTTCATAGTAGCCTCTTATGATGCTTTTTATATTTGTGGCATCATTTATAATGTCTCCTCTTTCATTTCTGATTTTTGTTATTTGAATCCTGTTTTTCTTAGTCTAGCTAAGGATTTGTCAATTTTGTTGATTTTTTTCCAAAAATCTAAGTTTTGATTTTTTCTATTTTTTTTTATTCTCTGTTTCATTTATTGTTTCTCTAATCTTTATTCCTTCCTTCTGCTAACTTTGGGTTTAGTTTGTTTATCTTTTTCTAGTTCACTGAGGTATAAAGTTAGAATGTTGATTTAAATCTTCTCTTTTAAGGTAGGCATTTACTAACTATAAACCTCTTTTTTAGTACTGCTTTTGCTGCCTCCCACAGATTTTGGTATGTTGAGTTTTTTCGTTTTTTTTAAAATTTATTTGTCTCAAAATATTTTCTAATTTCCCTTGTGATTTCTTCTTTTACCCACTGGTTGCTCAAGCGTGTATTGTTTAATTTCCTCATATCTATGGATTTTTGAGTTTTCTTTTTGCTATTGATTTCTAGTTTCATTTCACTGTGGTCAGAAAAGATACTTGGTACGATTTCAATCTTCTTAACTTTGTTAAGACTTGTTTTGTGGCCTAACATGTGATCTATTTTGGAGAATGTTTCTTGTGTACTTGAGAAGAATGTGCATTCTGCTGTTTTGGGTGGAGCGTTATATCTGTTAAGTCCAATGGTATTTTGTGTTGTTCAAGTCAAATACATGACAAAATGTTAACTGTTGATGAATTTATATGAATATAATATTTAAATGTTTTATAGATTTATTTTTCAAAATGCAAAGTTGGAGAGAAAGATCCTATGAGATATCTTTCTTTACATCCCCACTTTACAAATAAGAAAATTATTGTGGTTAAGTAGCTTACTCTAGATAACTTAGTAGCAAAGCTGGGAATTCAACCTTAGGAGGTTTACACAACTTTTATATTTTATTAATGTGAATCCATAATGTTTAAGGCAGAAATTGGTTTTTTTTTTTAACAGAGAAGGAATGTCCAGGATGATAGGGTGCAGGAAGATGAATCAGAGAATCAGCTCAGTGTTTTCTTTGGAGTCAGTACTTTTTCCTTTATGTCTTGCTAAGAGAGACAGAGAGAGGGAGAGAGAGAGAGAGAGAGAGAACAAAGAGAACGAGAGAGAAGAGAGTGAGTGTGCGAGTGCACATGCTCCGTGCTTTGTCATCTTTTATTAGGACACTAATCCACATTAGTGAGTGAAGAGAGAGAGAGAGAGAGAAGAGAGAGAGAGAGAGAGAGAGAGAAAGGAGGGAGAGAGAGAGAGAGAGACAGAGACAGAGATGGAGAGAAATTGATTGGACAGGGGCTGAAAGCCTTATATTTTCTCTCCTTGATAAACTCCCCATCCTTTATCCTGACAAGTATTTTAGTAAGATCTTGGAATGAGGCCATCCACGAGATGTGGCAACAGTCAGGTCAGTTTATAGTCTGATGAATTCAAAGCATGTACTGTTCTCTTTAACTGACCTCTTCTCCTCCGTACACCTGTCTCCACCCCACTCTTAACATTCTCCCTCTCTCTCTCATACTCTCAGCCCTGTGGGCCCTACTTCTACCTATTTCAGGTCTCAAATTAAATTCCATTTACTTTACAAATATTTTCTTAATCTTCACCAACCCATACCCTACACCCACCCTCATAGGTTAAGATCTCCTTTTTTTCAGAGCTCCCTATAACCACAGCTAATATTTATTGGGCACTAATTAAGAACACTAAATGTATATGAACTCATTTAGTTCTCAACATCTATGAGAGTGATAGTAATAGTATCAATCTCATTTTATAATAAAGAAATCAAGACAAAGAAAAATAATTTAACTTCTCTAAGATCACAGAGCTGGTATAAATTCAAACACAGTCATGTGGTTAAGAGCCTAAACTTTTAACCACTATGTAGTAATTCTTAGCATATGTAACAATTGCCAAGTATTTTTACTCTGTCTTCCCTGTTTAACTAAAAGCCCACAGCTCATTCACTAGTATGTCCTGGTACTTAGCTTAGGGACCTGTATCATCAGGGCCCAATAAATATTAGTTAAATGAATAGTAATGTAGGTAATGTGATAGGAAGAGCAAGACATTAGGAGTCAAACAGACCAGAGTTTGTCACTTGGCCACTTACTAATTAGGTGATTTTGGTTAGGTAAATTGACTTTGCAGTGCAGCAGTTTTTGCATATGAAAAATGGGAATTAGACTTTAATGTGACTTTATTGTGACTCAATAAAAAATTGCCTTATGAACTACATTCCTGTATAAATATGAGTTATAATAGTTCATGGTATCTGATGAGGACCAGAGGAATAGTTCTTTCCACTTCCCAAAGAGGAGCCAGGTAAAGACCGTGCCCCCGCAAAACAGTCACTCCCTGTCTATATCAACATAGACATAGCAGGCCAACAGAATCGGCCTGAAATTACAAGTTAAGCCACAAGAACCCTTGCCTGCCCAAAGAATCCTGATAAGGGAAGTGGCTGAAGTGTGCACCTCTGCTCCTCTCTTTGTGAGGTCTGCCTGAGTTATAAGACAAGGGTGTTCATGTGCATCTGAGAGCTGACCCAGGGATGACACAGTGCGCAGGGACAGTACCGGGGCTAAATCTGAGAGTAGAGAGGAGAGGCACAATGGGACCCCTGCCCATCCAACCCCAGGGGAGGACTGTGAGGGACAGACAGAGGACTCTGCAGAAGAGGGCACTGTGGATGCAGGGAAATTTGTTCCCTCCGCGTACCCTGTTCTAACTGCGCATGGGCCGCCGCCTTAGGTTTGGACGCGTGGGCGAGATTGGCAAGGGCGGGTATTGTTAGGCCCATCCGGTGGTGTGGGGGTAAAAAAGTAAAGCACAGTAAAGAACTATCAGAAAATCTTGGCCTCAATTCTGTAAAGCCCAGAAGTGAGGTTAGTTGTTTACAAACGTTTCTTAACTGTTGATGGAGATTAGGTTACTTATAAGTTTGGCAGGATTCTAGCATGATTATTAAACAGATGTTTTGTGAAAACTCAGAAAAGAAAGTGGCACCTCTCTGAGCCTGAATGAACATGGCAGGAATAAATGATGCCTTTATTTAAAAAGGTAGGTTGCTTAATTAGAGACCATGGGAAATCGCAGACCCAGTGGCCTGGATTTCAGAGAGTTGGACAAGACTTCCTGAAGGACACGGAGAGAGAAAAGTGGGTTGAATACAACTGTCTCCCAGACCATGGGCTAGAGAAGAGGTATATAAAGATGAACAACTACAGTTCTTGTCCCCAAGGAGTTTTTAATTTAGTGGATTTTTAAAAAACATCTTTCTTTAAATTTAGTTGATTTTTACTTCAATTAATTTTAAGAAGTTAAAAATATCACAAAATGGGGGGATTAATGAAGAATTAACTGAATTTCTATTTTTAGTATAGTGCCGTTTGACTTAGAAAAATCAAAGGTATGAAGACATGAAGGCATAACAATTGAATCTTTAGGTGACAAAAATCTGGGAGGGGTAACTAAAAGGTCGAATTTCTGAATGAATATTTTTGAAAAGTTTTAAGAGATCAGAATCATTAGGTCCAAATTGAACCTTAACTTAGTTTCAAAATAATTAGGTGAGTATACTGTTAAACAACTTCTGACTTAGTTTCTGTTTTTTTAAAAAAGTAATGTTGTTTTAGTCAACCGCAGACTCAATAGGAGCCAGGAGCAAAATGAGGTTGCTACAAATGCAAATGCAATCAAAGGATGTAATAGAGGTCGTATATCTGGAACAATGGAACTTACATCACTACTGCTCACTGTTCTGGTCTAGTCTTGCTTGGTAAATTTAGTGTGTGGTATGACATTTTAAGAAGGATATATTCTTAAGTTTCCTATTACTCCACAAAGTGTGTGTTTGATTGTTCACAGATTGTTGAAAATGCACCGAGAATTTCTACAATCACCTAACTAAAAGAAGTTTTAAATAATGACACAAACTTAAGACCCAGAAGCCAAAATACTCATGAATATAATTAGTTTTCACTATCTTTTTCAGTCTTTAGCTCATGATTTCCCCACTGACGAACTCTCTCCTTGATGGAATGTTAGTAGACTCCTCTGAGTCCTCTTCTCAAATAGCTCTTGCCCTTGGGCCCTGTCTTTGACCTACCTAGTCCAGTTGTAGTAAAAAGCCTATTAAGTCAGTTTAGTAAAAATCACCCCCCTCTTCCTCTCCCGCCTTGATTCTGATCACCCTGACTTGCCCTCAGGAAGAATCCTGTTAAGTCAGTCAGTTTAGCAAGAATCCCCCTTCCCTTAATGTCTCTTTTTAGTAAGTTTCCAAGCACTGACCCCCACCTTTAGAGCTGGTTTACAATTTTTTACTTCTTCAATAACCTAGAAATGTGTAGTTGCATCTTGGATTTCTCCTTTGAAATCCAATGCTGTGTTCCAACTATTAAAGGGGTAAAGGGGCACAGGATAGGAGAATTAACATTTATGCGGCAATGCTTTACCTACGTTATCTCATTTAATTCTCATAATAATCTTGTTCTGTTCAGGTATTAGCATACTTATTTTTCAGATGTGGATATTGAGACTCAGAGAGCCCAAAGTCAGACTTCTATAGAATGACGGGCTGGTGATTTGCACCTAGGTCTTCTGGCTCCTATTGTAGGATTTTTCCTGCCATAACACAACTGCCTCTCTTTTTAGAACTTATGGTCTGTATTAGGCATTTATTTATTCATTCCATCCATTTACTTATGCACAAACATTGCATGCTTACCGTATTTCAGGAGCTACACTAGGAACTGGGGCTAAATAAGTGAATAGAACACAGACCTTTCTTTTGAAGCTGCCTAGTAGACAAGACTGAAAAGGTAGACGACAAATAGTACAAGGTAACAAAGAATTTGATCTGCTCTTGAATGAACAGTTTACCTTGGATACCAAAGGAAGTAGTCAAGAAGGGACATTGATGAAGAATAGAAATTTGACTTTCCATTCTCATACAACTATACCTTTTATTTCACTTTTCATGTTTCTATATCTTATCTGCCTTCGCACTACATGTACAGGAGTAGTAAGCCTTCAAATTGTTGAATGAAAGCTTTGAATGAGAATGTGGCTGTAATGCATTAGAGTAGCCACACTTAATTCTTACATAAAAATCTCAATACATCATACAGATGGCTGTTTATTACCCATACTGGAATACTTATCAGTGTAACATGTTTTCTCCCTATTTTGTAAGGGAAGAAATGATATGGAACTGAATTTTAGCTACTCGTGTAAGGTCACATGGCATTCTGTGTCAAAAATTGAGCAGGGTCTGCTCCCTGGGCTCCCACCCCTGGGTGCTCACCTTTGTAGTGATCAACATCTATATGTGCCAGTCTGTCCGAGGAACAGCTGGAGATAGAGCCTGAGCCGGAACAGACAGTGTTTCATCACTGTGGGTGAGAGAAGGATCCACAAAAGTGCATCTAGTATAGAGATGCTAATGGCTTATTAGAATCTCACAATTCAGGCAATTTCTTACCACCTGGACATTAATGGCTGCAATTAGTTATCTACTTTGATCAGACCCTGGAAAAATCTGCCAGGTGCTGCCCTGCACTATAGAAACCACTTTGTTGCCATGGAGAAAAAGCCCCTTCCCCCTTACCCCCTTTTTTTTTGCCACAGAACTCATAGAGAGAGAAGCAGTTTTTTTTAATAGGTCTAGAATCTGAAGTTTCATAAAAGGCATCTTATCTTTCTTACTTTCTCATATGTCTTCATCTGTTCCATTGACTCTCTTTGATGGAATATACCAGCAGGTGATGCAAAGTGCTTTTTAATACTTTAGTAAACAGTTGGGAGAGAAACTTCATTACATGATAAAGTGAGAAGTGAAGTTGGGCAGCCCATTTGTCTTACTCAGGATGAAATAAGGGTTATTGTTCAATTAGGCTAAAATAAAATCTCTCATGTTTCCTTCCTAATGTCTTGTTTTGGGGGCAGAGGTATGGAGGTGGGGGAAGTGAGAGGCAGGATGAGTAAGCTTCTGAAATATTGCCCAAGAATGTGACAACAGAACACTATCCTCTTTTGGTGGGAGAGGCCTTGGCAGCTGTTCCTACAGAAGTTGCTTTGCATTGATTTCTGCTGGCATATCCAATTAGGAAGAAGGGGATTGAGATACTTAAGGAACGCATCAGAGAGAGCCAGCTCAAGTCCCTCAGTTCCGGCCATGAAATTTTAATTAGCATGCTTGGGAAAGGAAAAAAGAAGAGACAACTGGATGATAAAGGATTATCTTTGGGCTTTAGGAAAAGGAGTTGAGAAAGTCAATTGGGTCCAAATCTAAAATGAATGAAGACTGTACATCTGCTCCAATCCTTTAGCCATTAATCATAGCAATTTTTTTTTTTTTTTTTTTTTGCTGATGGAGATGGAGAGGGGAAAGTATTGGGGGTGGAGGGTGGGATGCGGAAGTTGGGAAAAGATGGTGGTGAAAGAGGAAAGAAATAAAGTTTGTCTTGTTGGCCAAAACTTGCACCTGGCTCCTTCTCAACTTCTGTGCTGGTAGAGAATGCTTTCTTTTTTTTTTCTCCCTTGGATACACTTGTTTATTCTCAAAAAATGGGAGAAAATCCCATTTTTGCTCCCAAACTGTTAATCTGGTGGAAGGCTAAGATCTTTCCTAGATGATACTTTTTCCCCTCAACTTTTTCCCCTTTGTTTGAATCAGATCAAATTTAGCCTAAGATATTTGATACACCGAAAAAAAAGAAAAGGCAGCCAGAATAAGACCCAAGTTCTGGCTCATTCATTTGATGTTTCAGACCTTTCAGGTACAAGTTCTCCTTCGTGCCTTCAGTATTAATCTGTTTTATATATGATATCCAGGGTCATAAGTACTTGTATTCTCTTTGCACTATGACTCCAGTATTTTTTTTTTAACTATCTAGATAGGAAATACAAATTATTCACCTATTTCTTCAAAACCTTTTTGTCACTAATTTCTTCTCTGTTGTTAGGCATATGAAGTCTGATACGTATAACTTACATGTAGATGACATGCAGTAGTTAGAAAGTAACACTTCAAAGAAACAAGGTTTAAAACATGTTTTTCCCTTTAACTATTGCGTCATTGCAGCTGGCCAAGAATATCTGAAAGTGCAACCCTAGAAAAATAATTTAAATTTCTTTTGTTTAGTAATTAAATTTTCTCACCCTAATAGTCTGTCCTATCTATGAAATTCTTCATTATGGCACTACTGGTTGCACACCAGTACCTATTCCTTGCGAAAAGAAACCTGATTTTCTTTTCAAGTATCTACCCTTCAACCACTGGATGATTTAGGGAACTGCCTCCTCAGCTTCTAGGATAGATCCTATAGGTCTAAGCTAATTATGAAAATCACATTCTCTTTGCTAGTGATTGGTTTAGAAATGACCAGAGAATATTGCAATAGAAGCATCCTTTTAGAATGGAATTTACTGCAGAAAGGACCGAATCTCTTCAGCCTAAATACAATTTCAAGGGAAGGGAGAAGATTCTCTTTGGGGCATTGACCAGACATAGATAAAAGCAAAGGTTTTTTTTTTATAAGCTGGTGAGGTCAGCAAGGATCTTAATTTATTTCTCATGCTTTGCTTAGACAGATAATGCACTTAGTACTGCTTGGTTGGTCTCAAATGCTTGGCCAGCTCTCAAAGAGCATTTGATTTGGGGAAAGGATAGAACAGGGCATTCCCAGCCAGCGTTATCAGGACCAGACAGTATTCAGAACTTCAGCCTCGACTGGGTATGTGTGTCCTTTTGTAAAAATCATTAAAAGGCTGGATCTGCTTACAGAGCCATTAACTACGGGGTCTCAAAAGTCACCCAACAGAGATAGCTGAGTAACTCTCTCTTAAGTGCACACCAATCATTAAGCAGGACCCTTTTACTCTTAACCTTTTCCAACCCAAGACATAATTAATTAATTGATGAAGGGAGAGTTACTAAATCTTTGTGGAAATAAAATGTTTTGTTAATTCTGTTAGCCTTTCATTAACTGACCCTAAAATGAGATGGTCAGAGAAGGCAGCTTGGAAGAAGTGAGACTTTCATCCATTCATTCACTCATGAACTCAGCCTTTCTCAACCAGAGTTCCTCATCTGAACCAAAGCACACAGAAGGTGATTTGAGTGACTGTTTTATCAAATATTTTCTCATTCTAAGAATGGTACCTAGCTAGTGCTATTCTTGATCCATGGGAAAGAAGTTGATTTATGTAGTAGATGACAGGGCATTAGGACCTAATTCTCTCATGGAACCACAGTTCATTTATTCAGTATGTTTATTGAGTGCCTACTACGTGCCAGCTAGTCTTATAGGTTCCAGTTATACAGCAGTGAACAAAACAAATCCCTGTCCTTCATGGAGCTTTGGTGGAGAATTCAGATTTAGGGTGGATATTTTATGTGTGTGTGTGTACATATACATACATATATACATATGTACATATATATGTGTGTATATACATACATACATATAGCTGACCCTTGAAAAATGCAGGGGTTAGGGGTGCTGACCATCCTGCTGTTGAAAATCCATATATAACTTAATTCATCCCTCCAAATACTTGGATTCCCAACTGCCCCTTTGACCCTTGGACAACACGGATTTAAACTGTATATGCGGGTTTGAACTGTGCAAAATTGAAAAAATTCACATGTACGTGAACCCGGGCATTTCAAACCCACTGTTGTTCAAGTGTCACCTGTATAAACATTATGTATGTTATATACCTGGGTCTTTTTTTCCATTTTTAAAAAATTACAGTTGACATAAATATTATATTAGTTTCAAGTGTGCTATACCTGGATTTTGAAGAAAGAGATGGTATCTAAATAGTAGAAGGAAGAGAAGGCCATTTAACGTGGTCTGTGAAGGTCAGACCATATGGAAATGGATCTAGGACCCAGTTGGATTTCTGATTTCTGCTCATTTCCCACAACAAGAAGGGCTGAAAAGGCAGGCTCTCATCTCTAACCACTGAACCTCATAATCTCTAAGCCCATGCCTCTTTGTCTACAGAACTATGGTCAGGCTGGACTTTTAGAGGGAAGGTGGTTCTGGAGTCAGATGTCACTTAGGACGAGGCTGGGAATTTGTTGACAAAGCTGGATATCTTGAGCCACTGGAATAGTGGATACCCATCTCCATGGTGACTTAGGGCTCCTGAAGGGGTTCTTCTCTCCACAAATACGTTTCCCCAGAACTTGCTAAGGATCTCCAAAGGTACCCTATCTACTCTTTTGGCCTAAGGCAGAATTTTCCAAACTTTCTTTGTTCGTGACATATTAATTTTTTTTCATAGTTCATCTAGGCCAAAAGAAATATCTAATGAAGTTCTCTTCATTAAGTAGTCAAGTCCAAATAATTTAATTTGTAGTAGTTCATAGAGTCTGATGGATGTGTGCGTTTCTCTCTAAAATTTAAAATATCCCAGAGTACCCCTGTGAGTTCACTTCAGAAAGCGTGGCACATGTTTGTCATTGTAGACTTAAGGCATAGACAGTCCCTATTAACATATAAATGATTCTTACTTTCCCAAAAGTAGATGTCTCTATCTGGTTTGTTGGCGAGTGGTCTGAGCCTTAAGAGATGGGACACAGGGTTGTTAAGGTTGGATGGAGGGAAAAAGGGGCGAAGACTAGTTTATGAAGTGTTGCGGGAGTTAGACCTGTGAGAGGAAAAGGCTGCCTGACAGGAGGAAACAGAGAAGGCACTGAAAGGCCTGCAAGCGGAAAGGAGGTAGGTGATAAAGTAGATACAAATTATCTACCCCCAAAAGGGTCTGCATTCTGTTAAGCCACTAAATTTTGACATAATTTGTTATGCAGCAGTAGTTACTCAGACATCTTGCCTCAATCTCTCGGGCAATTCTGACTATAGGTAGAATGGGATTAAGTAGCTCTAGCCCATCACTGCGCAATCGTTGATGGTCTTGCCCTATGGATTCAAAATTCCTTGAGGGAAGGGCTCTGTGTTCATCACTATAGTAGTTATAGCCCCAGCCTCCAGCAGAGTGCATGGTATGTTTTATTCTACAAATATTTACTAAGTACCTACTATATGTTAGGGACTGTGCTTGAACTAAATGGTCAGAGGTATGCTCCTTGCTCTCAAGGAACGCAATCTAGTGAAAGAGGTAAACATTAAACAAATAAATTGTGGTAAGGTCGATGAAGGAAAAGAACCAGGCTCACTTGGAAAGAATTAACAGAGAGACATAATTTAGATTGGAGGAGTGTCAGGGAAGGGATCTCTGAGAAAGTGACATTTAAGTTGAGACTGGAAGGATGAGAAGGCATTAGCCTTCTGTTGGAAGAATACAGGGAATAATGCAGGCATAGGAGAGAGCTCTTGTGAAGGCTTTGAAGCTCTAGAGAACTTGTTATGTATAATATATTCAATAATGTGTGTTTGCCTAGGCTTGCTCAGAGCTCTAGGTGTGCTCCAGGTCTGCTTCACCAGTTCTTGTCCTGTTTGAAGTAGTGGTTCCACAGCAGTCTTTCTTCATGGTGCTGGCAGAAGGCAAGCCCAACTGTGCAAGCCCAATTGTGCAAGAAGGCAAGGCCAACTATGCAAACTTATTGCAAGCCTCTGCTTATGTGCCTGCTAGCCTCCCATTGGACAAAACAGGTCACATGGCCAAGCCCAACATTAATGGAGCATCAACAGGGTAGCCCATGGAGGTGCAGGAAAGGGGTATGCCCACTTTTGGGGACAATCCTCTACATCTGTCATATGCCCATATCCTCAACTGTTGTGATTATTACCTGGGCTCCCTTTTTTGTTTGTGCTAATACTTTTGTAGATTGTACTGATGCCAGCTAAACTTTTCTTTCTGACACTTGTAGCTGGGTTACACCTCCTTTCCTGGCCCCTCCAACCACTCACAGTGGTCTGTGCCAGTGCCTTGTTTGAGTCACCATCCTCATCAGTGTGCCCCAGTCTGTAGCGCTTAACTGCTTGTACCAGCTGTATTCAGCTATGACAAAAAAATCTGATAAAAATGTAAGGTGCTGGTAAAAATTATTTCACGAAGATAAATTAAAATAAAATCGCCGAGGCTGATTAAAATGCTGAAAAAGAATTGAGTTGGAACAGGATAATAAAACTCACTTATCTTATAGGGATGCCATGAAAATTAGCTAGTCCGTATTCACAGGTTGAACATAAAAGAAAAATTGTTATTGATTTACATATAATGTCTCTGTCATGTCTTCCAGAAGCCTTCTTAGCTAATATGTAATGGAAAGGCAATACCAAATATTAAGTTTAGGGCCCATCTATCATGGATCTACTTTTTTTTTTTTTTTCCCAATCAAAGAATAACATTAGTGGTGGCAAAGATAGCAATGCTTCTCTTGGCAGCTGGATGGAAACAAGCAGAAAGAGTTGGCTCTGGACCTACACATTTTGAAGAATTGCAGAGTAGATCATAAACCACCATTGCATTCATAAAGTACGGTTCATTAGATATTTGATGAAGAACTTCAAGGGGCATCTGTTTTCCCTTCCATGTTCTCTTTTCCCCACCCCTAGCCCCCATCACCATTAGAGATCATTTTGGAGTAAATTATGGCCTGTTCTCCAGCCTGATTATTCTGGGCCTGCTCAGCTTGGCTGCCTTCTTCCTCCTGCCAGCCTGCATTCTTCCATCTTAGATTCTTTGATCTAAACTCTGAGAGCACAGAAGCAGAAAGGAAGAGGAGGGACTCAAGCCAATTCATTATGCCTCTTGTTGGTGGTGCTGGTAAAAGGTTTGCTGGGAAAGGAGACAGGAATTACAGCCCTCCTAGGCTGAGGCAAAGGAGGATGGGTCCTGGCGCTGCCGTTCAGCACCACGTCATAGTTTAGAGACAAAAGCTCCTTCCCCTCAAACTTGCCTTAGTCATGTCTACTGAGAAAGCCTTTCCAGTGGGTTTCAGCTTTTTTCAGAATCGAATGATAATGATAATGGTTGAATTATAAGAGCACATGTTCAGTGAGTGAGTGCCAGGCACAGTGCAGAGTACTTCAGGTAAATTATCTCATTTAATCCCCACAAAGACCGTAGGGGTGAGTACAATTATGGTGCTTATTTTACAAGGCAGTAACTAACTTGCCCAAAGTCATGGTTCAGAGTGCCAGTGGAAACTATGAAGAGAAGAGCAACCTGTTCTCTAGTACAAGCAGCTCCATCATTTCGTGGGACTGCCCCACTGACGCCCTCTTCTCCCAAAGCATGGGAGCCAGTATGGATGTCACATTCTTTTCCAGCTTTGTAGGGGGATTCAGCAGGGCTCCTTCCAACCACTCTCCACCTGCTTGCTTGTGTAATTTCCCTGTGCTTATTGTGGTAGTTGCCTGCCCAGCAGAGCCTCTGTGGGTCCTTTCTCCAACCCTCAGACAGCTGATGAAGGCCCACTGAGGTAATACAGCACCCTAGTGGGTCACGTAGTTTTGTATCTAGACTGCCTGCCTCCATTGTTTATCCCCTCTGTGACCTTGCAAAGGTGCTTAACTTCTTTGCACCTCAGTTTCTTGAGGCTAATAATCATATCTACTGGCTAGAGCTGCTGTGAAGGTCAAATGCATGTAGAGCAGTGTCAAATATTTGGTAAAAATCTCAACAAACACTAGCTGTTATTATTTCCTACTATGTACTTGTCACTGTTCTGGGACTAAAGGGGCATGAAAAAGCCTGGGCTCAGAGAAATTTAAGGGTCTCCGGCAACCCTACATTCTCCTAGGTTGCTCTAACTTAACATTATTTTAGGCACATTACAAGTTAAATAGATTTTGGTGCACTGATTTGGGAATCTCACCTCTATTTATAAATGTGCTCTGGGGTTCAAGCAACTGACTTTCAAAAGACCCTTTGGAAAGCTCATTTACTGAGAGGAGCTGAGTAGACTGGAGACAAATAGCACTCATTTCCCACACTAATGATGAGGCTAGCAAGGGTCCCTGCTCACCCTGAGAGAGGGGCTTTCTCAGCCTGTGGAGGTCCCAAAGTGGTGGGCACCATGGGGATAAGAAATAAAAGGAAAGGGAAACCATTTCCTGTAATAGCACCCCCTGGGCAGGGACCATCAAACTGTGGTTGAGTAGTTTGTCTGCATTTGAGAAACTGCACTCTATCTTGGTTATAGAAAGGGTAAATCTCTGTTCCCATTCATTTCAAATGTTGGTTAAGCTAAATGGTATAATAGTTCATTGGGGGAATCCTCAATCTAGAAATCAAGAGTAAGGCTTTTGGAATTAAGGGGCCCTTGGTTGAAGCCCAGGCTCTACCACTCTATTAGCTGTGTGATTTAAGAGTCTTCATTTCCCCTTTGGTGAAATGTAGATAAGAGTGATACCTACTTCATGGGTTGTTAGAATGAGATAATGGGTGTAAATCACTTTTAGCATAATGCTGGCATGCAGGCAGCACTTAAATCATTGTAGCTATTATTATTTCATTTTTTTCTAAAGTTGCAAGGTCTCTGTTGATAGGACTTTTGAGAGAAAGGAAGCTGGGAAAGGGTCAGGGAAGACCAACAAAGGAATCATGCCCACCACCTGCCCATGACTGAGGTTCCTGGGACCAGTGATGTGAAGCTCCCACAAATGAAGCAGGTGACCACAAATGGAAGGGGCTCTCTCTCCCATAGTCAGGCGGGTTTTTGAGGTAGACACGTGGCTGCTAAGAATTTAACAAGTTTCTGGGTCGGTACCAGTATTCATGCATTACCAAACTAAGGGAAATTTTTTTTTTTGCATTTTTGCATTGGAATGTTGCACCATTGGAGGATATATGTCATCTAATTTAGGGAAATGCTGATATGACCAGTGGTTCCTCTAACTTTGTGCTACCTGTTCAGCAAATTCTGAAGTGTAGCCTTGTCACAGTAGTAAAGAAGTCATTGTTCCAACAAAATACATCAAGTTATTCCAACCCATTTAATAATTTGCACATTAGCTGTTTTGCTACATGGTAGTAAAGTAGATATGGTTAAGTTGTTGATTTCCCTATTGACCAATCATATTTTTAGTTGTTATCGTTGCTAGTTGCTTAGTATCTCTCTGTTCAGTATCAGAGTTGACACATGTTCCCACATTTTATTGTCACGTCTCCTGCTACTTACTAATACTATTGTTTTTTTTCTCTCCAAAGGGCATTCCTCAAATCCTAGCACCTACGGATCCTTGAGTCTCAGCAGCTCTTCCAGGTCAGCTACCTGGGAGTTGGAAAGCAAGAGTTGGCAGAGATCGAGTTTAAAATTAGCTATGATGGACATCACATTGGAAGTTAAAGGAAAGGTGGGAATGGTCTGTGAAGGAAGGCCTAGAGTATTGGCTTCCTGTGCCTGACAGGAAGTAAAGGAATGGGAAGGATTAGCATTAGGGAACAGAGAGGAAAAGCAGGATACAACTTAGAGAATTTACTGTTTCTAGAGACTTTGGGACCTTGAAATGACCATAGCAGTTCATGACTTAATGTTTCTATCTAGGCATCAGTTTTCTCATCTTCAGAGTGAAGACAACGATCTCTACCTCGTGGTGTTGTTGCAAGGGCGAAATTGGAGAAATGAGTGTAAAGCACTTCTTGCGGTAACTGGCATATTGTAAATGCCAATGAATGGCACCTATTTTTTCACAGTGTGCTCTTGTCCTGCCAAACAGGGCATATAAGCCCCTCAGTGGAAACTAAAAATCTGGCTAGAAAAAACAGTAAAGATTATATAAATTTGTTACCTTGATAAGAGACCAATTTATAGAGCATATATTCCCTTATGGCTGAATTTGGAATAAACTCTTCTAATCCATGGGCTCTTTTCCCTGTTCCTGGAAAAATTACGTTCTAAGCAGTTTCACTTCCCTGTGACATTTAATTAATAGAATCAGTAAAATGGTATTACAGTTCAGCTTAATTGAATAGCTTACAGTAATGTTTTGAGGACAGCTTTAAAGTGAAAGACAAAAAGGTAGTTTTAGTCTCTCTGCTTTTTTAAACAGGTGGTTCTCAAATACGTGCATCAGAACCAGCCAGCTGCAGAGCTTGTTGAAACACAAGATGACTGGATCCTACCTGCAGAGATTCTGGGGGCAAAGCTTGAAAATCCCCAATTTAAGCCAAGGCTGTACTTTCAGCCATGTTGGTACTGGGGCTAGAAGATCCTACTTGGCAATGGACTCTTAGATTTCCTTTTAGTTGGTTAAGCTATAGGTTATAGCTGCTTTATGTTAAGAACCTTTTTTCTGCCATCAAGAAAAGTTTTTAGTCCAGAAGGAGTACAGGAAATAATGGGCCCTTGAACATATTTTGAGGGCACCTATTAAAAAAAAGGTGTTGGTGTTATACCCTGATTAAGAGCTTGGACTTTGGAATTGGGAAGACAAAATATGAGACCTAGCTCTGCCACTTTTTGGCTCTCTGAGTTCCTCATCCATAAGTGGGGTCAAGGATACCTATCTTCTTGCCAGGTTTAAAGAAGGTAATGCATAAACATTGCTTAACAAGTGTTAGCAGTTTTTTTTCCAAGGGGGTGTAAAACTCAATTGTGCCTAAGACTGTGATTACTACTGTTCATATTTGTTCATTAGAACCCGCTAGAAAGTCTGAGCATAAGGTAGGTCCTTTTGCTCTGAGGTCTAGGGCAGTTAGACTCTGTCAGTCCAAGTAGAAAGGGATTTCCAAAGGAATCTCTCACAAGCTATTTGGTCTCTTCTAGACAATTTAGACTGAGGAGTTTTGTTCTCTAAAATGAAATATATGTAAAAAATTTTTAAAAATTAAATATAAAGAAAATAACCCCATCAACTACCTGCCAAACAGTACATGCCACTGAAGTTAATTAATGATTTAGGGTTTAGCATTCATTACTATTAAAACATGAACTACTTCACCTTGTTTAGAGCACCTTAGCGTGAAAGAAAGACCTTAGAGGTTATCTGGTTTAATCCTTTCATTTTACAGATGAGAAATCTGTGAGCCTGTGAGGTTAAGTGAGTAAGTTGCCTGAGGGTATGTAACTACCCATTTAATTTCTACTGGAGTTGATATCTAAATGCTCTCAGAAAGAATGGCTTATGATGAACTATTCTAAAACCACAATTACTTTAGTTTCCTGCAACATGTAATTGGTTTATCTCCAAACACCTTACATAAAAGGTGAATTCATTTAGCTTCTTTGGGTAACATTATGAAACAAATTTATCTGGAGGCATTCACCAGGAAGTTACATGGAATAAAGTTAGCCATTTTATAAGTGCATGAATGAAATTGGTTCATAACCACAACATAAGATTGGTAATACATACTTTAAAAAATTTCAGGTAACATGATCATGGATGTATTCTATGGTACGGACATTGGAGCTGCAATGTGTCATTTTTCCATATGTATAAGCATACTCTGGACTGGTTTCTGAGAAAAATCTTGACCCTTTACTAAGTGCTCCTTTCTGCAGAAACAGGTTCACTTTCTGTACAGATTTCAGTTGGTTAATTTTTGATAAAAATAATTTCAATTCATTTTCTACATGATTGGTTAAAGTATAGGATTTATAGTCCATATTCTCATCAGAGAATTTAGCTTCGAACATTCAGCTGCCAAACTTATGAAAAGATTGGTGATGAGAAACATATACGAAACTTTGCCTGAAGGTTGTGTAGTTCATTCATTATTTTAGAAATTCTGATAGCAACAACAATAATAGAAATTAAACATTTACTATGTGCTGATTACTGAGTCAAGCCCTTTCATGCATTATCTCATTTAATACTCACAACCAGTGTTTCTCCAACTTCAGCATGTATCAAATCACCTGAGGACTTGTTAAAACACAATTTTTTTCTGATTCAGTAGGAGTCAGAGAATTTACATTTCGAAAAAAAATCTCAGGTGGTGCTGATACTACTGGTTCTGGGACCATGTTTTGAAAATTACTGCTTACCACAAACCTAGGAAGTAGGTATTTCAGTCTATATTTTACAGGTGAAAAAACAAGAATTGAGGTTATGTAACTTGCTCAACACAGCTAATAATTGGCAGAGTTGGGATCTGAAAATTTGCTTCTTTGATTCCGAAGTCTATTTCTGTGCTAGATGGTTTTGCAATAAGACATTCTGTCTGGACAGAATAGTATTGACAATATTTTGTAGCCTAGAAATAGTATAGGACTTTATCACTCCCAACACTGCGGTTCAAATATGATTTAAAAAATTTATATGTTGTGAGATGGTTTTAATTGAAGCCAGACTGTTGGATAGAATAATATGGCCCCAAAGACGGAACTTACCATGGAGGCAGAAATAGACTAGACTGGTGAGCAGCTCTCCAACACCAAAGGCTACGGGATGAAGGGGAGTGTTGGTTCTAGATCTGCAAAGTGTCCAATAGTGGAGTTTGTCTTCTCCAGCCATCCTTGTTCAGGCTTGTTTTTGAAAGAATTGGCTGTGTGTGTGTATAAACTGGAAGAGCTCTTGTGCTTAGGGAATTGTGTTTGAGAGGCCCTCAACTGGGCCTAATAGGGAAGGAAGAAATAACCTCTTGTCATGCCACAGTGTTCTGACTTCCATCTTTATCTGAGGGAACAGTGAACCAGGCACTGGGGACTGCAGGTGGCACCGAAGGGGGCGTGTTGGTAGTTATCAAGAGGCACAGGTGTCCAGGTAAGATCCCCATCACCATGAGATTGCTGAGGCAGTGACCCTCTTAAGTTGTATCAGAGAGGAAAAGAGCTCTATCCTGTAACTGCTGTAAGACTTTGAGTCATAAAGAGCAACTTTATTGCCTGTAATTGAGCTATATTTATTAAACCAGCATTTCATACCTACTTCTGTAGAATGCTGCATCAGCGGCCAGCAGTGATCTTTTGATTTTAACCAACCTACATCCTACTAAGCACCAGCTTCACTGGACTGGCAATGTCCACAGAAAGTTTGCAGGGCTACTGGGATAGGAGTGTGAGATGAGGTGGAGGTCAAATCTGTTTAGGAATGAGGCTAGAAGGTGGCCCGAGTCCCATCTCCACCAGCAGAAGAGGAATAGCTTGTGGACATAAGTAAGTGTCCCTGGAGATTATTTGAGATCTGTATGGAAGGGGAATCCTCCATTTCCTAATGATCTGACAGGTGAAGCCTCAGTCATTGTATTTCAGGGTTTTAAAGTGAATCATTTTGTGCTCATTTGTACTTCCAGGTTGATGATAACTGCCAACACAACAGTTATGTTAACATTTAATCCTGAATCAGAGCAAGAGCTCTGGACTCTAATTCAGCTTTGGTGCTTGATGTCTTCACTGGCCTTCTGAGTAATCAGCATGATTCTCTCTACATGAACGGTCAATTTGAAATTTGATCATGCTTTCTTCTTGGCTTTGGCTGCTAGAACCGGAGTCAGATTTGCCACTTATGCATAGCAAATGAGCAAGACCTATCATGCATTACCAGCACTCATCCAAATGTGAAAATGACTTCGTATCTGGGACTTGGTTTGCTATGATTACTTAGTTGTTAACCCTGAACTTCTATCTTTTGGAAATATTGCTGAGCAAATTTTAGAATTCAGATACTTCTCTAAACTTTTCATTAAGAACTTAGCAATTCTGTTCTCTAGTTCTGGAGATGCTACCAAGACTTTGTTGATTACCTTTATTAAGATGAGCCCCCTGTGTTAGGTTCTCACAGGTGGAGGACAAGCCCTCCAAAGCACAAAGATCAGCTGTGGGCCAAGGTAGGGAAGTTTCAATTAGAAGGGGAAGTTTGGCATGGCTGATATGTCTAGCTCACTGTTTTAGACTAATATGATTATCATTTTGATACACTGCCATATGAACATAGTAGTTGAAATCTTCCATTAGATACCTTGTTGGGCAGTTTTAGCCAAATACCCAAGTGTGGAAAAATGAGACAGGTTCTTTAAGAACTGGATTTCATAGGTACAGTAGGATATATAAGACAATGTCCATTCACTGCGACAGCTTTCAAAGATTTGGCAATGGCAGCAATATTTACTACACAGAGGCTGGTTAACAGCAACTGCTCTAACACCTTCAGCTAGAAATCCTAATGTTACTTACCTACCTACCATAATACAGCTAATCACTTCAACCCTACAAGGTAGGCTTATATTATTCTCATTCTAGGGATAAGCAAATAGGCTCAAAGAGGTTGGCTGACACAAAGCAAGGCAACCAAGTGGGAGAGCCAGTGTTCTGCTAACTTTCCAAAGTTTCTACTTTCCCTATTATGGCCATGCTCCCTAAAGCCAGCAGTAAGCCAGCAGCAAAATTACCACAAGATTCCAGTCTACTTAAGATTGTTCAACCGTTTCAGCAAAAATCAGAAAGGGGATAGTGGTTCCCTGAGACTGAATAAAAAGCAAGGGGCAAGCTAGTACTACAAACATCCCCAAAGTATCACAAAATACATAATAGAAGATAGGACAGTAAATAATGCCAGAGTCACTTAAGACTGAGCTTGGCACTATTTGCAGGGGTTTTTTTATCTTCCTCTTATAGATTATTTTTAACAGAAGGCTAAGAATGTTCAGCTGGAAGCCCTCCAAAAAGAAATAATTTTTTTATACATTGCTGATAAAAAAGTATAAATTGATAAGTCTTCTAGAAGTCAAAGTGGCAGTAACAAAAGCTTTTAAGAACTGGCATACTCTCTCCACTAGCAATTCCATTTTCCAAGTATTCATCTTAAGGAAATATTAAGAACATATAAAAAATTTAGTAACACAATGTTCTTTAAAGCAGTTTATTAGTGAAAAATTGGAAACCTAAAAATCAACAGTTTAATAAAATGTGGCACATATGATGGAATACCATGCAGCCATTAAAAAATACGTAATACATTTGACATGTCAGGATAGTCGTGGTATTTGTTAAGTGAAAAAAAGTTACAAAACAGTATGTACAAGTTGATCCCATTAAAAAAAAAAACTATAAATGCACAGCAGAGTGTGGAAGGTTTACACCTAACTAATAGTTCTCCCTGGATAGTGGTATTATCGGTGATTTTAATCTTTTAAACTGTATTTTAATTTTTTTCCTTTTTACCAACACATTTATGACTTGTTATTAAGAAAGCATTAACAATTCTTAAAAAGTCTTTGAACCAGGAATGAGAGAGGAGCTTAGTAACCTGAGGAACAGGGATGTGCATGTTAGTCTGATACCACTTTAATGGTTTGTCAGAGTGCTTTGATATCCAATTGTCACTGTGCTGAATGGAAATGTGGGTGATAGAAGTGCTCACCCTTCTTCAGACTAAGGAATCCATTCCTTGAAACCCTCCACAGCAAGCAAGTACTGGTATTCTAAGCAATATTTCCCTTACTTAACTAAGCATATGCTGTACCCTCACACCTGCTTGTAATATAGCCCAGAAAAGTTCCTCTACACTAGAGAACACTGTTGTTAGTGATGGTAAAAAAGGCAGGAATTTCTCAAGTGATGTTAGATAACAGGCTTGAAGGTAAGAGTCAAGTTTTCTTTGTTCTACTGAAGAGGTTCTCTACCTTTATAACTACCCAAATGGCTTGTAAAAACAGATTCTGGGCCCTATCCCCAGAGTTTGGTTCAGTAGATAACGGTAAGGCTTAGGACTGCATTTTTTTTTCATCTGACAAGTATTTATTGAGTACATACTATGTGCTAGGTCTTATGCTAAGAGTTGGAAATTTAACTGGGATCAAAATGATAGTCTATATCAGGGAGCTTACATTTTAGAGTGACAGATATATACTAAACAAATAAATTATAAAAGTAACTATATAATTTAGGTTAGCACTAGAAACAGTAAAGATCAGAAGGTAGTTATCTTAAAATGTTTTCTTAAATGTTACATGGAAGAACTAAGACTAGTTCTATATCCCCTTGCAGACAAAAAAAATCAGTACAAATAAAGGTAGAAAGTACGTGGAAATATAAATTAGTATTTTTAACAAGGTCGTAGGTGATGCAGATATTGCCCACCTTGGGGGCTCACACTGAGAACCACTGCCCTACTAAGTAGACTTTCTAATTAGGACAGAATGGAGGAAAGGGCAGGTATGCTCTTAGAACTTCCTTCTCCCCTTTTGAGTCTCATGAGGTAAGTCACCAATTTGGAGGTGCGGAGGCAAAGCTGGCTGTAAGTCAAACTGCAAAGCCGTCTATTATGGCTCCTCTCTTGGGCTTGAAGTGCTATGTACTAGGGCAACATATTTCAAAATTTCAGGCATTTGGGAAGTAGGGTAGAGATTTTTGAGGAATCCTGTCAATGAAGCATGGAGGTAAGCTGAGCTTAAGTAAATGAAGCTGCTGCTTCTTGTCCTGTGCTCCATCATCTTCCCCCGTTTATCTGAGAAATGTCCTCCCAACACCAGCTCCGCCATTCACATTCTGTTTTTTGGTTCTGGTGGAGAATAACAGCAGGCTATAAGGATGGACTCAACCCACCGGTGACCCTGGTCTCAGGTTTCTTATTTCTCCTGTTACTTGGAGTGAGGCACATTCCCATTTCTGGGGCCTAATTTCCTATTATATAAATTCTTCTGATTAGCACCATTAAAAATGATTTAACACCATGATTAAATTAGATTACTTTGAGGACAAATGCAGAGAAAATCCAGTAACTTTTTTCTGTTTGTAAGAGAGCCTATAATTATTTCCAAGTTTATTTCATTCATATATGTATCCTTCACATGTTACTCATATCTAAGCTTAAGAGCTTACTTAAATAATTGTTAATTGCACCATGAATGGGCTTCCCAAACTTTTCTTCCACGCCTAAGAATCTTTATGGGCCCTTACCTGAGTAAAAATTAAACCTATGTTTTTATAAAATAAGCAACGCCAAAGTAAATGAAAAACCCCCCGACCAACCAAACAAAACCCCATTAAAATAAAAATCAATAAACAGAAAAACAAACCCACATATTGTGGTAAATTTGTGTTAGACAAAGGCGCAAGAAGCCTTTGAATCTTAACATTATTAAAGGCTACTGCACATTATTAGGCTGCTATAATCAATATTCATTTAATGGAAAGCAGAAGTTTCTGATAAAAATTTACAGACTGTAGTGAGGTTAAACCTAGATCTGAGTCTCATTTAAAGAGGGTGTAGGATAAGATGGATAAGGAATAGAAGAGATTATATATATATGAAAGAGGTATCTCTGGTATTATCATAAACGAGCCTCAAGTTCCAGTAGATCAGGAAGCTACAAGGGCTAACAATGGGAAACTGATATTTACAGAATGTTTCTACTATGTGTCAAGGATTTCCCTAAAAATTACCTTATGAGCTAATATTTGCTATATAAACCTCACAATAACTTTAAGGTAGTGTAATTATTATCCCCATTTTACTAATAAGGAGACAGCAGTTTATGTATCATCTGAGTCAAAGCTCAAAGAGCACAATGTGAGGAAGACTGGATTTGAACCCAGGACCATTTCATTCCAGCATGCATACTCTTTCCTCATTACTACACTATTTCCTATAAACCTGATTTATTGTTGCTGTTTAAGTTGACCTAAATTTTTTGTATGATCTTTTAAAGCCTAAATTTGGACTTATAGAACATAACAGATGGTACTCTTGGCTGGCTGTAGAACTTCCTCTGGGGATGAAAAAAGCTTTGCTCACTGGTTCTATAGCTAACTATAGAACCCAGCATGAGAAGCTTTTGGGTTAATAGTACGGCAATTCATTGTGACTCAAAGCACCTAGTACAACTATAAAATTGTTGAGGAATTTGTCTCAGAGCACCAAAATAAAAGGATAACAATTACTGTTAAAGTCTGGACTGTGAACTAAATTATCAACATAGTATTTTAAGCCTTCCTAAGAAGCCTTCTTAGGAAGGCTTAAAATATTTTAAAACATTTAAAACATTAAAAAAACATTAAAATATTTTAAAACATTCTTTTGTTATTCATTTTTTAAAGTACCAAAAAATATAATTTTGATACATTAACATTCCCTGAAGAAATGAACTACACCTTTGCACTTCTGAACCTTTATACCAGACTGAACTACTTTTAGCTGTCATAATGTGCTACTCTTTTGGCTCTAGGCTTGGCACATCTTTTTCAGTGCCTGAAATACTTACTTTCCAAACCATCTCCCATTTCCCAAATCCCAGAGTTCCCAAACACAGTACCCTATGTTTCTGCTATCATGACACTAATTGTTATGCAACAACTGCTTATTTTTCTGTATCCTCCACTGGTCTTTAAGGTCTGCAGGGGGAAAGACTGTGTGCATGTTGTTCAAATTAGTATCCCCAGTTGATCAGCAAAGTGTCTGGCCCTCAACAAATGTTTGATGAATGAATGAATGAATGAGAATGACAGCGGAAGTCCTAACATGGAAACAATGTACTGATTCGTAGCAATGGTCCAAATAGCAATTTTCTGACTCCAATAATTAGTGTGTCACTAATTATTTATGTGTGTGTTTCATAACTACAGATCTTGGTCAAGATAACTTAAGTTCATTAACAAATTTTCAAAATTTTATTAGTAGGCTCAGAGTAACCAAGTGCATTCTGTTCGCATACAATTTATTATGAGTGTAGATGCACTAGTCCATATTTTTTAAAATATTTGTTGTTCAATAAGAACAAATCCTCTTTACTATACTGCAGTATGTTCTTAACATAGCCAATTCTGATTATGCATTAAATTGAACCAATTTACAATCTTAAAAACATTGTTTACTAAACTGAGCTTGTCCGAGATGTTTTAGAATCTTAACTGCAGATATACCAGAGAAATATGGTAATGCTTTTTAAGGACTAGTTCTGAAATTTAAAATAAACCAATTAGCAGTGTGTAATAAAACAACCCCTCCCACCCCCCCAAAAATAACCCATCAAGATACAGTATTGAAATCATTCAATTTCTGTTAGAAAACTAAGTAAACATGTTATAACTGCATTTGTTTATGGAAACATCCAGAAACATATTAATCATGAAAGAGGTTTATATCATAGAGTTCTTTTTAAATTAACAGCTAAAAACAAATTTTAATTTTATTCTTTGGCTATTAATTATACCTAATAAATGAGTCACTGATATCAATTCATAATAAATTTATTTTACATAAAAGAAAAAGTTTGCCATTAATGAAAAATTCAGTAGAAAACAGTTCTGCTTTAAGTTGGGGCTCAAAAGTAGAAGCTGCTTATTAGTGAAACCTCAGTAGAAAGAGAATTTTGTGAGAAAACATTCTTGGCATAAAAGCTCTAACATAAATTCAGTAATGAAATATTTACCATAAATTTTATTGGCAGAAAGGCCGGTTTCTGATGGCTGCTATTTTCTTTTCAGTCTCTTAAGACACTGACATAAAAGATACTAAACCTGCTTTATTTAGAGTTAATTGTATATAAATACGGTGTAATGATGGATAATCATTCCATAGTCCACCTATTTAATTGAGCAGTTCTAAGTAAGTAATTGGCACTCTGCCCTTCTGATTTCCCCTTTCCCCCATTAGCCAGTCTGAATCCATTCCAACGACACTGAACACAGTGATCACCTATAAAATAAAATATTTTCAGTTACTATGTTAAAAAAAATAAACACACAGAGAAAATAATTAGATTTCTATTTAATTTGTTTGAACTATTCACTATCAAAGGACTCTAAATGTCATTGATTTTACTGAAAGTTAAAAAAAATTTTTTTAGAGGCATTTTTAGAAATCTCCCAGTTACTTAATAGTTAAGAACTTTAAATAGTTCTGTGACGTTCTATTTTGTGAAGTAGTTAAAATTCTAAAAAACATTAATATAACCATCTGAAATCTATGAAAGCATTCATATAAATTATTTCCAAATAAATAATGAAGAATTTTCATTTTGTTATACTATTAGAAGGTATGTCAATCTATGATGTAATTTTCTTCTTATACTCATATTACTCACCTCATCTGCCAGAAGTGATAATTCACTACTGTTTGCAGCATCATAATCATACAAAACCCTGGCCTTCCTGCTGCCACTGCACTCCTTAAGGTCAATAAGGTTGGAAGGAGAGGTCATTACTAGGCCACTTGTTGAAGTCAAGGCAGAAGAACCAATCACATTTGACGAAGCAGATGGTACAGGTGCCACAGAAGTCTGATTGTTGTTACAATGATAATTGGATGGAAAACTGTTGAAAAGAAATAGGCTGTTTATTTCCAAGTGACCAAAGTTCCTAACTATCACCACCTGGTGGCAGTGTTTACTTTCTACCAATTGCCACTTTGGCTAAAAATTTACAGATGTTAGTATTTTAATGACAAAGTGTGCTGTTTAGTTTATTCCTACTGGGCCAAATATACTAGAAAAAATTCAGGCGGCTTTCAAATATAAATTTTTGAAAGTCTGTTTCAAAGTTATCTTTACAATTATAAAATCAAAAGTTTTAAAACAACAGAATTATTTTTTTTCCAAAAAAATTGAGTTCATCCTTAAAATACTTCCAAAAAGCTTCTATTTGTTTTATTAATATTTTTCTTTTTATAAATCATTAAATGAAAGCATCAGTGAAAATTACTTAAATATTGGATACTACCACAAGAGTAAAGTTTTCTCAATTTAATTCTTTCGAGAAATATTTGAATAACTGAATTATCCTTTTTATAAATCCAATCCAATCACATTTTCTTATTTGTTAAAATGACAAATATTTATTGAGTATCTACATGTCTGGCATCACCACCACAAGCTAAGAGACAAAAATAAAAAGATACCCTTCCTTTATGGACATATAGACAAATGAGGTGATGGATATTCAAATAATATGACTGATAATTATAATGAAGACTCAATAGGAGAAAAGAGTAAATTGTATAAGTTCATTTTGTCTTCTATTTTTTAGGAAAAAAGACAATAGTTTTATTAGAAATTAGTGAAATCCCTGTGATTAATGTGCTTACAAATATTTTAAGAACAATCACAATTTTCAATTTATTGTAAGGTTACTGTTTCTCCAAGAACACTAAATGAAAAACAGCATAAAACAGTTGGCCTATAATCAATTCTAATCCAACTATTTCTAATGAAAATTCATATTTAAATATTAACAAATCCAAGAAGTTAATATGCAACAGGCCTCATCTGGTAGGGTGGGTGAAATTCACGCCTCCATAGAACAGAATTTCCTTCTTCCCTTTATGACCATGTGACATCTGGAAATCACAGTTGGCCAGGAGCAAATCTCCTTCACCTCTAACTTCTCTAAATCTTCTCTGTAGCCCCTGATGCTTGGTTTTTATCTCCCATACTCCTTGAAACCACTGAGCCTAGAGATGGGCAGAATAGGAGTTGTACGTTCTTTGTTACCATTTCTACACTTTTCTCCCTAACCAATCCTTCGCATTCTTTGAATTTCAAGTTATTCAACTATATGCTACCCACTATCTCCTACTGCAATTATCTACAGAGGCCTTATTCCTTTCCCTTTGTTTACAGAAGATTGTAGCTCCTGGCTCACTGACACTATATCTTAATTCTTGAAGTTTTAATATCCATATAGATAAAATTCTTCTAATACTTTGGCCTCTCAGATCAATGAATTCTTCTCTTCAAGTGATCCTGTGCCCGACCCTAGTTCAGCTACTCATTCTCACCACCTCATGTAGACTTTATCAATTCTAACTATAACCCTACCAATAATCATAACTTCCAATATCTCATTCATTCTCCAACCACCTTTTTTTTTTTTTAAAGTACTCTTACTGAAACAAGTGGATCTATGGTCCTACCACAGACCTAACACCAATGATCCCACCAACACATCCATCACATCTATGGTTAATTATAATCACCCCCCATCCCCACCCCGCATATGCCATCATCGCCTATGCCCCTTACTTCATTGTACTCATTTGGTAAAAATCTCCCTATTTACCTACTCAGTATCCACATATCAACTGTGAGAGAGGAAAATACAAAACCATGTTGTCTGGTCTAACACTCAATTTATGAGTAGGAACCTCAAGTGGGTTTGTAATGCTGCCTGGAAATAACACATTTCTCCAGTCCATTCACTTTCCATTCTCCTAATTACAATTTACCCTTTCATCCAATCTCAAAATTCCAACACTTGTCCCCTACCTTTACACTCAGCTGATAAATTGCTTCCTTTTTAACTGAGGAAAAAAAAAGACAATTAGGAAACTTCCATACTTTTGGTCATTTCTCCTCTTACTACAGATGAGCTGTCTATATTCCTAAGGCTAGTTTCTTCACCTGTACACAAAATCCCATCGTCTTTCTCCTTTTAAGGATATCAACACTAGCAATTCTTCCTTTTCCCACATTTTCTTCATTTACTCTATCATTTTCAGCTGCTTACAAAATGCTCTTATTCTCTTATCTTAAAAAACAAACAAAATTCTGCTAGACCCCACTTTCTCTTCTGGCCACTGCTCCACCTTTCTGTTCCTCTTTAAACTGGAACTCTTTGAAAGGCTTATCTAAACTTACCTTCACAGCTCCTCTTCTTCCATTCTCTTACAATACAAACAACTTTTGCCCCTACTGTTCCAACAAAACTACTCTTGTCAAGGTCATCGATGACTTCATTGTTCTAAATCCAATGGTTCATTAACAGTCTTTATTTCACTTGACCTATCTAGTGATCACAGTGGGTCACTCCCCTCCACTTTCCTACATCTTCTTCATTTGACTTCCAGGCCACACCTAGTTTATATCTTACCTCACTGGTCATTACTTAGCATCCTCCTTAGCTGATTCCTCAGCTCTCTGTGTTGGAGTACTTCAGGGCTCAGCCCTCAGTCCTCTTTTCTCTACCTGTACTTACTTCCTTGGTGATTTGAACTAGTTTTACAGATTTAAATATCCTTGATATGCTGATGACTCTAAGTTACATCTTTAACTCACTCCCCAAATTCCAGACCTGCATATCATAAAATTGGATAGCTCCAGTTAGATGTTTATATTTAATAGATATTTCAAACTTAACATGTCTACAACTGGGCTTCTGATATATATGATGTGCCCTTCCAAACCTACTCCTCCATGGCATTCCCTATTTTAATAAACCATAAGTCCATTCTTTTAGTTGTTCAAACCAAACACTTGCAGTATCTTGACTCCTCTAAGCCTCATATAAAGTCTGTGAACAAATCCTACCACTTTACCCTTAAAATACACCGAGTTTTAACACTTCCACCACATCTACCACAATCACCCTGACCCAAGCCACCATCGTCTCCTGAGTGACTAAATTATTCCAATGGGTTCCACACAGGTCTTTCAGCTTCCACACATATCCTCTAACACTGATCCTCAACAGAGCACAGCAAGAATGATCCTGTTAAAGGCTAAAATCAAATCATGTCACTTCGCAGTTCGAAACCCTCCATCTCTGAGTAAAGGCCAAAGTCCAAACAGTGCCTTCCCAAGCACTTATGTGTTCTAGCTCTGTCTCCTCAATTCATCTCCAAGCAAACCCTCCTTGCTGATGCTTGAATATAAAAGCTGTGTTCCTTCCTGGCTTCAGGGTTCTTGTATCTGCTGTCCCGTCTCCTGGAACATCTTCTCTCAGATACCTCATGCTTTGTCTTCCTTACTGCAAACCTCTACCTCTAACCAAGGTATTTACTGTTTTTTCTCCATAGCATTTATCACCTTCTAATATACTACATAATTTACATACATACTGATTTTCTACTCCCCTTTACCCTAAAAAGAATGTAGGTTCCATGAAGGCAAAGATGTGTCTGTTTTGTTTCCGTGGTATCCCTTATGCCTAGAATTGTACATTTTAAAAATTAAAAGCAAATGTTTCTCTGATGGATTAAAAGGGTTCTAATAAAAAGAATGAATTTCTAATTCAGGTTTCACTCTAAAGTTAAGAACACATTTCCTAGTATCCCTTTCTCAATGAACTCAGTCCTCCGCAGTAATTAAATATATACATTTCTGAAGATAAAAAAAGCCCTCTCTCTCCACATATGTGGTTTTTAAAGTTTCTAACCACGTAATTTTACTTTCAGATTTACTAGTATATTTAGCCTTTGTTTTGCCACTAAGATATACTTTTGTAAATTTGGAGGAATTACTGGTACAAAGAAAAGCAAAACAAAAAAATACTAACGAACCAAAAAACCCAAAAGGCCATTTTCACCTTCTAAGACCTTTCGCAGACACATTTAAAAACCTGTAGATTTCCTACCACTGTAACTTGATATGTTAAAACTTCCCAATTATTTAAAAATAAAATACATTCACTAATCTTGTGACTAGTGCTTCTGTTTCCTCATCTATAAAATGTGGATAATAATAGTACCTACCTCACTGGTGTGAGGATTATAACATTATTACATATGAGGTGTGAGAAGAGTACCTGGGGACCCTGAAGCTCTTCTTCAGTGACCGTTGTTGTTCAGTTACTATTGCTACCAAAACCGCTATTACAACCATTCACATTACAACCTGGTTCTATTCCTCGGAAACAGCTCTTGAATTTGTTAGTGTGGATCTGGATAATTTTCAAGGTCTGCATTTGAATATTTCTATACTGTTTTAAAAAGCATAACCCGAAATAAATTAAAGGCCTAAAATTTCCCCTACTTTCTCTATCATTGGTCATTACAGTGATATAATTTTTTGAGGGCAGAGACAAGCTAGACTTTCTTCCCTAGTATAATATATAATACCACTGGTTTCACTTTGTAATATTTGAGCTTATCCTAAAGTGTAGCAGTAACTAGTTTTTATTGAATGGCTGAGTTTCAAGCATTTATGTAGCTGTAAGCAGAATGCAAGTAGGAACGGTAGTAATAGCAACTCCTCTGCTACATTCCCAGAGTATTAGGACAAAGTGAAAAGGAAGTACTAAGGCTTCTTGGGCTTAAAATAGTTGTAATGATGTGGTAATTAAGTGATGTTCTGCTTTCAGATATTATTACCACTAATAAAACTTCAAAAATACAGTAGTATAAATCTTACTAGAATAATGGTATTAGGCTATCTTTAAGGTCTAAAACTGATTTTGTGAATGTGCCTAATTTTGTTCTAGGTTTACTTTTAAAAGATTGCAGAAAGGAACGCCAAAGTGGTGAGATATTTTTTTTTTCCTTATTCCTTGAAACAACTTCTCTTGATATGCCTCCTTAAAATGTTACACATCATTCCCCTGCTTTAATAGTGCCTCACTATATAAACTGCAAACTCCTTACCATTACTTACTTTAAAGGGCATCCATGACATGACCCTGCTTCACTCTTCTAGCCTCATCTACCATCCCATTTTTAACTTGAACACCAATGCTCCAACCAGACTGAACTACTGTCAGTTCCCTAAACTTGCCACACTCCGCTTTCCTCTGGCCCTTTACATAAATGTTCTTCCTTTGTCTGAATATTCATCCCTGCCCCTTTCTTCATCTAGATTATTCCTACCAAAATAATTTCATCTGTGAAACTTTGCTAGACCCACCTGAGTCACAGTTAGATGTCCCTCACAATCACCTGCACTTCTACCTTACCACTTATCACATGGCCTGTCCACTTAAGTCCTGTTTTTCTACTTAGATTTTAAGTGTTGTGAGAGCAGAGACCAAGTATGTCCTGTACATCATTTTATTTCCAGTGTCACTTGACAAATAAGGAGCTCATAAGGACAAGCAATTTTGCCTGTTTTATTTGCTGATATAATCTGAGAGTATAGAACAATTCAATAATATGTGAATTTTAAATACTGAATGATTATTATATAGGTGTTCAATAAATATCTGAATGAATGATTGAGTTATATGCTTTATGTTCTATTATTTTGTGTTAAAGTGTATTACCACACTCAATAACATCAATGAGCTTGAAGACTTACAGGATATTTTAAAACCTTTTTAAAAACAGTGAACAAGTAATGAATAAGAACAAATTAGTTGACCTCTAAGGGCAACTAAGTGTCAATGTAGCTATCTTCTTCAACCAATTGCAAAACTATTCAAGAGAAAAGTGAATTTTAAACACTTTTAAAGCTTTCTTTATATAGCACTAAAGAGGTATTCACTTAAATTATCTTCTCATCCCTGTTAACATTCTTCTGTGCCAGAAGAGCTCAAAATGTTTCTGTAACCTCAAGAGTATGATAATTACTCTCCTTAAAAAGAAAAATCTGATTTTAAGCAAGCTAATAAAAGCCTTTAATTCTTCTAATCTTCACTTCTATTATTAGTTCATATGCAAAAAATCTGAATTTCTTATCAGGAATTTCATGTGTGAAAAGGAAATTACCACCTTCCCAGTTGTTTCTGGAGGTCTAACATGTACTGGTAACACTGTGCATAGTAAGTCATCTGGGCTTCTACGAAGTCATTCAGACATCGGAGGTGATGGGCCTGTAAAGGAAAAGTTACAGTCATTTCTTAGTTCTGTAATTTATTTAAAATGGCAAACACTAATGGAATACAAAATACAACACTGTACTCAGGGAGAATCACTAGTATCTAGCATTTTACTACAAGGCTTATTAAGATTGACCTCAGTCAATAGTGTAATAACAAACTGTTTAGCCAGCAAAAACCAACGACTGTTTGATGATGGTGGGAGAACTAGGTGATGAGGTATAAACAAAAATTTAAAATATTTCTTCATCTATCTTGGAAAGCACCACAATTTAAATTTCTCTGATAAATGACTAAAAAGGAAGTTCAGTTTTTCCTCCTCAAATTGCCTTAAGACTATAAAAGTCTTTTGTTCCAGATGAATTTCCAAAGAATGAACACTCACGTGTGTACTGCTGATTCCCTCTAGTAGAAGTCTGGTAATCTCTGCCTGACGATCAAATTCACTTTGAGTTATTCTTAATTCCTGTTCAGACTTAATTAGAACACAATTTTAGAATCTCATTAAGGGACTTAAATCCATTTTATGTACATTCGTTTAGACCACTGAAAAATTCCCCTAACCCCAAATGATAATCTGGCAATTCCCTGATTCTGCTTTGTATCTAAACTGGTCCTTGGTTTCTAGACTTTAGTTTTTCTATATTCAATTTTCTAAATTCAATTTTCTATATAATCAATTCTAGAAAGAATTGATTCCTTACCAGTACTTGACTCAAAAAAATCTATTAATGCCAAAGCTTAATGACATACACATAAAAGCCTAGGAAAAACTATGGGATAGTCAATATATTTCCAAGTATCAGTTTTGCTATATTTTATCATTTTATAAAACTTTAAAATTACCATTTACATGTACAAAATATTTCAAAAAATTCTCAGTTATTACCATAGTCACTTTACTTTGAAGTTAAAGATAGTCTTTAATCGCAAATGAAACATGTCAGAATGAAACCACAAGATTTTGACCTCTTGTGTTTAGTCACCAAACATATACTTGTTTCTAGGTACACTGCTCATAAGTTCCTTCGAAGGATTCTTTGTCCTATATAAATGTTTTTCTTTTTAGTTTTCTTTCTGAACTTTACATAAAATATGCTTTAAGCAGAAATATTACCTGTAAAATATGCTAGGGTTTTTCTGCAAGTTATGGGTGACCTTTAATCACTGTTGTGCTGGTAAACCAGCTCTACAGGAAAAAAACAAAGCAAGAAAGTGTTGCTTTTCGTGGTGTAAGTACTGCTACCACAGTTGATTTCAAGCTATCGTGGTGAAGACCTTGGAGCTGGAAAGAGGTGTGTACAATAGCACACCACTACTAGCTTCAAGTATCTGATCACAGATTTAGTGCTGGGACAAAACAGTTCATTTAAAAAATCAACATGATCTAAAAACAGTAAACACTGGCAAAAATCATCTTCTCAAACTCTGACAAGAGTTGGCTGGTAGTAAGTGAGAAGGAAAATATAAAATCTGACAGCTCACTCAACATAATCAGCTTTCTCTTTCATCAGGAATCATCACTGGTAATAATATCGTTATAACGATATTTTCTACTACCTCTCCAGAATAAACAGCTTCTCTTCTCAAATCGAATAATTATAATATTTTCAAAACCGTAGTAAGTATAAAAACAAGGTCTGAACTCTTTCCTTCACACCCCATTTCTGTCTCCTTCAACCCTGATGGCACTAGTTAAAATGGTGAACCAGTCAACAGGGATATAGCAGCAAAATAATCAGTTGCTATATTCTCATCTCACTGGCAAAAGATTTGGCAGAAGAGACTAAGAATTGTCTACTAGGTTGGATTTATGGAAATAAGCTTGAATTACTCAATAAGTCAAGAATTAACATTAAATTTACTTGACTGAAACCAGACTATATGGTGCTTTGATAACAGGGCTGAAGTAAGCATCATCTGGAAGTTAGCATAGAATGTAAAAAAGTCATGGGAGAAGAAAAGAATCAATGTTTTTTCTAAGGAAAATGTTAAGGACAACCAATCACTTCAGTGTTACATCTGCACTATTTATTGTTCTACTTGGTTGAATACAAAAATGTTTTAATAGAAGTAACCATAGCAAATCAAAAATGAACTTCAGAAGTAAAAGAGGCTAGTTACGAGTAGATCTTTGATAGTACAACTTGATTTAATAGCTGTTAGTAGAAATGGCAGAAAAGTCTACTAAGTGGCAATATTTCTGTATAAGGTGTAAGCAAGTAAGTTAAGTAACAGATTAAAAGTGACTCGGAAGCTTGAATCTGAAGTGGGAATAATGTTTTAAAGCTAAAACATTGAATAAAAAAATATAAAAAAAATATAAAATGATCTTATTAAGGAGAAGTCTTCTCTGAGCAAAATTAAATTATTTGTGAAGAAAGGCACCATATTACAAATCCTAGGAAGTCATTCTTCTGTAAAATCTAGACTTTATATTTAGAAAAGAAAAATGACAGGAAGGAAACAAATCGCATTTTTGAATAAGTTTCAGTGTATGTCTTAGGTAGTTGCCAACAGTTAAAAGTCCCAAACCATTTCTACTTCTGACACATAAAACTGATCTTAATAATTAATTTGAGAGGCTGAGGCTAACAGAAATAACGTTTAACATAATCAATTTACTTAGGAAGATAATGATCCATATTAGATAGGTAAAAAAGGTTTAAAGAAAAATAATAAATTTAAAGGGTTTTTATTCTGTCCTGCAGAAGATCTCATTCCTGGACTTAATTTTACAATAAGAGGTAGAATTCTAAGGAAAAGACCTACTCCTTAGAATTACTGTTACTGGGCTAACAGATCTAAAGTATATATGACAGTATAACTTGGATTAGGAAATCAAGAAGAGTTCTTTTAGGATGTAACTTGGAAAAAGGGCAAGAATTTGTTGGTCACAATATCAGGAGTGGGTAACTACAAGCTAGAAATTTAGGTCATGCATTTGCTCTGACAAACTTGGTCAGTGTTACTTTTTCTACAGGCATAAATCTTAAAATAATCCAGGAATATAAAGCTTTTAAATTAAACATTTTTAAATTATAAAAATGACAGAAGTGAGAATTATAGAAGACTGCCCAAATTCATTTTGGTATATTTTCTTAAGTTTTTCTCATACATAAATATTTGTTTCATGAGTTTCTTCCCATTATATCAAATATTTCCCAAATCTGTTGAAACTGCAGAATCAAATCAGAGTTTTTTTGGTGTACTTGCATGCTAACCAAAGTGGAAGAGACCTATTTTTCTTCTTTAACCTATATTCTCTTCTATGTTACTCTGCTACCTTTTCACGTTAGAGGTTCAAGAGAAATCAGAGGCTGGAGTGGAACTATAACTAAGTTGATGAATGGATTCCACAAAGGGGCATGAGAGCATAAGGCAAGAATTTTACATTGGATTTCCAAGTCATAGAATCAATAACTCCATAACCTATGCATGAAACAGACTATATAGTCACCAATCCTACAAAGTTAGAAAATAAAAAGTTAAAGTTTGTAAAATTATTAATAGTCAAGGGCCACAATTACCATCTGCCCTCGATCCCAGCACTGTCCTCATCTAAAGGTTAGATTTTGGTAGTTCCTGAACATAAGGAGGAAATGAAAAATGCTTCTGAAGACCTCAAATAACATTTGAAACAAATCTGCATTGAAGTCATAATGTTATTTATTAAATTACTGCTTAGTTATTTGATTTCCCAGCCTAGAAAGATTAGAACTAGTAACACAGGTAGAGGGACATCTAATAGTGGTCATAAGGACAGCTTCTAAAAGTGACAGTCTGACATTGAGAGAGAAGACAACATACTTCAAAAACAAACAACAGATCCAACTGATACACAGTGTAGTAATGGATATTCATAATAAAGACGTTATCTATAAGTAAAACTAAATATATGCTATCCTGTATTTAATGCAGTAGCAAAATACTTTTAAATAAACATTTTCAACTAAAGTGACAGAAAAATTAGTTTAGGTGCTGGAAAGAACACCCTTCAGTTACCTAGAAAATTCATTGTGTGATATATGATATATTCAATTCTCTGAAGATAGAGAACATGTTACCTATGTTTTACTGTCATATGAATAAATCAAATATTTAAACTGTCCTCTGGCAAGGCATTGTAAAGATTACCATGTAATATAAAAGGTATCAAGAGAGTGTCCAAACCACATCTCTGCAGCATTGTTCTACTGCTCTGTGGAGCTACTACTAACCAAATGGATGTAAGCATTCCATAATCATTTTCAGATGTTATAAGATTTAGTAACAAAGACTGTGACTAGCACCATGGTTGTTGCCCAATATTTACTGAACCAATAATTAAATTCTTGTTTCATAATTCTGTAGTTTAATAATTTACTTACTTTTGTCACTTCCACTGCCCAAATCTAGCCAGCATTAAAAATTAGAGAAAAATATAGAGGATGAAAGAAAGTTGGAATTTAACATTTTCTACAACTTAGTACAGAAAAATGTAAATATTTTAATTCAAATGGCATACTCCTTTTCCAGAATCATATTAACAGATTAAATATAGTAACTAAATTAGTGTAGCTTAATATACTGTTAAAGTATGCCTTCACATGTATCATTATCAATTTTTGAATCTTTTATTAATTCTATAAATTAATAAGAACAGTTTCCTGAAACTGGGAATATTTAACCCCTCTTAATTCTAGCTTTCCCATTTTTAAAATGATAGGTTTGGACTAAACGATTTCCACTTTCTCATTTAGGTCTAAAATTCTAGAATTTTAGAAAATTAAAATAAAGGAAGGATAAATGAACATTGAACATTGATATAGCCATTGGGGGATGGGCACAATACACTGGAGATATAATGAATTTAAAATGATCAGACTTAAATACATCTTACTATAAGTAGATGATATCGTAGTAAAACAAATGCCTAATAAATGAAACACTCTTGCTAATTGTTTAGAATATTTTTCTTAAGATAAAAAAACCCTATAATTTATACACTAAATTATCAAGACTAAAATAGTCTCACACTTTTCATATACCTAAAGATAGGACAATGGAAGTAAAGGAATGCATTCTCTTGCTATCTAAGAAAAGCCCTAATTAAGCCAAGGGTTCACAGATTCTCTCCCCACCCCTCTGCTTTTAGTTCAGTGATAATGGAATAAAAGCAATTTACTGCCAATTTTTATTATTAACTGTACTGCTGGTGCCATGCCACTTTTATGGATATAACATATCTAGGAGTATAATACCAAACACTCTATAAATCTTTATTGGCTAACTTTATATAAGTTTTTGGGCTATGTTCAGATTTTACAAATTTCTATTTATTTTGTTAAAAAATTAAAATTCTTAACATTTCAGAAATTTCCTCAAATTAAGCTCAATATATACATTGGATGCTATGTAACAATTCTCACTCTCAACTCTTGCCCAAGGCTATCACTATTCTGCAATTTTCTTAAGTGAATTAGCATTGTATGAGGAATGGGCCTTGCCATTACAGAAATACTTAAACTACTGCGGTTTGCCTTGGTCTGAAATTGCAGAAAAATTAACTCCATGTTGAGTTTGGGTGAAAATTAAGGAAACACTGAAGGTACTGAGAAGCAAAATAAATCTGTATACCATATACCTTTCTCTAAGTTAAGTAAATTTTGTTCATTTTCTTCGCCAACAGTGAAAATATAAAGTGCCAGCTAAGTTAACATTTTTTACTGGGTGTAAAAGGCACAATATATTTATGTATAAATTCACATTCTAAAACCCGAATTTGGTATAGCTAATATATTTGGCAATTAGAACATACAATTTCTGTTCAAGTTCCAATATTACTTCTGCTAGTATTCCTTATATTTTCGTTAGATTAATGAATGCATGGCTTCAAATATTTTAGACCTTTACATGCAGATAATAGCAAGAGAAGGCACTTTATTCAAGATGTAGAAAACACAGTAGGCCAACAAACCTTCAGCCATTTTACATGCAGGAAGTTGAGCATGTAAGAGAAATTTACCATATTGTTATCTCCTTCAAGGCGAGCTGAATTTAGTTGCTTAAGTACATAGGTAAGAGACAAAGAACACATTATACCAGTGAACAGTGAAACAAGTTACTTCCTCACAATAAAGAACACATAAACAGGTATAAAACAGTGATAAAATGATTTTCTATTTAAAAAAACCAACTATACCGTTCTATGGAATTTCATATAGTGGTGTCTATTTAATTTTTCTGAAAGACTCAAATTTTCAAAGACGAAAAACATGGTTGATGTTTGATTTTAAATTAGAATAATTTAGGGATAATGTATCATTTTAAAAACTGCCACCATTACTTACAACTTTTATTAAATTTTCACCTATGAAAGCCCTCTGCCTACCCACAGCTTTCCTATTCAAAGATCTTTTCTATTTTATGAATGTATGATGCCTTCAACCATGTTCTCTTTCAATCAGCCTAGCTAGGTCTTGGCATAGCCTGAAGAAATATAAAAGGCATGTCAATCCTCATATTTTTAATAAACTTTAAATTCTAATATGTGTTAAGGTTACATGATGGTGCTATAAATTCAGGGGTTTTACAAATTAAAGATTTAGAGTACTGTGGAAATGTGTAAGTGGACAGAAGGACCTATTAGCTATGTCAAGCATGAAAATATACTTGAAGGTGTATTTTCCATTATATATAGATACCCAAAAGTAATAGAGGTCTAAACTTCTAAATATTAGAGAGCTTTGAAACCAGATGATTTTTTTTCTTCCCATTAACAAAACTCTAAAATAATTTTCTTTAAGTTTATATAAGACTAAGATTAGGTTAATAAATGTCAGTGCCTTAAAATTTAAATGTAGAAGTTATATTTGTTTTTGCTTTTCTGATATAAGTTTTATCCTATTTTCAAAACTATTTTTGTTCATTGTGAAACATTCAAGTAGGCTTCTCTTTTCTGCTCAATTGGTAATTTGAGAAATGCTTTTGATATTGTTTTACCATTCTTCATTAGTAGTTAGTAACCATTAGTTACTAATGCTAACTAATAAAATAGGATAGTAAAGTAGCACTATTGGATACAGGCCAAAATATTTTACTGATAGGACTAAATCATCAAAACATTCAATACACTATTCAAGATTGTGATCTACGGGCAGCAGAGATTTTGCATTATTTATCTATGATCTCCTCAGCAAAGCACCTTGTACAAAATCAGCATTCAATAAATAGAGAATTTAAAAAGAGATCACAAAAAATTAGTAAACAAATTTTTTAAAAAAGTGATGATATGCACAGGTCCCAAACTACTTGCAAAGGAACAACTAGTCACAAAACGATCTATGGAAATTTATAAATAAGTGAAACCAAAGAAAGTCTGAGGTTAAAGTAACCTCTTTAGGAACCAGGAAATGTGTCAAAGGAAAAAAAAAAGGCAAATCAAAATTCCCAGTGTTTTCTATTTTTCTGTTTTCTTTAAATAAATGGAAAAGAAATACAAGGGAAAAAAAATCACAAAATATAGGCATGGCTCAAGGCTTTATGTAATAACAAACTGAAAGGACTTTTCCTTTCCAAAGTATTTCAGACTTACTACCATGAAGTCTGAAGAAAAACCAGTTGGTTATCTAGGGAGAAAGAACACAACTAAAATCAGGAAATGTAAATTTTTGTCTAGACTAACATATTTAATATTTGGCTCATTTGTTTTATGCAATATACAAATCCTAGAAAAGCTGTGTATATAAATGAGGTTGTTGAATAAAGTCATTTGTATAATCTTTCATTTTTATTTTAAATGTAAATTAAATGTAAATTCTCATGGAAAAAATTTTTTGTCCACCACAATGTACAGAACAGAAAAACTGTCAAGATCTTCTATGGATGTATCAAAAGGCAACATCTCTCAAAATGTGGCTATTATATTTAGTTCTTATATATTTTAATAGCAGTGGTAAAACAATTTAGAATAATCAAATGATCTTGTATACTGTTCAATCTATGAACTTTCTGGCATCTTCCAGGTAAAAAAGTAGACTATCATTATCCTATAATAAAGTGCTTCTTAAAGGAAGTTTTGCACTGACAGTTGACAACAGTATTCTTATTCCACGATCATCACTGGGCACATGCAGACATTTTGAATAAAGAGATTCTGTTCCAGTTTAACATTTCTTTCCAAATAATCCTTATTTATCAACACCTTTTCCTAATTATGAAATTAGTGTCTTAAAAACCAGTTTATATTTTACTAAATAAATTTATTATTAGCAACTAGAAACGAATATCCTGAGTCTCTTGCCATCTCCAGTGTTCATTCTTAAAGTTCTGATTCTACAAAGAGCCTGTGTCAGGAAGTTAGGCTGTTCTTGATGATGTCATGATAAATTCTGAGGTGAAACAGATAGTGAAGTTGAAATTAATGCCTTGTCAAAGGTAGCTCTTTTCCTGCAGGAGCTAATACAGAATCTACAAAAGAAGAACCATCTAGAAGAAAATAATTTATTTTGCTCATATAAACTATCGGGGTAATCTCATAAAATATCACTGGCCAACACCAAGTTACCAGTTTTGAATTTATTCAAAATCAAGTCTTGACCTTTTCTTTCCCGAAACAAGAGAATAGATTTCTGCCAGCACTGTGGGAATACACTCCTTTAAGGAAATGATTCTTGATGGTAGTAGTGGCAGTAAATTGGGAAAAGAAGGCAGTGGGAATGTCATGCCTTTTAACAAAACATATATCTTAGCTCAAATTAAGAATTAGCTTACTAGCTTTCTCTAATAAATTCAGACTTGTTTACATTGTAGTCTTAAAGGTGTTCCAATTCAAATCTGATTAATCTCTTGAAGTTTTGTAATAAATATATAAACTGTGAAAGTATTAAATAAGCTTATAAATAAAACCTTTTAACAAAGTTATACATATATATGTGTATATAAATATATATAAAAAATCACTGAATTACTATTTTTAATATATACCCACTCAGTTTTAAAGACTATTTTGAGGTTGATTTTATGAAAAATATAAAACTTATTTATCCAAAAGGGTTTCCTCTCCTTCAAAATAGCCACCTGTCAGTCCATGCTGCCACTTTTATTCTAAGTGACAATTCTTTTAGTCAGTTTGAGTCACATGTTGAAAGTCACATCTAATTTTTAAGCCACACACAAGCATTCTCAAACTTAGTTCATTCTCACCTTAATTACTATTTGTTTTTCTATTCTGAATATAATGAATCTATCTTCAAAAGGCATATTTGCCAACACCATCATTTAAAGAAGATGACAGAGCTTAAGCTTATAATTTTTCTTTAGCAACAGGTATATCACTGAAATAAGAATACTGCCTCTAGATATGACTACTTTGCACTGAATTTGGATGTATTAAGTTCTGACAAGTTTGTTTAAAAACACAAAAACAATAAAGTCATATTCTAGTCTTAATGACAGACTGTAGCTTACATGGTATATGAGTAAAACATTTTACAAATCTAGAAGGTATTAACCTAAAATGTTTTTCTATTAAAAAACACTACTTACTGAAGCTCTAGTTTCTGCAGCTTTTGCCTTTTTTAGTCTGGTTTTTGCAGCATCCAAATCCAGTCTCTTATTTTGTAATAGTTTCCTTTCTTTCTGTAAGTTTAGGAAATAAAAATATAAAGGTTAATGATGTTAAAATCCAGTAAGGGCATACGCATTATTTAAAGTATTATTTTCCGGTAAATATATGAATCATCTGATAAAACAAAGATCTATAATTACAAAATTGGCTTTAAAGTAACCATTCAGGTATTTGGCTCCCTTTTCTGTTTTCGATTTTAAAATGATAGAGATATCTGGATATCTGAGAAAGATAAAGGTGACGTAAGAAACAAAGGAAATTAGTTTTAATATTTTGTGATTTTTGCCCCACAGGGAACATTTGGCAGTATCTTCTTAGGTGTCATAATTGGGGAAGAGATGATACTAACATCCATTGGGTAGAAGCCAAAGATGCTGCTAAACATCCTACAGTGCAGTACAGCTTCCACAATAAAAAATTACTCGGCCCAAAATGACAGTGGTGCCCAGGCTGAGAAACTTAATAGTTTTCCAGAAAGTGCCTATGATGAAGGAGGTATGGGTGTAGGGTAAATAAAGCACCTTGATACCCTATGTGATCATATGTGCTATAGAACTGAAAATAACTGTACCAGTCCAAAATAGAATTTCAAATTTATAGAATAAATAATGAATAAACATTAGTATGGTATCTTGGAATTCCTCATGAGAACCTCAAGCTTCCATATAATAGGTAAGATCATAAGAATTCAGTTTGCTTTATTCATTCTTGGACAGATTTCATATGTCAAATTTCATCCTATTGACAACCTAGTATCTTCTAAGTCATATTTCAACTTGGTGGTTTTTCCTCTGTCTCAGTCCCAATATTTTTACACAGAGACAAATTCATTGTAAACATATTTTCTTTAAAATTTTGTAATAAGAAATCTGCAAATTAAAGTTTGAAGTAGTACTGAAGAAACAAATTAAACTAAAAAATAACGGACTAATAAATTAGGTTTGGGAAAGTTATAATATTTCTTATACTTCACCAATAAAACATAGCTGTGTGAAAAGAAGATAATAGATTTCTAGGGATGCAAGACAGAAATCTAATAGCCAGAAATACAGTTTCTAGTAATCAGGTTTCTGGCTTAGAGTTTAAATGAAGTTACATGGCTATACTATGGTGATATTTTGTACCATATTTTTATAATCATTCCAGGAAACTCTTGATAGATTTTAGTGCTGGTCATGAACAATAACACTACAGGGAAGCAACAATGGAGTCCATATCATCAATAGCCCTTTATTTTGGTTAGCTTTGTGTTCTGCTGAATATGTACCCAGATTGATTTTCAAACTTTTCTCATCTGCTACATCTACATGGTCATGAAGAGGGCAAATTATTCACTAAAAACTGTAAGTATGTATCTAAATATTTTACTAAAAAAAAAAAAAAGGAAACACTTTTCAACTCACAGCAATTGTTTTGTAATCTCCTTCTATAAAGTTTCTTAAAGGAGTGAGAAAATTTAAGGCTGATGTTTGAATCAGCTCTCTGTCTGCGGTTCCAATTCGTTTTTGTGTTTCTCCACATTTAATGAGAGCATTGCCTGCAAAGGAAAAAAAGTGATTTCAGAAAATAGAATCATGTTAAAGATAAATCGGCAACTTGATCTGCTTTAGTTGTCACTTGTTTATTTAAGTAAAAATCAAACAGAATTAACTGTAGTTAAGGTAGTTTCTAACAATAAATTTCAGATTATAAATATCTAAATTAAAATGACAAAGATGAATTCCTTATACCATATTCTACCAATGGGACAAAAGAGGATAGATACACTAAAAAGTATTTATGGTTACAGCTCAAATAGTTTGTTTATAAAATTATAATGCTTAAAATATTTTAATATGTAGATCAAGTCAAAATTAGTCTTGTTTCTATATTTATGCACTTATCTCAAATATCTATAAATAACAGTATGTGTCTGTATTTTAAGTTAAAGAAAAATTCAGGAGAAGTACTATGGGAAAGAGTGAAAGATAAGGGAACCACAGGACCAAGGTTCTACTCCCAGTTCTATCTCTACCTGGCTTTAGTTCTCTGGATTTTAAGTCCTTCATGTTAGGATGAAATTAGATGTGATTGGTAAGGAAGGTAATAATATAAAATAATAGTGAATAGCTCAAATTTTAGATACAGATCTAATTTGCAATAAATAGCTATATGATCATGGATGAATTATGTAAGACTCAGTTTCCTTTTCTTTAAAATGGAGATAACAGAATTTACATCATAAGTAAGATATAAGTGAGGATTTACTGAAATAATACTTAAATTGTAAAGTGCTTAGCCTTAATACCTGGAATACTCAATTGTTAGCTATTATAGATTACTAATAAATAGATTCACAAAGCTCCATTCTAGTAATCAGGGTACATTCAATGGAAATAACAGTGATACAAACAGATCAAGTGAATTAAAAAAAAAAGTTCAAAAGCCTTTTAAATGTTCATGATTCACTAGGACTTCAGTTTGGTGAAGGAAAAAGCTGGGTCTTCTTCATATACCTTTATGACTCAAGCATCTAAACTGTGTCTGTCAAAAACAGGTAAAAAAAATCTGTTTAATGTATCGAGTTTTTCTAAAATTACTAAAAATTAATAGCTAAAATTTAGAAATAAAACTATAGAAATTTTAAGCATTTTCCAACTAATGGAAAAAATTATATTTTGAAGAACACAATGTAAAAGTTTCAAAGTTGTATATCTAAAAGCCAGTCAATAGAGTAATGGCATTCATTACACAGTATTTCGGTTATTTTCTTCTGACATAAGAGAACTACTAAAGTTTAAGTCCATTTAGTCCCAGAATTTATGAGCTATTTCATAAATCAGGAATGTATGTAGAAAATTATTTAATTTACCTACCATTTCATACCCAAATAAGGACCAATGTCTTGAAGAAGTCTTAATAAAGAAAATTATTATATATAAATAGGAAAAAAAGCTATAGAAATATGACAATTTATGGTCTGAGAAAATTAGATTTGAAAGACAATGACAAAAAATGTTGTTTCAGTTACACATTAAAAAATTCAATACAGCAACTAAAAGAGCTGTCATTAACTGTAAAACATTATAAAAAATTAAACTATATAAAGGAAACAAATATAATCTAAACATCTAAAGATAACCATTGTTAACATTTTTATGGTACTGACATTATTGTGTAATGACAGCACTAGTGGTTTAATACAAACACTTACTATGTGCCAGATGCTTTCCTATAGAAATAAATTAAATAACCCTCAAGAAAGCTTATTATCAACTAGAGGAGACATATGTAAAAAAAACTGCACTATATCATTAACAAGTACCACAACAGAGCTGTTGCAAGATTCGCTGGAAGGACAAGTGAAGAATGCATTTAACTTTTACACCTAACAAGATCATGTGAATTCTCAAAACAACATATAAATATATTAAATTGTATATATTTATTCACCCAAAATTTTAACATAAAAATTTAAAGTTAAAATTGATTCTACTAAATGTTAATGATGTCTCTAAGTAGTAAAAGTCTAAAAATAAAGATATTTCTTAACAGACCTTTTTGTCTTTCACTTACCATAAGCTGTTCCTGGGCCAAATTCAGTCCCTGCATCGATCATATATTGCCCCAAAAGTTCTGGGTTATTTATACGACTTGGAGCTTTTCTATCCAGTTTCTCATAAACAAATTCTTCTATCCTGGCATCTAGGAGAAAGGTTTAAAATTATCAATGATTTCAAAAGAGCAAAACTATTTAAAAGGCTGTTTTGTTATACTACTAGCCATTTATCACCCTGTAAAATAAACATGAAACATGAAATTAGCATGCTTTCAAGTACATATCTTAATATATAATTTTTAATTTATATATTAGGGTATTATATAGCTCTAAGAAACTTACATTGTAGAAATACAATAAAATGTTTTGGAACAAAAATATTTTAAAATAAAGTAAAACTATTATATGAGTATTTCATGGGATTTTATGTTCCAAACAAGGTTTGGTATTTATTTTTTAATGAAGTTGTTTTTTGCCCTATTCACCTAGTATCTAACTTTCAACTCTGAATATCTGTTCATAATTTAAAAATCAGGAATTTACAGCTATAAAAATATGGATATAAGGTACCCAGAAGAACCAAAGAGTGACATACTCTGACACCTCTTCCCCATTTTTGCTTGCTTGCAAGCTCTCTCCTCCTAGAGTTTAAATATAGGCACAGGAGTTTATAAAGAATAAGGCAATCCAGGCTTGGAATAGTCTATAGACAGAGATCAACAATATGATGCCTTGGCTTAATTTTATTTATGTTTAAATATCTCTGAGGATGTATTTACTCAAAAGAGTTTATTGTTAAAAATAGCTTTCAAATACAAGACAAAAGGTTAAAGCAATGATAGGAAATCAGTATAAAGGAGGAAAAAAAGGGGAAAAAATGAGTAAAATATGAATAAACACTTCTTAACATAATATTTAAGAAAGTCACATTTACGCTGCTGCCTAATAGTGAGGTAGTTCAGGGACAAATGAGAAAAACGTGTTTCCAGAAACAATGATTAAATATATATTAAAATTAAAATCCAAAAAGCTTAGTTAAATAGGTTCCTTCTAAGTACTTAATTCTAAGCACATAATTCCTTTACAAGTAGAAGTTTCACATAGTGCACTGAAAATTTCAAAAATGAGCTGAACTAGTAACAAAAACACTTCAAGAGTTGGCAAGTGTTTATTATAATACATAAACTAGGCAGTTGGACTACTCGCTTTTGTAGTAGTCTCTAATGCAGTGTCAGAAGTTTCGAAGCATGAATTTAAAAACTATCAAATTAGCTGAAACCAAAATGAGTCAGTTCAAAACATAATCATTTAGAAGATGTTACCTAAATTTCAGAATTTCATTTACTGACTGTGAGAGAGATTCTTAGAAAGCTTTGCTGTTTTCTATTTAGTTAAGTTTAGAGTTGAATGCCATGTTGATTTTGTTCAGTTAACAAAACATTTGGTATATTTTAAATGTTTCATTTCCATAAGTCATAATAAAACCTTAAGTATGTAGGCAAGTCTGCTATAATTCAATATACATTTCTGCAAAAACTTAGGTTCTGAAAAATCATACACTAAAAATAACAGGGCTTACAAGAAGAGTTGGGTTTGATCACTGAAAATCTATGTAACTTTATAACTGGAGCACAAACAAAACCCAAAAATAATTCTGTTACTACTTCAGACTTAAATAACTAATGTAAAATTGTATTATATGAGCCATCATAATTCTTTATAGTGACATCATTCCTGTTCATCAGTTGTGTATGAGCTTATCTGCTATTCAGAAGAACATGTTGTAGAACAGACTATAAATGCGAGGAACTCTGGATAGAGCAAGGAACAAGAGTAAAATGTCTACTACTTTTTCTTTAAGGTGCCATGGTATATAATGTAAGGAGCCTTAAATGAATAAGAGGTACCACATGGTTTCCACAGATAATAGGCCTCAAAGTGTAAAGGCCTATTTTAAAAAGTCACCACAATTTAACTAAAATGGCACAGAATTACTAATATTTTTAATAGTGCTTAAGGTTTATGTACTAGCAACAAAGTTTAAAGCTTGGAATTTTAAGTTAGTATCTTAAAGTAAGTTTATGGCTTCACAACATGATCACAATACCATTGTGGAAAAAGGGAAGAAAAGCATGCATTGTTGCCTCTGTCCTTCAGTTCTGATATGTAAAGCTCATAGCAGTTAAAAGACTGGGTGTTGATACACCTGGTTCTATAGTTCAAGTATCACTTCTAATTAGCTATACTACACTGGATGAAATGCTTAATTTGTGAGTTTCATTTAATAAACAATTATTGTGCACCTTATTTGCAAGGTTGAGTTGAGTGATCTGAAAACCTTAGAGTTGTGTGAAATCAAATGAAAATGATTTATATAAAAATGTGAAGCTTAACATAAACATAAATAATTGGTAACTAATTAACTTTCTATATAATTTCCCCTTAATTACTTAGGGATAATTCTCCCTGTATGAAAAAAGAAGATTAACTTATTTTCACATCCCTCTTAAAATTCAAAGTCACTGAATTTGAGTGCCTGAAATTGAGTTTTCAAGAGGATTCTACAAAGGCCTGAAAAACATTATTTGTCAATTTATTAGAGGGTACACAAAGAAGTGTTGATCACTCACTTCTTCACCAAAAGCACACAAAAATAACCATAAACTTCAAAGCTGCAAACCAAAAAATTCTGATTTCCAAAAGCCAGTAAAACTTTGTTTTTCACATTAAAAAACCTACCAACAGTACCTTTTAATAAGATTAGTCATTAAGGTAGACAAAAGTAAAAAGTTTCTTACTTGGGTTTGGCTGCAATAATACTTCAGTTTGTTTCATTATTTTTTCTGTCCATATTTTGGTACATTCAGCTTTACTAAGGAGGTTCTCTAAGTGAGCATCCAATTCTGTCTTCTCTGCCTGGCCAAGCTTTTCTTCTGTGAACTGTTATTGATTATTGAAAAAAAAAAATTAAATATACCTCAAATACATTTTAGGAACTTCTATCAAAAATAAAAAGAAAATTCAAATCCAAATAATCTCAAACATACAAAAAATTATTTATAAACCACTGCATATGAATGTTACTTTATTTTTAATTCTATGGTAATTTATCTATACCCCTGTGGCACTTATTATGACCCTTATAGTTAACACATATCTTAGTTTTGCTAAAATGTATGGTGTGAACTTTATAGAAAATCTAGCATATAGCCTGGTATATAAAGTATATAAATATTTCTTACTTATAAAGGTAGTTTAGTATAGTGGTAAGGAGTAAGAGCTTTGAGTCAGCTGAATTTGAATTCATATCCTGGCTGCAATGCTGTGTGACCTGAACAAACTTTTATATATTTCTTAGGCATCCTCTATCATAAAAGAGAGACAATACTATCTTGTAGTGCTTTGAGAATTAAGTAAGAGTATGTATATAAATCACTTTGTTCAGTGCCTGGTAACTATTATTTTGAATTTAAAAAGGGCTGTTTATGTTTAATGTGGCTTTGTATTATTGACATTTTAATCACACCTAGTTAGATAGGCTTTTATGGGATGTTCAGGGAAACTATCATTTAAGTTGTTTCTTCAGGATATATATGTTCCAGCAACTGATTTACAGACTAACTTTTGGAATATATCCTATTCGTACTACGAAGGCATCTTTTAAAGATTATAAAATAAAGTTAAATACTCAATGTATCAATTTTATTATCTTGAGTGGCTTTTGAGAAAAGGCGGATAACAGAGAAGCAAAAAGATTTCCATGTAGATTTTGTGGCTACTTCTGGATACTTTTAACTAAAAGTGATGATGACACAGGCTGCTTTATCATGCATAATTATTTTCTAGCATTTGTGGCTTTCCCCCATTTTAAGAGGTATGTCATTGGCACTAATGCTATGCTCTTTAGTTGTGACTTATTTCTGGCTAATAACATGTTCATCTTGCTTTTTCTCTTTCTTTCTCTCATTTCTTAAAATATCTTTTGTTGCTCCATTTTTCTGAGTTTTATTATGTTTCTTCCGGCATCCTTCTTCTTGGTCTAATACTTTCAATTGATTGTCAGCACTTTTAGCTAAAAGGTCTTCTAGAATGTTATTCTTAGACCTCTGGTTACAACCCCCCACCAAAGGTCTCGTTCAGGGGCTAGAAATAACAGTTTCAACAGCTTTTATAAAGTCTTAGGTCTTTTTGAGACTGTCCTGTAGCCAAGACCAGACCCAATGGGTGGGTCTGAAAAAAGCGGTTCCAAAACTATTGCCTAGGTCTGTAAACTTCCACTGTACTGCAACTGAGGATAGGTGAAGTACTGGGCAAAAGATCAAAACCCTTGTCTCAAGGTCAGCTGGGTAACTCTGCAATCTCATTCTTAAGAGAGAACTCTGGTCTTCTTTACAGGTCCCTGAGATGCTAAGCAATAGACTTCCTTTAGAGGTATAGAAGTTTCTATGTTTGAAGTCTACTACTTCCAATGGTTAAACAGATTATCTCTCAGATAAAGCAACCAATAGGAGGGGAAAAAAAAGGAAAACATACACCCAGGTGAACATCACCTATAAAGGATGACCTACCAATAGAGCAAAATTCTTCACTTAGCACCTTAATAAGTATATGTTTGTTCACTCCATTCATCCTTCACAAATATTCAACATCCATAATGTGCTAGGCACTATTCTAAACACGTGAGTTTCAGCAACGAAAAAAACGAAAAAACAGACAACCTTGTCTGTAAGCTGCTCTTAGGAAGCTTACATTTTTAATGGGGGCAGATGATAAACAAGTAAATAATTTAATAAAGATATAAAGATAAAAAAAATGGTGGAGAGAGGACGAACACAGATGGTCCTATTGTTTCTTGAGTGAGTTATTTAATGATTAACTGAATGAATTAATGAATTCAAGTATAGAGGAAGAAAGAATTCATTCTGCAGAGGGAGAGGGGAGCAGGAGAATCAGGGAAAGCTTCAAAGTGGGAGGCCTGAAAGTGGGAGCAGGAGTTTGATGATTGAGACTTGAGTGGTTAGAAAATAGCACCTCTGAGCAGGTAACAACTAACCTAAGACCAAATGATAAGAAATGAGTTATGAATCAAGAAATGAGTAAAGAATCAAGGGAAAAGTATAGAGTCCTCTGATGACTTATCTTCTGGTTATATTTCTAGAGGATCATTAGTATCACCTTTTCACATATTAAATATTTTTTGGTAGAAGTCCTTAATTTTTTTTAATAACCAAGAACAGATAATTCAATAATCAACAGATTTATAATTTAAAAATCATTATTCATTAGGTCAGTCTTTGTGAAAGTACTCTGCTAAGACCCAGAAGATATGGTTTCTGTTATAGGAAAGCTAAATGAAAAAGCTAAATGAAACAATATAAACTTGCAAGCTTATTTTTTTCAGTACATAAAATTATGTTTTAGAAATACACTGGAATTAAATGTATGGGCTAGAAATTACTAAACAATATTTATAAACAGTGATTAAAGAAATAATCACTTAGTTTATCTGATACAAGCAAGTCAGGTTTCAGGGTAAGTTTTCTCTTAATAGTATTTCGGAGAACCAACAGCTAGAAAGTTCATTATTTGGAAAATAAAACATTTTAATCTTTAGGTCAAAAGGCTTGTTTGCTTAATTATTTAACGTCATTTTCTTTGTGATTCTCATGACACTACCTTACACATATTGCTCATTAAACACCTTTTTTTAGTTTTTTAGTGAAAAAAGACAAAGCGAGTGTAAAAGTATAATAGAGCAAACACGAGTATTTGCAACAAGTCATTTATGTGTATGAGTCTAAGCAAGAAACAAAATATGTAAATTGACTTATAAAATAAAATTCTATAAACATAATAGGTTTTTTTTTTTACTACAGTAGTTCAGAAGGCTAAAAAACAAATAATAATGTAAGGAATGCTTAAGTATGAGTGAGATAAAGAGTCTGATTAATTATAGAAAATCTGTTTAAAAAACAGTAGTTCTATAGAAAGGCCCACAAAAACAATGTATTTAAGTATCAGTAATAAATTCTATCTGATGTTTATTTGCATTTTCTGAGAGCAAAAAAGTTGTGTGTTTTTTTTTTTTACTCTGCATTTGTGCTTCACATTTCGGTACATTATATATGGTCATTTTATCCTCTAATATTTTTTTTAATGTTTTCTTTTCTCAGTAAGATCTTTTACAGTAAGATCTTTTACAATATATTTCTGTATTCTTAACAACATCAGGGCTTAGCATATATTAAAAAATGCCATATATTAAGCTGTATATTTTATATCGAACACTAAAAATATTGTTATAGGTAAGAATCATAATTTTAGTGATGAAGAAGTTGAAGCTCAGAATGGTTAAACATTTTCCTCAAGGTGTTAGTATTGAGATTCAATCTATTTGAATCACAGTCTTATTACACTGTGATTCAAATAGATTGAATCTCAATACTAACACCTTGAGGAAAATGTGTGGACTGTAGGCTACAACTCTGATCAGTTGTAGCCTACAGTCCACCCCTTCCAGTAAATACTTGATTTTAAACAAATATTTTCTATCGCCATTATCCAAACGTATTCTATGCTTCCTTGCCCCCGCGTCTTTGTTCACAGGACTCTGATCAGTTGTAGCCTACAGTCCACCTCTGCTTCCTACATGATAGTCAATAATCATCAAGTTAAGGCTAACTTTAATCCTGTAGGATCAACAACAACAAAAAAGTATGGGGGGAGACATAAGAATACTGCTAATGTTATACAATTAAGTTGAAATTTAAAATTTAAATTTTATTACTTAAATGTATAATTGTAAAAGGCATAATATTTCCCATGATTTTATCATTGTGGGGTCTCTTAAAGATTGTTTTCCATTGTTAATCAGAAGGTAAGACATATAAACAAAATAGTACAATATTAAATACACACATTTTTCTTTAAAACGTTTTTAAGAATGCATATACTGCACAAAATGAGTTATATCAAGTCAATTAAGGAAGTTTAAATCATTAATAAAAATATTTATGGAGAATACTGTATGTATTTTCTTGTACTGTGATATGTATGATCAGCATATGACTTGCCTTCAAGGTTTTTATGATCTTAACAGTACCGCCTACACACAAATATAAAATTATAGTAGCAGTACTCTTTTTAGAAGGACAAAAGACCTATTCTTTTTCAAAAAGATCCCATTCCTAATTACCAAAAATTTTGAATTTTACCCTTAAGAATTTTAGTTTTCAACATTTTTAAGTCCAAAATCATTATTTTGTAGTCTCTTGATGATAATAGCTGTTAATTAGACACTACAGTTAATTTTAAGCATGTATTCTAATGTATAGCAGTACCATTTAATAATTAAAAACATTTGTGAAAACCCGTATTGAAAGTCAGCATGCAAATAAGTCATTAAAATCCAGCGTTCTTTAAAATGTAATTTGATGTACAATTCTTTCATAATATTTCATTAGTAATACAGTAAAATCACATGAGAACAGAAAGTTTAATCCCCTTTATAAATTTTCTCTAAGGAAATTTTCTCTTAAGGAAAAAATTGTCTTTGAGTCAGCCATATTATGCCAGGCACTGTAATCCTTCCTTTACTACAGGACAGGAATGTAGCCTACAGAATGAAATAAGGAGCCTAGATTCCATATCCTGCTTTACTAGAAAGAAAAAAAGGACTACAAGTAAAAAGGCTGTGTGATTAAAGACATTTATTTAATATAAACTCTGTTAATTCTTTGGGTAAAGTAATATTTAAAAAGCAACATAAACTTCTTGGGAGAAAATGCATAACAAATTCTGAATATAATGTACTAATAAACTGTAAAGTAGATCCTTCTTAATTGGTTCTCAATTTTAGCTGCTCTTAAGAATTAGTTGGGGAGCTTTCAAAAACAATGATGCCAAATCCAACCCCAAGGATTCTAATTTAACTGGACTAGGCTGTAGCCTGTAGAGAGTCTTCAGATAATTTTAAATGCAGCTAATACCGAGAACCACTGTCCTAAGCGCAAACATAATTGTTTTAATATTAGGTTAACAAATGTCTTCTATCTAGTCGTCTACTAAATCAACACCAGTAGCACCAAAGGATGAGAACAGTTTTGGATAACACTAGTTTTTGCATAATGATAAAATGTATGGACTTTGAATGTGACATGTTTTATTTGTTAGAATTTGACAGACATGGCAAAGTGATTTGCAGTCTAAATTCTATCAAGGAAATGGGATTTCAAAAGGGCTTGAGAGATACTATTTGGCCAAGTTGGAATTCCATCCATGTAGTACCTGACAAGAGCTTGTTGAGGGCATCATCATAGTTATCTTTACATCTCCAGCTTAGATACACCATGAACGCTTGCTAAATTAAACGGGAGATCAAGGCCAATCTTGCAACTAAATTTTAAAAGACTTTTTCTTTCTCAGAAACTAGCTAGCAGTCATGAAGTTCACAGCACTACGGCACACAAATTTTCGAAGGGTGAGAGTAATGAGACCCATTTATATGCTTTAATAGCTTGATTTTACTTTTTTTAAAACAGGGAACATGTTTAATTTTTAACTTAAAAATGTTTAAATAAAATGAAAAAAATGTATGACAGTTGGTCAATCAGAGAATGGCCTATCCCTTAAGGTATAATTTGATTTGAATAGAAATTATTATTTAGAAATGTGAATACTGAATTCCATTCTCACTGTTCTTATTACTTATAATGAGTAACTGGCATAGCTCTTAACGCTATTCTTAGCATGAAACCTGGCACTTTGGCAATATACTGATGTCAACTCAATCTAGAGTGGGAACTCAGTTGTTGTCTAAACACTGAAAAGAAAAAGCAGTGTTTTGTTTAAAATTACTACTGAGCATTCCAAATTTCATGTTACATTTGGAACCATCTTTTTTTCTAATATAGTTTATTTACAAAAATGTATTGTGAAAATGTCAAACACATACAAAAGTAAAATAGTATAATGAAGCCTCATGAACACATAACCAAGCTTCGCCTAGCAACGTTCTGCCAATGTTGTTTCAAATACTCCTTTTTTTCTTCTGAAATATATTAAAGCACTTCTCAGATATGAATATAGTTTATACATCAATATTTCAGAACATATCTCTAACATATACAGACTTAATATAAAAAGATATAATAAAGGAGCCTATTCCTCCTGAATTTTTCACCTTCTTAGTAAATGGCTCAAGTAAACATCTCGGAGTCATCCTTGACTCATCTTTCTTAGACCCCAGAGCCAATCTAACAAGCAGTACTGGACAGATTCTGAAGTTCTCCTGCTATTACTCTTATTAAGTCATATTTTGCCTGTCCTATGGCCACAGCTCTCTAACTTGTCTCCCTAGTACCCCTGCAACCTGAGTCTTTGCACTTGTTCCCTCTGCCTAAAATCCTTTCTCTCTAAAAACCTGGGAACTGTGACTTTCTTGAGGTCTCTTCGAATATGATCCCATTAGAAAGGCTTGCCTTGACCAACAACAGGGCAACAACTGCCACCTCTGCCATTAACCTGTCCTCTCTGGCCTTTTTCTTTACCCCCACCTCAAGTATTTATAGTTTGTCCTTTCCTGATAGACTGTAAGCTCTGGGAGGGCAGATGTTTTGTTGATTTTATTCACTACTGTATCACCAGTGTCCAAAATAGTAGTGACAGGTACACATGGAGTAGGTACTTAAGTTTTTAAGACTGAAAATTATTTGTTAGCTAACAGATTAGGATAGAATTTAAAAACTTTTACCTAAAGAATGTGAAACAATGAGTAATTATAAATTATTTGTGAAGCAGCACGTTTTGAGAACTTTGCCAGATTTTTAAAATTGAGTCTATTGACAACTTAAATCAAATTCTAATATATGTCCTATTTAAACAGTTGGATTATATATTTGAAAACGTACCTAACTGCATTTAAAGGAGTGGCATTATATAGTGTCAAATCTGCATCAGCATCTGGAATCTTAGGGAATCACCATTAAAACAATACCAAAGGCTCTGCCTCTTATGCAGTCAACACTGAGTCTCACAAATCAAAATTCATTTCAGACTCTCACTCATTCTTGCACCTAGTCTTTGAACTAGTAGAAGGAGGCTAATTTAAATCAAGAAATTATTTTAACGGTAAGGTTCAATGTCTTTACAATATACCTTATAGTGGAGGCATAAATATATTTTAGTGCAGGAGAAGAATTCACCATGCAGATTTTGGAACTTGGAAATCAATACCTACAAGGAATTTCCCATCTCATAATTCTTACTTGCTTAAGTATTAATGAAATGCTTAGATTGTACTAGATCATCTTTAAGGTCTCTTAAGCTGTAATATTCCATTATTCTATATCTCCTAAACCTGCAATTTTTATCCAGGAAAAGAGAAAGAGCTTACAATAAGTAATAGATCGGACAATACCTGGCTATTTACTAGCCATGTGAGCTAAGCAAGTTACCTAATTTCCCTGAGGCTGCTTCCTCATGTATAAAAGGGAGCTAATAGTATCTACCTGGCAAAGTTACAGAAAGGACTGGAGATGATTCGTCAAATAGCTAGCAAAATGTTTGACATAGTTTTTTCACAATTAAGGCAGCTGTTACCTTGTTCTAGTTCTACCATTCTTTTGCCAAGAATAGTGCAATGTAAGATCAACTATGCCAATAAAACTGGGGTAAAGGAGACAAGGAGAGCAGTGAAGCAATACAACTGTTTTAAATTTCAGTATCGGTTTGTCATGCATATTAGAAATCGTTGTTTTCTCCTTACAAAAGAGATTGTTGTTGCTACTGTGACTATGTCATTAACTTAAACACCAGATTGTTTACAACTCATGTTGTGAAATTTACATCTGTTCATAGATTTAACTGAACTGACATAATGTGGGTGATGACTGTAGAAACTGTCCAAGTTCCCCAGTACTGATACTTCCTTGATAGGGGAATACCGCGAGATGGTTAACTTTACCCCTTTAAAGTGTATTTTGAAGCCTTCCGCTGCGACTATAGGCATATGAATCTCTCTCCTCTCTCCTTGCTCTACCGCCGGTACTTATCATTTTGAGAATGAGTGAGAACCCTCAAACTCCATGTTTCCCGTGGCCCTGGCAAAGTCTGGACGCCAAGTGGCGATCTCCATTTCTCCCGCGGACTGCCAAGGCCAGGGACTGTCCTTTCATGGAGAGAGAGGGCTGGAGGGAACTGTGTTGGCAGCTGTTTGGGTTGAGGAGCAGGAAAAGGAAACTTCCTTCTTAGAATCAATGGGGAGGGCGAGAGAGAGGAAAGGAAGGGGTGGGGGTGGTGCAAGAATAAACAGTCTGTGTCTCCGCTGCCGCGCCGGGACGCGCAAGGCCTCCTCCCGCCCCGAGAGGTCACATCAGCACTCGCGTGGTGGGGTCAGAAAGGCAGGAGGTGCTATGCGTCGGCTCGAGGCCGAATTCAAGGTGTCTTCCAGGGAAGGGAGGAAACTCCCAGTCGCGTCCCCACCACGCCTCACTTCCCGGGGAGCGGTGGTTGGGCTGGAGGGGTTCAGAAAACGACAGCCAGGCCCGTAGGGGCACCAGGCCGCGCCCATCACCCGGGCCTCCGGCCGCAGCAGGCCTGCCGTGCGGTCGGCAAGACTGGGTGCGGAGAGCGCTGCCTCGGGCTGGGCGCTCCGGCGTCCCCTCCTTGGCCCCCCGGGCACCGCCAACCCTCCCCCCGAACCCCCAACGTGGTACCTGCACAGCGCGACTCAAGAAGGTGCCCGCGTCCGCCGCCAACTTCTTCACGTTGAAGTCCATGATGTTCATCCTGGGCGGCAGCCGGGCGGAGCTGCCCGCTGACCTAGCTGGGAGGCGGAGGCGCCGCGGCCGGGCTGGGGCGCCGGGCGGGAGTGGCGGGGACAGACGTGGTAGGTGGAGGGAGGCGGCGCCAGCCCTGCCGCCGCAGCTGTCGTTTCCGTCAAGGGGGAGAGAGAGGGTGGGGCGAAGGGAGAGAACGAGCGCCTCCGAGCGGCAGCAGTTGAGACGCAAGGCCTATCCCGTCCGGGGTGCGGCCGCTAACGTTGGCGCTGGGCGCGGTGGGCGAGCCGGAGACGAACGGACCCGCGTTCTGGCCGTGCGGGAAAGGGCCCCCAACGGAGGAAGCGAGCCCCGGCCGCGGGGCGGAGCCTTTATAAAGGTTATCGCGGGAACAGCGACCCCTTCAGGATCGTCGCGGCGCAGCCGCGGGACGCGCTGGGAGCTTGGCCCACTCCGCCCAAGGGTGCGTCGCGTTCGCTGTGAGGGGCGCGCCGCGCGGCCGCAGAGGTGCCGCACGTTTGTAGTTAAGTCTCTGAGGAGAGAACTCAAATTCCTCTTTTTGTCGTAAGAGAAAATACGAAAATTGTAGCATAGAATTACAATGTCTGTGAAGTTGGAAACAACAGGGCCCAGTCATCTTGTAGCACTCATACCAGGCAGGTCTCAGACGCCTGGATGGAACTCGGCGGCGAACGTTTTCAGAATAGGATTGAATTTATTGACTCCACCGAGCCTGTTCATTCAGCGTTATTGAGTATCTACTATGTACCAGAACTGAATCAGGTGTCCCGCCCTCAAGAAGCTCTCAGTTCCTTTACTCGACATCGTTCAGGAACTTCTCCACCCCCAGTAGAAATTCCGTAACTGTTTGCTGCCGCAGGACTTCGTGAATGCATTATGGCAGCATGCTCATGCTGGATTACAGAATCAACCCCAGGTTTCTACTGTATGCAAAGTATGGTGCCTGGGACACAAAGTGCCAGGTGGAGGACACGAAGTATAAAATGGTGAGTGAGAATAACACTTAAAGATTACGAGTGGAGAATTTTAATAATAAATGAGAATATGCTGTGAAATCTGTTCAAAAACCTATAATTACAAATAACTTCTTAAGCAGTCTTCATGATACAGCCCATACTTGGACTAAATTAAAACAAGTACAAGCATGGAGAGAGACATTAGTATTTCAAGAATAAGAAAACACTATTTTTTTGTGTCGCTGTGCCCTTTTGTTATATTAGGGCTGGGAAAATGCAGGCCCAGCAGGCGATGAAATGAATTCACATTCAGGCTTCAATGTTTTACTGAAACAGCGTCACAGAAGCAATGCCTTTGTTAAAAGCTGGGAAGACTAATCCCTAAGGGCATTACAAGAAACAAGCAGATAACGAATATTTGTGTTTTTTTAATCCTTCGTGGTGGTGACAGAAACAACCACTTCTTCTAAGATAAGTCCAATAGAATGACTCTCCCAGACCAAAAATACTCCATGTATCTAGTTCATCTAAACCTATTTTTCCAGAAATATGGGAAAAGAGATATATAATTAGTAATCTTATTTTTCATTTATGTCCATTTTAGATTTTTATGTGGAAAAGCACTTTCTCTTTGCTGATGTCTATTTTCACAATAAGTGTGTTTGCCATAATCTCTGTCCATTTCTACAAAAGGATCACAATATCATATCTACCATTAGAGGAAAAAACTCTGGATCCTCTTCTTCAAAGGTATAGATCTTCCTGATTTGAAAAAAATCACATCTTCTTGTTGAGCCCTCTATTACTATAATACTGCTTCTCTTGATTCACTAACAAATTCATAAGACTAGTGGGTTGCCTGTGTTTCCTTACCATCCGTTTCCTGCATAATTTCATGCGGTAGACTTCCACTTCTATAACTATACCTAAACAGCATTTTTGAGATTGCCAGTTATAGTCTTGAAAATTAAATGGCCTTTTCTCAGACTTCCATAGTGATTCTATTCACCTTCTTCCAAACAACACACCCCTTCCAAGACCTTATTGTATGCTAGTTTTCCTGCTACTGTCTGGACTTTCTCAGTCTACACCACTGGCACTTCTGATGGCTTTACAATAGGTATTCCTCAAAGCTGAATGTTCAGCACTTGTTTTTGGTTCTATTCTCTTTGATTAGTTAATCGTGACTTCAGTTATACCATTTCATTCTTTTATTCATTCATTTTATTCATTCGTTCATTTTGAACATCTGCTATGTGCCACATGGCATTCATTGTTCTTGTAGCTAGGAATATAGCAGGCAACAAGACAGCTCTCGCTGTCATGGGAAATTATAACTAATCTGGTAAGACGTAAATTCAATAAGTAGTTAGTTATAAGTATGATGAAATGCCAAGGAAGGAATCCAGACTACTTTTAAATGTTCACTTCCAGCCTATAACTAGTAACCTGGATTCTAATTTGGAGGCTTATTCTTTCTATAGGAGTTCCAAACAACTTTTTAATGTTTTCTTCTTTTTCTGTCCCCTGTACTACTTATTTCAATAGTACAAGGTGTCAGGAAAGCAGTCTTTTTAAGGTTATACAAAGCGTTGAGTATCTGAAATCCTCCCCAAAGTTTTTAGCTTAAAAAAAAATAAACAAAACCTTTATTAAAATGGCATTTTAGGTAGTATGATATGGTTTTTAATTTTGTTTTTGGTAGTGGCAGATAAGGAGCTCATTACCTCATATCTAGACCAAAGACATCTAAAGTGAAGGTATATATATCTCATGTGATATGCAAGATGATCCACTAGGATATAGAAAGAAATATTAGAATTTTATATTTATTTTTATCTAATATAAAAATTTTTTCTTTCATTAATTAAAAAAACGTAGAATGACACCGATATCCTCACCTTGCATTTATTAGATAGACACATGTCTCAGACAGTAGATGAGGTATCCTAAGGGAAGAGTGAGAATTCTACAACTTGGAAGAGTTGAAAGTACTTTCCTTTATTTCCATTTCTTTTACTGGATTGAGTCCCTCAAGAATAGTGGCCGTGTCTTATTCATTTTTGTATTTTAATGGCCTATATTCTTGGCAACTTTAGTGGATTCTCAAATAATTTTTTAAATGGATAAAGTAATCAAGGCAAGAGTATACAGTTCTTTTGTGACCCTCCTCCCCAACCTAAATTTCCAACTGCAGATTCAATATTTCTAGTGCTGAGCCTGTTGTTTGTTTTCCTGAAAGTTGCTTTTCTTCGATTTCCTATAATAGTAAATTGAATTATATGCACCATGGTACCTAAGCTAGAAATCTGAGTCCCCTTTAATGATTTCATCATATTCCCCAGGCCTGATTGATTAAGTCCTGGGATTTTTTTTTTTCTCAGAACTCTTTTTCATCTTCTCTTTTCTTCTTTTAAATTGAGGTGTAATTGACATGTGACATTATATTAGTTTCAAGTGTACAACATAACGAGTTACCATTTGTGTACATTGTGAAATGAGCACCGTAATAAGTCTAGTTAACATCCCTCACCTTAATGTAGTTACAAAAAAAATTTTTTTCTTATGATGAGAACTTTTAAGATCTGTCCTCTTAGCAACTTTCAAACATGCAGTACAGTATTACTAACTATAGTCACAATGCTGTACACTACACTCCCATGGCTTTTTTATAAATAGAAGTTTATATTTTTTGACCCCTTTCACCCATTTCTCCTATCTTACCCTCCACATCCAACTGTGGCAACCACCAATAAGTTCTCTGTATCTATGAGTTTAGCTTTTTTATTTTTGTTTTGTTTTTAGATTCCACATATAAATGATATTATATAGTATTGTAGTATTTGTTTTTCTCTGCTGACTTATTTCACTTAGGATAATGACTAAAGATCCATGGGTGTTGCAGATGGCAAGATTTCATTCTTTTTATGGTTGAATAATATTCCATTGCGTGTATGTATTCTGTGTGAGTGTGTGTGTGTGTGTGTGTGTGTGTGAGAGAGAGAAAAGAGAGAGAGAGAGAGAGAGAGTGTGTGTGTGTGTGTGTGTGTGTATATTTTATGTGTTCATCCATTAATGGACTCTTAGGTTGTTTCCATATCTTGGTTGTTGTAAATAATGCTGCAATAGACATGGGGGTGTATATATCTTTTCGAATTAGTGTTTTTTTTTTCTTCAGAGGTGGAATTACTGGATCATATGGTAGTTCCATTTTGAATTTTTTGAGGGACTTCCATTCTGTTTTCCATAGTAGCTATACCAATTTACAGTCCTACCAACAGTGTACAAAGGTTCTCCTTTCTCCATATTCTAACCAACACTTGTTAATTCTTGTCTTTTTGATAATAGCTGTTCTAATAGGTGTGAGGGATAGCTCATTGTGGTTTTAATTTTCATTTCCCTGATGACTAGTGATGTTGGACATCTTTTCATGTACATTTGGTTATCTGTATGTCTTCTCTGGGCAAAATGTCTATTCAAATTTCTGCCCGTTTTTAAAAATTGGATTATTTATTACTTTTTGCCATTGAATTGTATGAGTTCTTTAAATATTTTGGATATTAACCCCTTATTAGATATATGGTTTGCAAATATTTTCTTTTATTTAGTAGGTTAACTTTTCATTTTGTGATGGTTTCCTTTGTAATGCAGAAGCGTTTTAGTTTGATGTAGTCCTACTTTTTATTTTTGCTTTTGTTGCTTTTGCTTGTGGTGTCAGATTCAAAAAAGCAACACCAAGATCTGTGTCAGAGACTTTACCACCTATGTTTTCTTGTAGGAGTTTTATGGTTTGAGGTATTACATTCAAGTCTTGAATTCATTTTGAGTTAATATCTGTGCATGGTGTAAGATAGCGGTCCAGATTCGTTATTTTGCATGTGGCTGTCCAATTTTCCCAACACCAATTATTGTAGAAACTTTCCTTTCTCCACTGCATAGTCTTGGCTCCTCTGTCATAAATTAATTGACCATATATGCTTGGGTTTATTTCTAAGCTCTCAGTTCCATTCCATTGATTTAAGTGTGTGTTTTTATGCCAATACCATACTGTTTTGATTATTATAGCTTTGTAATATAGTTTGAAATCAGGGAGTGTGATGCTTCCAGCTTTGTTCTTTCTCAAGATTGCTTTTGCTATTTGGAGTCTTTTGTGGTTTCATACAAATTTTAGCATTGTTTGCTCTATTTCTGTGAAAAATGTCATTAGAATTTTGACAGAAATCGCATTGAATCTGTGTTTGCTTTGGGTAGTATAGATATTTTAACAATATTGATTCTTTCAACCCATGAGCATGGAATATCTTTCTATTTATCTGTGTGTTCAGTTTCTTTCATTAATGTTTTACTGTTTTTATTACACAGGTCTTTTTCCTCAGTTAAATGTATTCCTAGGTATTTTATTTCTTTTGGTGTAATTGTAAATGGGATTGTTTGCTTAATTTCTCTTTCTGATAGTTTGTTATCAGTCTATAGAAACACAACAGATTTTCATGTACTAATTTGTATCCTGTAACTTTACTGAACTTTAAAATTAGTTCTAACAGTCCTTTTGGTGGAGTCTTTAAGATATATATAATGTTATCTGCAAATTGGGACAGTTTTATTTCTTCCTTTTCAATGCGAGTGTCTTATTTTTTTCTTGCCCGATTGCTGTGGCTAGGACTTTCATTGATATATCAAATAAAAAACTTTCAATATTATGTAACAAGAGTGGACATCCTTGTCTTGTTCACGGTCTCAGAGGAAAATCTTTCAGGTTTTAACTATTGAGTATGATGTTAGTTCTGGGCTTGTCATATATGGCCTTTATTATATTGAGGTACATTCCTTCTATACTCACTTTGTTGGGAGTTTTTGTCATAAATGGGTTTTGATTTTGACAAATGCCTTTTCTGCTTCTTTTGAGATGATCATGTGATTTTTATCTTTCATTTTATTGATATGGTGTATCCTGTTATTGATTTGTAGATGTTAAACCATTCTTCCATCTCTGTAATAAATCTCACTTGATTATTGTGTTTTATACTTTTAGTGTGTTGTTGAATTGGGTTTGCTAATATTTTGTTGTGGCTTTTTACATCTCTGTTCATTAGGGATATAGGCCTGTAATTTTCTTTTCTAATAGTGTCCTTGCCTGGTTTTGGTATCAGGGTAATGCTGGCCATGTAAAATGAGTTCAAAAGCATTCTCTCTTATATTTTTTGTAAGAGTTTGAGAAGGATTGGTATTAATTCTTCTTTAAATGTTTGATAGAATTCACCAAAAGCTATATTGACTTGGACTTTTGTTCATTGGGAAGTTTTTGATTACTGATCTCCTTGCCAGTAATCCTTGTTTTCAGATTTTCTATTTCTACATGATTCAGGCTTGGTAGGTTGTATATTCCTAGGAATTTATCCATTTCTTTTAGGTTGTCCAATTTGTTGGTGTATAATTGTTCATAATAGTCTCTTATGATCTTTTGTATTTCTGTGGTATCAGTTTTAACATTTTTTTATTTCTGATTTTTTTTGTTTTATTTTGAGTCATCTCTTTTTTTCTTGGTAAGTCTAACTACAGGTTTGTCACTTCTGTTTATCTTTTCAGAGAACCAATTGTTACTAATTAGCACCTTTTCAGCTTAAAGAAATCTCTTTAACATTTCATTTAAGGCTAGTTTAGTGATGCTGAACTTTAACTTTTGCTTGTCTGGAAAACTGTCTCTCTTCTTCAATTCTGAATGTCAATTTTGCCAGGTAGAGTATTCTTAGTTCGGGAATTTTTTTCTTCTGGCACTTTGAATATATCATACCACTCCCTTCTGGCCTGCAAAGTTTCTGCTGAAAAATTTGTTGATAGACTTATTGGGGTTCCCGTGGATATAACAAGTTCTTTTTATCTTGCTGTTCTTAAGATTCTTTCCTTCTCTTTAACTTTCGACATTTTAATTGCAGTGTACCTTGGTGTGGGTATCTTTGGCTTCTTCATTTTGGAACTCTCTGAGCTTTCTGGACTTGGATACCTTTTTCCTTCTCCAGATTAGGGGAGTTTTCAGATATTAAATAATTTTTCTGCCTCTTTTTCTCTTCTCTTTTTGAGACCCCTATAGTGCGACTGTTACCCTGCTTAATGTTTTCCCATAAGTTCCTTAAGCTATCATTTTTTTTTCATTTTTTTCTTTTTGTTGCTCTGAGTGAGTGACTTCCATTGCTTTGTCTTCAAGTTGCTGATCCTTTCTTATACTTTATCTCTTCTGCTGTTGAACCCCTCTAGTGTATTTTTCAGTTCACTTATTTTTTTCTGCAGCTCTGTGACTTCTGTTTTGTACTCTCTTATATTTTATGTCTCTTTGTTGAAGTTCTTACTGTGTTCATTCTACTCTTGAGTTTGGTGAGCATTTTTATGACCATTTTTTGAAATCTTTATCAGGTAAATTACTAATCTTTGTTTCATTAAAGTTTTTTTCCCCCTTTTAGGCTTTATCTTATTCTTTTTTTGAACATATTTCTTTGTTTGTTCATTGCAATTGACTCTCTGTATTGGTTTGTATTCTTTAGATGAAACAAATACCTCTCTCTTGAAGGGTTGTCCTTGTGTAGGAGATGAATTTTGTTGTTCAGCCCTGCCCTGGTTTTTTGTTGTTTCTCAAACCTTTGATATTGTAAAAGCAACCTATTTTATTTTTAATAGCTCCTAGTAGTTGAGGGTGTGCCAAGACCTGTTAGTGTCTCAAAGGAGAGGATCTTACTTAGCACCTAAAATGAAGCCGATTGGAAGCCAGACCTTCAGACAGCATCTTTTAAAGTATGCAAATATATAAAGTCCTATGGGACCACAAGCATAAGTCCCACTGGCCACCAGAGCCAGGAGATCTGGATGTGTCCCTTAGGGTCAGTCACAGAAATAGAGGTGCCAGACAAGTGTAAAAGCTCTTCTCTGGGAGATTCTGGTGAGGTGTAGTGAAGCAGAGGGAAACTGTAAAGATGGTAAGCATTGGACTTGTTCCCTGAGAGTAACTCCTAAGGCCCCAGTGTGCCAATTCTGAAGTTTCCCCACAGACTGAAGCTCCAGGACAGACAAATAAGGCCTCCGTCATAGAAAGACTGGGGATGTGTTTCAGTCTGTTGTCTTTGCAGTGCCCTAGGTGGAACCTTGACAAGAACTTTCTCTCCAGTTGTTACAGTCTTGTGAGACTCAGGCATAAAAGCCCTCCTGGCCACCAGAACCAGGTGGCTAAGGGATGTCCCCTGAGTGGCAACACAAAAACTAGGGTACCAGATATAAAAAACAGAGCACCAAGCACATGTAAGTGTCCCACTCCAGGAAATACTGGTGCTTTGGAGGATAGCAGAGAGAGAGAGCATGAGGATAGTTCCTACTCTGTGAGGTTTCTGGAAAGGATTACAGTCAGTCTTCAGATTTGTGTTTAATTAGAATCCTGCCTCTCAGGCTGCATCTATGATGATTAGCTAATAGGCCTCTTTCATGAAGAGACTGAGCTCCTGGATCTATTGTTTCTTGCTGTATCTTGGAAGTGGTAGCTATTTAAGGACTCTTTTTCTATAGGTTACAATCCTGTGGGACCCATGAGTGTAAGTCCCACTGGCCATGAGAGCCATGTAGAGATCTCCCCTGGAATCAGCAGCAAAAATTAGGGCACCAGACAAAGGTATAATCTCCTTTTTTGGAGATACTGGTGAGCTGGAGTGAGGCAGAGGGGAGCACAAAGATGGTGTCCACTGGCCTTTGTTCCCTGAGAATGCTTTCTTAGGCCTCTACATATGTATCACACCAGAAGTTTGCCCCTCAAGTCAAACCCTGGGCCAGCAAATAGTCCTCTTTTACCGAAAGCCCAGAGATATGTCTCAGTCTGTTGTTTGTGCAATGTCCAGAGGTGGTAGCCTATAAGGAACTGTTTCCATAGGACCCAGGAATGCAAGCGCCCCCTGGCCTTCAGAGCTAGGCGACCAAGGGGCATTCCCTGGGTGATAGGTACACAAATCAGTGTACCAGAGATGTGTAAAAACTCCCTTCTGGGACATACTGTGCTCTGGAGTGCAGCAGAGGGACAGCACAAAGATGGTGCCTGCTGGCAGAGGAGGACTGTAGAGATGGCACCCTCTGGAAGAAGAAAAGAAAGATTGTGTGTGATGGCTAGAGCAAGGCAGAGGGAGAGCATAAGATGGCATTCACAGGAAAAAAAGAACGATGGTGCCTTAGGCTAGAGCAAGGCTGAAGGAGAACATGAAGATGGTGCCCAACAGTTTCTGTCCGTGGAGAATGTTTCAGAAGTCTCTTAGATGTGTGTGTTAAATTAGATGCCTGCCCCTCAGTTCAACGCATTAATATAAGCAGGTGATCCTCTCACGTAAACTAAGTCAGAGCACTGTTGGCTACCTCTGAGTTGGGTCCTGGTTTGAGTGAGTCCAAGTAAGTGAGCCCTTCAAGAGCTGTTTCTCAGATCACTACAGTCTTGCAGGTCTCATGGACATGAGCTCTGTTGTTTTTCAAAGCCAGATGTTTTGAGGGCTCACCTTTCAGTTATAGATCTTAAAAGATGAGGTGCCTTATGTGGAGTTCAAACTTTTTGTTTCTCAGGGTTTGAGTTCCCTCTAGATTTTAGGTCACTGCACTGGAGGTGAGATATATGGTGAGATTTTGTCCCAGCTTCTCCTACCCACTTCCATACAGTTTTCTTCTCATATTCCTGTGTAGTTGTTGCTCAACCAGCAGTTTTTTTTCAAGAGGAAATTGTTCCATGTGTAGTTATAGATTCAGTGTGTCTATGGGAGGAGCTGAGTTCAAGAACTTCCTAGGTCACCATCTTGAACTGGAACCCATTCTTTTCCTTTTAAAAACATTAATTTTTATATTTAAACAATTTCAAACTAATAAAAATGTTGCAAGAATAGTACCAACCAATATGAACATTTTTTTTTTGCTGAGAAACCTCATCCAAGCTTTGTTGATTATTCTATAATATCTTAAAAACAAAAGCATTCAAGCTAAGATCAAGTATTGCACCCATATCATATAGCTCAATTTTCCTCGAATCTGAATCAGTTTTTCAGTCTTTTTAAAAAATATCTTCTCTCTCTCTCTCTCTTTTTCCCTGAGATCCTTAAGGTTATCATTGACCAGTGGCCAATTTTTATATGAATTTCTTTCTGGGCTTGGAAGTTCCAAGATCATTCTGATGTTGCAAATTTGAAACCCTAATCAGCAAGAGCACAGACCATGATTACAAATCCTCTTGGAGACTATTTTTTGGAGGCACCTAATTTAACACATACATCTAAGAGACTTCTGAAACATTCTCAAGGGACAGAAACTGGTGGGTGCCATCTTCATGTTTGCAGAACTTTGCAGAATTTTATGTCAGGGTAGGGCCTGAGGAGGAGTGCATAGTTTTAATTTCTGTTTACAATGAGAGACCAAAGTTAATCTCTGGTTACCATATGATTTAAACATTCAAATACCTTCCTCATCCAACCCTCTCCCCTCTGAAAACAGGGTCATATTTTGTGCTCCTGGCTTTGGTGTTCAGTTCCTTCTATATTTCTGCTACCTAAGTATTTTCCTATATTTTTTGTAAGTTCAAGTATATACTAAAATATTTTTTTTTTAGCACTTTAGGTATTTGTAGTGGATGAGTTTTTATGTTATCCATTCAGCCTTTATTAGTTAGGAATTGATAGTGTTCAAGACAAGTAACAGAAACCTAAGTATAGTGACTTACCAAATTGGGATTTATTTTCTCACCTACTAAGAAGTTCAGAGGTAAGCAGCTTTCTGTGTTTCTATTTTCCTATTCTCAGCATGTAACTTTCATCCCTATATCTCAAAATGGCTCTCATACTTCTAGGCAACACATATGTCTTCAAGGCAGAAATAGGATGAAAGATAAAAGCAAAAGATGTTTGCCAACCGAGTCTGCTTTCTTTCTTCTTTAAATCAAGAAAACAGCTTATTTATAAGCCTCGCCAATCAAACTTTTATTTATATCTCATTGACCAGACCTGGGTCATTTGGTTCCTTATAAATGTGATAGAGTTTGGTAAATGCAATGTGCTCTATTAGAAAATACTCATATTTTTCAATAAGCCATGTTGTCGTTCTGAACAAAATGGGAGTCCTATTAGCAAGGAAGAAGAGGAGAATAGTAATAGAACACGTAATTACAATATCTGCCATGCCTACTGAATGGCAGGACTGAAAGTCTCCTGTGCTCTTTCTACTATACTGCAACTTCCTTTTAGTTTTTAGATAGATGAACAGGGCTGACAACATAACTTGCAGGGCTAAGTGCAGAATGAAAGTATGGAGCCCTATGTTGAAGAAGCAGGCGAAAAGTGCCATTAAAAGGTACTAAAATAAGAAAATTTTTTTTCCTTTCTTTTATGTTCTTTCAACTTTTATAGTATTTTAAAATTTGCTGCTTAGTGTCATTCTAAGCAAAGAAAAATTAAAAGTTAGTTATTAGCATGAAATTTACTATACATCCTTTATATTTTACAATGCAAGTTTTAAAATGCAAATATAAGAGCTTTTAACATGTATGCATAATCATTGAAATTACACATTTTGTATTTCATATGTGTACGTGCATCTGTATTTTGTTCTTACCAAAATACTGAAAATGCTGCTCAAGTCTAACACCATCTTTAAAATTTTATTTTACTTAATGCCATTGCGACAACATGGATGGACCTCGAGATAATCATGCTAAGTGAAATAAGCCAGACTGAAAAAGTTGAAAATCATATAATATCACTTATATGTGGGATATAAACCTAAAAGCAACAAATGAACAGGACAAACAGAGACTTAAGGACATGGACAATGGACTAGTGGTAACCAGAGGGTAGTGGGTAGGGGAGGAGGGGAGAGGTGGATGGGATAAAGGGGATCAAATATAAGGGAGTAGGAGGAGGGTGAAGTGGGTAAAGGGGATCAAATATATGGTAGCTGAAGGAAACTGGACTTCCGGTGGTAATCACACAATAGGATATATAGATGTCAAACTATAATGTACACCTGAAAATTATATAATTGTTTTAACCAATGTTACCCCAATAAACTTAATAAAAAATAAAATAAAATTTTATTTCCCTTTTTTCACATTTAAAAAATTATTTTATTTTTTATTTGTCAATTACAGTTGAAATTCAATGTTGTTATATTAGTTTCAGGTATACAGCATAGTGGTTAGACATTTATATAATTTATGAAGTGATTCTCCCTAGTCTAATACCCAGCTGGTACTATACAGTTATTACAATATTATTGACTATGTTCTCTGTGCTGTACCTTATATACCCATGACTTTTGTAACTACCAATTTCTATTTCTTAACCCCTTCACTTTTTCACCCAGCCCCCAAAGCCTCCTCCTATCTGGCAACCATCAGTTTGTTCTCTGTATCTGAGTCTGTTTCTGGTTTGTATGTTTGTTTATTTTGTTCTTTAGATTCTACTTATAAGTGAGATCATATGGTATTTGTCTCTCTCTGTCCAACTTATTTCACTTAGCATAATACCCACTAGGTCCACCATATTGTGGTAAGATTTCATTTTTTTTTAATGGCTGAGTTATATTCCATTGTATATATCTATCACCTCTTCTTTATACAATCATCTGTTGATGGGCACTTAGGTTGCTTCCATATCTTGGCTATTGTAAATAGACCTGCAGTGAACATAGAGGTTCATATATCTTTTTGAATTAGTGTTTTGGGTTTCTTCGGATAAATACCCAGGAGTGGAATCACTGGGCCATAAGGTAGTTCTACTTTTAATTTTTTGAGGAACCTCCAAACTGTTTTCCATAGTAGCTGCACTAATCTTCAGTCCCACCATCAGTGCACAGGGATTCCCTTTCCTCCACATCCTTGCCAACACTTGTTGTTTTTTGATTTATCAACAATAGTCATTTTGACAAGTGTGAAGTTGTATCTTGTCATGGTTTTAATTTGCATTTCTCTGATGACTAGTGATGTTGAGCATCTTTCCACATATCTATTGGCCATCTGTATGTGCTTTTTGGAGAAATGTCTATTCTGATCCTTTGCCCATTTTTTAACTGCACTGGTTTCTTTTTGGTGCTGAGTTGTATGAGTTCTTTAGTTATTTAAAATTTTAACACCTTATCAAGTGTATCATTGGTGAATATCTTCTCCCATTCAGTAGGTTATCTTTTCATTTTGTTCATGGTTTCATTTGTGGTGCAAAAAATTTTTAATTTGATGTAGTCCTATTTCTTTATTTTTTCTTTTGTTTCCCTTGCCCAAAGAGATACATCAGGAAAAAATATTACTAAGAGCAATGTTAGAGAGTTTACTGCCTATATTTTCTTCTAGAAGTTTTATGGTTTTGAGTCTTACATGTAAGTCTTTAATCCATTTTGAATTTATTCTTGTATAGAGAGTAATAAGATGGTCTAGTTTCATTTTTTTTGCATGTATCTGTCTAGTTTTTCCAACACTATTTATTGAGTCGACTGTCTATACCCTATTGTATATTCTTGCCTCCTTTGTCATAGATTAAATGAGCAGATAGGTGTGAGTTTATTTATGGACTGTCTATTCTGTTCCATTGATCTATGTGTTTGTTTTATGCCAGTATCATGCTGTTTTGATTACTAAAGCCTTGTAGTATAGTTTGATATCCGTAACGTGATACCTCCAACCTTTTCTTCTTTCTCAAGATTGCCATGGCTCTTCAGGGTCTTTTATGGTTCCATATAAATTTTAGGATTATTTGTTCTAGTTCTATGAAAAATGCTGTTGGTATTTTGATAGAGATTGCACTGAATCTATTGATTGCTTTGGGTAGTATGGGCATTTTAACAATGTCAATTCTTTCTATCCATGAGCATAGTATAGTATATGCTCCCATTTGTTCGTACCTTCTTCACTTTCTTTATTCAGTGTCTTATAATTTTCCAAGTACAGGTCTTTAACCTCCTTGGTTAAATTCATTCCTAGGCATTTTATTGATTGATTGACCGATTGATTGATTGATATAATTGAAATGGGATTGTTAATTTCTCTTTCTGGTCATTCATTATTAGTGTATAAAAGTGCAACCAACTTCTGAATTTTAATTGTATATCCTGCTACTTTACTTAATTCATTTAACAGTTCTAATAAATATTTTGGGGAGACTATGGAGTTCTCTCTATATGGTATATCATCTGTAAATTATGACAGTTTTACTTCTTTCTTTCCAGTTTAGATGCCTTTTCTTTCTTTTTCTTGTCTGATTTCTGTGGCCAGGATTTCCAATACTATGTTAAATAAAAGTGGTGAAAGTGGACATCCTTGTCTTATTCCTGATCTTAAGGAAAATGCTTTTAGCTTTTCCCTGTTGAGTGTGATGTTAGCTATGAGTTTGTCATATCTGGCCTTTATTACAATGAGATATGTTCCCTTTATTCCCACTTTGCTGAGAGTTTTTATCATAAATGATGTTGGATTTTGTCAAATGCTTTTTCTGAATCTTTTGATATGATCATATGATTTTTATCTTTCATTTTGTTTACGTGGTATATCACATCAATTGATTTGTGAGTATTAAAGCAACCTTTGAATCCCACTTGATCACAGTGTATGATTTTTTTTAATGTATTGCTGAATTCAGTTTGTTACAATTTCATTGAGGATTTTTGCATCTATATTCATCAGGGATATTAGCCTATAATTTTTTTTGTTGGTAATGTTTTTTGTTTTTGGAATCAGGGTGATGTTGGCCTCATCCTCAAGTTTTTTGGAATAGTTGGAAAAAAACAGGGGTTAATTCTTGGAAAAGTAAAATTCATCTATGAAGCCTTCTAGTCCAGAACTTTTGTTTGTTGGGAGTTTTTTGATTACTGATTCAATTTTGTTAGCAGTAAAAGGTTGGTTCAGATTTTCTTGTTGATTTGGCTTGGAAGATTGTGTGTTTCTAAAAATTCATCCATTTCTTCCAGATTGTCCAACTTGGTGGCATATAATTGTTTGCAGTATTTTCTTATAATCCTTTGTATTTCTTGTTTCACTTGTCACTTTTCTTCATTTCTTTCTGATTTTATTAATTTGGGTCTTCTCTCTTTTTCTCTTGATGAGTTCGTTAAAGGTTTATCGATTTTGTTTATCTTTTAAACCCATCTAGTCTAGTGTGTCATTAAAGGCAGGTGCTTCCTTTTTGTTTTTTTGGCCAGGAAGATCTGCCTATTGGTGTCATGAGTTGTTAAAGTCCCCTACTATGATTGTATTATTGTTGATCTTTTTATGTTGGTCAATAAATGCTTTATACATTTAGGTGCTCCTATGTTTGGTGTATAAATGTTTACTTGGGATATATCCTTTTGATGGATTGATAACTTTATCATTATGTAATGTCCTTCTTTGTCTCAAATTATAGCGTTTATTTTAACGTCTATTTTGTTTGATAAAGTATTGCTAACCTAGCTTTTTTTTTGTTTGTTTCCATTTGCATGAAATATCTTTTCCTGTTTCTTTCCTTCAGTTTGTGTGTGTCTTTCGATCCAAAATGAGTCTCTTGAGTATAGCACATGTATGAGTCTTTTTTTGTTATCCAGCTACTCTATGCCTTTTGATTAGAGCATTTAATTAATTTACATTTAAAGTGATTATTGATAAGTACATAGTTATTGCCATTTTATTTTTTATATTTATGTTCTCCCCCCCATCTTTTTCTTAAAGAAGTCCCTTTGATATTTCTTGTAAAACTGGTTAGATGGTGGGAATTCCTTTAGCTTTTTCTTGTCTGGGAAGCTCTTTATCTCTCCTTCAATTTTAAGTGATAGCCTTGCTGGGTAGAGTAGTTTTGGTTATAGGTTCTTGCTTTTTATCACTTGGAATAGTGATAAAATATTTCCTGTCAATCTCTTCTGGCGTGTAAGGTTTCTGTTGAGAAATCAACTGACAGACAGTCTTATGGGAGTTCCCTTGCTAGTTGCCTTTCTCTTGCTGATTTTAGGGTTCTCTCGTTTTCTTTACCCTTTGTCATTTTAATTATGATGTGTTTTGATGTGGGCCTGTTATGGCTCATCTTGTTTGGGACCCTCTGTGCTACCTGGGATGTGTGTTTCTTTCCTTTGTCAAGTTAGGAAAATTTTCAGTTATTATTTCTTCAAATAGGTTCTTGCTACCTTGTTCTTTCTCTTCTTCTTTGTGAATGTTGTTATGCTTGTTGTTGTCCCAGAGGTCCTTTAAACTTTTCTCATTTTGGGGGGGATTCTTTTTTCTTGTTGCTGTTTGATTGGGTGCTTTCTGCTACCTTGCCTTCTAAATTGCTAATTTGATTCTCTGCTTCACCTAATCTGCTGTTGATTCCTTCTAGTATATTCTTCATTTCAGTTATTGTGTTCTTCATTTCTAACTGGTTCTTTTTTATGGTTTCCTACGTTAAGTTTCTTGAGCATTCTTATAATTAGTATTTTGAACTCTGTATCTAGTAAGTTGCTTGCCTCCATTTTATTTAGTTCTTTTTCTGGAGTTTCCTCCTGTTCTTTCACTTAGGACGTGTTTCTTTGTTTCCTCATTGTGGCTGCCCCTCTGTGTTCATTTCAGTGTGTTATATAGATCTACTGTGTATCCCAGTCTTGACTGGTGGCCTTATGTAGTAGGTGTCTTGTGTGGCCCATTGGCACAGTCTCCCTTATGACCTGCGCTTGGTGCTCCAGTAGTATTCCTTGTGTGGATTGAAACTTGATTGCTATTGGCATGTCAGTGGGTGGGATTGACTTTCAAATTGACTGACTATGAGGATTGGCCATGCCCATTGCATATGAGCTGCTGTGTCGGAGCTGAATTCACATGGAGGATTCACCCCAGTGGGCTTATGTACCTGTTGAGACCATTTTTTGGAATGCTGCTTGTGAGACTAATCGGGTGGTGTTCTATTGTAGTCTCAAGCTAGCTTCCAGGTATTTTGGTTCTCGGGCCTCTCAGGAGGAACTCCTATGCAGGCCGAGATTAGCTGCTGTCTGTAACCAGCCCTGGTTTACCTGGGAGGAGCTACAAAGCTACCTGCATTTGGTTGCTACCTATGTCGAACCTGGGGGCATATGGGAAAGGCAATGCTGCAAACCTAGGTCAGCTGCCACTAGCACTGGGCCTGGGGCAGCTCAGCAAAGGCACAGATCACCCCCGAGGCCTGATATCGCCTGCTGGCTGCCCGTAAATTTCAGCCCCTGAAAGAGCCTCAGACAGTACACGAGTTGGGTGAGGTGGGGTCCCATGGTGTCGCCAAGGTGGGGTGAGTGGTCTTTACCAGATTAAGGTAGATTCAGGTTTGGCGACAGTACTGAGCCTAGGGCTACTTGCAAAAGTCTCAGAGCCTACTGAGGCCAGATTCTGGCTGCCTAGGTCCCCCAGACCCTATGATTTGTTCAAGAAAGTCTGCAGCAGGGGTTGGGGTTGGTTTCTAGCCACTGAAAATGCCAGGACACGTGCAAGCCAAGACCAGTTTTTGCTCCTGAAAGAGCCTGCTGTGGTGTGCCAGGAAGGGCTGATTGCCGGGTTGCTGAAAATGCCTCCAGTAGGGCATGGATTGGGCGGGGTGGGGTTCTAGGAAGTCACCAGGGTGGAGTGATTGGGGTTTACCAGACCAATGCAGATTCAGATTTGGCTGTGTTGGGGGAGGGATTAGCATAGGAAAGAGCACCTACCTGTAGGCTACACAGGAGGAAGTTTCAATGCAGAGATGATGGTGACTGTCCTTTCATCCCTTGCCCTGCAGCCACACAACTCAGTCTTTCCCTGTATGTCTCTAGTACTTCCCGAGTCACAATCCTTCCCCTGGAGGCCAGGGTGAGTGCCTGCGAGTGAATGAGTGTGTGTGCAGACTCTTTAAGAGGATGCCTGGTTTTTTAGTAACCATCCTTCTCATCTCAGCAGGCAGAATCCCTATTGATTTTCACAGCCAGTTGTTGTGGGGACTACTCTTCCTGGCACTGGAACTCTGGACTGGGCAGCCTGGTGGGGTTGGGGCCCCTCAATACTCTGGTGGGACCTCCATAGCTGATATATCCCTCCCAGTTCTCAACCACTGCATGCGAGTGCGAGGTCAGCCCATTTGGTGTCCCTGCCCCTCCTATCATTCTCAATCTGGCTTCTTCTCTACATTCTTAGTTATAGGAGTTCTGTTCAGCCACTCATCAGATGGTTCTCCAGGTTGATTGTTTTTTAATTTAGTTATAATTTTAATGTAGTCATGGGAGGAGGCAAGCACAGTGTTTATCTACTCCACCATCTTGCCCAGAACCCCCAAAATTTCATTTTTTGATATATGTGTATTCTACCAATATTTTCTACCTTTGACTTACTGATGAGTAGGGAAAGAGTGAAAGGAAGAGCAACTATGGGTTGCCCTTTCCTTCTGTCGTCATTTTCAGTATAAGTGGTTGGCAGCTTCTATGTACACTTACCTTGTACTCTCTTTGGTGTGCTGGAATTCTTTATTCATGGCATATTGTGAACACTATGTGAATGGGGCAGCAAGGATCAGCAGCAAACATATATTTCAAAATGCCAATGTGAAAATATCTCTACAATATATTAATAAAAAATGCAAGGTGCGGATAGGTCTTTTTGTGTAAATAGAAAAGGAATGTATTTGCTTCATATATATAAGTACATTGTATATGCATAACTTTTTACAGAAAAAAATTTAAGAAACTATAGTCGTTATCTTTTTGGAAATGGTATAGTGAAGTGTGAACAGGGAGGTCTTCACTTTTTATTTTGTATCTTTATTGCGTGGGTTTTCTCTTTCTATATATAACATTTTTCCACATTTTTATTTGTTTTGAATTTTAGTGTAGCAATTTTGTTGATTTAATACATATGATATATATTAATTAAAAGTATTCAAACAATATTGATGAAGAAGAAACAACCAACGACCTAAGTACTACTACTTAGAAATAGCCAAGGTTAACACTTGGTGAAGATCTCTTTCTATATAAATACAGATGAAGAATGAGTGAGAGAGATACAGAAAGAAAGAGGAAAAAAAACAGAGAAAGAGAAAGTTATCAAATATTAAATTAAATTTACTTGAATTTAACAGAAACAAAAAAGTTGAGTGAAAGATGAATAGCTAAACCTCATATTATTTCTTCTCCATAAGAAGTATTAGATCCTAGAAGATCTGTCTTAGAGTCATTTGGGGTGAGATTTTTTTTCTTTCTCTTTTTTCTAAACTACCTGTTTCAATCTTAACTTATTATATTAAAGATGAGATAATGACAATTCATTTTTTCATCTTTCCTTTGTCTTCCTATGAACTTATATTACTTATATTATTTTCAATATTTAAAATAAAAATATTTTAGTAGAGAATTAGAGAGTCAACATTAATGTCCCACATTATTGGAGAATGTAGGAAAACAAGCACTCTTATACACTGTTGGAGAAAGTATAATTGATAAACATATTTGGAATGGTAACGTTCATATTTCTAAAAATTTTATTCTTCAACCCAGCATTTCTATTTTTGTAGGAATCTATCCAAGCTTGTACAAAGATATTCTTTGCAATACGAATTTTAATACAAAAAGCTGGAAATAACTTAAATGTTAATCAGTAAGGAAATGGTTTTATGATTTGTAGTATATTCATAATGTAGAATGCTATACAATTGGTAAAAGATTATGGAGATAAATGTGTACTAAAATGGGAAAAAAATCTATATTGTTAAGAGGGAATAAAAGCAAGTCATATAACATACCTACAGTGTCATTCTATTTATTATAAAATAATATGTATGTACACATATTCATACACCCACTTTGGTACAGAATGGTATATATAGAGGAAACAAAGAAAAGAAAGGGACCGTGAGGACAAAGAAGAATTTTCACATGTATACTTAAAAACTGCATTAGTGTTTTATAAAAGGAATTATATACATTGTGTAAAAAAGGAGGAAATCTAAAAGAACTCAATCTCTTCTCAAAAATTTAATATTCGAGAAGGGATCTAATTTTATCTAGGATTTCATGTTTAATAATTGATATAATGATTAAATCTGCATTACAGTTCAAATAAAAAAACAAACCAGGTTTTGACACAATCCACATGGCTTGCTGTATTAGCCAACAAGCTAAAACTTTCCTTCACCTCAAAATTATGTAATTTCTTTCCTATTCTTAGGATCCTGGAATAATTTAGTTCACCACACCTTTGATCTTAAGTAAAAGTGCTAGATTTCTGGCCATGTTATTCTCTTTCATAGTGTTTCTAGAAATATGTCGCCCCATTTATTCCCATGTTTTCACTGGCAAGACTGAATCCATTGTAAAATAAACTTGATTATAATTTTATTTTATACTTTAGTTATATTACTTTGTGACTTGGGATGAAAACTAAAAGGAAGAGCAGATTAATAAGTTGGGCCACATTGTTGTAATTTAGGTTAATGTAACTCAAAATAGGATTAAACTTCCTATATTGAAAGATACATGTCAATTATTCATTGATGCTTGATGTATGGTAGTAAGGAGACAAAATCACCAAATGAAATGGTATAAGTTTAAACTCTTAAGTTCCCAAAGAAAATTTCCAAGGACTCACGTATCTGTTGTTTATCAATCAGATCAACTAACAAACACCTATTATGGGGAATCTCTATGGTAAATTCAATGGAGGACATCAACCAATATAAGATTATTCCTTCTGTTAAAGGACAGGGCACACATAAGATATTATGGAAAGTCAAATCTAAGAAAGTCTAGGTTTGAAGGTATTCAAGTGGTTGCTATAGAGTTAAGGATATCTGAAGTCTTGCTAAGGAGCACAAAACGTGATCCTTGTGCTCTGAGGGCATATAATCTAGTTTTAATTATATGCAAATAAAACCAGCTATGAGGCTGTATATTGCCAAGTAATAATCGAATAGAACAGATAAATGCTATAGAAAGTCACAGAAAGACCACATTGGTACTCTGCTACTCATGGAGTAGTCAGGCGAACCTTACCGCATGAGACATGAGACATCTAATAATGTCTAGAAGACAGGTGGAAATAATGTAATTAAAGTTTGGGAGAGAATGCTGGGTTAAAGATACAGACTTTGGAGTCACTTGCATAGAGGTGATAGACAAGCTTTCCAGGAGATACAGAGTAAGAAGGAAAAGGATTAAAATCTGAAGAAATAGTAAGACACTGTGAAAATAAGAACAGACATTTAAAAAAATTAAAATACAGTCATTAAAATAAAAATCTGGTGGACTGATGAATAGCTTATTAGATACAGATGAAGAGATATTAATAAATGGAAGATTGTTCTAAAGGAAGTTATACAGAAAGCAGCATGACAAATTGGGGATGAAAAGTGTGAAATAAGAAAAATGAGGATAAGTGAGAAAGTTCAATTTATTATCCAACAAGATTTTCAGAAAGCAAGATAAGAGAGAAGGAAAGAGACAGATTTGATGAGGTAATGGTAGATAATTTTCTAGAATTGATGAAATAATGTCTCAAAGTCAATAATCAGGAGTCTCAAGCAGAATAAATAAAAAGTAGTACACCTTAGGCACATTGCAGTAAAATTATAGTACTGCGAAGATGAAGATAAAATCTCAAAAGGAATCAAATATAAAAGACAGATTGCCTGCAAATAAATAACTATTAGATCAGCAATAGAGCAGCAACTGAGTTCTCAAGAAAAGTAGTAGGAGCCAGAAGTTAATTAAACGGTATCTTCAAAGGACTGAAGAAAAAGCCAATAAACTTAGAATTTAATGTGCAACTAAACTATCCCTTAAGAGTGCCCACAATGGCACTTTACAAAGACTGAAAAAAATTTACCTATCACAGACTGTCACTGAAAAGACTAAAATATTCATATCAATACATTGTTTAAAAATGTTCATACATGTTATATATGTATTCATATGTATTATATATATATATATGACACATATACAGTACATGTGAGAAGTAAGTTTATAAAAACAAGAATGAGAATGAGAAGCACCTAATTCAAAATAGGGATTATCTGTGGGAAAAGAGAAAAGAATGGATTTGGAGCTTCATTTTATTAAACTAGTGTAAATGAGCATTTTGTTATATTACTTTTAAGACTTTTTTTTGTCTATTTGAAATATATTTCAAAAGGGAGGAGAGAGTTTTAAGAAAAAGAATCATATGCAATATCAAATATTGTACCAGAAAATAAGAACAGGAAATTCCACAGATTTGGATACTGAAAGGCCACTGAATATGCTCCAGAGAATTACTTTCTTAGAAAAGGGAGAATGGAAACAACCTATTGAGCATGGCTTCATCTCCTCCTGTCATTTCTCCTCTGCTATTACAAGAAAGGAAATATCCTTTTTCCCCTCAAAGATCAGTTCTTTCCCCATGTGTCTGGATTCTACTTCTACTTTTTAGGACTCCCTCCCCGCCCTCTAAAAAAAAATTTATCCCTTTTCTTTCCTATATGCGTTTTCTCTCTTCCTTCAAATTCTTTACCAGCATTTAACATGCTATGTTGTTCCTGTTTTCAAACTCGTCCTTCAAATTGCTGCATAACCAAATACTGTCTCTATTCACTCTCATAGCCCTTTCCCAACCATTGTCTTATTTATCTCCTTCCCATGACAATCATCTTAAAAGAAATATCTCCATTAGTCTCTCAGTGTCCGTACCTCCTATTTGCCTCTGAAACTACTCTAATGTAGCTTGTTCCCTCTACAAAAATTATTGTTCTCCTTAAGATCACCAGTGATTTCTCTGTCTTGATCTTTTACCATTACTTGGTATTCTGCACCACTTCTTCCTCATTCATCATTTGAATAAGTGTAGCATTTATTCAGCATTTACCAGATGCCAGACACTGTATTAAGTACTCTATGTGCATTATTTCCTTCCTGAAACCTCTCTTCCTTTGGCTTCCATGACAAAAACTCCTCTGATTTTCCTTCTACTTCTCAAGTAGATATTCTCTTTTCTTTGCTCATTCTTATTTCTCTGGCTTTTAATAGATGAAGTTCTTTAAGGCATCATCCTTATTCTTCTACTCTTCGCACTTTATGTCACAGATAATTGCCTCCATTCATATACATCTATCTATATACAGATGACTCCCAATTTTATTTTCATTTTATCTATTAATATTTCAGCGCAGAATCTTTAAAAGATAAGAACTCTTGTTTTGGTTAAACATAACCACAATGTAATGATCACATCAAAAACAAAATTGACAGTAATTCCTTAATATTAGCAAATAACTAGTGAGAAACTTCAGTTGTCTCACATATATTATGAAATTTTATACATTTTAAAAATTCAGGTTCTAATCAAGTTACTCTTGATTGCAAACCTTTAGTGGTTTCTCAATATTCTTAGAATAAAGAACAAAATCTGTAACCTGTCATATAGACCCTGCATGGTTTTCCTGGCTTAACTACTTAGGCAGATCGATAGAATCAAATTTAGAGATGTAAAATGTTTCACATCTATTTTCTCGAGTTGACATCCAGCTGATAATGTTAAGTCAAAAAAAGAACAGAAACCATCATTATGAAATTTGCATCTTTTGGAGTTTGTTTTGACCAAAAGGATGGAGTTGAGAAATACTGATGAGGGAAATGATACAGGCTTGGCTCAGCTACGGTGGAGATGCTAATGGAAGAGCCTTGATAGACATCACCCTTGGATAGCCTATCAGGTATGCTTCACAGCAAACTCTCAGGGTTTGGGGAAAATCCAACAAAATTGAAATGGTTTTCTTTGTGATCCCTGGATGACTTTTACAAGGACAGACTGCCTAGACTGACCTCTTTGCTGTCTGCTAAAGATGTACAAACAAGACTCAGTCGCCCTAGACTCTAGATTTTTTCTCTCATAAGTACAGTTTTGCTTTTGTCCTTAACAACAGTCTAATGACTGTTTCCCTATATGTGAAAAATTTTGTTTGCAGATAACTAAATGTCTCTGAGTTATTCTTTGATAATAAAAGCTTGGTCTTACTTTCAGATCTGTTCTTTCTCCACTCTTTCTCACATTAATACCTCCATCTACTCAGTTGTTCAAGATAGAAATCTGGGAATATTTTCAATGCTTTCTTGTCCCTCACGCTTGCTCCCTTTCAATACCTAATTCATCACTAAGATATAAATCTACTTTCAAAATACATTTTGACCAACCTCAGAGGTGCCTTCCTTGAGTGGAACGAGTAGCTTAGTGGGTTTAAGAACATCTTCACTTTTCATTAAATTAAACTCTCTGAAACAAATTTTTTTCCTCAAGTCATATACCGCTAATGCTTTCTCTTTAATTATGAGAAAGTCTTCCCCCAATTGCTACAAACTATGAACATACTAGGGAAAATCATGTAAGAACCAACATGATTTGCTTGGTATATTGATGTTATTCCTTTTACCAATATCATATGATCTGTCAAGAAAAAAAGGCATTGTAGCAAAACAGACTGTATTGCACTGTTTTAAGGTAATGGGTTCCCATAAGACCAATAAAATGAATTAGAAATACCGCTTTGTCGTTATCTTGATAGTTAATTGGGCATGGGCTGATAACAATTTTTCTGAGCCTCAGTTTTTTAATCTGTAAAACTAAGATATTAACAATGCTTACTTTATATGGTTGCTGTGAGGATTAAATGAAATAATGCACATAAATGCCTAGTACATACTCAATAAAAGTACCAATTATTAGTATAAAAAAATACAACATGACAGTAACCACTATAGTCGGACCCCAAACCATCAATTGTTTAGGCTATTGAAATCCTCTCCCAATTGGTCCTAATTTTTCTCCCTACATTCACATTCATCTCCTTCCATTTCATTTCCCCATAGGTATCAGAGCGTTCTTTTAAACTCATATATTTTATCATATATCTCTCACTGTTTAAATATGTCAAATAGCTTCCACTATACCTGTGATACAACTAGGAATTCTGAATCCTTAACACTGGCCGACTCACAAGTCTCTGCTTATACCTCCGTAAGCTCATCTGGTACTACTGTCTCCCTTGTAACTATAGCCCCACTGCCTTTCATTCACTTCTTTGGGCAACAAACCTTTTCCCACCTCAGGGCCTTCACACATGCTGTTCCCTCTGTCATAAATCTCTGTTGCTATTTATTCTTTGGAAGTTGACTCATATATCGCTTCCTCAGACAGGCCTTTCCTGGACTCCCTACTAAATTAAGGATTCTCTTCTAAAGTTCTTCATTGCTCTAAACACTATTTATAATTTTATTAATTTATATAATGATTTGTTTAATAACATTCCCCACTATTCTATGAATTCCAAAAGGATAGTGATTATATCTGCTTTTTAAAAATTCTGTATAAATGCCTGGAACATAGCAGGCACTACTTATTTTGAACAAATGAATGAATGAGATAAGGTATGTGGAAGCAGTTAGTACAGTGCCTGACATATAGCCACTACTCAAGTTGATTTTTATTTTTTATTTTAAGGATTTACATTAGATACTGGTCTTTCATTTAAAGAAATGTTATTCTTTTTGAAAAAAAATTTTAAATCTTTTGAGTGACTGCTCATCATTCCACTAGATGTCAGGCTAACCTTAAAAGTTAATACTATAAAATTAAAGTACTGTTGTTTATCATTCCAGTGTTCAGTTGAGCTGTTAGATGATTCCTGTATCTTTAATTTAATGGAGACATATAATTTAATGGAGAAATAATAACGATTGTGGATGCTCTGTGATTGTATATCGAGTACCGATAATATAATTCTGTTGTGCTGTAGAAGATTTAAAGAGATCTTGGGTTCTTTATCAAAGTATTGAACTCTATCAGTAATAAAATATTTATGTACTGTAATAATAAGATAATAATAGCTGCTAATATTTATTTAGCACTAACTACATGCCAAATACTTTGTTGAGTGCTTAACTGTTTGGTTTCATTCAATCTAATAAATTAGAACAGTAACTAAAAGTATCTCAATTAATAAAATAATCCTCTGCGATAAATAGTATTACTAACCCCGTTTCAAAAACAAGAGGTTAAAGAGGTTAAGTAGCTGTTCTTAAAAACACTAAAAGAAATAGTATAGCATATTAAAATTGCTTATTTATAAAAATATTTATTTATGAAAGAATCAAGATATTTTAATAGTGGGAGACTTGTCAACCTTCCTTACTGCTTGAAACTAAGGATTTTGTTTGTGTGACAGCTAAATAAATGATGGTGTTTAGTAGAAAAGATTAGGATGGTAGTGGAAAGAGCATAGATTTAGAATTAGACAGACATTGGTTTGCGTCTTAGTATCACCATTTACTAGCTGTAGTCTGATTTTGGGCAAGTTATTTCACATCTTTGAGCCTAAATTCCCTTATCCGTTAAGTGGGGATGTAATAAAATGCCTGCTTTACAGTCCTGAAGTAAAGGTTAAATAGGAAAATATACAAAAAGTTTCTACTACAGTGGTATGTAGTAAGTTATAATTCACTAAGTCATAGTTTTTATTATTTTTGTTATCAATATTAATCTAAGAAAAACGGATGTTAATTTTGTGAATACTACGGGCAAAAACCCCTCATATTTTGGTCACGGCAAATAGAAATGTCAAGTTCATAATTGAATGACTTAAAATTTATCTATGGGAAGTTTACATGCAAAGATGAATGATTTGACTTTCAAAATTATTGGGAATATTTTCATGGAGGAGCTAAGAAGTAAGAGCATATGTCTTGTACTTAGTCAACATTTTTCAAGTACCTTTGGTATGATAATAAAAGAGATAGAGAGATGAGATTCACTGTCTTCTTTCCATGTTTATTATGTACTAATAAACATGGAAATATAATATTAATACGTTATTAATATAATACATTATTTCTTGCTTAGAATCCTTTAATAGCCTCCAAATTCATCTCTCTATTTCAGTCTCCTTTACACAAGATTGAAAAATGAATACTCCTAAAAGTACAGCTCAAACCATATCAGGACTTGCCCCAGCATCTGCAGTTTATACTGCCTACCAAAGTAAGTATACATTAATGTTGGTTAGTCACGTTTTAGACTATTTCCCTCATTTTGACTCTGTGATATGCCCCGGTATATATCCAGAGCTGGATCAAGATATGTGCACACACAAACTGATCTCTCTAATTAAAGTTTATATTTTTAAAAATTTATAAATTTATTTAATAGGGCTGGAGTGAAATAGACCGTTCTTTTATCTTATAAAAAATATTTAAAATTAGGAAAAAACAAAGAATAATACGAATATAATATTCCTCTGATATAGAATAACTATTGTTAATTTATTATTATATCTTGGATTAAAAAATATTATTTTTTCTTTATTAAATTTATTGGAGTAACATTGGTTAATAAAATTACATAGGTTTCAAGTGTACAGTTCACTAATATGTCATATGTATATTGCATTATGTGTTAACCGCCCAAATTTTAGTTCTCTTCTATCACCTTATACTTGACCCCCTTTACCCTTATCTACTTCTCCCTTTCCACTTTCCCTCTGGTAACTACTAAACTGTTGTCTGTGTTCAGGAGTCTCTGTTTGTCTTGTTCATTTGTTGCTTTCAGTTTTTTATCCCCATATGAGTGAAATCATGTGGTTCTCCACTTTTTCTCTCTGACTTATTTGGCTTAGCATGATAATCTCAAGACCAAACCATGTTGTCACAAATGTCAGTATTTTATCATTGCTTATGGCTGAGTAGTATTCCATTGTATATATGTATCACATCTTCTTCATCCTGTCATCTATCGATGGGCATGTTGGTTATTTCCATATGTCGGCCACCATGAATAGTAAACACTGGGGTACATATATCTTTGTGGATAATAGTTTTCAAATTTGGGGATAGATACCCAGAATAGGGGTTGCTGGGTCAAATGGTAATTCTGTTATTAATTCTTTGAAGAACCTCCATACTGTTTTCCATAGAGGCTGTACCAATTTACATTCCCACCAGCAGTGTATGAGGGTTACTTTTCCCCCCACAGCCTCTCCAACACTTGTTATTACTTGCCCTGTTGATGATAGCCATTCTAACAGGTGCGAGGTGGTATGTCATTGTGGTTTAGATTTGCATTTTCCTAATAGCTAGTGAAGTTGAGCATCTTTTCCTATGTTTGTTGGCCATCTGTATATCTTCTTGGGAGAAGGGTCTATTCACATCTTTTGCCCATTTTTAAATTGGATTGTTTGGTTTTTTATTTGTTGAGTTATATGAGTTTTTTGTATATTTTTAGATATTAACCCCTTATCAGAGGTATTGTTTGCAAATATCTTTTCCCATTTAAATAGTGGTTTCTTTATTTCATTGATGGTTTCTTTTGCTGTGCAGAAGCTTTTTAGTTTGATATAGTCTCATTCATTTATTTGTGCTTTCACTTCCCTTATGTTTGAGGTCAAATTCATGAAAACCTCTCTAAATCCAAGGTCCATGAACTTAGTACCTATATTTTCTTCTATATAAGTTGTTGTTTCAAGTCTTATATTTAGGTCTTTGGTCCGTCTTGAGGTAATTTTGGTGTATGGTGACAGATTGCAGTCTAGTTTCCTTCTTTTGCATATGGCTTTCTAATTTTCCCAGCACTATTTATTGAAGAAGCCTTCCTTTCACCATTGTATGTTTTGGGCTCCTTTGTTGACAATTATTTGCCCACATATATGGGGGTTTATTTTTGGGTTCCCAATTCTGTTTCATTGATATGTGTCTATTTTTCTGCCAATACCATGCTTTTTTGATTGTTTTCACTTTGTAGTATAATTTGAAGTCAGGCAGTGTAATACTTCTGGACTTGTTCTTTTTCCTCAGGATTGCTTCGGCTATTCGGAGTCTTTTGTGCTTCCACACAAATTTGATAATTTTTTGTTTTATTTCTTTTAAGAATGCCATTGGGATTTCGATGGGGGATTGCATTAAATCTGTGTAATGCCTTAGGGTAATAGGATCTTTTTGACTATGCTGATTCTTCCAATCCATGAACATGAAATATCTTTCCATTTCTTTGTGTCTGCTTCAATTTCTTTTAATAATGTCTTAAAGTTTTCAGCATATAGGTCCTTCACATGCTTCGTTAGGTTTATCCTTAGGTATTTTATTCTTTTTGTTGCAATTGCAAAAGGAATTGTTTTTTTAAATTTCTTTTTCTGAAAATTTATTGTTTGAGTGCAGGAACGCTATAGATTTTTGTATATAGATTTTGTGTCCTGCAAATTTACTATATTTATTGTTTCTAATAGTTTTTTTGGTGGAGTCTTTAGGGTTTTCTGTATAGAGAATCATGTCATCTGCAAAAAGTGACAATTTGACTTCTCCATTTCCAATTAGTATGTCGTTTATTTCTCTCTCTTGCCTGATTGCTCTAGCTAGGACTTCCAACACTATATTGAATAAGAGTGGTGAAAGCGGACAATCTTGTCTTGTTGCCGATCTTAGAGGAAAGGCTTTTACTTTTTGACCATTAAATACGATGTTAGCTAAGGGTTTGTCATATATGGCCTTTATTATGTTGATGTACTTTTCCTGTATACCCGTTTTATTAAGTGTTTTAATTATAAATGAATACTGTATCTTGTCAAAGGCTTTTTCTGCATCTATTGATATAATCATATGATTTTTATCCTTTTCTTTATGTGGTGTATCACATTAATCGATTCCTGTATGTCGAATCATCCTTGTGCCCCTGGAATGAAGCCCCCTTGATTGTGATGTGTAATCTTCTTAATGTATTGTGTTCAATTTGCTAGTATTTTGTATAGGATTTTTGCATAGGTATCCATCAGTATTGGTCTGCAGTTTTCTTTTTGAGTGTTATTCTTACTAGGTTTTGGTTTCAGGGTAATGTTGGCCTCATAAAATGAATTAGGAAGTACTTCCTCTTCTTCACTTTTTTGGAAAGAGTTTGAAAAGAACAGGTATTAAGTCTTCTCTGAATGTTTAGTGGAATTCACTAGTGAAGCTATCTGGTCCTGTACTTTTACTTTCTGGTACTGGACTTTTACTTTTGGAGAGCTTTTTGATGATTGTTTCAGTTTCCTTATTGTTGATTGGTCTATTTAAATTTTTCATTTCTTCGTGATGCAGTCTAGCAAAGTTTTATATTTCTAAGAACTTGTCCATTTCTTCTAGGTTATTTTTTTAAATTTTTTATTATTATTTATTATTATTTATGCCTACAGCACCTGGTCTTCCTAGGTCTTCCTAGGTCTCCCACCCAACTACTAACCAGGCCCGACCCTGCTTATCTTCTGAGTCAGATGTCAGGCTTGTTCAGGATGGCATGGCTGTAGACCATGGACCGCGGCTCCACTGGGATGTGAACCTAGGACCTTCTGCGTGTGAAGCAGACATGCTAACCGCTACACAATGGAACCACGTCCTCTTTTAGGTTATTGAATTTGGTGGCATATCATTTTTCATAGTATTCTTGTATGATACTTTGTATTTTGGTGATATCTGTGATAACTTCTCTTTCATTTCCAATTTTATTTGTATCCTTTCTCTTTTTCCCTAGTGGGTCTAGTCAGGGGTTTCTCAACTTTATCATTTCAGAGAACGAGCTCTTTGTTGCATTAGTTTTTCCATCGCCATTTAGTTCTCGATTTTATTTAATTCTGCTCTAATTTTTATTATTTCCTTTCTGCTGACTTTGAGCTTCATTTGTTCTTCTTTTTCTAGTTTTTTAAGGTGTAATGTTATGTTGTTTATTTGGGATCTTTCTTGTTTCTTGAGCTAGGCCTGAGATATGAACTGTCCTCATATTACTGCTTTTCTGTATCCCCAAAGTTTTGACATATTATATTTTCATTCTTATTTGTTTCTATGTATTTCTTGATCTCCTTTTATTTCTTCTATGACCTAATCGTTCCTTAGTGGCGTGTTGTTTATTCTCCATGTATCTGTGATTTTTCCTGCTTCTTTTTGCAGTTGATCTCTGGTTTCAAAGCATTGTGGTTAGAGAACATGCTTGGTATGAGTTCAGTCTTCTTAAATTTGTTGAGGCTGGTTTTGTGTCCAAACATATGGCCTATCCTTGGGAATGTTTTATGTGCACTAGAGAAGAATGTATAATCTGGTGTTTTGGGATGAAAGGCTCTGTAAATGTTGATTATGTCTAATTGGTCTAATGTGTCATTTAAGGCTGATAATTCCTATTGATTTTCGTTTGGATGATTTATCCATAGCTGTCAGTGGGGTATTTAGGTCGTCTACTATAATTGTATTTTTGTCAGCTTCTCTCTTTAGTTCTCTTAGTAGATGCTTAAGTATTATGTCTTAATAATTAAGTAGTTAGTAGCTGATAAGTGTTATGTCTTCTTGATGTATTGGCCTTTTTATCGTTATGAATTATCCATTTTTGTCTTTCATTACCTTTTTTATCTTGAAGTTTATTTCATCGGACATAAGTACGGCTATACCCGCTTCTCTCTGGATGCCATTTGCATGAAGAATCATTTTTCACCTTTTCACTTTGAGTCTATATTTGTCCTTGCAGCTAAGATGTGTCTCGTGAAGGCAGCATATGGTTGAGTTTTGTTTTTTGATCCAATCTGCTACTCTGTGTCTTTTTATTGGTGAATTCAGTCTATTTATATTTAGGGCGATTATTGAAATATGAGATTTTCCTGTAGTCATTTTATCTTTACTTTCTGGTAGCTCGGTGTCTCCATTGTTTATTTGCCCTTATGTTTCTGTTATTTTTATTTGGTGGTGTTTTATGGTTTTTCCCTCTGTTCCCTTTGTTTTATGTTATGTGTCTCAGTTCTGGATTTTTTTTTGTGTGTGGTTACCATTGAGTTTATATAAAGGAAAGTTATATGTATATACAATAGTTCTTTATTTCCTGCCGGTACCTTATCTCCATTCCCCTTTGCAGATTCGGATCTTTACTCCTTCCCTTTTTTCTAATTTTTGTTGTCTCAAATTATCCCTATTTATGCTGTACATTCATTTCTAAGTTGCAGTAGCTATTGTCTTCTCTTTTTAAAGTGTTTTTTTTTGTTTTGTTTTTGTTTTTTACCTTGAACAATTATGTAATATTTAAGCTTATAATGCCCTGTTCTTAATTAGGGTTGCACTTTCCTGCTTCTGTCTGCCTGTTAGTCATCTTACTAATAGTTACATATTATTTTGTCTTTTTGTTTCAGGTAGAATGACCCCCTTCAATGTTTTCTATAATGTAGGCCTTATGGAAAATTCCCTCAGCTTCTGTATGTCTGAAAAGTTCTTTATTTCTCCTTCATGTCTAAAGCAGAACTTTGCTGGATATAGTATTCTTGGCTGGTAATTTCTCTCTTTCAACAGTTTAAATATTTGATTCTACTTCTTCCTAGCTTATAAAGCTTCTGCTAAAAAATCTGATAATACTCCAATGCATTTTCAGTTATAAGTTATTGTCTTCTTTTTGCTGGCTGCCTTGAGAATTGTTTTTCATTAACTTTTGACAGTTTTAATATAACATGCCTTGGAGAAGGCCTTTTTGAATTGAGATAATTAGGTGTTCTGTTTGCTTCTTGGATTGGAGGATCTAGTTCTTTCCATAGGTTTGGCAAGTTCTCCTCGACTATTTGTTCGAATAGGCTCTCTGTTGCTTTCTCCTTGTCTTCTCCTTCTGGTATACCCACAATTTATATGTTGCTTTTCTAATGGTGTCAGGTAGTTCTTGGAGAGTTCTTTCATTTTTTTTTTTTCACTCTCATGTCTCTCCATTTGCATCATTTTCAGATTTCTGTCAACGATATCAGTAATTCTTTCCTCCATCTAAGTTGTATTCCCTAAACTTACTATTTCATTCTTCATTTCTTTTATTGAGATTTTCAGCTCCAGAAATTGTATTTAATTCTCTTTTTTAAAAAGTTTCAATGGCTTTGATAAAGTATTACTGATATTTATTGACTGCTTCTGAGTTTATCAAACTGTCTGTCTGAGTTTTCTTGCATCTCGTTGAGTTTTTTCAGATGAGCAATCTTGAATTCTCCATCTTTTAAATTGCATATTTCTATATCTTTAAGTTTATTTTCTGGAGATTGTTCATTTTCTTCCTGAGCAGCCTTGTCACCTCGGTCATTCATGAGTTTTGATGGATTATTTCTATGCCTAGGCATTTAGGGGAATGAACTCTACTTTTTAAAGAATGTTTATTATTATTAAGAGTGATCCCTCTTTAGTAGGTTGATAAGAAGTGGTTTCTCTTTTGTTTTCCTGTAGGTGGCACACAGACCTCTTGCACTACCCGGGCCTTCCAGATCTCTATTGCGTGGCAAAAAAAAGATGCCCTCTATTCTCTGGGGAAGTGTATGTTTCCTCTGTGACCAGGTCACCGCAGTCCCAGGGCTCCATTCCCATGGGAGAATGTGGTGGGTAATGGGATTCTGAACCCCTAAAGAGCCCCTGAAGCCCCGGGGCTGCCCCAGCAGCCTCATGTAGTGTTGTGTTCCCTGAGGTACTCCCATGCCTCCCCCAGGATCATCCTAGATGTGTGGGGTTAGGTGGGTTGGGAGAGGCCACTATTATGCCTGTGGTTTTGTTATCCCAGTAATGGAGACTGCCAAGTCTCAGCCTCCTCGCCTCAGTATCTCCACTCTTGTCACTGAGACCAGCTGCAATGTGTGTCTGCCACTCAGAAGCTGTATGCTCATTTCCTGAGGCTACAAACTTTCTGCTCTGTAGCCTGACACTTGCTTCTGCAGTCTCTCTTCTGTCCCCCACCTAGCTATGGGAGCATGTGGGGAGGTGAGCTCTTGGGAGTGTAGGGAAGGGGTCCAGGCTCCAGTTCTCTGCTTTCTAGAACACAGTTGTCACACCTCTGTATTCTGTCTCTGCCCTGGTCTCTGCCCTGATCACTGAGTTCCACCATAGTATATGCTGGCCACTCAGGCAAGAATGCTCAGGGCTACAGAGATGCACGCTGCAACCTGATTCCTTCCCTCTTCCCGAGTCTCACAGGGAGCTCCAGGCTGCATCCTTGGCAGCTGTCTCTGCTCTTCTTCCTTTCCTCCTCCCTTGCTTGCCTGATTAACCCACCTTCAGATGTTTTGATGAGCAGATCTCTCAGAAGTGTTTGTGTGTTCGGCTGTGGATGATTCTGTTAGATTATAGCTGTTTAAATTTGCTGTAATTTCAAGGGGAGAGATCAGGGGGACCCCTTATGCTGCCATACTTCTGATGTCACTTGGATTTTTTTCTAAAAGACTGAAACATTAGTAAGTTTAAGCCTTAGGGAACTGGACTAACACGTCCAGTCCCGTTAGCCTTTCTACCCTTGGTGAACCTTCCTCTATAAAGGGTTTAATATATCTCCTGGCTAAACAACTTTTAAAATAGTTTTATCTGTGTTTACAAATAAATATAGTATATTTTGTGTGGTTTTAATTTATGCACATGATGTCATACTATACCTATTTAGAGTTTTCCTTATTCAATACTATATATTTGAAATCTGTTTAATATAGAATAGAGATAAATAGACAGATATAATCAATTTCTTTTAGCTGTTGTCTAGGCCCATCTCATGAATACACTACATTTTATCAAGTCCTCGGGATACGTAGATTGTTTCCTGTTTTCATTCTTAAAAACCATGTTGTACTGAATGTCTTCATATCTCCTGGAACACAAATATGAGAGTTTCTCTAAGGGATATACCTATAAGTGTGTGCATATTATTTTATTTTACTAAATACAACCAAATTGCTTTCATCAAGAAGTCCCTATTTCCTTCTATTTTCACCAATACTTGATAGATATTATTATTAAAAGGAAATAGTATCTTCTTATTATTATGATTGTTTTTTTAATCTTCATTTCTCTGGTTATCTTCAAGACTGAGACTCTTTTCCTAAGGTGATTGGCCTTTTAATTTTCCTTCTTTGTAAACTGGCTGTTCATGTTCTTTGTGCATTTGTTTTGTTGTGTTGTTGATATTCCCCCCTTTTTTACTGAGTCTGAAAATATCTGCTTCCTATTTGACAAAATTTTAGTGTCTGTAAATTGTTTTTTTCTGTCTGCTATCTCAATTTTACATGTAATCAAAATCAAAATAATTGAAATCTTCTTAATATTGAATATTTAAATACATGAATGTGATGAATTTCATTTATTCAGATCTTTAAAACTGTTTTTTAGTAATATTTTATAGTTTTCTGCATAAAGTTTTTCTGAATTTTTGGTTAGATTCTTTTTCTTAGTTATTTTATTGTTTTGTTCCTATTATGAATGAGAATTTTAAAAATTACTATTTCTAATTTATTTGCTTATAAATAGGAACACTGAATTTCATACATTAAGTTCTCATATTCATATTCTTTTGTTTGCATCTCTCAGGATTTTCTATGAAGATTATTATAGTTTTCAAATAGTGACAGTTTTGTCACTTTATAACACTCATAATTATTATCTTGTCTTTTTACATTGCTTAGGGCCTCTAGCATAATATTGACTAGTAGCAATGCTAGCAGGTATTTTCGTGCATTCCTGACTTTAATGAGAATGCTTCTAATGTTTCCTTTAAATTATGATGCCTGGTATAGAATTCTCTGGATACTCCTTAAAGTTCCATTCAAATCTCAATTCTTCACATTTTTCTTTTAAAAAGAATCACACTAGGTAGTTGAATGTATCGAATGCCTTTTGTGCATCTATTAAGATACTAATTTTTCTCATTTAATTTATTAATATGGTGAATTGCATTGATAGTGCCTCTTTTTGGTATTATTAATAGTTTTAAGTTTTTAGTATTATTAGTTCGTTTGTTTTATTTGGAACTCAGGTACAGAATTCAAATAACAATTATCCTAAATTATTGATACACTATCATCATTGGTCCATAACTCCTCTATTGCAGTAGTTCCCAACCTTTTTGGCACCAGGGACTGATGCTCCTATGAGAATCTAATGCCTGATGATCGGAGGTGGAGCTGAGGCTGTGATGCTAGCTCTGGGGAGTGGCTGCAAGTACAGATGAAGCCTTTGATGACTCTCTCATGGCTCACCTCCTGCTGTGCGGCCCAGTTCCTAACAGGACATAGACCCTACTGATTCATTGCCCGGGGTTTGGAGACCCCTGCTCTATTGTACCATTTTACTTATTTATACTTTCATTAATATATTTTATTATTTTAATATATTTTATTTTCATTACTATGTTCCATTTCTCATTTTCTCAAAGGCTTTTACTTTAATATGTTTGTTATGTATCCTGGTAAAATAAAGTGTTATTTTTTGAGTCTATGTGTTAATTTATATAGTCTTGTCTTACAGATCTTACTTTGTGTTTCAACTTGTTTCACTAAATATACATGTTTGTGCTGTATATGTATCTACTGCTTTGGTTCTAAGAGTAGCGTAGTATTCTAGATTATGTACCCATTGCATTTAGTTATCCATTTCCCTAGCTGTGAAGCCCTAAAGTAACTTTCAGCTTTCTGCAACTAAAAAATAACAGTGTGATAAATATCCTCATATAGATCGCCTTTTGAGTCCTGTACTTATTTCTTTGATGTTCATATCCAGGCGTGTGATTGTTGGAGCATGGGATAATATGTATACTGAATTCATTAAGTACTATCAGATTATTTTCCATAATATTGCTTCGGTTATACTCCTGTCAGTAGAGGATGAGAAATATTATTTCTTTATATTCTTACCTACAATTAGTGTTACTTGATTTTTAATTTTTCATAATCTGATGGATGTTAAGGCATATCTCAGTGTTATTGCAATTAGCATTTCTAATTCTAGTGCATTTCTCTGATTTTTACAGTTATTTGCCAGTGAGCTTCCCTTTAAATGATTTGCTTACTTATATCCTTTGCTTGTTTTTCTATTGCAGTCACCTATCTCTTTCATATTTCATATTTGCAGCTGTTCTTTGTACATGCCTTATATTAATTCCTTAGCAGGTTTTAAGTAATGTAAATATCTTCTCTGGTCTGTTAACTGTTAATTTTTCCTATGATGTTATTTGTGAACAGATGTTCTCAATTTTGATATATATAAACCCAGAAGAGTTGGCATTTTTTTCTTTCAACACTTTAAATGTGTCACTTCACCCTCTTCTTGCTTGCATGATTTCTGAAGAGAATTCTACTGTAATTATGATCCTTTTCCTGGAGTTTTTGACTCTAGATCAGCCACACTGAGCCTGTCAATTCATCATTTATAGATTATGTTCCTACTGGTACTGGGTTCAGTGGCAGGCTTTTGTTTCTGGTAAGCTGGGATTCTCTGTATTTGTCTGCCCTTCCAGTTTTGGGAGCAGCAGGTTGTGGCGTGAACTTCATTTCTGATGGATCTAAGAATTGTTGATTTTCAGTTATTCAGCCTTTTTTCTTGCCATGACGATGGGAGTGATGACTTCCAAGCTCTTTACATCATACTGGCATTAATGATTTTTTATAAATTGATTTTGTGTCTGGTAACTTTACAGAACTCTCTTATTAAATGTTTCAATTATTTGTTAATTCTATTGGATTTTCTGTCACCTATAAATAATTACAGTTTTGTAACTTTTCCCTCAATTATTATATCTTCTATTCCTTTTTTTTTCCTTCCTGCATAGGAATCTTACTTTTTTCAGTGACTACTAAAGGTCTAGAAATCATTTCTGAGTATAGCCACCATGTAGATGGGAATAAATTATCTCCTGACCCTTTGAGACTTTAATAATCAGCAATATATATTTTTATGATTTATAGACTCTTAAGTGATTTATTTTCCTTGGAATTTAGAGTTCTTTCTCTATGGCGTCTAATTTCCCATCCCTCCTTGAATATTTAATGCCCTTTTTCTTGATTTTTAAACGATCGGGATTTGGACCTTCAGGTTCAGAATATCAGGTTAATGAAGTTTTCAGATGTTTCATTTTTAATGAAGAATGGTGGTTGAATTATAATATAATTTTATTCATGTATTGAGATGATAATATATTTTTTCTTTTTTATCTGTTAATGTGATGAATCACATTGATTTTCTAATATTAAACCATCTTTGGATTCCTGGGATAAATTCAACATGGCCAAAATATGTTATTATTTTTTATATGTTTTTCTAGCTTGCTTATATTTTTTTATTTTTTTTCTCACTCTTCCAGATGTATCATATAGCTATCTTCCTCCTTTCAGACATTCAAAGAATTTTAGAAATCTTCCTGTCTGTAAGCAAAGGACTTTTTTCTATTATAAACTGCCACTCTCTGCCTCTCTGTCTCTGTCTCTGAAAAAAATCACACCATTGCTATATTAATAGCTTAATTTACATTTTATTAGATAGTTTACAAATTCTGTTGACATGATACAGTTAATTTCCTGAAATGCTCTATGTTGATTCAGATCACTGTTAATGACTGGTTTTCATCATTTCAAGTCCTCATAATACCATCTGCACATCATAGTTTGTGAATTTTTAAAAATTTGTTTATATTAATTAGTTTCAAGTATATAGTATATTTGTTAGATATCTATATAGTTCGTAAAATGATCTCCCAATTGCTCCCTTCCTCCCCGACCCTCCACCTAGCCAATGTATTAATGCTAACTGCATTCCCTATGCTGTGCTTCCCATCCCCGTGACCATCTATCAGCTACTAATTTGTACTCCTTTAATTGTGAATTTTTTTAAATGTAATGTGTCACATTTGGATTTCTCCGATGGTGTGAAAATACTTATTAATTTGTTTAACAAGTATTTATTGACTATCTACTATGTGTCAAGCAGTATTCTAGGTGCTGAGTATACAGCAGTGAAAAAAAATCCCTGCCTTGATGGAACATTTTGATTTTACTCTTAGGACCTAATAATGGTCTCAGAACATGAGTAGGAGTTTATTGAGATGTTCCACGATTTATACAAAAAGCATTCTTGCTGTCTGTCATTTCATGCCTGGAGTCAAAACTTTGATATACTACTTTTAATCAATTATAAAACAGCAAATTTGACCTCTTTACTGCTTTACTGAAAAGTTTTTATTGTCCTTTGATTACGGTTTATGTAAACATAAAGTATTCATTCATAATCAAGAGTAAAACCTAAATAATTCTAGTATAAAATTAATTCTATTGTGGATACATAAATATTTTTCAAATGGTTTGGATAAATTGATTTTGTTGATATAGCAAGTGAATTTGTGGCATACTCTAAAAATGTTTCTTTAAAAGCCTGTAAGTATAAACATGCATCTTCTTTTAACATTGTTAATAAATGGATTTTTCGCAGATAGGAAATGGCATATTCATTTTGATATACATTTAGCAATTAGTATTAATGAACTGAATAATTAGGAAATTCACTTTTGTACATTTTTACAAAGAGTTTTGTAATAGCAGAGAACAGCAAATTAAATTCTAAATAACTGTTCATGAAATATGTATAACATTGAATTTTAGTTCTAATATATTTTCTAGCTTAAAATATAGATAAAATCACAGCAAATCCCCAAATTGCAAAACTGATTGCAGAAATTTTGGTACTCAGAGCAGGGACACTGGATTCTTGTGGAGGAATAAACTTGTTTGCTTGCGCTATGTTAGAAATTTCTGAGGTGAGATTGGCTTCATTGATGGTTTGAATTGCAATATATAATTGGGTACCATTTTCTATTTTAAAAAGTTCTTGTTTAAATTCAAAATTTTCTATTGAGCCAGCCTCCTTGGGTATCAGACTAGAAATATTCACTAAAGTCGCATTGTCAAAATTTTCTTGGAGATCCAGGAGATACTTACTTATTCTTATAATGTAGCTTTTGGCTGAAAAACAAATAGACACTTCATGTATATTAAAATCACTAGGCTGCCTCAATACCACCACACTACCTTACATTTAGGGCCCTATCAGAAATGCAACTAGGTTTTGGTTATGGAAATCCCAGTTGTAATTTGTGTCTGGTTATTCCATCTTCTTTATTTTAAGAAGAAGTACGTGAACAGTTTTTATCTAGCCATCTAATCACAAAAAATTTCATTCAAAATTATATTGCACTAAAAATCAGAATCTAAATTTCTTTTTGTAAATATAAATATAAAGAGCTGAATTCACTTTTAACTTAGAACTAGGAACACAGTAATGTTTGTTTGAGTATAGCAAAGACATTCAGTACCCCACATCTGCATTATTTCTCATTAAGTTGAGAGAGGGAGTGATAGGAAGGGAAAGTAAGAGAGCAGATAAACAAGAGAACAAGAGTCAGAGACAGTGATAAGTATAAAGGGCAAAAGGAGCAGAGAGCCTATGATATGTACTAATTATAATGTGCTTAGGAACCAGGAAGACTTTGATTGGCACCTTAATTCTACTACTTTATAGCTGTGTAACAAAGAATAATTTATTTAATCTTTTTTACCTTCAATTTTGTTATCTGTAAAATAGAGATTCAGTCAGTCAATTCATTCAACAAATATTTATTGAATGCCTACTATTCTAGAAGTGAGAATTATAGATAGTCATGCAGGAAAAGTGTTTAGCACAATGTTTTGAACTTAATAAATATTTGAAGTATTAGCTATTATAACTGTAATTTTATCAAGAAAGGAAAGGAAGATGCTAACATAAATGATTGATTCCAAAATGATTTTAGAAATCTACCAGAGCTAGCAATATAAAAATATGTTTTCACATTATGAAATGCCATAAACAATAAAACATCAAATGTCTCTTTTTGAAGTGATGACTTTTATTTTTTTAATGAAAGGTTGTAGAAATTATAAGTGTGTGGTAAATTACTGATTTAGTAGTTTTCAAAAAATTCAAGCCCCCTGCCTTCACATTCTAGTTTTTCAATAAATAAGCCTTGTTGATCCTTTCTACTACTCTTCACACCCACCCTGTGTTCAATTCTATGTATGTATGTATGTATGTATGTATGTATGTATGTATCTATCTATCTATTTATTTATCTATCATGTATCTATCATCTAGCTATCATCTATCTATCTATCTATCTATCTATCTATCTATCTATCTATCTATCTATCTATCTATCTATCTATCATCATGTATCTATCATCTATCTATTCATCCCTCCCTTAATTTAATTCAAATATTCCATTGCAAAATTTTTCTTTCGTGACCTTAATCATATTATTTGATCATATTATTCTCTCCCTGTCATGACTCCCTGGAATGTGCCTCCCCTCCCTATCCAAATTATTTTTATTTTTCAAGGTCTGATACAGGGCCTGACTTCATGAAGTCTTATTCATGTATTTCATCTACCCTAATGCCTCTCTTCTATGATCTCTGATTGCACAAAATGAGTTTCCCAGATTGTTTTATGCATGTTCAATTTATCTTTTCAATTAGATCATATTTTTCTTGAGGGCAGAGACTATCTTTTATACTCCTTTCGTATCAGCTATAGTGTGTGGTACTCTTAGGTATGTGTTTGACCTTAATTACTTGTTGGCCAACAATACAGTTATTATGTTCATTCCCCAAATGATGGAATTAGAGAATCATAAAATGCTAGAATTACATCTGTTTGTTTTAGTAATTCTAGGTCATCTGTTCTAATTTAGATATTTGACTATATGAAAATTGGGTCCCAGAGAATTTAAGTACTTCATTTGAGATTAGATAGATATTAACTTATTCTTTAAGATACTAATACTACTTACTTTTGCAATGCCTCAGGGCAACATTTGATAACAACTACAACCTCTTCCCATTTGTCACAAGGAAAGAGATTAGATTCCACCTATTCTAGGCATTTGTGGTTAAACACAGTGAAGTACTTTCTCTTCTAGTGTCCTTATATAATGCATTCTTCCTTCTTTTAGTTCTTATAATCAGCCTGAGGGACATTTATTATGAACCCAATCTTGAACTGAAGAGTTGGTCTTGACTGAATTGAATTTAAAACAAAACATTTGGTCAGGCAATTTCATATGTGGCTTTTCCAATGGAAGTGTTGTTTCTTTTTCGTCTCCTTCCTTCCTTCCTTCCTTCCTTCCTTCCTTCCTTTCTTCCTTCTTCTTCTTCCTTCCTTCCTTCCTTCCTTTCCTTCCTTCCTTCCTTTCCATACATTTAAATGTGATAGCATAGAAAAAATAATGTTTTCAGAAGCTGTTATAAGAGTTTTCAACATTAAAGTAGAAAAGAGCTCTTTGTGTCTGTGCTATGTTTGGCTTTAGAATGATTTTTTTCCTTGTATAATGATGATAAAAAGAAATATAGCTTTGAAAAATGCTATATAGGAAATGAAAGATTAAAAAGCATCTTTTCTATTGAGAATATAGAGTGAGGAATTTATTGTAACCCAGGAGAAGAGTACTGAACATGTGGCTTTTTAGCACTGATAATCCCTGAGGTATTGTGTATATTGATGATACTGCATATTGTTTTCATTTTTCTAACCTAAAAGGAAAATAGCAATTTCGGCATTATCTCAAAAGCATCTACCAGTCTGGCACAATACTGGAATATGGTAGGCATTCAATAAATACTAATGAAATTCAGTTAAATTTAAAGTAAAGATAAAAATGGTTTAAACTTTCTGGAATGAGCGTAATTATTATAAGAAACTTTGAATGAATGAGATATTTGGCCTTGAAGTTTATTCAAACTCCATGACCAAATCTCTCAAACTAGTTGTATTTCTCTGTATGTGATCCTTTCTCTCTTCATGGGATACCTTCACTTACTTGGCTAACTTCTCTCATTCTTCAAGACTTAGGTCAGGGATAGTCTTCCCTGGGAAGCCTTTTAAGATATACTTTGTGGTCTTACCTCCAGCCAGGAATTTGTGGCCTTCCAGTGTGCTGTCATATCCTTCTGTGCTTACAACAGCATATCTCTTATCACATTATGTAAAATAATGTTTACTTGCATAAAGTGTCTTCTGTACTCAAATGAATGTTGCGAATTGGGATAATTTCTTAGGAATCTAATAGTGTTTGAATATTCAAAAAGGTCAACGAATGGATGGAATAGTGCAAGTATAGAAATACTTAGAACAAAATTTTCCTGTTAGAGAGAAAAGAACACAAGAGAAAGCTATTCCCTGTCTTCTCAAAATAATTTCTAAGATGGTTCATATTGTGAGAGGCAGTTTGGCACAATAGAATCTGACAAGAGTGGCTTAGACTTATAAGTTTTTAAATATAGAAATAATTTAGGTCAATTAATTATTTCTTAGTGCTTCAGTTTTCACATCTGAAAAATGGGTGTGTAATGGCCCATTGTAGACACTCCACACATGTTATTTATAAATAGGACATTAGAAAATTCTTAGCAAATGAAAGCCAATGGTATTTCCTCCATATATTTAAAAATGTATTATCAAGCTTACCTTTTCCTTCATCAAGGACATTGCCAGGGGCAGTCCATGAAAGTTGAATATGATCATCTTGAAATTTAGCCTCGAGGTCTGTAATTTTACTGGGTGGGAACACGTGAGTATGATCAGTAACAGGAGGAGCTCCTGATACAGTAAATGACCCACCAGAGGTTAGTCTGCTGAAATCTTCTAATTCGGCTTCTACCATGTCATCTTTGAGTTCAGATCTGGATGGGTTCAGTATAATTTTACCTAACAAAGAAAGTAATTTTGTAACTTTTGATATTGCCATATCTATCTTTTAGCTTGTACTCTCATCTTACAGCTGTAGAGGGTTAATATCAATTGATAGCAGACATAGAAAAAGTGACAGCTTTCAGTGGAAATAAAGCTTGTTTTACTGGTGTCATTTTAAAATTGATAAGGAGACACTATGCAATGTTAGAACTATCTTTTAACCTCCCTGTCTTTACTACTCGACTGTAAATTCTTTGAGGACAAGGATGGTGTCTTATTTACCTTTGTAGCTCCAGCATCCAGCACAACGTTTGCCAAATAGGAGATGCTTAATACATTTTTTCAATGTAAATTAAACGAACTGAGGCAGATATTGACAAAACATGTTGTAAGCATAGCCCAATGCTAGATTCATTAACCTAAATATGGTTTTGAAACATGCAGATGGTTTTATAACTAAATACTTGGGTTTTTCAGAGCACCTTATATTTTCAAAGCTTGACACATGTAATTTACCTAAACAAATGACACAGTTCAATTTTAAGGCTGCTTACCATTTTCGGTGTAGCCTGGTACATACAGAGCTTTGTTCTGTCGTTGTCTTAAACTTAGCCTAGATGTGTTTTTTCTTGCCTGGGCGAGTACTTTTAAACTGTATCTACCATTTCCACGGTAATCTTTAAAATATCTTGAGTAGATGCCATCATTCTTGATAGTATCTGCACCTTGATATCAAAATGTAATAATTAGCCAACCGAATAAAAATGACAGTCCCAACTGTTCATGGGTACTAATGATAGCAACCATTTTGAGAGATTGTATAGCACAGTGTATTAACCACTTGAACCCTGGAAGCAAACTGCTTAGGTTCAAAGCCTGGCTTGGTCACTTGCTAACCCCTGACTTTGGAAAAGTCCAATTCATGATAAGCATTTAATTCATATTAGCTATAATTATTCCTAAAGGAATCTTAACAAAATGAGGAAAATATAACTAAACTAGAGAAAGCACATGCATGCAAACACTGGCATTAATGAAAATAGAATTCTACTCTTAAGTTCCATGGGAAAAGTAAAATTGTGCATAGAATTTAAAGAAGATAAATGTGCTCATGTTTATGCCTAGTCAAGATAACTGAGTAAAAAGTTTAAAAAACATTAAAATTAAATTTAATTCACTTAAAAACATGATCATTAGCATACATAAGAAAGTTGACTTCTAAGTCATGTGACTGTAGTAGAATTCAGTGGAAGTTGATGCAGATTCTTATTACCTGCACCATTGTCCCAAAGCTCCAATATTCCTTGATGTCCATCTTCAGTTTCTATAACAGCTGTTACATTGACTCCCAGAACAGGCAAAAACCCTTGACTGACTTGTGCATAAACAATCATTGGGCTAGGGTAATGTGCTGTATCTTGACTCATGTGAGCAGTCGCAATTACTGGTGGAGTGGTAGGACTTCTTGCTCGAGAAGTCATAGTCACCGTTAGCATCTGAGAGTTGACATGATTATTTAGAAGGCTGTAAGTCCAAGTACCTGTCTGAAAATAAAAATATCTATTTGGGAGCCTTTGTAAAATTTTCCTACTCCATTGGGAATGTAAAATTATTTAAAACCTTAAGCAGAGTAATAGTAATGCTATTTAATATACAATTTTATAAGCTATTAAATAGTATGAATATAAATCCCTAATTATTTGGCTTCCTTTTTTAAATAATTTTTTTATTTTTCAATTATAGTTGTCATACAATATTATATTAGTTTCAGGTATACAACATGGTGATTAGACATTTATACATCTTATGAAATGTATAAATCTAGTACCCATCTGACAGCATACATAGTTATAACAATATTATTGACCATATTCCTTATGCTATACTTTATATCCCCATGACTGTTTAACTACTAATTTGTACTTCTTAATCCCTTCCCCTTTTTCACCCACTCCCCAAAACCCCTTCCATCTGACAACCATCAAAATGTTCTCTATATCTATGACTTTGTTTCTGTTTTGTTTATTTGTTCTTTAGCTCCCACGTGTACAATCATATGACATTTGTCTTTCTCTGACTTATTCCATTCAGTGTAATATCCTCTAGGTCCATCCACATTGTTGCAGATGGCAAGATTTCATTCTTTTTTATGGATGAGAAATATTCCATTGTATATATGTACCACCTCTTCTTTATCGATTCATCTATTGAAGACACACAGACTGCCTCCATATCTTGGCTATTGTAAGTAATGCTGCAATGAACATATGGATGTACATTTTCCTTCAAAGTAGTGTTTTGGGTTTGTTCGGGTAAATACCCAGAAGTGGGATTACTGGGCCCTTCTTTGTCTCTAGTTATAGCTTTTGTTTTAAAGTCTATTTTTTCTAGTATAAGTATTGCTACCCCAGCTTTTGTTTGTTTGTTTCCATTTTTATGAAATATCTTTTTCCATCCCTTTACTTTCAGTCTATGTGTGTCTACTGATCTGAAGTGAGTCTTTAAGAGTAGGCAGTCTACAAGAGTAGGCAGCATCTGCAGGGGTCTTGTTTTATTATCCATTCAGACACTCTGTCTTTTGATTAGAGAATTTAATCCATTTACACTTAAAGAAATTATTGATAGATATATAGTTATTGCTATTTTATTATTCGTATTTTTAATTGTCTTCTTCTTGAAGAAGTCCTTCTACAGATTTGGTGGTGATGAACTCCTTTAGCTTTTTCTTATCTGGGATGCTCTTTATCTGTCCTTCCACTCTAATGATAGCTTTGCTGGGTAGAATTATCTTGGTTGTAGGTCCTTGCTTTTCATCATTTTGAACATTTCATGTCAGTTTCTTCTCGCTTGCAAACTTTCTGTTGAGTAATCAACTGACAATCATATGGGAGCTCCCTTGTAGGTAACTAGATGCTTTTCTCATGCTGCTTTTAAGATTCTCTCTTTGTCTTTAATCTTTAGCAGTTTAATTATGATGTGTCTTGGTGTAGGCCTGTTTGAGTTCATCTTGTTTGGGGCTCTCTGTGCTTCCTGAGCTTGTGTGTCTATTTTCTTTACCAGGTTAGGGAAATTTTCCATCATTATTTCTTTAAATAGGTTTTCAATTTCTTTTTCTCTCTTCTCCTTCTGGTACTCCTGTGATGTAGCTGTTGATACTCTTGATGTTGCCCCAGAGGTCCCTTAAACTATCCTCATTTTTTTGGATTCTTTTTACTTGTTGCTGTTCTGATTGGGTGTTTTCTGCTACCTTGCCTTTTAAATTGCTAATTAGATCCTCTGCTTCATCTAATCTACTGTTTATTCTCTTGATTGTATTCTCTATTTCAGTTGTCATATTCTTCATTTCAGACTGGTTCTTTTTTATGATTTTTTATGTTTTCTGTCTCCATTTCTATGTTTTCTATCTTTGTTAAAGTTCTCACTGAGTTCATCTACTTTTAAGTTCACTGAACATCTTGTTTTGAACTCTGCATCTGGTAAATTGCTTGTCTCCATTTTGTTTAGTTCTTTTTCTGGAGCTTTGTTCTGTTCTTTTATTTGGGACATGTTTCTTTGTCTTCCCATTTCAGTTGCCTCCTTTTCTCTGTATGAGGAACGGCTGCTATTTCTCCCAGTCTTAGGAGAGTGGCCTTATGTAGTAAGTTTCCTGTGGAGCCCAGTGGCACAGTCATCCCTAGTCACCTGAGCCAGGTGCTATAGGTGTGTCCTTCTTATGGGTTGTGTGCCCTCCTGTTATAATTTATCCTTGGTTGCTTTGGCTTCTTGTTTTTATGACATATGAGCTATCATTTTTTTAGTATTGACAGTGTATAAGGTGTTATCTGCATTTTTTTCTCAAAATTGATTGATGAAGCTTGGAGAAAATAAAAGAATATTCTTACCTCTGCAATACCTGGTATTCGAAGACGGGCAGACCGAATATTTAGTTTATCTTCCTTGAAATCTGAGGTTTTATATTTCTTTCCTTTTGGATCTTTGAGAAGAATTTCTGGCTTTTGTATGGTCCAAGTGACGACAAAGAAAGTGTCATTTCCAATTGTACTATCCACAGGCACTGTACCATTTACCCATTTCCTTCCTGTAATGCTCAAGGCTTTACTTTCCAACTGTTATATAAATAAAAATGACAAAGACATAAAACTGATTTGTTATAGTTAATAAAATTTCAATGTTTGGTAAGTTCAGATAATTCTAAATTTATTTTTAAGATTTCAATTAAAATAACTAAGAATTATTTTGAAAAATTTTGCAAATAAAAAGCATTTTATATTATACAGAATAGAAGAATCAAAAGAAAAGGTGGCTGTAAGTGTCTCAAGAAAGCAAATGCAGTAAGGATGATTTTCTTCTGCACATGTGAAATATTTTCAGGTAAAATAGTTATTTATTAGAGGGAGAAGTTACTATTTAGAATAACAGAAGTTTATTACAAATGCGAAAAGGCAAGAAATTTTTCTGAGATACCAACCTGAATAGCCTGCTGAGTGATGCTGCCACTTCTAGATGAAATTCTACTGAAAGCATCAGTAAGACCATTTATGTCTTTATTGGCAAAAAAACGATGTCCTCCTAAAATGGAATTTTATTTACTTTTGTAATACTAATTTTAAATAGGAAAATCATATTTTTACTGTGTTCTTATTAATATACTTTAAAATACATTTTAAATTTCATTTTGAAATTACAAAAGATTAATTTTCTGGAACCTTAGGAAACTTTAGTATATGAGTGTCCCAGATGTAATCCTATAATACCTAAAACCTTGTTCAAAATAAGTTAGAATGAAGAAAACTTAAGGAACTGGTCAAATATTTTAATATCAGTCATTAGAGGTAAGTGCCTGCCACATTAGTAAAGCTGATCTAACCACAAAATAATATTGTAAAAGTGAAATTTAAGACAATATTTTGAATCAGCTGCTTATTTTCTAGTTGTGTCTAAGATATACCAAAACAATTAGAGAATGACAGGTTAGAATAAAGTAATACTTAAGTGCAGAAAATAAATAATATAGGAATTAACAAAATGAGAGATTACTTAGGTGTGAGGAGTTGGAAAAGAATGGATTGCAGAGGGCAAGAATTAGTAATCAGAACTCAATAGCTATGGGAAGTTGTTTGTACTCTCTGAGTTTCCATTTCTTCCTCTATGAAATACGGCTGTCTAAATCTCTACTGTAGGATTAAGCAGGACAGATACTGAGGGAATATTTGGAATTGTGGTTGCATGAGTCATTAGAAACCATTTGGAAACTAGTTTCAAATTGGTGATGTTGGTAGAAAGAAAGTGGCAATAAATGAATGAAGACAGTAAATGTTGACTAGTATTAAAAGAAGCGAGTATAGGTAAAAATGGAGAGAAATAGAGAGGGTTGCGGGGAAGATATTAATTTGAAGAACAAGGACAAGGAAAGGAAAAAGGTTAATTTTTAGGATAGGAAATTTTTGAGCAGTTTTGTGGTTTAAAGGAAAGAGCCCCTGGAATAGGAGGGACTGCAAATGTGTTTCTTTATTCAAAGTGTATTTCAAAGGTTTACCTGTCATATTTGACAGGGTCTCCAGTTCTTTAGCAGCAGAAGGCCCCAGAGCGATGGTGTGGATGATCACCTCACTTTGTTTCACCTCCGCAAAGCAAGAGCTTATTTTATCATCTTCCCCATCTGTTAGTAATATGATTTCAGAACCAGAAGTGCTCTGGTTACTTTGGATAATTGCCTGGTAATGAAAAACCAGATTATTAATTATAGAATATCATATCTAAATAAATTTAAACTTAGAAAAAACCTGTTCTCTAGTCTTAGAGGAGTCTGTAGCCTTGTGCATCAGAATAGGCAAAAGGAAACTTTTTGCATTGCCATTGTAGGCTGAGTTGATGTGGAATTGATTGTAGTGTATAATGGTCTTCTGGTGTTCAAAGATAGGGTGTTAACAGGTCTAATCCTTTCAAATATACTCTAGCTACCTAAGAGAGGAAGAATAATCCACTTAGAAAAATGACTAGCACATAGTAAGTACTCAGTGATTATTATGTTATTATTGCAGGAGATACTTGGGGTGGAGGTATATGACCCAAGCAATTTTGGAAGGCTGCAGACTAGACAGCATTTGCAAAGTCATGACTAAAGGCATGTATGCAAGGTTAAGTGATGTGGCATATGCCTTTTACACATTTTAGTTGTAGAATCTCATGATTTCCTGGAAAAAACATTGACCTACCATGAAGAAAGAAGTTCATAAATTTTTGAAGTATTACATTTTGGGGTCTTTTTCTGACTTCTACCAAAAGTATTGGCTAAGATCCTTAGTTAGACAAATTGAGAGTTAATTCCAACTCTGCCATTTGCTGAATAGAATAGCTAGTGTTCAGTCTCTCTCTCTCTCTCTCTCTCTCTCTCTCTCATACATAATAGAGTTCTATAAATAGCTTAGTATAGTGATTAATTTTTTGGACTTTGCAGTAAGAAATACAAGGTTTTGAATCCTACATTTGCCAGTTACTAACTAACTATATGATCTTAGGAAATATATGTAATTACCCTGAAGCTCAGTTTCTTATGTGCAAAATAGGCAAAATAAAACCTGACTAAAAAAGTAATGGTAAAGATAAAGTAAGATCCATGCATGTAAAGAATGTAATATAGGCAATAATGTAGCATATGCTTAATAAATTTTAGTTATTACTGTTATGATTGTGTAATTAAAATGCTTATATATTGACAAGGTTTCATTACATAAGTAATTAAGTGATATTTATAGCTTTGAATGTGATGTGAGAGAATCTATTCAGCAATAGACAGTGGTCAAGATATAAGATATATGTCAAAATATATTAAGAAAAACGTATGAACCAATATGTGTAAACATTATGACACATTCCCAAAATATAGTACTGTCATATTTTAGAAGTGAATAGGCATATATATGTAATAAAAAGTATGATTATTAAAATAATAGCAATTCTTTCTTGAGCTCTTACTTATCTTACATAATTCTCACAATTAAATGAGATAGGTACTATTGCCTTCCACACTTCCTTGGTTAAGGATTCAGACTTTCTGAGTTGAGTAACTTACCCAAGGTTATTTAACAAATAAATAATAAACCAGAATCCCAGGTTTGTCTGACTTCAGAGACCGTGTGCCTTCTTAAACCAATATGTTTTACAACAAATAGACATCATGAAGAAAGCTAAGAGATGGTATTAATTAGTGGTCTGGGTAAGAGTAACAATCTCCACATTTTAGCTGAGGCAATGAAAGGAGCAGTGAAGGAAAACAGTTTTCTGCTTTTGTGACTTAAAGAATGACAATAAATAGGCTTACAATAGGCTATCTTTAGTTTGGAAGCAATTCAGGTGAGTACCAGAGGCAGTTTAGTGCTACAAACTTGCTTGCAATTTTTGATTTCACAATTTTTATTTTATTAAACTTCCACCTATGTCTCTTGCATTTGGTACTATACTGCTTGAGGGGCTATCTTGATTTTTGTGATAGTTAAGTGTCAGTTTAATTTGACACCCATTCCCTGAGTGGTACTTAACAATTACCTTACCTATCATGAACACCGAATGGTTTGAATACACAAGCATTTCCATGCAGGGTTTATTTTTAGGCTTTTCTTTATTCATAATATAGACGTATCACTAATTTTCTTCTCCCACAATCCCATCAATGATAAAGATATGGGGAGCTCCTCAACAAAATCATGATGGTTATGTACACATTGAATTTTTCTTCTCTTACTTGACCACTCCCCAATGCAACTCAGAGAGGCTCCAGCTGTAAATAACACATTAGCAGAGTCTTTTTTTAAAAGTATTTAAATCAAAGACCTATGAGCTCATGACCCTTGTTTAAAGATGATTGGACAAAATTAAAAGCAATAGTGAATGGCAAATGATATTCAGAAAATAATTTTTTATTTTACCTGGAATCCTAGTTTGAGTCCACTGCAGATTGAAGTTCCACCATTAGCTACTTGAGGCAGATTTGCAGTGATAATTTGGTAAGTATTCTCATCAGTTATTTTTGTAAGATAATTTTGGATTATAGCAGAACTGTCAAATGTGACCATCCCAACTAAGGATCCTTTTTCAATAATTTGAATCAAGTATAGTTCTGCTGCTTGATTCATTCGAAATAGACGATCTTCCTGTAAGAAAAACATGTCTGAACAATTCTTGAGTCTCTTCAAATCTTGACAGGTTAGTGAAAGGCAAAGTTGTTTACGGGCCAGAGATCATGATAATAAAGGATTACAGTATTTTAGAATTTAACTCTTTCATTTTATTAAAAAGGAATGCTATTAAAGAAACATTTTAAAATCAGTCATGTTCTACTTGGAAAAGCTTTAAAAGTCTATACCTTTTTAGTTAACAGTTTTATAATCAGGAAATATTTCTTGCTAAGGAAATATTTTAAAAATGCATACCAAAATGTTCATTGAAATATAGTTTTTAATAATAAGTTGAAAATCTCCGAAACATCCAATAATGGGTTATTTGACTAAATTATAGTAAGTATATATTATACAACCATTAAAAATTGTGTCATGGAATAATTTTTTTTTCCATGGGGTGCATTAAAGGTATAGTAAGTAAAATATCATATTATAGAACATATAAAATATAATCACATTTTTGAGAAGTAAAAACAAATACAGGAACAGAAAAGACTAGAATGACATATGCTCAATGGTGGAGTTATGGATGATTTTCATATTTTCTTTTTCAATTATATTATTTCTCATTATATGTTAGAACTAAACATTAAAAAACATCATCTGTAATCCAATAACTTTAATATAACAATTATTTTTATTTTAATATATTATCTTTTAGTACCTGTCCATATAAAATTACTGTACTGAAATTTATTAGAATAATAAACATATTTCAGTTAGCTTAATAGAACTAAATCGAAGATTAATTATATTTTTATTAGCTTAAATACTTAATTTAAGAGAGCTAACAAGTAAATGTCTTACTGAATCCATGCTTCCAGATTTATCAAGTACCAAACAGACTACTCGCTGTTTGGACTTGAGCAATGAAAATGTAGGATGAGGTGGTGGATTTACTTCTGTCATGGGATGTGCATTCTGAAAATCATCGGACTTCATGATTACATCCCATGTGCTTCTGTGATTGCACATTTTGTTTTGTAGGTTTGGAGCTTCTGTATTGTGTGTTTCTGCTGTACAAAATTCAGACACCTGGGAAAAAAATCAGTCAGAAGATGATATGATAACTGGTGAGGCATTATCTTCCTTTCCAACTATGCAGTTGGCTGACATAATACATACTCCACAGATTTTTATCTCTTGACAATTAAGAATTATTCCATAATCTAACATTCTGACATCCATTTTGCACACTTGACTGGAGAGGAAGCAAGTTAAAACTGTGACTATACATTGGAAAGTTTTTTAGTGATTCTTTCTGATACAGGTCGATAATGGCAATGTGCGGTAGTTGTGTCTGGCACAACCGCCTATGTTAATTTTTTACTTTCCCTTCTAAACTCTTGGGGGACTCAAGCCTTGAATTAAGTTTAATGGGAAGAGGGACAGAATTTTCAGTAATTTCTAGCTGTCTCCTAAAGTGGGATAAAAAAGTGGCCTTCTTTAGTTGCCTAAGTATTTTCTATCTCTTTATAGTTGATTGAAAAACTTGAGAACAGATATTCTAACAACCAGGATTGTTATTGGTTCTGGTGAACTCTGACATCAATAAAATAATACTCCTGAAAACGTAATGAAGATATAGGATAAAATGAAGAAATGTGATTGCTTCTCTTTCAGTTGCAAATGGTTCATTTTATCCAGTAATTTTGCCAGACGACATTTCATTATCATAGAATCTCTGAAAATCTGACAAGTTTTAAAAATTTAGTAACTTGGAAAAATGCTTCTATAAACTAGTGCAGCATTTGGAAAGGAATTTATCTTGCAGTAAGGTTCGGCTTATAAGAAATACTTCTATAAGTGTCATTTCATTTTTTAAAATGCCTTCTCAATAGAGTCTTTAGATGTAAGCTGAGTTAGAACTGTATTATTAAATTTGAATCTTTTATTTAAGTTTTAAGAATTTTTCTTCTGATATGGTTCTGAATTACATTTCCCAGAAGGGGTTATACTGGACGGGAGAAAAATACAATTTTAAACCAAAACAGTGATTCATAATCAAGTCTTTCTGATATCAAATATCTGTCAAGTCTAGTCCCTCTTTTCTCTGCCATTGCCACTGCCCTTATACAGGGACTTGAGGTCTCCTCTCTGCCTATTGCCATGGGCCCTTCATCTGGTCTACCTTCTTCCACTATTATCTCACTCTATTTTGTCTTTCAAAATCAGTAGAATTATCTTCCTGAAAGATTTAAGCTAATTACATTTCCAGTCTTAAGCTGATAAGATAAAACTCAAACCCCTTAGCTTTATGGGTCTCAGTTTCCTGTTTCAATCTTGTTTCTTGCTTGTTGCTCACCATATATCCTTTGCTTGTATGACACAACTTTTTCCTGTCCTCAGAGTATGCTAGAAACTTTCATAAGTGTCTCTGCTAACCCAAATGGGATAGGGGAAGGAAAGTTTGTACAAATTAGAAAAATGTATTAGTTTTTTAAGTTTTTTTTACTGCTATCTACTTGAAAATTGTCCTAATAAATACTGAACTCTCTGGTGACCATGAAGCAAATATTTTGGGCAGTGCTCAACTTGTATAGTAATGCATGGATGGCATTGTTAAGGGTGTGGTTCTGGGCAAAAATATTCTAACAGTCAACTTCTGCTTCTGTTTGCTTGTTTGATGTTAAACCAGAGTGTGGTTCTAGGCTTTATGAGCTGCCTCTTTTGGGAGCTCAGGGCTGATCTCCTCTAACCCTGCGTGGTAGAGTCAGTTGCCAGGAGGCTAATGAAGGCTCATAATTCATCTCAATTGGCTCCGTGAATCTTAGAATTGATCGTGCCACAACAGCATTCCTCTATTTTTTCATTGTTTTCTTTCAAAAACCTGCCGCTTTGCTTAGCTTAGAATACTCTTCCCTTCCTACTTTGGGAAATTCATACTCATTTTTTTTTTCAAATCCCAGTTCAAAACTCATCTCTTTAGAAGCCATTTTCTGACTTCCAGTTGGAGATGTTTACAGTACTCTCATAGCACTTGGTTTATATCTCTTCCTATTTTGTATTCACATATATTTTTCTTGTATCTCTTCCTTTCTCACTAAACTGAGTTCTTCAAGAACAGTTATCTTTAATTATTTCTCTGTTTTCAGCTTCTAATACAGTGCTGGGCATGAAGAGTAGATAATGAAGTTTAGGGGAAGGAAATCATGAATTGAACATTTAATATTTCAGATCATATCTCCCTGAGGTCTGATCTTATACCCTGGGTATAGATGCTATGCAATCTATTTAATCCATGTTATGATAATTAGAAGCTGGCATTATTCTGGACAAGCTATATGGTTAAAGTAAAGTATTTATCCCTGAGCCATGTCTTATATAATTAGTTGCCCTCTCTATTTCAGCTACATTATCTTCTTCATTATTATTTATCTCCCAGGTAGGCAGAATAAGTTATCTCCTAATAGTCAAATGCTTTGGGGATTTATAGTTCGGTACAGAAAGTACATATTCTGATTATTTTCTTGTGTCATGTGATCTGATTTGGATGCTGAATTCTTTGGCTAGTCTTTTCTGATCTAGATTCATCAGGTTAAAGCAAACTTTCTTGACTCATGTTTCAAATATTTCCAGGAGGGAGCTTTATTAGGCTGGAAAACAATTTCTATTTTAACATGTAATTGGATTCATTTAAGAATTTTAAAGAAAATATCAAGTCTATATTTTCACTCAAGTCCTTCATCTTTAATGCCCTAGGCTTCAAAATGATTTTAAATTATATTAGAAACAATAGGCATTTAAAAATCTCCTATGGAAGTATTTGTTGCTAGTGGTTTGGTATATGAAAATTTGCTTCCTTTAAATAGGTTAGTTTTACTACCTAGAGGTAATATACTTTACTTCGATTTTTTTTGACCACTTTCATCTGTTTCATATTTAAACATATTTTTTACATGTTTAGAAACTTTCATTAGGTAACAATAATGTTTGTATTAAGATTGGACTTATCCAGGGAAAGAGATAATTGACTATTATCCAAATATTTTATAATTTTTAAAAAATTAACAATTTAAAGTTTATTTTATATTCATTTTGTGCTAAGCACTGTGATCATAGTTTACTTATATTAGCTCTTGTAAACCTAACAACAGTAGTACTGTGAAGCAAATATTATAATTCCCATTTAAAAGATGGACCAACTAAATCTCAGATTTAGCAGTTTGCACATAGTGACACAGCTTGAAAATAACAGACAGGGTTTTAATATCAAATCTATCTGACTCCAAAGCTTATCTATTGAGTTTTATACACTTAAACTAGGTATGTCAGGTCAAATGTTAGCTTTGGAACTTGAATTATTGTGTTTTTATTTTTTAATTGGTCATATAGGTGATTGTGAACTTTTCTCCTCAAATCAGTTCTATAGAGACAAAACTATGTATGTTTTCACAGTATCATTTGTAATGGCTTTATATGCTTTAATATGAAGATAATGGACAATCTAGAAAATTAATACTTTCCAAAGCTACAGAGTGAATTACTTTAGAAAAGCAGTGTGACTACCACATAGAAGAGAGAAAATTAAGGTCATAATTCTAGATACAAGTCTATAGAAGTCAAACGAGGGAAGTCAAATGATGTTACAAGAAATTATGTGACACCAATGAGAAGGGTGGGTACAGTTCTTCATCTGAAGATGAGAAACAGTTTAACAAGTGGGGTGAAATACTTTCCAGACATACCCTAACACATGCTGGAGAAAGTGGCTGTCATTAATTGTCTGAGTAATTTCCCACACTTCAATTGATATAAATAATTTCATATTAGAAAATCCAGCTTCCTTAGTCTTTTTTTCCCAAAGAGTTCCTTTGTGAGACCAGAAAAAGAAGATACTTACAGAATCAAGACTTTGCATAAACATTATGGATTCCTTTGTAGTCTGGGATTTTTCTGGGATGAAAGTACATTTCACTTCATACAGCCCTGTCTGTGAGTCACGTCTGCATGGCTTTGTTATACAACTGCCTCCCTGGCATTTCTTGAAAACCACGTTAATTCCAGTAATATTAGTTGAACATCTGTGATAAAAGAATTAGCTTACATTTATATATGAATACCAGACAAATCATGAATGAAGACTAACATCCTAAAATCTTTCCCTCAATGATAATTGCTAGAGATCATGTACCAAACATTTTGACAGTAGACTCAATGTCCTACCCCTATTTACCATCAATTTCAATAAGAAAATGATGTCAGTTCATGTTTATTATCATTCATTGCTCAATCGATCTATGTGATCAATAGATCAATTATCTTTGTTATGTTGAGCTGAAGATTATAATTCCTAACTCAGAGGAATGTTATGAAGATTAAATGAGTTAAGAGATACAGAGGAGTTGCTTCCTAGTGGGGAGGGGATTGTCAACACTATGCTTAAAACTCTCTTAAATTTCTGTGTAGATGGTACACATCTACAAATACACACACACGCATATACATGCACACACATCTATTGTGATCTAAATGTATTCATATATATGTATACATATATATATCTATGCACTTATACCATACATACAAAACTGTTTGTGGTTTTGCGTTTAGAGCATTTTGCAGTTTACATTTTGAAAACCACTGGGCTAGATTGAAGAAAGAAATAAAAATAAACCCTGCATGGAAATGCTTGTGTATTCAAACCATTCAGTGTTTATGATAGGTAAGATAATTATCAAGTACCACTCAGGGAATAGGGGTTGGGGTATGAGTAAAAGATTCTAAAGAATTTCTGTTTATCTGCAGAATTTACTCCCATTCTGTGTTAATATTAAACTTCATAACATTAATCCACTTTAATAAACTTATTTGTATTGCAAGGTTTAAAGGAGATGGTGAGTCATATTTTCCAAGTTAGCTCTAGAGTAAGCCTGAAAGTTAAACTTACACTGCCTTAAAGTGCATGGTACACAATTGGAGCTAAGTAAATGTTATTTTAGCTACTTATTTTTAGTAATATATCTCATTTTATGACTGATAAAGAAACTTACCTGTTTTTCATTGATTTATTAAAAATGTGTTGTTTAATACATTCTTTGTTTAGCTTTAACTTACTTTGTACCAGGCCCAGGGCTAGAGGATTAAAAAAAAAAATCTGTCCTCAAGATCTTAAAGTCTGTTGGGGAAAATAAAATTACGCAGACAGGTACTCCCTAGTGTGAGAGAAGCCCATGTATATTGCTTTGTGAACACTCTCAAGGACATCTAACTCCAAGTAGAGGGAGAGGAAAGATACTTAGAGGAAAAACATTTAAACTGGGTCCTGAAAGATGAACAATATTGTTTGGATAAGGGAGGTTGTTCTGGAAGGAGTTGCATGGGATGAGTTGAGAGGAATGAGCATCCTGGGTTGAGAGCCCAGTCTGTATGTGACCCTAAGCAGCTAGGTAAAGATAAAGCCAAATAAAATGTGCTTGATATTTTTAATATGTCATCTATCCACAAATAGGATTTGTCTTAATCTACTCAGAATTATATTTCTTAAAAGAATCAATTTATGTACTTATCCTTATGACAAGTACTTCCCCCCACTTTTAAGCTCAAGGTTAAATGAAAAGTAAAATATATTTAACATGAAGGTCTAGTAGTTTAATTGATTTTAATGAAGCAGATTCACCTTAAAAAATTATGAATCAAATGGAATAAAAAATTGGATAGGAACTTGAACTCCAATTCTTAGATAACTTAAGGTTTAGGCTATAGCATTTTCCTTTCTCCTCTGACAATAACTTATTTTAATACAATCCCCATGAATACTGAAATTATTCCCAGTTCCTCAGATCTCGATTCCAAGGTGGAATCCCCAGAAGTAGTTGGACACATATATAGTGGGGTAGGTTGGATATTGCAATTAACTGTATGAGCATTCAACCACTGACATAGCTTTGTTTGTCTAATATAAAAAATTTAAAAGTCCTGGGTGAAAAATTTTAAAAACAGACTTGTTCAATACAATGATACCTTGTTGCTTCAATAGTGTTCTTGCTGGAAATATAGAATGGCCGATCCACATTATATTCATCAAATATTCCCCATCGGAGATGGGCCCACTCATGGACAAATACTCTGCCTATGAGAGAATATTGCCACTTATAAATTTATATTTTCAATAATTTAATTCAGTTTTCTTATATTTTAAGTTTTCTTGCCCAATATCCTCAATCTAGTTGAGTCAAGGAACTCTAAAAATAGATACCTTTCATTAAACCAAAAGAAGTTGAAATGGGTTCATACTAATAAATGACTAATTTTATTAAACAAATATTGAAAAAGAAATATAATTACGTTAAACATAACTAATATATTTCCAAAGGTATTAATTAATACCTATTTTTATCTTTCAAAAATCTTTAAAAATACTATTAATCACAGTGTTATATTTGTTTCTAGTGGAAATAAAAATAGAAGTATAAAGTAGATGTCTTTACCTCGGGACCCATAGATAGGCAAATTATTTGTCAACAAGAAGTTTGGAGTAAAATGTATATATCGCCCTTTTTCTCCACATTGTCCATATTGAAGTGTATAGGGATCATCTCCGTATTTTAGGTAGGGATTAGCAACTATGACATCTGCCTAAAAAGCAGAACAAACCGAAACAGATCTCAAGAGCAATAGAAGCAAGGAATTTTTCATCTAAATTAAGACAAGTAACATTACTAATTTAATTACTAAAGTAGTGATTAGTATTTACTAAAGTATTATGAGTATCAATTTTTTAAAAGCAGAAGAAGAAAGAAGCAATTTAGGAGCTAGTTAAATAAAATACCCTACTTGGTCATATGATTCTTGTTTTGGCATCAAGCAGTCAGATTTTGACTTCCAGGTCATTGGAATTAAAATGTGTACATTCCTGAAATACACTCTTCGTTCGGTGGCATGAAACAGGTAAGCGGAAGCTTCGGTTACCATTTCCTGACAAAATTTAAAATATCTTGTGGTAACAATTTCACAATAAAATAAATATAAAACTGTGTATACCAACAAGAAGTAGCAAATCCAAGTTCCCTTTCCCCAAATATTTTGGAAAAGACTAACCAACGAATAAGTTGAATTTTACCATATCTCACTAGTCTGTAAATCTCTCTAGTTTTAATTTTTCTATGCTCAAAAATCAACTCGATTTTGTACCTTTTTAGAGCTGCATTCAGTGTTATGGTTTGGAGATAGGAGTAAAGGTGCTCAGTGAGAGACAAAGGTGACTGGGAACCTGTGGCAGTTTGCTTATTTAATCAAACAGAGGTGCTTATAATTGAGATGGAAGTTTAAATTTCTTAGATTTTATACATACTGACTGAAAAAAACCTTTTGCTAGGTTTATTTTGTTATCTTATATGAAGTGTGTTCATAAAAGGCAAAGGTTTACCAAGCAGTAATGAAATAAAAAATATATACGTCTCATTGGCTTCAAGTCCCAGTTTTGCCATTTATTGTATGACTCTACAAATCACTTAGCTCCTCTGATTTATACAATAAGGGTGATAATCTCTATTCTTGACCATCTCATAGTGATATTGGGAGGATCAAAGAAGATAATATACATTAAAGCACCATATATAAAGTTTTTTTGTTATTCTAACTAACTCAAATAAAATTGTGAAGTAAATCAACTCCAGAAATATGTAATATTTTCTTTAAGATCAAATACGAAAGAGTTTTGAATTTTTCAGAGTTGAACGAGTATGAATAACTGAAAAAATGTGTAAGATAATGAACCTCTAGGGCTTAAGTGTTGGTTAGTTACTTAAACACTGTGAAAGTAACTTTATAAAGATAAAATTTGAAAATAATTCTCCACTAACTCAAAAGTCTTTTTGTTAGCTTAGTGAGTTGAAAAAATATTAGTAGTTTGGCCTTTTAATAATTTATTAGGGAAATTATGAATATTATTAATATAGCAAATTATACTTAAACTAAGCACATATTAATCTTGACAGTTTAGGTACATACTATATAAATGATAAATACTGTCAAAGCAATTTTGGAAAGTTATAACTGTGCAAATGTGTGTAACGTGCCTAGGCAACATGAGTTGAAAATACTTACTGAAATAAAAATAAGTTGGCAATAAAATTTTCTTTCTTACCTTTATGTTTTGAATGAGTTTTTCATCTTCTGGTACACTGGGGTTGATTGCAATGACAACGCCATCATATCCATTGTTATTCAGATTTACCATTGAGCTTTTCACTCTATGCAAGAGGTGTAATGCTAGGAACAGAATAACATTCAGACCAAGCATTTTTGCACATGTTATAATAAACCTTTTGGTAATGCAGGAGAGTATTTATATTGTGCTTAACTTGGGAATTTGAATCTAGACCAAACTATTTGCATAGACATAATATGACTCCTTAAATATCTTGAGAGTTTTTTTTTTAATATTACTCATTCTAAAGTTTTAGTCGTTAAATAACAACGGGGATTATGACATCGTACTTTCTAAAACAACTAAGGTGTTAAGTACTTATTGAACTGAGCAATTCTTTTAGATTTTTGGTGTAGTTATTATCCTCATTGTTATGGCCAGTCGTCATCATCATCATCAAATAGAATTAGAGATCTTTCGATACTGGGATATGTTTAAGAGAAAAGCACTCTTTAGAACGAGGAATTGAAATGAAAAGCAACAGGAAAGAGCAGGTGAAAAAAGCCTGTTTATGAAACAAAACAAAAAACAAAACAAATAAAGGAAATGGAGTGGGAGTGGCAGTAAATTATAAGGTTTATATTATTCCTTTAAATGAGAGTGATATAATCATGGTGTTCGGGACAATTATGGGTCAAGGGGAGAATGGTTTTTTTGGTTACCTTCCGTGATGATTACTTGTGTATTTTAGTTTCAGATAGCCTTGAATGTTTTAACCTTGTATAACTTGGAAAAAATATACTTCAATTAAAATTTCTTTTTTGGAGGGTGGAGGATTGAACAAAATCTACCAATGTTACTTAGCTTGAAATAGTTGTACAGAACATTGTGACCTGGCTTTGGAGTCAGATGAATCTAAAACTGACCCTTGCCTTGGTCACTTAACAGTCACATGATTCTTAGAGTTGTGTGGCTCCTTTTAGGTCTAGTTTCTCTTTTGTGACATTAGAATAATTATGGATGTTTAAATGAGATAATCTATGGTAAGCATTTTATATAAAACTCCTGACACTTAATAAGCCCTCAATAACTATTATTATTATTAAGCATTATATATTCTGAATATAAGTTCATTGTACATTTTTGCCTAATATATCCTACATTTTCATTGGTTTCTTTTGTAAAACTTTAAATACAATCTTCCAGTGTTCAACTAGGGAATGAGGGGATCTCTGAGACTACCCTAAAAAAGATTAGAGGAACCCTCATACACTGCTGGTGGGACTGCAAATTGGTACAGCCACTGTGGAAAACAGTATGGAGGATCCTCAAAAAACTAAGAATTGATCTATCATATGATCCAACAATCCTTCTACTGGGTATTTACCTCAAAGACTTGAAAATCCATATTTGAAAAGATGTTTGCACACCAATGTTCATAGCAGCATTATTCACAGTGGCCAGGACATGGAAGCAACCTAAGTGTCCTACGATAGATTGGCTAAAGAAGCTGTGGTACATATATACAATGGAATATTACTCAGCCATAAGAAGAGATGAAATACTGCCATTTGCAACAACATGGATGGAGCTCAAGATAATCATGCTAAGTGAACTAAGCCAGACAGAAAATGTTGAAAATCACGTGATATCACTTATATGTGGGATATAAACCTAAAAGCAACAAATGAACATGACAAACAAGCAGAGACTCATGGACATGGACTAGAGACTAGTGGTTACCAAGGGGTAGGGAGTGGGGGGAGAGGGGAGGTAGACAGTGTAAAGGAGGTCAAATATGTGTTGACAGACAGAAATTTAGCTATGGGAGGTGAACACACAGTGGAAACATATATATGCCTTATTGTTAAAGTGTACAGCTGAAACTTAATGGATTTTGTTAACCAATGTCACTATAAAAAAAAAATTAATTAATAAAAAAAAAAAAGACTAGGGCAGGAACTGTCTGTTGGAATGAAACTATAAGCTCTTTGATTGCTCTTTGTCACCATCTACTTGCCAGTCCAGTTTAGGTGTGGTCTCACCCATAATAATCTTCTCAGATCTCTATGCTAGAAGTGATCTTTTTTTTTTGAACTCCTTTCAACCACGTATTCCATTATTTATTTATTTATTTATTTATTCATTTATTCATTTATTTATTTATTTATTTATTTATCTATTTATTTATTTATTTATTTTTGTTATTTGTATTGCATTTATTATTATTAATATACATATTATACCTCCCCTACTTAGATTGTACGCTCTTTGGAGGAAGAGACTATTGTTTTCTGAGTTTAACTTCTCTAAACCTGAATTTTGCTTACCTGTAAAATAGAGACAGTAATACCTACCTGAAAGGAATGTTGTGAAGGTAAAATGAAATGATGTATGAAAACACTTATCATAAGTGCCTGTTACATAATAGGCCCTCAATTAATGTGTATTTCTTGCTTTTCTTTATCCCTTTTAATTCATGTGAAAAAATATGAGTGTTTCTATATATCGGACTCAGTGCTCTATTCTTGAGAGAATACAGAAATGAGTAAAACACAAGCATTGCCTCCAAAGAACTCGTAAAAAAAGATTAAAATAGAAGGTAGAGTAAGAAAAGCTCTATAAGAGAGTTACAAACACAGTGCGAAGGAGCCAAAAGTTGGAGAATAGCTTCCATGTAATGGAGGAGGGAATCAGAAAAGTTTTAGGGGCAGATCATTCTTCAGGAAACTGAGTCATGAGGTTAATTAATTTGCCCTAGAGCATACTTTCAGGAAGGGGCAATTTAGGATTTGAATGGAGGTCATCCCATTTCAGAGTCTATGTTTTTAAAGTATATGTGACTATATCACTTCTCAAAAGGATGAATCAATATCGACCTTGAAAATTATTGTTAGTTTCTTTTTGTTTCTATTATAAACTAATAGTTCACAAAAGATCCAAGAGAATGTGGATCGCTATGATTAACTTGTATGAATCAATATAATTTTTTTTGTCTTATTTCAAGTTTAGATTGAGTAATGGAATTTTCTTCTGGCTGTTTTGCCACGAAAATTTAGAGTTAAGTACAATACAGGTCTTTCATAATTTATTCATTATCAGATATTTTTGAGGACAAAAACCCTTTCAACGAATCCTTCTTAAGTTGTATCTGAAATTAAAATAGACAACAGGAATAAAAATAATGTTGTCGTAAAATTCCAGAAACTTTATCTCTAATAAAGTTTCTTTAAATGATCTTTACTAAATTTGATTTCTTTATACATTTCCTGCTGCCTCTTCATCCTGAAAGATATTTTTCTGGATGCATCATGGAAAGATCTAAGATTGGAAGAGTACAAGTGTTCAGGTAATAGCAAATCAGTTTTTATATAGTTATACTACTTTTCAAAGAGTTACATAAAATGAATTAAAAGCAAATGCCATTCTTTGTAATGTGAGATATGAAGAAGGAAATGTTAAAAGCTCAGCTGTGGATATGGTACACTGATTCAGAGATTTATGAACCATCACAACCCACACACCCACTCATTGTCCAGTACAATCATTCTTAGATGTCATAGTTAATTCCTAAAGAGATTATGCTCAAATTAACCAACTGTTACCTAAATTTGAAGTTGAAGAATACAGTGACTTGGTAGCTTAATTTCCTGTAGATACTTCCTCAGAATTTTCTTTATTAGCTCTTCTTTCTTTGCTTTTCCTTTATGCCATCACTTTTAGAATGTCATTCTATACTTATGATCTGCATTTGTGAATACTCTCTTCATCCTTTTAATTTATTAATCTTCATCCTTTTAATTTATTAATCTTATTAATTTATTCATTCATTTATTCAGCAAACTTAATGGACACTGAGATGTTTCAGGCACTCTGCTGGGCAGAGGTACATAATATTGAATGAGTTATGATCCTTACCTTCTTCAAAATGTTTCAGATCTAGTGGAGATCCTAGACACTAGCAATTATTTAGACTGATTTTCTGTTGCTTTTTCTACAATATTGAGCATTTTTTCAATTAAGAAGGTGCTCTGATTGATTACTATGCAAATTATTATTGTGATTTTTGTACTTAACATTATCTCAAGCCAAAGTTGTCTCAATATCCACTTAACCTTTCCTTTTTGCTAATAGAACTTCAGTTTTGTTCAAGTATCCTCAGCTCTTACGTGACTGAAATGAAGGTCACTCCCATTTCAACCTCAAGGCTAAATCCATGTTAATCTAAGCCTATGGTCCTCAAAATCTGGTTTGCAGACCCCTAAAAGTCCAAGACCCTTGGACTTTTATTTTGATGATAATACTAAGAAGCTATTTGTATTTTTTTAATGTGTTGATATTTGATGAAGAAACAAAAGATATAGATGATAAAACTGCTGGGACTTGAGCACAAATATAATCAGTGGCACTAACCTGTACTTAAAATCATTGAATTCTTCACTGCCAAGCACTTGCAATATAAAATAATGCCTGTTTCACTTAAGAATGGAATTGATGAAGCAGAAAAAAAAATTAATTAACTCTCTAACCTTGAACACCTGTCTTTTTTATATTCTTTGTGATGAAATAGCACTTCTGTATAGCAAGGTACAACGTTTATTCTCAAAGAAAACTACTTGTGCAAAAGGTATTAGTTGAAAGTCACATTTTTCCTTACCACCATTTTAAATTGAAAGAACTACTGATAAACTATAGTTATTCTGACTTAGGTAATTGGCAGATATTTTCTCAAAAGGTCATGTAGAGGAAAACAACCATTAGTATTTGTTGCCAGTGATAAGATTTGATCTTTTAAAATTAAAATTTTTTAGAACTTGTAATGGATATTGCAAATTTGACCACTTCACAATACTTACGGGCTTCTCTAATGAGATTGGCAGTGATATTAATTATGTGGGGTTTGATAGTGTATAATGAAATGTATCAACATTTGGAAGATCTGCATAACTCAGTGAACCAATATTTTCCAAATCACCAATGCATGATATTAAAAAATTATGCAAGCGTAAAAGATCCATTCAAAATATAAGCTATACCAGTTGACATTTATTTTACAGTATCAATTTCTTTGATTTGTGAGGTCTTTTCTAAATCAGTGGATGTTTAAAAAGCTAATTTCTAAAATTTTAGTAAAACCACTCTCATTTTAAATTTAAATACCAATTAATAAATACTTGATTTTAGTAGTGTTTTTTAAAACAAAATACTCAAGAAACTCTTTTAGTAACAGTGAACTGTTTCTGAGAAGCCATACTTGGCTTGCATTTTAATCATACATTTCACAACAGCCAAGAAGTAATTTTTGTTTATATTTGTTAATCAAATTTATGCATGGCATGTAAAGAACAGTTTAAAAATTGGAAAGAAGAGGAAACTCAAGGGAAGGATACAGTATTAAATCACTTCTTAGTTATCAGGAATCAATATTCGCTACTTACTTGAAATTAACTAATTTGGGTAGTTAGAAATGTCTAAACACACACATGCATATAGACACATACACTACAATATTATTGGCATTATGTTAGGACAATTATGGTACAGGAAACTAAGCATTTTAAAAATTAAATATTTCATAATGCATTATAATTAAACTTTTTTTGGAGAAGAAATTTAGTAAAGTGGCAACTTGGGCGTATATATACATATATATATATATTTATCTTGTTTTAATTAAAATTATTGGAGTGACATTGTTTAATCAAATAAATGTCAAGTGTACAATTCAATAATACATCATATGTATATTGCATTCTGTGTTCACCACCCAAAGTTAAATTTTCTTCTGTCACCAAATATTTGACCCCCTTTATCCCTCTCTACCTCTCCATTTCCTCTCCTTCCCTCTGGTAACCACTAATCCTCTGTCCATGTTGATGAATCTCTCTTTGTCATATTTGTTGCTTTCAGTTTTCCTACAGATGAGTGAAATCATATGGTTCTCAACATTTTTGGTCTGACTTTATTCACTTAACTTGATAATGTCAGGATCCATCTATATTGTCACAAATAGCAGTACCATTGTATATATGTACCACATCTTCTTTATCCAATCATCTATCGATGGACACTTTGGTCATTTCTATGTTTTGGCCACTGTGAACAATGCTGCTATGACACTGGGGTGCATATAAGTTTGCAGGTAAATGTTTTCAAGTTTTTTGGATAAATACCCAGAAGCAGGATTGCTGGGTCAAATGGTAATTCTATTCTTAGTTTTTTGAGCAACCTCCATACTGTTTTCCATAGTGACTATACCAATTTACATTCCCACCAGCAGTGTATGAGGGTTCTTTTTCCCCCACAACCTCTCCAACATTTGTTATTACTTGCCCTGTTGACGATAGCCATTCTAACAGGTGTTAGGTGGTATGTCATTGTGGTTTAGACTTACATTTCCCTAATATTGAATATCAACTATAATTGAAAAAAGAAATTTATGGTTGAAAATGAAGTAGTGATTTTGTCATCGGGAGGCAGTTATCAAAAAATTTTCTAATCAGATGATATCCTATTCTGCCTATTTTCCAATCTGTTTCCTGTGTTATCTGCTTTCACAGTTTTCTGTCTGATGTGTGCCAGAGTGTAAGTTCAAGAGATCCCCAATAGTAGTTTCTTCTTTATTGGGTTTTACATTTAGCAAGTGCAAGATAATATTTTCCAGCCATAAACCTATTCATTTTAAATGGAAAAAGAGCTGGATCCTATTATATATGTATAAAATCACACATTTCTTTAGGCCTATATATGAATGAGATTACATTAATGACAAGGACTCAAATATAAATTATTTTTCTTTAGACTTGAACTCCAGTCTTCCTTAAAGTCTAACCAAATTTTCCTGAGAGATTCTTGGTATGTCTTGCAGGGTCATATCTAAAATGGTATAAACTAAGTCCTTCCTCCCTTTGATTTACTTTATCCTCAGAGTCACTAAAACAAGCTTCATCATGACCACAGTTGCCAAGGGGTTGTCTTCTGAAGTTGTTACCTTTTTTAAGTGACAGAAGTGTATATATTCTAAGACCAAGTGTATATATTCTTTGACCTCTCCTGTCCCCTCACCCCATTTATGAAAAGTAGGCTGTGCCTTAAGAGATTTTTTTTTTAGAGTTTCCTTTTTTCTGCTGAAATTCTCCACATTTTCATTAATTTAACATATTTGTAATTTTTTTCTCTTAGTTATGGTTCATATTTTTCTGACTTTTTCACATGTCTCACAATTCTTTTTATTGTATGATGGACCTTGTGCTTAAAAGCACTATAGAGATTGGAATAAGGAAAAGGTATGCCCTTTCTTTCATGAGGATTCCCACTGAGTCAGGGCTGGGTTGTAGCTTTAGTAGTTTAATTCACCTCTACAGCTTTCTGAATTCAAATATACATATGTCTGTGTGTATCCCCCTCCCTCTTCTGTTGTGTATTTAAATGCTAAAATGTGTGATTCAGACAGTAACTGACTTTGTGGTTAAAGAAGGGAAAGAGATGAATTTGGACTCAGGGAAGAGTTTAAGAAGATACAATTGAAATTAAGGCTTGGATGATGGATACCTAAATTTGTGCTACGGAAATAACACAAGGAGAGAATAGAGGTAGGTAAGATGGGCATGTAGTGAGGAGTTTGAATTTTATCCTATAGAAAGGGGAAGCCTGCTGAATTCCAGCAAAGATGTGACATGATAAAAATTATGTTTTAGGAAAGGTTCATGACTACAGCATGGATGGGAAGTATTAGAAGACAGGAGTTTCAGCCATCACACTATTATAGTCAGTCGGGTGTGAATGAACTAGAGTGTTAAGAGAGGAAAGCAAGAGAAGGATATGGAAGAATCAACAGAATTTATGAAAGAAACCATGATGTTGTCACATTTGGCATAAAAAAATTAAGTAATTAGATTTGCAAAATAAAGAATTTGTTTAGGTCCATACAAGACTCTATAAAATTCTATAGAGTTGGGCTAATGTTTTTACTTTTCACATTTATAAAGAGTTTAACAGTCTTTTCAGTGTCGTGGTCATATCTGATTACTAATGTCAGATATGCAGTGATTACTGGAATCATTAGGAAAAAAACAACTAGCCCTAGAACCCCACAGTAGACTGTCAATTTTTATCTGTCAAGATTTATGAAACTTTCTCAGTCATCTGGTTAATGAACTTTTTGATTTAGAACTAGATAACTTGGCAAACTTCCCATAAAGTTGTCCCCGTAAAAATATAGTAATACTTAGACTGTTAAGTGTAAATAAAGGACCGTTTGAAAGTAAATTTACCATATTTACCTATACTACACAGCCTCTCATTCACCGTATTTTGAATATAAAAATATGTAGAGAGGATAACCAGTTTTGTATAATAGTTTGTTAGCATGATTTATAACTTAAATATTTAAGCATATGGCACTTTTTTCCAAATTGTACCATTTATACATAAATGTTAGGAATGTGCCTCTTAGCCTTGTTTTCTGTTGTCTTCTCTTCACTTTCTGCCACAGCACTTCACGGTTGTTTCTTGTTCCCCAGAGTGCCCAGCTCTTTTTATGTGCTGGTGCCTTTGCCCTTGTTTCCTCTTTCTGGAATGCCCTTTCTCTTTTGCTGCTTGGTAGAATCTCTTTCATTCTTCAAGGTTCAACTGAAATGTTTGTTCTCTGGAAAGCCTCCCTGATCAGTTGATCTTTTCCTTTTCTGTGATCCCCCAGACACTTGTAATTACATATTATATCACCTACCATAGTGAGCTTTTGAAAACAAGTTCTGATTGTGTTATTTTCAGTTACTCTGTGATAAAGTCCAGAATCCCTACTGAAACTTGCAAGATCCTCACCCCATTAAAATACATGTACTTAATTCTTTAGCCTCATTTCCCACTCTAATCAGACTAGTCTTTCTCTTTCTTAACTGCCTGAAGCTCTTCTCCCAAACTGTTTGCATATACTGTCCTCTTTATTGTGGCCACAATTTAATAACTTCTTGATGAATCTCTACTTACTTGTTAAGTTTTAGCGAAAATTTTACTTTCTCAGAGAGACTTTTCATGACCCTTAAATTAGGTTAGTTCTTCTTGATGTAAGTACCCCAAACACTACATACACTAAAATGGTATATTCGATGCTTTCTTTTCCATTAGACTTCATGAATATGTCTGTTCACGGTTATAGCTTTACTAATTAAGCATGTGTCAGGTACCTCAGAGTCATTTGCTAAATAGTTCTTGATGCAATGGAATGATAAATTTAAAACTTCATTTTGAGAGAAACTTTCTCACTCATCTCACTCTTCTAGTGCCTATGTAATTTCTCACGAAGTAGGCACTCAATGATATCATTAAATTTCATTTTTATAAACATGTTTTCTTTATTTATGAGTTACTTGCAATTGAATAGTCAGAATTTTTAAAGTTGTTCCAGTTCTACCTTTTAAGTACTTGAACGTTTTCTATAAATAATATTTAGGAATTTTTTTTTAATTTCCTGGCAAATCCTTCCCAAACACCTTTATTGTCTCTTCCTACTCTGCCCGATCTCCAATTTTGGAGATCCTTCCCCAACCAGGGCTCTATCTAGCTATCTTCTCTCCCTCAGGTGATCTCATCCAGTCTTGTAGGTATAAATATCATTTATAGGGTGGTGACTCTCAGACTTGATGCACGTGTACTGGAAATTCTGTATTGATGTACCCCAATATCTTCTTGATATCTTTATTGGGATGGCTAATAATGATCTCAAACCTGACATGTCCTTAAATGAGTTTAAAATTATTCTCTCTTTCTTGACAATAATAAATTCTTATTTCCTTAGGAAGAAATGGAATGATGTTTGGTCACAGTAAAAAGTAATGAGAGAACAGAATTTATACTCATCCCAATAGATCAATGACAGCTTACTACTAGGACATACAGCTCTAAAAGCCAGCCAAGCAGCAGCAGCTTCACTCCATTGACCACACTTCTGTGGCTGTAGGTCAATTAATACATGACCTACACTCCCACGGTGATGTTCCATGATTGCCTGAATTCCATGCTTCCTAGAAACCCCAGATGATATCAGTACTTTGTTTTCTTCAGCAGCTTCACTAGAAACAAAGCTCTCCTAAGCTTAAAACACAAAAATCAGATTTTGCTTTGTTACTTAATGGAGGCCTCTTCCTTTAACACCCTCAAACATGATCCTTTCTAATTTTCTTCATCCTATTATAGCATCATCATCTTCAATTCTTTAGCTTGCATTGCACGTTTTACACATCAGTAACTTCTGGCAACTGTACCTTCAAAATTTGTTTGGAATCTATCCAGTAGAGCATAAAGATTAAGTGTGTGAACTGAAGCCAGACTATCCGCTTCTCTAATTTACTACACAAGTAAGTTAAGCTTTTGTACTTTAGGTTAACAACAGTACCTATTTTGTAGGATTGGTAGAAGGATGAAATAAATCAATACACATAAAGTACATAAAACGATGCCTGGCACATAATAAATGGCATATACACGTGAACTCTTACCATTGTGATTACCACTCTAATCCAAACTGCTATTATCTCTGAAATAACTTCATTAGTGTACCTGTTTCTACTCCTGTCTGGCCAAATCCAGTTTCCACATGGTAGCTAAACTGATCTTTTTCAGAAAATAAACTTAATTGAAGTATGATTTACATACAAAAATATATCCATATAAAGCATGTGTTTCTGTATATTTTCAAAGTTTATACACTCGTATAACTATAACCACAGTCAAGATATAGAACATTTCCATTATGCCAGATAGTTCCCTTGCATTCTTTTTTGAGTCAGTTCTCCTTTCCCAACCCCAGTCCCAGGCAACCAGTAATCAGATTTCTGCCATTATACTAGTTTATACCAGTTATTGAAGAGACTATTTTTTCCCCATTATATATTCTTATGATGGTTAATTAATTGACCATATATGCATAGGTTTATTTCTGGATTCTCTATTCTGTTCCTTTGATCTATATATCTGTTTTTGTGCAAATACCATACTTTTTTTTTTAACTAAAGGTTTATAATATAGTTCGAAATTAGGAAGTGTGATGTCTTCAAGATTTGTTCTTCTTTTTCAAGATTGCTTTGAGAGTTTTTGTGGTTTCATCTAAATTTTAGCACTTTTTTTTTTCTGTGAAAAATGCCATTCGAATTTTGATAGGGATTACACTGAATTACTTTGAGAAGTATGGACATTTTAACTATATATATTCTTCCAGTTCATGAGTGTGGAATATCTTTCTATTTATTTGTGTCCTCTTCAATTTCCTTAATCATTGTTTTATATTTTTCAATATTTTTTAGTTTTATCATGTCTTGAAATGAGATAGTATAAGTCCTCCAACTTTGTTCTTTTTCAGAAAAAATATTTTTTTGTTGTTTTAGTTTCTTGTAATTTCCATGTAAGTTTTAGGATTATCTTCTCACTTTGTACCGAAAAATCTGCTGAGACATTCGGATATTGTCAAACTTACAGATCAGTCTTGGGAAAATTACCATCTTAAAAATATTGTGTCTTCTGGCACATAAACACAATGTATAGTTCTCCATTTAGATAGGTCTCCTTTAATTTCCCTCAGCATCATTTTGTAGTTTTTGGTGTACAAGATTTTAAAAAATAATTGTTGTTATATTATCTCTGTATATTTTGTATTTTGCTGCTGTTATAAAAAATATTTTTTAAATTTAAATTTCCATTTTTATTTTTTGCTAGTGTATAGAAATTGATTATAGATTGTTCTTATATACTACAACCTTGGTAAAGTCACACTGCATAGCACTGCATACTTTCAATAGCTGTTCTGTAGAATCACTTGGATAGCTGACCATATTTGCAAACAAGAATTTTACTTTTTTTCCGAACTGAATGACTTTCCTCCCTTATCTTATTGCACTGCTGGAATCGCCAGAGAAATGTTGAATAGAAGGGGAAAGGTTGATTTGAATTATCAAATCCACCTTTACTGTAAGTGAAAATCCATAGAGATAATTTTAGAAACCTTCCAGATGATTTTAATATTTTGCCGGTATTGATATTAACCTCCACAAAATTTCATTATTGTTGAGGTCTCCAACATCTTCTGCTTTCACTGTTTCCTCATGTACTTGGCTTCAGTTTTTTGAGCATGGCAAGCTTATTAGCTTATTAGAAAGAGGGGCAATCTTCGACTTAGGGAACCATCATGTTAACATCCATCTCCAAGACTGACTTTCTCCACAAAGCAGGAACCTTGGCTACTGAGGGTTCCAGGCTCACATCTTTCCAGCTTTACCACCTGAGAAAGAAGAGCTTATCTCTCCAGCCTCGGCTTAAATAAGCATGGCAAGGGAATCTGGTTGCATTCGCTTAAGCCATGTGTCTACCCTTTGAACAAATCTGTGTGGCTAGGGTGTAAGGATTTTGTGATTGGCGTGTCCAGAGTTAGGTGTATACCTTGGCAAGGGTCCTAAGTAACTCATTTAGGCTACATGTTAGAGTAAGGAATGACAATGATGCTCCACAAGGAAAGTCATGGCCAAGGGGCGAATCAAGGGAGTTTAGGCATTTCCCTGGTTTGTGTCTTCTACAGTTCCCAAAAGATTCTTTCATATTTTACTACTTCTTATTTTAAAGATATGAAATGGAGTAAAGCTCAAAAAAAATTATTATCCTGCTGGGCACTGCCATATTCTCCAGGATTCAGTCATGCCCATCCCTTCCAATCCTTTCTTGTCTACTTGATGCACCTTCCCTGTTTTGTTCACTGACCTTGCCAAGCCTCTGCTGATGCTCTTCCCATCAACGTCTTTCAGAGGCTTTCCCTACCTCAGGGAATCCTTTCCTTTGACTTCTGCCTGCCTTCCCTTCCCACCTTATTACCTCACTCACAGAGATGGAGTGATCATTCTCCTTCCTTAGTCGTAAAAGCTTACCAGTCAGATAGTTTATCCAAGGGGGATAGTCTGATAAATTATGTTAAATCATAGACTAATGTCAGAGGGCTGAGAACTTTACTCCCACATAAGGAACGTTAGATTTCCGAGGCCATGCATAGAATTGGCACTCAGTAAATATTTGCCATATTGAATTGAACCCGAAGAAAAGAATTTACTAATGGGAAGTAGATAAGTTAGGAGGGGAAAAGGAAATCCAAGGTAAGTCATAGGGGAGCTTTCCACAGGCAGGTAAGCTTGAACACACTTATGCAAAAATCACTGCAAGTAGATAGCTGCTTTATACCTGCATGAACCTGTAAGAGATTTTCTATGACAATAAGGGAAAGGATTTATTAGCATTTCTTCTTCACTGGGTCACAGTCTGTTGCCAAGAATACTAATGCTACCCTCTACATGAACTGTAGTAAACCATCATTTTCCATTCAGACTGTGAGAATGTGATCATTGCTATAACAAAAGTGTCATCGAAAAACATTCACCTCTTTCTGAGCCAAGAAGGATAAAATCTACACAGAGACAACAGAACCTAAATGGCAGGTGGGACTGAGCATTGGTCAGGACCTTGTTGAGATACCTGTGAATAATCTGTAGATGGCTTCTGTAATTAATTTTTTAAAATCAATTAAAGGAAGCATGTATAACTTTTGTATTCCCAGTCCCTACCTAGCACTGCATTGGCAGAGTTAAAAGCTGATAGTGAAGAATTTCTTCTTTACTCTCTTTTACCATTTGATTATAATTAATTGATTAATCTGTCTTCTCTTCAGTATAAGATTATAAATTCTGTAAGGGCAGGGTTTACATTTGTCTCGTATACCGTCATTCTTCAGGATCCAGTGCACATAGCAATGCTTAAAATATCGTTGATATGGAAATGAAATAATAGGAAATCAGGAGAGAATGGAAGAATGATTGAGTTTCTAGTGTGTGCCAGACATTTTGACAGGTGCTTATATGTTATAATAGGTATTTCACTTTCTACCCCATGACAACTCTGGGAGATATGTATGTATTATTATCATAATTTTACAGTTAAGAGAACTTGGAAAGATGACTGATATTGTTGAGTATCTACTATTCATTGGGTCCTATGGTAGTAAATTTGAAGATATTATCTATATGTAGATCTTCAAAATACCATGGACTGTCTTTCTGCTTACTACACAAATTTACAGAAAAAGTTGACATATAGTTAATAAGAATTAATGCTAAGATTTAAATCCATATCTTCTGATTACAAATTGAGTACACCGAATGGCTTAATGGATCAATTGTTCTCATTAATGAATTTTTGATTCCTAGATATTTACTTTTGATTCATAGATATTTTCATAAGAGTTTCATAAAACTCTTATGACAAACAACTTTGCCAATAGCACTTATTCTAAACAAAAATAACTTCAAGATTGTTTTTCACCTGAAAAATAAAAATTTATATTTGAAAATTGAACTTACTCCAGACTCTGCTTATAGCTTGTATCACATGTAAATAATCTCTGACATAATTTTTAAATCACAGTCCAAGAAAAGTCTTCATAAGATCTTTAAGCAATACATTCCATTATTCAAATATCCTTATTTTTAGTAAATATATCCTCATTGAAACCCACTTCTCTCTTTTTCTTAATAGAAATTGCAATGATAATAGATTTTTAAAAAATCTTATCTCTTATTTTACAGAATAACATCCTGCCACTATGTTCAATGTTGTTTTGTAAATGAAGGAGGACTCTAAAATTTTAATGGCAGCAATACTATTTGTAACATACTTTTTGTTTCTTGGCCTTAGAAAAAATATTTAAATAATTTAGCTCTCTGAAATTTCATTTCCTGGACTCAGGCTCTAAAGCCGTCCTCATTTTTTATTTATCCCACGAGTTAGCCTCTTTTACTGACATTTACCGACAGCTCACTCCTTTTACTACTCCTCTATTAGAAGGTCATACTTTTCAATGGAGCTCACTTTTGGAATCTGTGACTACAAAAGTCTTGTGTGGTCCTTTGGATGAGCTGAATCAAAAAGGGCAATGAAAGTGACACATTTACAACCAGATGGCTCTCTAATCCATATTTAATTTTCTAATTTCTGTATGAAAATTTGAAAGATAAAACTTGATTACAGAATGTATTTCATATCTATGCAAATGCTTATAACCTTTTTAATTATATATGCAAGATTTAAACCAATCTCAAGTTAATGTCAGATTCAGAGCAAAATTTTAAAATATTGTCAATCTACTTTTAAATGTAAATGAATTAGTTATTAGGAGAATGCAAATTGGAATTATGAGATTTTGTTATACACTCACTAAAAGTCTCAATGAAATAGAAAATTTTCCAAGCAAAACCAAATTATCAAAATAGAATCAATTATAAGAAATATATTAATCCTGATTAGATCAAGGATTAACTTTAGCCCAAGTAATCATTAAGAAAAAGATATTCCACTTAAAAAATGAGTTAAAGACAAATTTTTGTCAGGTCGACAAGAATTTTAAAGGGATAGTAATAACTACTTTTTGGTGAGTTTGGGGAGGCAAATACCATCACACACAGTTGATAATAAAAAGAGTTGCTAATACTTTCTTGTCAATAAGTCGCCAGTGTGAATAAAAAAACTTTAAAAAGTTATCTTTGTCTCTGAAAATTTACTTTTAGAAATTCTAACAAACCAGCTGAAGATATAAATGAAGATTTTGTTATAAGAATGTTCTTCATAGAGAACATCATTGTAAAACAGTGAAAAATTGGAAAGATTCTAGATTTCCTAATTGAAGTTTTTTACATGTGTATGTGGTCACTGCAAATAAATGTATATATTCATTCATACTTTAAGATGTTGTTAAGGTGTGGTTCTGGGCAAAGATATGCTAAACAGCCAACTTCTGCTTCTGTAATCTGCTTGCTTGTTTGATGTTAACTAGGATGTGGTTAATCTGTTTGTTTGTTTGATGTTAAACCAGGGTGTGGTTCTAGACTTTATGAGCTGCCTCTTTTGGGAGCTCAGGGCTGATATCCTCTAACCCTGCGTGGTAGAGAGTCAGTCGCAGGCCGGCTAATAAAGGCTCATAATTCATCTCAATTGGCTCCATGGGTCTTAGAATTGATCGCGCCATAACAATGTTAATAATAAAATGCTGAATTTACAAAGCTCATATGATATTGCAATGGGATCAACAAAGTACAACTACACACAACATTATAGATGAATCCCACATCCATATTTGAGTAAAAGAAGTCAGAGAAAACACGTATTATATAATTCCACTTGTATAGAGTAAAGAGCGAAAAACAATTTATGCTTTTAGAAGTCAAGATAATGTTTATCTTTCAGGGATATAATGACTGAAAGAGAGCAGGAAAGGGGTGGTGTCTGGGATGAGAGCAATAGGAAAAGATATAAACAGGATATTGTGTAACATAAATACTTTAAACAACCCTACTTGGCCTGATTCTATGTTCTCATATGAGAGAAAATACATGAAATAACTAGTTCATTCCTCTTTTATCTCTTCATTCATTCAATAGTTAATTATTGAGAATTTACTATATGCTAGGTCCAGTTCTAGTTTATAAAGTGAGCAAAACCAACAGGTCTCTGCTATTACGGAACTTATATTCCAGCAGGGAAGATATACAATTAACATTCTAACATTCCATTAAAAATATATCAGGTAGTGTTAAAAGCTATGAGAAAATTTTGCAAAGAGAGATATGGCGACTGAGCTGCTGTTAAAGACTGGATTGTCAAGATGATCTAGCTAAAGAGTTGTTTAAACAGAGATCTCAAAAGGAGTTAGCCATGAAAAATTAGGTAGAGGAAACAAATTTGAAAGACAAAATGACTTCTGGCTTTAAACTCAGACAGCTGGGTGGATCAGTATTGCTGTTTATGCAGGAGTATAGGAAGAGTGGTCAGCTGATACAGCAGGGTAGGGAGAGGCCGAATTTCTCAAGTGTGAAGTAAGCTTTTATCTGCTTTTGAATGAGTCTGGCCTTGATATCTGAAACTGTTTTTGAAGGACAAAAGTAAAGTCCTGGGAAGGTATAAACAGGATCATAGAGAGAATTGGGATTCGGGGAATATGTTAGGCAGAAGTAATTCATGTGAAATTTGAAATTTGAATCAACTTAAAAGAGGTTGAAGGCTAGTTGGAAGCTTAAGAGAAAATGTTAAACCAATGTTTTTTATTGCAGTAACAATGAGGATATAATTCAAGATACTTTTTACTCATTAGATGAGGTGAGTCAGCATTCCTGTCTAAAGGTATAACATCTTTTTGTGACTTAGACCCACAGAGTAAGGTCATTAAGGGTTCTTTTTTGTGGTCCTTTTTGTTAGCTCTGTTTTCATTTAACAAATACTGTGTTTTCATTGAACAAATATTTATTGAGATATGATAGACATTGGAGATATAATGATGATAAGAGAGTGTCCCTTTCCCTCAGGAAGCTCACCACCATCTAGAGGGAGATAAAGTACAAGTAAATTGTCAGTTAATACATAGAGGGTTAAGTGTTACCCCAGTGGTGAGAACAAGGTGATGTGAGAGGAATTTAACCCTCTCAGAGGGGGACTGGAAGAGTTAGGGACTGGTTCCCAGGGGAGTAACACCTAATCTAAGAACTGAAGTTCTCATACGTTCTCACATTGTGGTTACTGCGCTTTTTCCACCCTCTCTCATTACTTCACAGGATCTCTCATCCCCAGGCTGGTTGGTGCTTTTCATTTCCAGGAAAGACTCCTGCCACCACCCCTCCACTTCCACTTCTTGCAGTCACACCGCTGACTAATATTAATCCTTCAGTTCTTTTCATACACTTCTATAACATTTTCATGTAAAAGCCACCCTCATATTTCCTGACAACCTTGTGACAGCAGAGAACGGGACACACAATGTATAGCACTTTGCTTGCATTCCTCATGGGTCCTCAGGAACTAATGTGCTGAGCATCATAGATTATTAAAGAAAGCAGGGCACCGAGATCATAAAACAAATGATTAATTTTCAACAATATTACTTGAATAGGTGTTTAATTGGCTATTGTAAGTGCTAAGATTATAGGGCTACTTTGATAAAACCGTATAAAACCATTTCCAAAGAATATATAGCTTTTCATATGTCAATTCTATGTGATGGGTAGGGCTGCCACAAAAGGAAACAAAGACTGTACTTGGTGAAACTCTAAGAATGCCATTAATATGTATGATTTAATTTGATCTCTTTTGGGCAGTGTATGTGATGGTCCTAAAAAGGATTTAGGATTATACAGAAACATAAAATAGAAATAGAGGGAAATAAAGCCGATAATCCAAGGGAAGAAGCCATGCTGGGCACCAGAAGTAGAGAGTAATGGTAGGAAGGGCTGGAGATGAAGCCATGGACTTGCCAAGAAGTCCAGCATCAAAAATGACTGGACCTTTGCTTGAAGAAGGAAGAACAATGGATATGGGGAGATGAGCAAAAGTGTTCTCTGTGAGAGAAGGCAATAGAAAGACAAGTAGGATTTTGGTGCCTATATCAGTAGATTTGTCACCATACATTTTGTGCAGTGATGTTGACTGTGATTGCTGAGACCAGTTCACGAGTAGTCTAAACTCATTGTTACGTAAACATGAGAAAACAATGTTTTCTAGTAGCTATAATGAACTGTGTTCTGTTGACCTATGTTTCTTAATAATATCTCAGCCAAATTCCTTATTATTGTCACTTTTGGGTATTCAAATTGTCTTAGTTTGATGATTAAGACCCAAGTCCTATTCATTTTAAAAGTTGTATTTCTTACTTGAACTGAAGCTCTCCACTTTCCCTTCCTCTAACTCAGGCTAGACTTATGTCTTTAGTGGCTTGAAATAGTAGGAGAGTGGGTATATGGCCTCAGTCTCAAATAATTGCTTTTCTCTTTTCCTAGGGGTTTCTGCTTGAGTCCTGGAGAGGAAGAAAAGGATGGTCAATGTCTCTTCATGAGCCTGTTCTGCTGTATTGTGGTTTCAGATCTCTCTCAGAGTGAGAGGTACCCAAAAGCTGGTTCTTTATTAGGTTTTTAGATGGTCCTGTAAGGCTGTTTTCTCTGCACAGTCTCTTGGCGTGAGAGAATCCAAGTGGATTATGCTCAGCCCCTTCTACAATTCTACTCAATCAATTAGGAACTTTATACTTATTGTATCAAACATGCATGATATCTTTAATGCATGAAAGTTGTCCCACTGGCAAATTTGTCTTCCCTACCTTCTCTCTCCTGCCCATTTCTCCAGTCTCAGCAGCAACAAGAGCTCTGCTCATCCAGTGGTTCGGCAATGTTTGTACAAGAGGATTACTACTTACTAACTTATGTGGCTTCCTGAGATTTACCCTTTACTTGGGGCGGGGGATGGGGGGTGAGGCGTGGATATCCTTTCAGAACACTGCCTTTCCCCCAAAGGCCTGCTCCTTTTTCTCTCCTAGTCTTTTTCTTACATTTGGAGGTGGTTAAGGTAATAGAATTGGTGGGTGGTAGTAGCTTAGCTTTGGTTGACCCAGTATCTCTCATTTACTTTAAGAAGATGTAGCCAGCAATACTCTAAGCTTGACTCTGGGATACATAGTACTTTTTGTCCTAAGCTGTGGGCTTGCATAATTGATTTCAGAAAAATGGAATCCTGATAGATAATAAATACTATCTTGTTCCAATAGCAAAGGTCATATTGAGGGCAAAATCTGTGTTCTCCGGGGGAATCTGAATCTAAATGGAAAGTTAGTATTGAATCGGTGAAGATTTTATTTGTATATGTGCTTGATGAATGTCATGGGAGATACAATAACTGAATAAAACTTCAGACCACTTTGAAAACTTGTAATTATTATGTCTTGTGATATATTTAATATCTCTTTTTTTTGCATTCACCATTCTATCTATAACACCTAGCTGCAGAGTATTGATAAATAGCAGAAGATTACTACCCTGACTGAATGATGGATAGGTGACCCTCAAAGCTAAACTCCCTGAGCTTCAGGGACAGCAGTTTAAAACTTCTTAATGTGAGAGCTGCCATGACTCAAGACTATCTATATGCAGAAATGGACCAAGCACCTGCCATTATCTAGTGGGATTCACATAACACTTGGAGGTGGGTACTATTACCCCCTTTTTTACAGATGAGACAACTATGGCTTTACTTCTGTTGGGATAATACCAAAGTTTGATTACAAAGACTTCTTTTTTAAAAAAAAAAATAAATGAGTTATATATATAAGTTTAAAATATGAAATAGTTCTAGAATATTTACAATAAATTTAATAATTGCTCTACCAATTATACCTCCCTCGATCACATATTTTCTTCCAATTTCTACTCTTATTTGTACTTTACAATAAAGATTTTTGAAAGAATTGTGCGTACACCCTTTTATTTACTCACATCTAATTCTTTCTTTATTACTCTTATTAAGGTCACTAATAGCTCTGTGTTGCTAAATTCAATGACCACATTTAAGCATTAATCAAAATGATTGACTGCTCCTTCTTTCTTTTTTTGTTTTTGCACTTTTAAAATAATTTTATTTTTCAGTTACAGTTGACATACAATTTTATATTAGCTTTAGATATACAACATATTGATAGACATTTATATAACTTATGAAGTGATCACCCTGATAAATCTAGCACCCAGCTGCTCCTTCCATCTTGATTCATTCTTTTCTTTTCCTTCCTTGATCTCACACTCAAGTTTTCCCGTTTGTCTTCAGAGGCTTCTTCTAAGCATTTTTTTTTTGGCAGTTCCTCCTCCTTTTTTCAATATGTATATCATTTTTCCTTATCATTTAGAAGATTGTTGAGAATGGCATCTCGGATTCAGCTTAAATTATTTTTACTTGGGTTCATTACTGAACCAGCAAATAAGCAGTATAAAATGCTTACAAGGTATGAGTTTAAGTGAATAAGTGGGCACAATGCCATGTGCCTCCACAGTTCCTCATGAGATGGGCCAGAGCTTTCGTAGTCAATGTAGCTTATGTGGAGGAAGTAATCCACCAGGTCACAGAAGCTCCTAGCTTCCATATTGTTGCGTTTTTTATTTTTAGGGTCTCCTTACTACCATGTAAGGAAATTCCTTGTTATGCCACAATAAATCGTCATTGTATACTTCCATTGTTGCGGTGGCTTTGCTGAGGAAACTTGGAAGAACTAGAACTACATCTTCCAGAAACTGTATGATTTTGGGTTGGGTTCGATCAAAAGAGATATTTGCTTGAAATTTGGAAGGCAGGAGTAAAACAGCAGCCATAACTATGTGAAAGTGAGTCAATAGGAGGCAGTAAGAAACAGATGCAGGAGGGCTGGCATCCTTGCTCTTCCCCACACCATGTCCTGCTCTTCTTTCTAAATACTGGCCTTGCGACCTGTAATGATTCCAGACCCACCACAAGATGCTGAGAAACAAACCCTCAGAAGTGCTAGCTCTGCAGAGGTAACAGTCTTCCACAGCAGCCCCCTTCATGGTCCCACTCCAGTTCCTGGTCTTGCTTAGCTTTCAATATCTAACATGAAACACCAACTCCAGTGATTTAGGGAGGTTTGTTAGTAATTTTTTTCTTTAGTTCTTTACTCCCCAGCTTTACTCCTATTGTAAATTCCCTATTCTGTAATTTCACAAATGGTTCCCAGTTCTTTTTCTCTGATGAAACTCTAACTAATACTATTATTGGTTGGTTATTTATACCAAACTATTCCAAAATTTGTTGGCTTGAAACAATCAACAAATTTTATTTATGATTCTGTGGGTTGACTGGGCTAAGGTAAGCAGCTATTTGCTGTTCTTAATTAAAGTCTGGTGACCATAAATGGAATCGTCTAGGGGCTTAATTAATCTAATGCTTTGAGTAAAACCATTTTAAAACTTAGTGGTTTTAAACAACAACCATTTTGTTTTCTTCATGATTCTGTTGGTTGGGCTTAAATGGGAGTTTCTTTTGTTGGTCATGCTTAGAGTTTGATAATTGCAAATGGAATCATCATGAGGCTTGATTGGGAAGCAGAGATAGTTTGGCCTCTTTTATTCTCCATATGGTCTCAGAATCTCACCAGAGTGGTTTCTGCATCATTATAGTTGAGTTTTGTACATGGAAGCTCAGGGTTCCCAAAAACACAAAAATGGAAGCCTTCATCTTTTCTGCTACATTCTATTAATTAAAGCATGTCATTGAGCTAGACCAGATTCAAAGTAGGAGGTGACTACAAAAGGCCATGTAGTATATTAATAATAATAATAATAGGTATTTTGGATTTTTAGAGATCGTTGTGGAGACTAACTACATACTTTTCTGCTTGGCCTGCAAGTAGGCCTGGCTCACTTCACTGTTACTTTGAGCTGTGATCTTCCTAGTCCCATTTTATACTGATATCATAGTACACGTTCATCAGGCACTGTGCTTTGGGTCCCACTATTTGCACGTGCTCTGTTAACTCACTCTGGCCTGCAACACCAACCAGTATGAGTAAGAGCATTGGAAGGTGGTTTTCTTGATCTTGGCTGAGCAGCTAGGATTGTAAATATGTATCACCTCTCAGTACTACAGTTTAAATGAACACCTGGGGGCAGATATTTAGCTTGTGACACTGCCAACTCCCCACCTTTAGGGGTAGCAGCCTGTTGGATGCCTGCTAGAATGAGCTTTTTTTCCATTCAGGAATTTTGCAGTCAGTTCAGTCTCTGGGGTTTAGAAGGGGTTGTCTTTCCAAAATAAGGTTACCTCTCTTCCTTTACTGGGATAGCTTAGATTTATTTTCTGTAGCTAGATTCCCTTCCAGAGGTGATGGCCTCAAGGTTCCATTTCCAAACCTGGTAATTTTTTTGTAACTAGATCAACTATTAGATCATGAATCACGAACAGCTATATGGCTGTTATGGAAAGCCCATACAGAACCTCCAATTGCAGGTGCTATCACTAGTTTATTCTAGACTATAGTCAGGGCTAGCTTAGTGGGCATGAGACTTATGCATATGCACAGAGCCCTGGTTTTAGAAGATCCCTGTACTTGGTTTAGTACTTTGCTGTTTCTATCTTGAAATTTTTATTAATTTTTGAACAAGGATTCTTATTTTCATTTTATACTGGGTCTCATAAAATTTGTAGCTTGTTCTTACTACAATGGTAATCATTCAGTTAATTTTTCTGAATCCTACTGATTCACAATTAGCTACTGGATGTAGTCCTGGAAATAGATCTAAACCAAGACCTGCCATGTGATGATAGAGTCCAGTACTGAGACCCACCTGAGCATAGCTATTGCACTAGGGCATCTGGGAGGGTAATAACCAGGTTGGTAGGCTTTGCTTCTAGAGCTGTGGAGTGGATGGGTTAGAAGGACACAGGGGAAGTCTAGCTGTTGTGTATTATTTCTGTTGCAACACAGAATTTCAGGCTTTTATTCCCCTCTCAGTAAAAGGCCAGTGTAACGCAGGAGCCCCAGGCCTGAAACTTGCACCTGGGTTTGGATATTCTGAAAGAACAACCTGGAGGACCAGAGGGGTGAGAAATGCCATTTATTACTTACAAAGGAGGGAACCTTCAGCAACGGCTGGTTGAAGTTGCAGGAATAAAGCTGCTAACCAAGAGCAAGTGGAGTTTTTTATGCCCATAAGCAGAGGGTAGGGTTATCTCATTGGGCAACAGCCACCTTCTCAGACAGATGGGAGCGAGATGTGCTGCTTGGTTACAGGAGCAGATGACGTCAATGGGAGCAATAAGAAACATCCTTGGGAGGAGGCGTTGCTGAAAGCTCTTTATGCACTGCCTTCCTTGGCTGTTGGCTGGGCAGCTCTCAGTCTTCTATGTGGAGGGGCTGTGTTCTGAGTTAACCCTATAGCCAGGTGTCCTACGCTTACCCCTTTCCTACATTTTCTTCATGTTCATCTGTACATCCATAGCCATTAGCACTGGCTGTGTAGGTGCCAGCCCACTAAAGTAACTAAAGTGCTGATAGACCTTCTGTTTCAACAGCACAGTGTCTAAATATGCTATTGCACAGCTCATTTTCCAATGAATGCTATGAGAGTAACTCAAACCTTCCCAGTAATTAGGGGTCTCCCACTTATCTTCTCTTCCTTTGTTTCCTTAACTACTTCCAATTTAAACCACAAGACACTTTTTGTTAAGACTGTTAATTATACCAAACTAATTGTCCCAGGCCTAAAAGTCTGGTCTGTGTTTAAAGTTTGTTAAAACTTGGGACTCAGTTTATATGGCTTTCATTTTAGTTTACTTCCAAACCAGCGAATAATTCCTATCAAAGGCTACAATAGATAAGGATGCAAATGATGGATGCTGAGCTTTGTGCTTCTCTAAATCCTCAGGGAATTGAATTATGGTGGTAAAACTCCCTGTGCAAAGTGAGAAAACCACCAGTTGGGGGAACAAGGTAACCTATATGTTTATAAACTTGGACTCAGTAGTCTATCTACTCCATGAATGGAAATTCTTTTGGCACCATGGTAGGCCCATGCTCTGTGTTCCATTTTGTTTGCATCATTACAGTCTCTGGCAGCCCTGGCCATGTGAACCCACTCTTCCCAACCTACATTCTATCTTTAATTGATCTCATTCATTATCATGGTAGTGACTCTTAGGCTATGACTCTGAGTGATAATTAAAATATTATATTCTTTAAATTTTAGTTTTCTTTATCTGAGATATATATGATTATATTGAACTGAAATGAGAGAGACTATGGTTTGACAGGTGGTAACTGATTTTTTTCCTAGTATCCATATCAATGAATTTCAGTAAACATGACTTTATTGATATTGTGTATAGTAGTATGTAATTGGAGACTTTGGATGAATACAGTAACATCAATTTATACTTAAAACTTCCAAGGCTAAACTCATTTTTTCTCAAATATATTTTTCTTGCTTTCTTACACTTGTATTTGACTACTTAAATAGACAATTTTAACTTTTTGGTGAAATTTGAAGTATCATTTTAGACAACTTTTGTATCAAATAATGCACAACCTGGTATCAATATAAAAAGGTCTTTATTTATCACTTTTTCTGATAGAATAATGAGTAAATAAAATTGTTAAACTTTAACATTGACTTATGATTTTTCAAATACTCCTGAATGTATATACTTAATCAAAGTATCCCTTCCAGGATAAATTTAAAAATTCAGAAATATCCACTTTTGTTGTTGATGTTTTTTAAAACTGTGTTCTAGGTCTGCTTGAATTTCTTTTCTTGTTTGAGACACAAATGGTGATACCTAAAATAACAAGAGCAATTACCACAGATCCGACCACTATCAACACCAAAAAAGAAAAGCTAACTCTGGAATTAGGGTAATTTTCATCAGGAGTAGGATTTGGATCACTTTCATCAGGATCTGCTTGAGGAATAAACAAAGCTACTTGTGCAATATTGGATACTTTTGATGTCAAATTGCTTTTATCCACACTTTGAATGGCAATGAATATGTGGGTTGCATTTTCTTCTGAAATATTTCCTGGTTTAAATGCAAATATTTCCTTGGAGTTGGCCTCCTTTGGTGACAGATCCGTACTGTTTACTTGCAGAGCATCTTCAAAATTGTCTCTTAGATCCAGGATACTTCCACTTATTCTTATGATATACTGTTGAACTAAGAAAAAAAGTTATGTGTAGCTTAGAAACTAGAGTATATTAAATTTCTGTTTATTCATTCTCCTCAGAAATATTGTTTAATTATCCCAAGCTTGTACTCCTATCCAAGGCCTTATAAATTTTTCAGTATAAGCTGAACTTATGTTTAAACTCTGTTTAAACTCTGCCAAATTCTACCTTCTTTGTTTGAAAATGGGACTAGTTAAAATGTGTCATATTTGATTGATTAAAAAATAAGAGATTATAAAATTAACACTTTACCAACTTATCATTTAAAAATAATTCTCCTCCCACCCACCCTTATACACTTGCTTTTGCATGAGCACCCTTCACTTAATCAATGCCACATGACGCATTATCCTTACCTTTTCCAACGTCAAAATCATCTCCTGGTGCTGTCCATGTTAGACTGATCACATCCCCAATAGGTGTGGCCTCAAGGTCTGTGATTTGACTTGGTGGATACAGGTCAGGCAAGGGAAATATTGAAACATTTGAAACCACAAATGCACCTCCAGACACTGTTCTGATGAAACTCTCCAAGTTTGTCTGAGTATCCTCATCAATTTCAGGTCTTGGTGGATTCACTTCGATTTTCCCTGCATTAAAAATGTCCTTGTTTGTAATGAGCACAACACTACTGGTATTTTCAATAGAATTCACCATCCCACTAGTCTTTTCCTTTTTTTTTTTTCCCCATTATATATACACAGTCACATTTTACTAAGTTTTGTGACAAAGTCTTAAACATCCAATTGTCGGGAGAATTTTTTTCTTTAGCATTCTGACCAGCATATTGTAGGATATAATTGCATAGTTAATTGCTTTGGAATTAAGGCTGCCCTGAAAGGGAATAATATTATATAATTGAATATATGCTTTTCTTTTTTTTTTAAAAAAAGAAGAATTTATTTCTCAAATTATCTTTAAATTGGGAATAAACCTGGGGAAATTCCTGCTGGTTCCCATCCAACCACTTGTGCCAGGTTTTCCCCTTCCACCCTGCTGCAAATACTGTGGAATAATACTTCGGTTTATATTCCACTTGTCAACATAAAAGTCAACCACAAGATAAGAGACAAGACAAAGGAAAGTTAATAAGGAATGCATTCATAATCCTTCTCATCACCTTGCCTAATACATTTTTTCTTTCGACTGAATAAAAAATAAAAAATAATCATTTACTTATTTAAGTGTCTTTTACAGTATATAACAAACTGAAGGATAAATTTTGCCACTGGCTTATGCTGAGGTACGTAACATATTAGTCTGTTTCCTTCATTCTGAGCTGGAAATCTGGCATATTGTTTTTAATATAGATAAGGTGCTCCAAGCTAATATAATAAAGGCTGAAATTTATTGAATGCTTACTAGATGCCAGGCACTGTACCAAAGCTTAGGTTAATTTGGAGGCAAATCCCAGTTATGACTGAGAACTTCATTCTAGAAATGCGAAAAGCAATACTTTGAGTTCTAAAATGTTGGAAGCCTTAATCTTATCAACTCGCAGTTATTCCAGTGAGCATAGGGTTTCAGATATCATGAGTTACTCACCATTCACTACCCAGCCTGGTATATATGCAGCTCTATTCGGTGAATACCTTAAGTTTTGTGTGGTAGTGCTTGCTCCTCCATGAGCCCTTACTTTTAAGCTATATCTGCCATTTTCTGAATAAGCTGTAAAATACCTGGAGTAGACCCCATCATTTTTGAAAGTGTCAGCACCTAGGTATAGAAATTAAGGAATAAATTATTATTGTAAAGAAAACGAGAAATATAAGCGTTTTCTAAGCCAAACATATTGCCTTTCTTAATAAGCATATCCTTTAGATCGACTCCCTGTTTTGTGATTGACTCCTTGGGGAATATTTCCATTATGCTCTATCAACCACTATCTTGTTGAGTTGATATCCTTGAGTTATGATATATTTATATACATATATGTATACACATATGTAGTTATATAGTTGCATATAGTTATGTATATATGTATTATATATATTATTTTATAATATATAATATTACACACATATACACACACTGATACCTATATGTATATCTTCACCTTATCAACTTATATGCAGGTAATTAGAATACTCTTCTTACCATTTCTCAGCCAAATGGTTTGCTTGAAGATCTTACTATACCTAAATATATAGTTATGTCATCTCTCTGTTCATATCAGACAGATCTCCATGAAAGAAAAAGTATCTTTGCATAGGATTTAATTCTCACTATAGTCACCTACAAATTACTTATTTTGATTTATCTTCAACCACTCCTTTAAAAAAAAATTTTCACCTCTTGCTTTATGATCCATTAACTCCCTAGTCTGATAGTGGAAAGACCCATCTGTTATTAGAATAAGCAGTTGGGGAGTTAAGGAATAATGTGTCATAAATATATTTTTTGATATCACTGGGACTGAAGTTATTTGGTAAATTACAAACACATTTTTCAGGGCATTTAAAATTTTAAGGCAGAGGTTCTTAAAATGAGGTCCTTGGACCAGGATCATCTGCATCCTTTTGGATTGTATTAGGAATGAAAATTTCTTAGGCTGCCTAGGGAAGAGCCTAGCATTCTGTGTTATAACAAGCCTTTCAGGTGATTCCTTTGCATGCTAAAGTTTAAGAACCCCTGCTCCAAGTCATTACCAAGTCTTGGGTAAAGGCATTCCAAATTAGTTAAGTAGCTACCTGGTAAAACCTTGAGAAATGACAAGATACGGGTAAGTTTTAATGTAATGTGGAAGGGGCTGGAGGAAAAGGAAGAGTCAGGGGAGAGTTGAGGAAAATACTATAATATCAGATGAAGACACTGTGGTGCATCAAAGAATCATTTTACTTTCTAAATTTTTCACAGGGCCAACTCAATGATAGGATTATAAGTTGACTGAATTAATTACGTCGCAAAAGATAGAAATCTCTGATAATTCAGACATTTATTTATTTATTTTTTCCTTGCTTACTGAGCTCTTCTTAAAAGAAGGTTCAGTTTTCCGAATAATCCAGAGTCTAGGAAAAAGGTCTTTAAGCACCACTCACCCATACAGACCAGGGAGACAGCATGTCCAACACTGTCTTGTTTCCTATCAGTCAGACCAAGTATCTGATGTCCTTGTGATGTCCCCTTTTGTCTGCCCTTGGGCTTCAGTTCCCAGGACTATATTTGTGCTTTGTTCTGGCTATTGAGAATTACTCTTGCCTGTCTCCACTTCTCTATCAGGGGCTCAAGTTCTACCATTTAACCCTATGGGGTAGCTATGCTTCACTCTCTCTGGCCAGATTTTCTTGGTGGTGTGCCCCTAAGAAACACTTGATCAGAGTTCTTGATGCTGTTCTCGTCTCCTGAATGAGACATTGATTATCTAGGTGACAAATAATGATGACAGTAAATAATATTTATTCAGTGCTACTAATGTAGGGAGGAGGCAAGAGTATTAAAATGTTAATAAAGCCACATTCAGAGACTGCAAGATGCTGATCAGCCCTGCGGCCAGGTCAGGAGGAAACCTGTAGAACAAAAGGAGATTTCGGCTGAGATTACTAACCCATTCCCCATACCTGTGAGGTGGAAAATGAACCAAGAGTCATTCCCTGTGGCTAAAACCATGGGGAACCTATAGATTAAAGCCTGGGAACTGCCAGCAGGCCTTTCACTCTACATATTCTTATCTTTTCCATGTGGCATAGTCTTCCCCTTCCTCACTGTATGTCAGTATCAAAGAAAATGGAAACTAAAGAATGACATAAACTGAATTCTCTGGGTTCCTCTCAGTGCCTTTAATTTACTCTGTCTCTTACACTATCCTTGTCTCTGGCGTCTCTGTCCCTCTCAGTCCCTCAGCGCCTTTACTCTGTCTCTCTCTCTGTCTCTCACACTGTCTCTCTCACTCTCTGTCTCTGAGAAGAGACCACACTCTGTCTGTGGAGTGTTACCCCTTTTCTAATAAACTTTCCTTTGACTCTAACTTTGGCGTGTGTGTTAAATTCTTTCTTCACTCTCGGCCAAAGAACCCTCTTCTTTTCTCAGTACAGAGCTTGGTCTCCTCCTGCTGCCCGACTTGGGGAAATTTGCCCTGTCCTGCATCACTACCACGTACAAGACACTTGCTAATCAATTTGTGGGTTTTACCTGGATAGAATTTCCTTCTAATCCTGCTGTTTCTCCATAATCTGCTTCAATTCTTCTGGTGTCTTTCACTTCCTCACACTACCACAGAGCCCCATAACATGTCCTGAGTAATGAAAATATAGGCTTATTCATAAAAAATCCATTACCTGCACCATTATCCAAAAGTTCCAAAACTTCTGTTTTTCCACTATTCGATTCAATGAATGCAGTCACATTGGCTCCAAGAATGGGTGTATTTCCTTGTAAAATTTCTGCATAAACAATCATTGGACTGGGGAAACTATTTGTGTCTTTATTCATTTTAGCATTCAGTGTGATTGGAGGCACAGAAGAATTTGCTGCCCGAGAATTAACTGTTATAGTTAATGTTTCCGAGTTTGCATTGGTTCGAAGACTGTAAGTCCAAACTCCCACCTAAAAATTCAATGGAAACATAGTAAATATCCAAGATCAAGCTATTTTCTGTATTTCCATGATCCGAGTCTAAAATAAATCTTGTAAATGTGCTGCAGAATAAACAGGGTTTTAGGATTTTGAGGTGGTTTGAAGGTAAAAGGATGAGAGGTGAGGCAGTTTTGACAGGGCATCCTGGCTCTTGTCATGCACTGAGTGGCTACTGTCCAAACTTCGTGAAATCTCAGCTGGGAAAAGTAAATTTTGGAAAGTTCATCTTGGTCTTGGCCTTATTCTTTGACCTCGGAGTTCCCAGATTCCATGATTTGGTAATGCTAATCAGGAATGGCTATCTACACACCAAGTTTCACAGTCTCCCTATATTGCCTCTTGAAAGTTATTCTTAGCCTACTTAATTTTTTCCCTTCTCTTTCTTTCTCCAGATGCATAAGTTTTTCATCCTCTTTCCTGCCACCACAATTTTCAGGACCATATAGGCATAGAAAGTACATTGTATTTTATTTTAATCTTGAAGATGATACAGGTATTGGTACAGATATAGGATATAGGATTTAATATCCTATTTAGGATATTAAACAATGAATTTTCAGCTATGAAACAAATTTGTGAGGAAGTATAAAAGCTGATTGCTTACCTTTGCAGTTCCTGGAATACTGAGATAGGCCATTTTGGAAACTCTGTCCACTGTGAAACTTCCCGTTGGTGTTCCATTGGGATCCCAGAGAGAAATAATGGGAGACTCTCTGACCCATGTGACGAGAAAGAATGTGTCCTTTCCCACAGTGCTATCAATTATTACAGTGCCATTCATCCAGGGATCATTGTTCAGCATTAATCCCTTACTTTCAAGCTGTTTAAATATATTTTAAAAGTTAATGACTTGAGAAGAGAGTAATTTTATTCTTTATTATTTTGTTTTTTAACATGATTCTTAATTTCTGGACTGAGAACAAGCTTATATAGAGCATACTACCTTAGGCTTGTGATGTCTCTGAAAGCTGATTGGGATATGACAGTTGTTAGAAAGTGTGGAAATATAGGGTCTGAGGAAAGGACAGAATATAATAAAAGCATTAAAACAGGAGAATGTGTTTTACAGTTAGAGACATGGCCCTATTGTTTTTTCCCAATGGTTTTGGTAAACACCCATCTGAGACTTTAGCGTTCAAGGATGCTACAACCTCAAAGATTTGCTGTAGGGGGTGTGTGTATGTGTGTGTGTATTACTCTAAGTTTACGTATCTTCATGATGACTTCAAAGAAAATAATTGGTGGTGGCTAGAGTATTTGAGTACACACAGTAAGGTGGAGCCTTAAGAGAGAAAATTGGGACTAGCAAATAATGAGACAAGCGCTCCTGGATAGTTTCTTGATGTGAAATCTTTAAATAATTTTTAACATATGATAAAGTGAATAGCACTGGACAATAAACATGTCCAACAAGAGTGTAAAGAGGGCAAAATGATGTTTATGAATGTTGGAATCCTGAGAAGTGAAAGTTAGGACCCTTCTATTACAGGAACTTCAGAGAAAGTTTTTCAAGTCTTTGTGGATGGTTCTTAGTCAAGGAGAATCAACTTTATCCACTGACCAGGAAGGTGTCATTTCAGGAAATGATGGAAAATCCCTCTTTTACTCCAACCCAGCCCTAAACCAAAAATACCTTCATAGCAATGCTGAGAGGAGAGAGTGAATTCTATCATTGAAACATCATTGCAATGACAAAACTCTCAGCCCTATGTTAAGTGGGCATATCTTTGAGTGGACAAAGTATTATTATCAAGTTAAATCTGAATGTGAGTGACTTTTAGATTCCTCATCAGGAAAGTGTAAGGAAATTAGAAGGCTTTGGCTACATAGTAGTACTGGGGGAAAATAACTGAGTAAAGAGTGGGGCACAACATTTCCTGTGTATTCCAGCTGCCATTTTAAGTGTGGGGAACAAAACCTTTTTTCTTCCCCTTCCATACTGTTTAAAAAATCCATTCTCAAACACTTTGAGCACTTCCTGCATGTAAATGTCGTGTTTCTGGCTGATTTTCCACATCCTGCTCTTATACTTTAAAATTCCTTTGGAATATTCCATTTTAATGTCCCTCCATCCACTAAAAATTACTAAGGTTAAAACAGAACACAAAATAATATCCTCAAAATCAGTTCTCCCTCCTTACTTATCCATTTGAGATAGTAATATCATTATTTTCTAAGTCAACCAGATTTAAACCATCAGAAATTAGCTTTATCCTCTTTCGGTTTATTCTCCATACACTGCCAAGCTAGATCCCTGACCAGTTTTTAATCTCTTTGCAGGGTGACGCTACAAACCGGATCTCTAAATCAATCTGCACATATAATCCTAACCCTGAATTCTATAACTTACATGCTCTTTATAGAGTAGAGAAAAATAGGTTTGTTTAGGTGATCATGTCAAGTTTTAATATAGGCAGTGACTTGATGAACTGGAAGATAGAAGACAAGTCTTCACATAAAGTGACATGATATAGACTTGGTGGGAATTGAGATGGATAGAAACAGAATTTTTTAAAAAATATTTTGAAGGAAACAGAACAGTTGGCGTTGACATTTTACATGGAACATGAAAGAAGAATCGAAGTTTAGTCAAAGTTTTTTAATCTAAGTAACAGAAAATGGGGGTGTTATTTAAATACAGATGAAAAAAGTTGAGTTCAGAAGAGAAGTGAATAAAATAGAAAGCCAGTGAAAAGAGTGGTTGAAGAAATAAAGAAAACCCTAAGTTTTTAGATATGCAATCATTATTCACTCTGTTTCTTCATGTAAATTTATTTCTAAGATACTTTGTTTCCATTTCCAAGCCCGGTTCTTGAGTTCATTCATCTCATTTACATTTATTTCACAGCAGTGAAGGGTGGGGGGAAAACTTGGAAACGATAAGTTTTTTTATGCATTCATAGAAATATGGATGCTATATTATTAGACAAAGTCTATTATATGAAAATTTAACATTATTAGGTTTTGATGTTGTCCCTTACCCAAACTCTATGGGAAAAGAAAAAGAAAAAAATATATCTTCTATTTCATTACTTACTTCACTATTTTACTACTTCATTTGGTTATATCTAAAGAATAATTTCTATCTCATACTTACAATTTACTTTGAGAAAAACATAGAATTCAAAACTTATAATAACCAAATTATTATTTTTTTTGATTGTGGCTAAATGCAAACACAGAAACCCGAGGAGTGGGAGCTCAGACCTGAACAGACTGCTGGGCAATATCAGTGTTTCCTGATGCAAGGGCCCCGAAAGCATCAATGAGGCCGTTGTTCTGGGCTTGATCTGAGGAAAAAAAATGGCTTCCTCCTAAAATATAAATACATTAACTAGGTTGCTTTCTAGAAAATAAGTACTTATCACAATTTAATGATTTTAAGATAACAGGATCAACAAAATTATAACTTTAGTATATATTACTAAAATAGACCAAAACCCATCAGGTATAAAGATTAACTGAAATATTAAAAATGTCATAACCGGGAAGTGTAAGCTACCTTTTTACCTCACTTATAGAAATCTCAGCTGGATGAAATTCATCAAGTAATCATAGAATATCAAAAAAAAAAAAAAGATGTTACAATTCTATGTATTAAAGCTCACAGACTTTCACAGCCTTTTAGAGGAATTATTCATTTTTGTTTAAGATATAGTTCTAATACTGTTGGCCTTTAGGTTTTTCAGCCAGAGTGGATCAGACTCAGAAAATTAGAATGGTTAAAGAGCTGCTATATTGAGGTATCCTGACAATAGCTGGCAATGAGGACATAGAAAAATGTTAAGCAATAGAGAAAAGTCCAAAAAAGCACTACTTTTAGAGGGCTACTTGGGATAGAAATAAAATTTACAGTGGCTATGAAAACACTTTAAAACAGTGGGGGCTTACGCAACTAAGCATCCAAAAAGCAAGTATATGTTTGGTACCATTAGAAGCCAATTCAATATAGTAATTGATATTCATAATGTTATAAATTATGAATTCTCTACTATGTTTAAGAAGGCACTGAAAACATGTAGTACATTTTAATCATATGTCTCTGTATCTAAGGCAACAGCTACCAGAGTAAATGTTTATTTAGAAACTTCCCTGTTGTTTAGATCTATTTAGCCTGAGCCTCTGTTAATCCCCTATCTTCCCTACCCCTGCAGCCTAAGTAAACTCTGATATGAAAGATTTCTCACCGTGCCTCCCTGTGCTTTGCGTTGTCATCTCAACATGATTTTTTTACTCATGACCTGATCATCTTTTCTACCCACTTTTCCTCTAAAGAAATTCAATATCTTGTTTAAGGCCCAGCTCAGAAGTTACCTTGTCTTTTATGCCTTCTTTCCCTGACTCTATACAATCCTGGGAGAATTAATGGCTTTCTCTGCTCACACAGTGTGTGACTCCTATATATTCCTCCTGTTAAGGAGGAATGTTATCTGATTATGCTATCGGATTAATGGTTTTATTTGTCTCTCCATCCTGCTGGACTCAGAGATCAGGTCTAGTTTAACGCTGGTCTGTAGCTCCTGGCATAGCACCTACAGAGCTTGAAAGAAGTTGTTGAATTGTCAGCCTCTACACTTATGTGTTGCTATCAAAAGACTAGAATATATAGGTCATATTTTACCTGTTATATTGCTCATCTGTATGACTGCTGCATCAGCAGATGGTCCCAAAGCAATAAAATGAATTATGGCCCCACTTTGTTTCACTTTATCAACACAATTCTTTGCAGAGCTATCCTCCCCATCAGTCAGCAGCACTATTTCAGATCCATCTATTTGAGGGTATATTTCTCTAATTACCTGCAAACATAATCAGAGCATAATTACCAAATGTTTCTAGGTCAAATAGACTTATAAGAGATTCGAAAAAAATGTACAGTGAAATAAACAATAGAGCGCAGGAAAGAAGACACAGCTTCTGTTTTATAATGATAGAATCTGTAATCTACAACCCCTAGGGGAATTTAAACATGTCTGTATTTTCTGTCAATCTGCTTTAGGGAATGTTTGCTCAAATGACGTTATGAAGTTATATGGGAGCAGGGCTTTGGAACATCTTATTGAGTTAAATGACAATGACATTTCAGTCTGGGGAAGTCAGGTCAACCAGACACCAAAAAACAAAAAACAAAACAAAACAAAAAAAACCTAAATGTGGCATTAAATATTTCTCTTCTTTCCTTGACCAGACTTCCCTCTGACAAGGCTTCAGTATGTAAAGTCTGTTGCATAAACAGCTAAATGCATTAAGAATCCACCTCACCATTTAAAAAAAAAAGTTAACGATTCCAACTTAGGGAACCCTCAATATGCTCATAGAAAAAAAGATATAGAAAATTCTAAGCAGGTCAACGTTAGGGAACTTGTTATACATATAACTTTTATTTTACCCTTAAAAGGAACAAGCACGAAACTAAGTATATTGGTGGTGCTCAGAGAATACGTGAATTACATTTATTAAATTTTATTTGTGGCTTGAACTCTTTTTCTACAAAGCCAAATAGTTTATACTCAGAGTTCTGAATCTAGGCTCCTATAAAAAAGGATAAAGAGAATTCATCACAGGATAGCAACTATATTTCATCTTCTCTGACAGGTTTAATTAGTAGTGGCCTCTTGGTATATCATTTTGAGAAATTGAATCCGGGCCAGGAGGTAAAAATGACAGATTATCAGTGGCTTTCCTGGACTTGAAACAGAGATGTATAGATTTGCAGAAAAAAGGTTTGGAATCTCTAATACATCTGGGGTTAGGGAACAACATGACCAGCCTCATTTCAATTTTTGCATGTTTCGAGGCAAAGAATGATATATATATATGCATTCTTTGCATATATATATTATATATTGCATAATATATGGGAAATATGCTCTGACATGCATTAAAACAAAACTAAAAACTAGAAATTTGTTTTATACATTTACAGCATTTATACAGCATCCGCACCACATTCCCCCTACACATTTGATTGAAAAATGAAGATCTAAAGATGAAGTAGAGCTCTCTCTGCTTCGCCTGTCCCTTTCTTGTATTGGTTATTCACTGAGCACTTAATATGTGTTAGTCACTGTCCTGGCTGCTGGGGATTCAACAGGAAGAACTACATGGTTCCTGCATTCATGAAAAGAATAGAATTAAATTTTAAAATGTTCATCGAAATATAACTAGGCATAATTGTGACAAAGAAACAATTAAAATATTCCATAGTTCAAGAGAAACAATGGGGAACAATGTGTAAGTAAATTGGTTAGAGCATCAGAAGGAGAGAACTGAGAAAAAAGACTGAAAAAGGATGAGAGATATTCAAATAACATCAGATTAAGAAATTCAGACTTAATTTTATAAGCTGTGGGGGGGATGAAGTTTTCTAAGCAGAAAAATGACATATTTGGTATTAATTATAAGCACAAGATGACAATTTAGAAAAATATAAGATTTTTAATAATAGATGTGAATTATATATTTACTATGTAATATAATAAATATTGTTTTAAGTATGTAAATATATAATTTCTTTCAATCCTCATAATAATTCTACCAGGTGGGCATTCTTATTTTCCTGCATTTTATAGTTAAGGCATTGAGAGTCCAAAGATACCAAAAATGTTGCCCAAGATCACATAGCTAGTAAATTATAGAGCCAGTAGTCTGATATCAAAACTCATGCTTTCACCAATATTCCTTACCCCAAACTAATAGTCCCTGCTACATATGCTTTACTAGATAAACATCAGATTGTCGTAACTAAATGACACAGAAACTGAAATGAGGATTGGCCCAAAGTGGAATCATACCATATAACTTGTTTCATCGCTTTAAAAGTTGATGACTTTTTCTGCCAAAGCACAATTATTTATTTAACCTTTATTGAGTACTGACTAATGCAAGGCAAAAAGACAAAGTCCTTGACTTCATTGAGTTTATAAACTAGTGGCATTTTTATAGTAATATACTCATTCATCAGTTTGTTCACTGATGCCTTGATCCATTAAGAAATTCATCAAGTGAACTTTTTAATGTTCTTAGTATTGTATTTCTTAGAATTAGTTATCTTAAAATTAGTGAGCAAGTATGTGCAGCAGCACTAACAGAAAAATGTCCTAATAATAAACAAACTATATATGCAGTATGATTTTCACCTGAAATGCTGATTCAATTCCAGCGCAGATGGAAGTTCCTCCATTAGCTACTGTAGGCAAACTATTCAAGAGCCGGTTTTTTTCATTGCTGCTTATTATTTGGATTAGCTTACTTTTAATGTTGGCAGTACTATCAAAATGCACCATCCCCACCCAGGATCCATTTCCAGTAATCTGCAGCAGGAAATGTTTTGCTGCTTGATTCATTCGATTTAGGCGATTAAAATTCTGAATAAAAAAGGACAAGAAAAACAATCAAGTGGTTTTCAACTAGAAAATATTAGCACATCACATAAAATGAGTAAGCAGAATTTCTTGTTAAGAATATTTTATCATCTATGGCCATGCCACCCTGAACAAGCCCGATCCTTTCTGATCTTGGAAGCTAAGCAGGGTCGGGCCTGGTTAGTACTTGTGCTAACCTAGTACCTAGGAAGACCAGGTGCTGTAGGTATAGGAAAAAAAAAAAAAAAGAATTTTCTATCAATAGTAATTGGTATTATTAAAGAAAGCAATTACTTTTTATTTGATAGAATTTAAAAATATAGTTAAATTTTACAGGACACTTATAGCATAGTATGGAACAGAGGCTTTTAACTACAGGTGATTCTTGGCTGCTAAGCACCCAAATTACAGGTGGAGGTTGGTGGTGGTGAGTGGAATTGGTGGGCGATGACTCACTTCTTAGAGACTTCCCAATTAGTCCTGGGATCCTCTGTTCTAGTTGAACAAGATGAAACCACTCCCCAGATCCCACAATATCGAACCAGACTACCATGGACTCTAATTAGAGACTGAAATCTCCCCATCCACTGAAGACTGGAAAACTAAAAAGCTGAAACTTTCTCGAGTTGCAGCTATAATCTGAGAGGCCTAGTTACTACCTCTTCTGCTCCTAACCTCTCCCAACCACTTCTACACCAATGGATTAATTGGAATTGGTTCTTTGATAACTCATTAAGACCTACATCCTTCTTTTCTAGGTGAATGCCCAGGATGTAAGCCTCTTCATACATTTGCTTTTCCAGTCCCTCAACATCAACTGATCTTTAGTACCTCCCCTTAACACATGCCCAAATTTTTCTCTGAACTCCCTAGAACAAATCATAGTGAGAAACTTCTACATCCCCATCTTTGAGGGCTCTCTCTGCTATTTTGCTTTACCTTTAAACCTGACTCTGCCTGCACCCTGTCTAGGAGTCTCTCAATCAGGAATGTCATCTCTCCCCAGTGACACTTCCTAGAGCACTTCTATGTGCTGGTGTCTAGTACTCTGATGCTCTTTTGAAAGCCATGTGCTATTGTGGATTATTTCATTCAGCTGTAGCATTCTCTGGACTATTTCATTCAGCTGTAGCATTCTCTGCCCTTTTCATTAACCATTTGTTGAAGACATTATTCCTGATCTTTAGCATGCTCAGTCCTGCCTCAAATGTGCCATCCTTTCAGGTGCCTTATAACATTACATCTGCTGGTTTGTGTTCCATTCATTTCAACAATTATTTATTGAGCACCTACATATGATAAACTCTTTTCTAAGCAAAAGGGATACAAAGGTTAATAAGACATGTTTTCAAGCAGTAAAGGATATGGTTCCTAGAGGATACGGTTCTCAAAACTAGAGGAGCTCTTAGTCTAATGGGAGAGAAATGAGTATTCTCAATATAGCATACAGTAATAGAGGTTTGCACCGTTCATTGTGGGAGACCAATAAAAAGGCACTTAGCCCAGCCTGGAAGACCAGCCCATTTCGTGGAGGAAGTGAGTGCCTGCACCAAATTTTGAAGAATGAGAATGAGTTAACTAGGTGATGGGAAGGGAGAGACCGTTTTCTCTATGCAACTGTGAACCCTTCAAGGATATGGGTCTCTATCCCTAGAGCCTAGCACAATGCCTATTATTTACTAAATGATAGTAGAAGGAATGAATGACTGAATTTGACCATATCTTCTTTCTGGTGTTGCTCTTTGTTTGTGTCTTTGATCATAACGAGGTGATTTATATAAATGATAAATAAGACTGACTCAGAATGGAGTTCAGCAATTCACTCAATCTCATGTCTGTCAATTATTTCCAGTAGATAAAGGGGGCAAGTAAGAAAACATTTCCATATTTCAGTCTTTTGTTCTAATCTTCTAACTAAATCTTTACTGATGGGCCTAAAAGTCCTCCTCATTAAACTGTCCATTTTCTGGAAAACAAACAAACAAACAGAGACTCTCAAGTTAGGTCTTTTAAACTTTATTGCCATCCTTCTTTCGTTACAATATTTAATGCCTGTCCTGTGGTCATGATCAAAGGAAGCGATGGGTCTTATGCCACCATGTAAGTTAGAATAACCCAAGTAAAGACAGTGTTCAGGGTGTTCTTAGGTATTAAACTACCCACTAGTTGCCACATCCCGGAAAAATAGGCTCACGGACTTACCGCCATGCTTCCAGACTTATCGAGAACTAAGCACACAATTCTTTCACTGATCCTCAGCAATGAGAAGACAGGTGGAGGGGGTAGTCCCACCATAGGTGCGGTGCTTTTTAAATCCTCAGAATTGCTGATCACCTCCCATGTGCTTCTGGCGTTGCACATTTTGTTTTGTAGGCTCGGAGCTTCTCGGTTATGGTTTTTTTCATTACAGAATTTAACGACCTAAAAGGTTAATAAAATGAAAAAAAAAAGATTTGATATATGACGAATTTAAAAATTCAACAACAAATTTGAAAAAAATTTGCTACAAATATGCTGTTTATTTAATGAAATATGATTCAGTGAGGAATCATATATTAGTAAGGAGGATTTTCAATAATAGTAATAATAAGTAACACTAGTTGAGTGTTTGCTATGTAACAGTCAATGTTCAAAGAACTCTATATTAATGCGTTTAATCCCTCAGGTCACCTGCCCAGATATTTTATAAATATGATATATGTTCTTTGATTATAAATATACAGTATGAAGTAATAATTGGTATACTCACAGAGTCAATACTTTGCATAAACATTATCGATGTCTTTTCAGTTTGCTCTTTATCAGGGAAGAATTGACAATCTTTTTCATACAATTTTGTCTTAGAATCAATTCTGCATCTATTAATTGCACAGCTGTTTCCTTGACACTTATAAACTCTATTTATACCTGTAATACCTGTGGAACACCTGAAAATATATGACAGTTAGTCTTTGAGGCAACCTAACCGTTAACATTTTTCTAAAATCTTAAGTATCTATTCACAGTGATCCTTATAGCAAGGTTTTTATTCTTATATGTGTATCACACACATCCTATTTTGACAGCAAAGTTTAAAGGTTTCTCCCAGAGCAGTTTTCCAAGAAATTTCAGAAGGAAATTTTAAGTGGGATCTCCAGTATGTACAATGGCTGAGTTCTCTATCAAGACTAAAGTTGCTGCTGACCTGCTTATACTAATGGCTGTAGATTCCCCCTTTCCAAACATCCCTCCTTGTAGCCTTGTGGTGGTAAATGCGTTGTAAGCATCTGGACAAGGCAACCTGTGAAACCATGTACCCTTGGTACCATCTTAGCTTAAAGTTCTTTGTAGGTTTCTTTTCAAAGAAGATATCCCCAAAAGAATGAGATGTGACATAACTACAAGTGTTTTGGTTATTTGAGGAGAATTTTTATCCAAAGTGAAATGTGGCTTTAAGGAAAAAGACTGAGATGCTGCCTGGGACAGTAGAATCAAGAATGGTGGAGGCATTTTAGATATATATTTCATTTCATGCAATTGGCCACAGGTGGCGGTGATTATAACAAACATGCTGGAATGTGAATATATCTCATCTTTTCAATGCGTTTCCAGTTCAAATTTAAGAAGCAATGATTAAATTTCATTTAGTCACTTAGGGAGTCTCCTACATATATGTATGCTTCTATTGCCCCCAAATTCAGTGAATATAATGATGTTAGTTATGTTAACAATCATGATGAATTTTCTGCAGCAGAAACTAGACAATTAGGGGGAATATGATATAAATAGACATAATCAATGTAATACTCTTTAAATTACGTGTCCTGAAACCGGTGCTATGGGCTGATGGAGGGCCTTCATTAAAATCATATATCATTTGTTTGCACATTTTTGATAAGCCTCTAGCCCCAGCAAGGCATCTAAAATTGATTAAACTGATGGCACACAATTTTAGATAGATTTTCTTCAAACAATCTGCTCTCTTGACCTTAGAACTAAGAGGATTGTCTATTATTAACTGTGATGTTAGATTGGTATTTTAAAGTTAGTTTTGTAAATCCCAAGAAATTTGTTTGTCCTGTGTGGCTCCTTAAGCTGTTTGACTTTTTACTCAGCCTACAGTTACCACTATTTATTAACAATTTTTTTCATTCTTGTGTAATAAAAATAATTTTGATCTCCAAGCATATAGTACAGTCCTTTACACAGAGCACAACTTCAGTGTAAATGAGTTCTGGCAGCCATGGCGGAGAGATATAAAAATATGTCAGCTTGACTTCCAAATGTTCTTGATGTTATGAGTATTTTAAATGGGCAACCAGCTACTTCGAGATACATTTTCTTAAACCCAGAAAAGCACTGTTTTGTGATATAGCATCTATTATCTGCACTGGGACAAAATGAATGATTGGCATTTCAGAGAAATCAAACTAAGGAAACAAGAAGTTACAGCCCAAAGTAATTGAAGAAAATTTAAATAGTCATGCCTTGTTGCTTCAATTTTTTTTGACTTAGCACTGTAGTAAGGCTCATTGTCGTTGTATTCATCAAATACTCCCCAGCGGAGATGGGCCCACTCATGGACAAACCGTCTACCTGTGGGAAACATATTTCAAATACATGATCATAATTCAAGTGACAAAATTTGCCCCTCAAAAATTTTAAGAAATGTTGTTTAAATAAAAAAATAATTATATTTTGTTTTTAAATAACTGCCAACATTTATATTTTTGTTTATAAAAAGCATATAGCATTACATTGAATTATAGCATGTTATAATGGTATATTATTTCTTATTCTACAACATGTTAAATCAATGAAACATTTATTATGTATATGCTATGGGCAGAATAGACTGAGCTTTCGGTTTTGGTTCTGGGGGAGCAAAAAATCTTAGATATAACAATGTTTTTTAACTCTACAGTGTTCGCTTCTACTAACATAAACAGATATGTAATGTATTTGTGGCACTAAAATTTCATGAGTGTAATTAAATGTTAAAAAAATGTCTATACAGCAAAAGTTGAAAATCACATGATATCACTTATATGTGGGATATAAACCTAAAAGCAACAAATGAGCAGGACAAACAGGGACTCATAGTCATGGACTTTAGGCTTTATAGACTAGTGGTCACTAGTGGGGTAGGGGAAGAGGGTGGAGGTAGACAGGATTAAGGGGGTCATATATATGGTAGCTGAAGGAAACTGGACTTTGAGTGGTAAACACACAATAGAATATACAGATGTCAAATGATAATGTACACCTGAAAATTATATAATTGTATTAACCAATATTACCCCAATAAACTTAATTAAAAGAAAAGATTGAAAAACACTGCTATAGACCATATAAAATGTTGGGAGTATCTAAATGAAGTGATTAATTTATATTACTTAACACATATAAACATTAATTATATAAAAATAATTGCTATTAATTATATATATTCAGTGCTATGCTAGGTACTAGGAAATATAAAGATGAGTAAGTTATATTCCTTCATTAGGATAAACTTATAGAGAGGAAGTCAGAATAAAAAAAAAATTTCCTAAGAATTTCAGGGTAAATGGAAGAATAAAGATAAATCCATAGCTTGAAATACAGGAAGAAAAGCAAGTAGAATTTTTGTTTTATCAATGTTAGGAAAAACTTTAAAGGAAATAGAAATGGAGAAGGAGAAGTAGCAAATAAGTCTGTTCTGCTAGCATATGTTTCTCTAACTCAAATTAACTCATAAAATCTGAAAATAGGGGGAAATTTTCAGTATCATGCAAAAGTCATCTTTCTTTTTAAAGTGCTTGCTACTCAAAATGTGTTCCTTGACCCAGCAGCATCAGAATCACCTGGGAGCTAACAAGAAATGCATAATCTTGGGCCTGCTCTAGACCTACTAAATTAGAATCTGCATATTAACATGATCCCTAAGTTATTCCTCTACACATTAAACTTTAAAAACACTGGTTTAAAATTTCCTAGGCAAATGGAACGCAATTAGTGATTGTGAAATTATATATAACCTTCAGTATAGGAAGAAAAAAATCCTCATGTCAGTTACTGCAATAGGAATTTGGCAAATTTTAAGAAATTTAAAACTGCCTGCATCTGTAGCTCTCTTTTTTATAGTGGTCCACTCTCAGACTTGCTTCTTTCTCGCTCATGGCAGGTTGCCCTGCCTCCCACACCCACCCTAATCTGATAAGAATAAAACATAAGGATAACAATGGTGAGGGAGTTGAGCTATTTATACTTGTAGTCGAAATGACTGACTTTGTTGGACATGCTACATAGGAAAAAAAAAAGTATAGCTAGAAGGGAGCAAAGGATTAGTTGTGCCAAAGTGAACATGGTCAGACTAAAGTATGAGGGAAAGTTAAGATTGAGATGGGATGAGTTGATGGAGCTTCCAAGACTGGGGTGTGGTATAGGTCCAGGCACTGATGAGAACCAGGGATAGCTGACTGTTTGACAGAATCAAGAGACCTGATTGAAGGGGCAGTGGAAGAAAGAGAGGTGATCTTGGAATATGCGGATTCAGAAGGTTTTCCTTGCATAACAATGTGTGAGTTGGGCCCTCCTTTCACAATAATTTGCATTTTATCTGAAAGAATGTGCTTTAGTTCATTTGAAACATGATCTTAACATTTAGATTGAACTAGATGAAATTGCTATTTTTATAGGTAAAAGTTATCACTTATAGACAAATTCTTGTTTAACCAAATGGATTGAATGATAATATCAGCAACTAAAAGCATAGCAGTGTTTTCTCTTGTCCAGGAACTGTAATCTTGGCTACTTTCAGCAATTCACACAACTGCCTTCCATCAGGGTGACATGTGATTGATTTATATCCAGCTTTGGAGAACTGGGAAATAAGATCTACAAAGCATGCTTTAAGGACAACACTTATTATTGCTGCCCTGTGTTCAAATTTCTGTAGACACTGTACTCAGTACAGTTGCATGGATTATCTAATTTAATATTCACAACAATTCTATAAAGTAGGAACTCCTCTATTCACCACTTCGCAGGAAGTAAACACAGATAGGCTAGCTCACTTGTCCAAGGTCATACATAGCTGAGAAGTAGGAGAGTCAGGATTTGAACTTAGGGACTCTGGCTCCAGGGCATATACACTTAACCTGGGTACACAGATATTTGTTGGAAGCATTGCAAAATATATGTTAACCAAAATTCCTACCTCTTGGTCCATATTCATTTTGCTTTTTTCCAAGTACAAAGTCAGGAGAGAAATAGATGTATTCTCCTTTTTCTTCACAGGCTGTGAACTGTTTGGTGTATGGTTCATCTCTACCTCGGTGGGTAGGTGGTGCAACTAAAACATCGGCCTGAGAATGTTTAAAAAGATTTTTAAAACATCAGAAATAAAAATGACAACATTTAGTCTGAAAAACTCTGAAACAATCAATTTGCAACAAAATTGAGGAGCGCCATAAAATGTACTGTTTTAAGAGAAGTTTTTTGATTCTTACGTGTTTGTAGCTTTCATGTTTTGGTCTCTTGTATTGAGGATTTTTCTTCCAATTATCAGGAATTAGTATTGATACATTTTTGAAAAAAAGTCTTTTTTCTGTGGCTTCAAACAGGTAAGTAGAAGCTGTGGTCACCATGTCCTATTATTAAAAGAAAAAAATATGTGAGAATGGCCAAGTGACAGTGGACTAAATGAGCAGAGGTTCATTACAGGCATATCCCAGATTAAGAGTGGAGAGAAAAAGCAACTAACTAGTAAAAGAGTTTCTGCTTCAGAATTCCAACTCTGCCACCATCAGTCCAAAATTATAGCCTAGTCCTGTACATTTAAAGGTTGTGAATCTTCCACAATTCTTCAGCAAAAGGCAAATGCATCTATTTGGTGTTAAGAGAAATTGCATAATATGATAAAGATCATCCGCTTGGTTCCAGTGCTGATATTAGCACTTTCTGGGTGATAGATCTTGGCCAATCTATATACACTCTGAAGCTCAGTTTCCTCATCTCTCAAATGGACTATTACTACCTATCTTTAAGGTTGGCATAAACATGAAATGAGTTATAAAATGCTTGATACAAAGATAGTCATAAAACTGGTTGATTACTGTTTATTACTGTTTATCAGTCACAGCCTTAGCTTATGCAAGCTGAGGAGAACAGTCTGTAGGCATGAGTTATGGGAGAGGATTTTCATTACATACCCATTCCTTCAGTAGAGGCAGCTAGGTTGTAGTCTAGGGGTGAGGTGATGGAAAAAATTCATAGTAGAGGTGGAGCTTTTGGACCATAGGGAGAGCTTGTTTCTCTACTATCAAGCTGAAAACATTATCATCTTATATTTGTTCAATATCCTGAACCCCAAAATATAATGATTAATAAAAGAAATAATCCTAACCTAGAGCTTAATATCTAGTGGGGGAAATAGATGGATTAAAGGGCTTTATGGTAATTTAATCTACATGATCAAACCCACTGAATAAATTGAGGAATCCTGGGTGTTGGATTATGATGTCAACCTCTTTGTCTTGCTGGCAGCATCCCAGTCTACGGTGTTGTTTTCTTCGAGGGAGGGTCTGTTCCCCATGTTGCTTCTTGACCTAGCATAAATGCACAATAGAACTGTTCTCCTTCAGGAATTACAGGGCTCTCTTCTCTGTTCTGTTGAAGACAGTCCAGTGTGCTGACTCATATATACTGAAGAGAACAGCAAAGTAATTGGGTTCAGAGGCCTGGGATCAGTCAGAAGGCCAGAATTCAAAGTACTGAAGGCCCAGAGGACTAACTGGGAGTAAGGAAAGGTGCTTTGAAGAGCTCCCAAAGTGGGTTGGAGGTTACTTCATCACTGGCCTAAAGCAGATGAAAGAATTCTCTACCTGTTCCCTAAGGATACCTCCTCTCTCTTTTTATTTTAGGATATTTAGATCTCAATGGGTTGTTGTCATCTGCTTGAAGTAATGGCTCTCTCTATGCCCATGAGATAAGAGAGTGTATAGTGGTTGAATTCACCGACAAGAAAAGAGAGAGGACTCAACATTAGAAATGAAAGGGGAAATGTTACAAGTAATAGCACAGAAATGTGAAGAATCATAGGAGACTATTATGAAAAATTAGATGCCAACAAATTGGAAAACCTAGAAGAAATGAAAAAATTCCAGGAAATGTACAACATACCAAGACTGAATCATGAAGAAATAGAAAATTTGAACAAACCAATTACTAGTAAGGAGATTGAATCAGTAATCAACCACCCTCATCAAGCAACAAACAAAAGTCCAGGACCAAACAGCTTCACTGGTGAATTATACCAAACATTCAAAGAAGAATTAATACCAATTCTCAAACTCTTCCAAAATAGAAGAGGAAGGAACATTTTGAAACTCATTTTATGAGGCCAGAATTACCCTGATACCTAAACCAGACAAGGACGCCACAAGAAAATACAGGCTGATATCCCTAATGAGCATAGATACAAAAATTCTCAACAAAATTATAGCAAACTGAGTTCAATAATACATTGAAATGATCATATACCACAATTAAGTAGTATTTATCCCAGGGATACAAGGATGGTTCAATGTCTGCAAACAAATCAACGTGACACAACATTAATGAAGTGAAAGGTAAAAATCATATGATAATCTCAATAGAAGCAGTAAAAGCATTTGACAAAATTTAATACCCATTTATAATAAAACTCTCAACAATGTTGGGGTAGAAGGAACATACCTCAACATAATAAATATATGACAAGCCCTCAGCTAACATCATACTTAATGGTGAAAAAAAATGAAAGCTTTCTAAGATCAGGAACAAGACAAGGATGCTCACTCCTGGCACTTTTATTCAACACAGTTTTGGAAGCCCTAGCCAGAGCAATGAGGCAAGAAAAAGAAATAAAAGTCATTCTAATCAGAAAGGCAGAAGTAAAACTGTTGCTATTTGGAGATGGCATGATATTATATATGAAAACCCTAAAGACTCCACCAACAAACCATTAGAATTAACAAATGAATTTAGTAAAGTTGCAGGATACAAAATCAATAGAAAAATATATTGCCTTTCTATACACTAATAACATACTATCAGAGAGAGAAGTTAAGAAAGCAATCCCATTTACAATTGCATCAAAAAAGAATAAAATATCTAAGAATAAATTTAACCAAAGAGGTGAAAGTCCTGTACACTGAAAACTATAGAACATTGATGAAGGAAATTGAAGAAGGCACAAATAAATGGAAAGATATTCCATACTTAAGGATTTGAAGAATCAATAGTATTAAAATGTTCATACTATCCAAGGCAATCTGCAGATTCAATGCAATCCCTAACAAAATGCCAATGGTATTTTTCACAGAAATAGAACAAACAATTCTAAAATTTGTATGGAACCATAAAAATCCCTGAATAGCCAAAGCAATCTTGAGAAAGAACAAAGGTGGAGGCATCACATTCCTTGATTGTAAACTATATTACGAAGCTATCATAATCAAAATAGTATGGTATTGGCATAAAAACAGACACAGGAGTCAATGGAACAGAATTGAAAGTCTGGAAATAAACACATACATATATGGTCAATTAATTTATGACAAAGGAGCCAGCATTATACAATTTGGAAAGGACGATCTCTTCATTAAATGATGTTGGCAAAACTGGAAAGATCCATGCAAAAGAATGAAACTGGACATTGTCTTACTATATATAAAAACTAACTCAAAATGCATTAAAGACTTGAATGTCAAACCTGAAACCATAAAACTCCTAGAAGAAAACATAAACAGTAAGCTTGCTGATGGTTTTTTGGATTTTACACCAAAAGCAAAGGCAATAGCAAAAAAAAATCTGATTTAAAAATGTGCAGAGGATCTGAATAGACTTTCCAAAGAGGACATACAAATGGCCAACAGGTACATAATAAAGTGCTTGGCATCACTAATCATCAGGGAAATGCAAATCAGGATAACAGTGAGTTATCACCTCACATCTGTTAGAATGACTATTATCAAAAAGACAAGAAATAATGAATAATTCATTGGCAACAATGTGGAGAAAAGGGAATCCCTGTGCACTTTTCACAGGAATGTAAATTGGTGCAGCCAATATGGAAAATAGTATGGAGATTCCTGAAAAAAAAAATTTAAAGTAGAACTAGCATTTGATTCAGCAATTCCACTTCTGGGTATTTAAACAAAGGAAATGAAAACATTAATTCAAAAAGATATATGTACCCTCATGTTAGTTGCAGAATTATTTACAATGGCCAAGACATGGAAACAAACCTAAGTGTCCATAGGTGGATGAATAGATAAAGAAGATATTGTATATATAAACAATGGAATATTATTGAGCCTTAAAAAGAAGGAAATCCTTCCATTTCCAACAATGTAGACAGAACTTGAGAGCATTATGCTCAGTGAAATATGTCAGACAGAGAAAGACAAATACTGTACAATCTCACTTATATGTGGAATCAAAAAAAAAAAAAAAAGAAAGAAAAGAAAAAACACCAAAAACGGAGCTCATAGATTCAGAGAACAAATTGATGATTGCCAGAGGCTTTAGGATGTATGTGGAGGTGGGGTTGGCTAAATGGGCGAAAGGGGTCAAAAAGTACAAACATCTATTTATGAATAAGTCATGGTGATGTAGTGTACAACATGGTGACTGTAGTTAATAATATTGTATTGCATATTTGAAAATGCTAAAAGATTAAATCTTAAGTTCTCACACAAAAAATATTATAACTATGTTATGATGATGCGTGTTAACTAGATTTATTTTGGTGATAGTTTTATAATATATATGAATATAAAATCATCACATTACATACCTTAAACTAATGCATATCAATTACATCTCAAAATTTTTTAAAAGGTGTATGTGGTGGTTTGAATTATGGTACCAACTGGAAAAGTAGGGTCACTGCATACAGTTGTGTGGGTTGTACAATTGTATAATTCCAGAAGATTTCATTTACTTTGGAGTTTCCATGGCCTTTTGTGACTACCTTGGGTAATGGTATGTTCTCAGGTCATAGAGGTATTTCAGAAACTCTCTTTCAGGTGACTATGATCTCCTGGAACACACTAGAGTGGCTAATAATGGTTCGCGCAGACTTTTCAAACAGAATTCCTATAATATTCTTTGTAAATTGTTTTTCAGAATTCCTATAATTTTGTAGTTGGATCAGAGAAGATTAAGATATCAATGTTTCCAAAAATAAGTACTCTCAAACTAAAAAGATATATGAGTACAGGAATAAAGAAAGTTGACAATTGACATCTCAGGTTGTAAATTATAAATCAATTCAGCATAAAACTTGTCGTGATCAGGTAGTAGCCCAGGCATAAGGTTCTATGTCCACATGTTTGGTTCACCGGTTATAAAAAAGAATGATTTTTATCATACTATAAAGGCCAGAACTCAAACCCAAGGTCTCTAAGTCCTCAAAGCCCATGGGCTGGATCTCTACTCTAATTGCACTACCTGGGAAACCTTTGAAAAATTATTTAATTTCTCCAAATCCTAGTTTTCTCTTCTGTATAATGTGGATGATAGCTTTTTACATGGTTTTGTGATATTATAAATGCAAGAACTTTGTAGAGGGCTGAGAGAATGTCATGAAACATTTTGTGATCTAGGAATGTCTACTAAAACTTGAATTTTTACTTATAGTTTCACTAAAAGACCATTTTAGCAAACTTTTTTTACCCCTACAAATAATCCTTCCAAATACTGCTTTCTGAGATTCAGAATTATTTGAAACTGATTGACTGTCCCTGGACACTAAGAAGCCGTCACTCAGAATCAGCTGTATTAACTGCTATCCAAGCTTATGTTCTTTGGTAAAGGGCTATTTACCTTACCTTGTAATTTAAAAGGTATCAGTAAGTAAATACCACTATACTGCGAGTGTTTATACAGAATGAGTGATAAATGGCAGCCACAGAATCACCTGCTCACAACTCAGGTTATTCTTATCAGCTTCTGATGGGTAACAACACCCATGCAGAAGCTGATTTAACAGTGAGCATAAGGACACAACAGTTGTAAAAGAGCAGGAGGAAGGGCGGGAGAGCTAAAGTTGGAGAGTTAGCAACGCAGTGCTGGAATGGACAGTGGGAATTGGAAGCTCTAGATAGGGTAGTGGAGGAAATAAATATAAAGAATTAGTAGATGTTGATGTAAGGGACAGGGGAAACAAATTTACATGGCTGTAAAACCAATCTATTTCAAGGAATGATATAGCTGAAATAAACTTTAGGGATACAATTCTTGGTTCAGTCCTGGAGCCTTTATCTTCTCCATTTGCACTACGTAATGAACTCATGTGTTCTCATGGCTTTGAATCTCATCTACACACCGATAATTCCCAAATTTTTATCTCCTCCCAGGTTTTCCTCCTGAACTCTGATTCCTATCTCCATCTATGAGGATATCTAGTAAGCATCTATAAATTCAAATGTCTCAAACTAACTCCTGATGTCTAAATTGCCCAATAATCTCCATTTAAGTCTTGCCCTTCTCAGTTGATAATTCCATCTTTCCAAGTGTTCAGGCAAAAACCCTTAAAGTCTTGACTCCTGTCTTTCCCTCCTACTTTCCCCTACTCCACAAGCATCTAAACCATCAGCAAATTTGCCTATGATTCCTTCAGATTATGTTTAGAATCACACTACTTTATGATCTCTACCATAATATCCCTGTTCCTAGTCACCATCACTTCACATCTGCAGTAGCTTCCTACCAGGTATTTTTCGGCACCTCTGTGCTGCACAGGGCTTATACAAGATGCGTGACAAGTGGAAGCTCTCAACAGTTTCTTCAACATTATAGTCAGAGTGATCCTAGAACATGCACAAGAGAGCACATCTGACCTCTGCTCAGAATCTTTCCATGGATTGAGGCTTATCACATTCAGAGTAAAAGCCCAAGTCTTTCCAGTGGTCTGGACCCTGCTACCTCTCCAACTTTAGCTCTCCCACCCTTCTTCCTGCTCATTTGCAGTTGTTTCTACATCAAGCATGCTTTCACCTCTATGCTGCTGCACCCTCTATTCCCTCCTCTAGATTTTCAATGGGCTCTTCCCTCACTCATCTCAGGTTCCTGCTTAGATTTCACATCAACAGTGAGGCTTTCCCTGACTACCCTACATGAATGAGTAATCCATATTCTCCCCCTACCCCGGCCCCAACAATACTGCCTATTCCTCTTTGCTGATTTATTTTACTCCATAGCAACTTACTACCAACTAACCCGCAACGCATTTACACGTTTTTATTACCTAGATCTTAAAAGAATGAACACATCAAGAGGACAGGGGCTCTTTCATTCACTGTTGTCCTGCCATAAGCATTCAATAAATAATTGTTTAAAGAATGGACAAGTCCGACTGCTCATTTACAGATGAAGAAACTGAGGATCGGGGAGGCCCTGTGGCTTGTCTTTGATCTTATGCTGAGACAAGGTAGAACCCTGTCTAGAGCCTCCAATTCTCACTATCCATTCCAGCATTATCCTCACTGCATCATGCTGCTATAAACTTTATGGCATATTCAGAAGTTTCCATAATAATTATTAACTACTATTTTTTTTCTTCTCTATAATTCAAGCAGAAAAAATCTTATTTCTTTCTTACCTTTATTTGTTCAATTAGTGTTTCATCTTCTGGCACACCAGGGTCTATAGCGATGATAATGCCTTCAAAGCCATTGGCATTCAGCTGAACAAGGGAAGTATTGGACCCCGGCAGCAGGTATAGGACTAAGAAGAAGACAAAATTCCTGAATAACCCCATTGTTCAGGAGTTGTTTCTGGCCTCAATGTTGGTTTGTTCAAAAGGCTTTTCTATGATCTTCTCTCTCTCCATATATATGTACTCCTCAACCTTATTAGGTGTGGCTGATTATGGTTTGGTTTGTTGACTGTATAAAGGTCAGTATTACATGTGTGGAACAGTATTTGACTTCGGTTTACACGATTGTTTTATTGTACATTTTTGTAAAAGTGATCATAAAAATAGAAGTAATCGGGTCTTTTTATAAAATACATTGCACATTTTAACTTGAGAAGCTTATTTTATACTTTCTAATTTTGGTTAATTTCTAAATGTAGATATGTACTTTGTATTTTCTGTAGAATGTGAAAATTGGTAAAATTTCATAATAAAACAAATGGAAATAATAATGTTAATGTTTTTCAGTTTTACAAAGCAATTTAATTATTACATGTAAATATCACCAAATTAGATAAGATGGCTTTGAAATCTAAATTAAAAACTTTAAATACTTTGATAAATTAAAGATTTAATAAAGTTATTAGAGTAAATTTAAAAAAATCCTGCCCAGTAAAAAATGAATAGAATTAGCTTTCATATAAGCATATCAAAAAAGTATGGTAGAATGTCAACTATAGATTTTTGAAATTTATTTATTTAAATTAGTTTCAAATATACAGTACATTGGTTAGACATCTACGTAGTTCATAAAACGATCCCGCAATTGCTTCCTCCCTCCCCTGGCCCTCCACCTAGCCATCATATTAATGCTAACTGCATTCCCTATGCCATGCTGTGCTCACCATCTTCGTGACCATCTATCAGCTACCAATTAGTATGTCTTTAACCCTTCACTCCAATTCTCCCAGTCCCCCAATCCACCCCCTCTGGACGTCACCAGATTGTCCTCTATAGTTGTGAGTCTGTTTTTGATTAGTTTCTTCTTTTTGTTCCTTAGATTTCACATGTAAGTAAAATCATATGGTATTTATCTTTCTGTCTGACTTTTTTCACTCGGCATAATAACATCTTGGTCTACGCATGTTGTTGCAAAAGGTAGGATTTCATTTTTTTTAATGGCTGAGTAATATTCCATTGTATATATGAACCATAACTTCTTTATCCAATTGTCTGTTGATGGGCAATTAGGTTGCTTCCATATCTTAGCCATTGTAAATTGTGCTGCCATGAATACTGGGGTGCATAGATCTTTACAAATTATTGTTTTGGTTTTCTTTGGATAAATACCCAAAAGTGCAATTGCTGGGTCAAAAGGTATATCCGTTTTTAATTTTTTGAGAAACTTCCGTACTGTTTTCCATAGCGGCTGTACCACTTTGCAATCCCATCAACAGTGTATGAGGGTTCTCTTTTCTCCACATCCTTGCCAACACTGGTTGTTTTTATTCATGATAGCCATTCTGACAGGTGTGAGGTGATATCTCATTGTGGTTTTAATTTGCATTTCTTTAAAGGTTAGCGACCTTGAGCATCTTTTAATATGTCTATTAGCCATCTGTATTTCCTCTTTGGAGAAGTATCTTTTCAGGTCTTCTGCCCCTTTTTTAATTGGATTGTTTGTTTTTTGTTTTTGAGTTGTATAAGTTGTTTATATATTTTAGGTATTAACCCCTTATCATTAGTGAATATCTTCTCCCAAACAGTCGGTTGTCTTTTTGTTTTGTTGATGGTTTCTTTTGCTGTACAAAACTTTTTTAGTTTTATGTAGTCCCATTTGTTTATTTTTTCTTTTGTTTCCCTTGCCTGAGCTGATGTATTTGAAAAGAAATTCTTGTTAGTAATATCAGAGAGTTTACTGCCTATATTTTCTTCTAGAAGTTTTGTAGTTTGGGGTCTTACATTTAAGTCTTTAATCCATTTTGAGTCTATTCTTGTATCCGGTGTAAGAAGGTGGTCTAGCTCTTTTTTTTTTTTTTTTTGCATGTATCTTTCCAATTCTCCCAACATCATTTATTGAAGATATTGTCTTTACCCCATTGTATATTCTTACCTCCTTTGTCATATATTAAGTGAGCGTATAGGCATGGATTTATTTCTGGGCTCTCTATTCTGTTCCATTGATCAATGTTTCTGTTTTTATGCCAGTACCATGCTGTTTTGATTACTGTAGACTTGTAGTACAGTTTGATATCAGGTAGTGTGATTCCTCTAGCTTTGTTCTTCTTTCTCAGGATTGCCATGGCTAATCGGGGTTTTCCATGGCTCCATATAAATTTGAGGATTATTTGTTCTAGCTCTCTGAAAAATGCCATTGGTCTTTTGATAGGGATTGCATTGAATCTATAGATTGCTTTGGGTAGTATGGCCATTTTAACAATGTTGATTCTTCCTACCCACAAACATGGTAAATGCTTCCATTTATTTGTATCTTCTTCAATTTCTTTTTTCAATGACTTATAATTTTCTGAAAACAAATCTTCTACTTTGGTTAATTTGAGTCTCAGGCATTTTATAGTTTTTGACATAATTGTAAATGGGATTGTTTTCTTGATTTCTCTTTCTGAAAATTCATAATTGGTGCATAAAAATGCCACTGATTTCTGAATACTTATTTCGTAACCTGCTACTTAACTGAATTCATTGATCAGTTCTAATAGTTTTTTGGTGGAATCTTTAGGGTTCTCTCTATATAGTATCATGTCAATGGCAAATAACGAGAGTTTTACTTCTTCCTTTCGAATTCCAATTTCCAATTTTCTCTTTCTTGTCTTATTGCTGTGGCTAAGACTTCAAATATAATGTTGAAGAGGAGTGGTGAAAGTGGGCATCCTTGTCTTGTTCTTGATCTTAAGGGAAATGCTTTTAGCTTTTCCCCATTGGGTATGATGTTAGCTGTAGGTTTGTCATATATGGCCTTTATTATGTTGAGATATGTTCCCTTTATTCCCACTTTCCTGAGAGTTTTTATCATAAATGGATGCTGGATTTTGTCGAACATTTTTTTCTGCATCTGTTGGTATGATCATATGGTTTTTTATCTTTCGACTTGTTAATGTGGTGTATCACATTAATTGATTTGTGGATATTATACCAATCTTGTATCCCAGGAATAAATCCAACTTGATATTTTTAATGTATTGCTGAATTTGGTTTGCTAATATTTTGTTGAGGATTTTTGCATCAATGTTCATAAGAGATATTGGCGCATATATATATATATATATATATACACACCTACACACACACACACACACACATATATATATATATTTATAGTTTTATCTTTTTGTAATATCTTTGGTTTTGGAATCAAGGTAATGGTGGCCTCATAAAAGGAGTTAGGGAGCCTTGAATTTTTTGGAATAGTTTGAGAAGAATAGGTGATAATTCTTCTTCGAATGTTTGGTAAAATTCACCTATGAAGCCATCTGGTCCAAGGCTTTTGTTTTTTGGGAGGTTTATGATTACTGACTCTATTTCATTGGTGGTAATGGGTCAGTTCAGATTTTCTGTTTCTTCTTGACTTAGTCTTGGGAGATTGTATATTTCTCAACTGTAATTTTTTTTTTAAAGTCTTGTAGTGTGATGGTTTCTATTAAAGCAGAATGAATAATTGAGAACTGAGTCACACAGAAATTCAGTAACTTGCCAAAATCATATAGCTAGTATATGGTAGTCAGAGTCTGAACCCAGCATCCTACCCCGGAGCCCATGGATTTAATTACCCCACAATATGGCAACGTTGTTTTATAAGGCAAATAATATAATATGATTTTTTTCTTTAAAAAGGAGGAAGAGGGCCAGGTTATAAGTGGAGATGATGAATCAAGAATATCTAGTCCTAAAGCAAAAACAGCCATGACTCATCAGAAACCCAAAAGATTTTAGTTCTTATGTTTTCTTCTAGGCATTATATTGTTTCGGGTCTTATATTCAGGTCCTTAATCCATTTTGAGTTAATTTTGGTGTGTGATGATAGACATCATCTAGTCTAGTTTCATTCTTTTGCAGTTGGCTTTCTAGTTTTCCCAGCATCATTTATTGAAGACGCTTTCCTTTCTCCACCGTATGTTTTTGGCTTTTTTGTCAAAAATTATTTGCCCATGTCAATATGGGTTTACTTCTGGATTCTCAATTCTGCCCCACTGGTCTGTGTGTCTGTTTTGCTGCCAATACCATGCTGTTTTGATTAATGTTGCTTTGTAGTATAATTTGAAGTCAGGCAGAGTGATGCCTCCAGCCTCATTCTTTTTTCTCAGGATGGCTTTGGCAATTCAGGGTCTTTTGTGCTTCCATATAAATCTGATGATTTTTTGTTCTATTTCTTTAAAAAATGCTGATGGGATTTTGATGGGAATTACATTAAATCTGTATAATGCTTTAGATAATACGGTCATTTTAACTATGTTGATTCTTCCAATCCAAGAACACGGAATATCTTTCCATTTCTTTGTCTCTTCTTTGATTTCTTTTATTAGGATCTTTTAGTTTTCATTATATAGGTCCTTCACATGTTTCATTAAATTTATTCCTAGATGTTTTATTCTTTTTGTTGCAATTGTAAAAGGAATTATTTTTTCAACTTCTTTTTCTGACATTTCATTGTTAGAGTATAGGAATGCTATGGATTTTTGAACATTGATTTTGGACTTAAAGAGGATTTTATGAATTTGAGCTCAAAGTCAAGGGAAGTAAAAGCAAAAATAAATGAATTCCACATAAAACTAAAAAGTTTCTGCTCAGCAAAAGAAACCATCAATAAGGTAAAGAGACAACCATCTGAATGGGAAAATATATTTGCAAGCAATGCCTCTAATAAGGACCTAATATACAAAATATACAAAGAACTCATCCGACTCAGCAACAAATGATCCAATCAAAAAATGGGCAGAGAACCTGAAGAGACACTTCTCCCTAGAGGACATACAAATGGCCAACAAATATATGAAAAGATGCTCAACATCGCTAGCTATTAGGGAAATGCAAATCAAAACCACAATGAGATACCAACTGACACCTGTTAGAATAGCTGTTTTCAAAAGGACAAGTAATAACAAATGTTGGAAAGGAAGTGGAATAAAAGGAACCCTCATACACAACTGCAAATTGGTACAGCCACTATGGAAAACAGTATGGAGGTTCCTCAAAAAACTAAGAATTGATCTACCATATGATCCAGCAATCCCTCTACTGGGTATTTACCCCAAAGACTTGAAAATGCATATTGGAAAAGGTATTTGCACACTGATATTCATAGTGGCATTGTTCACAGTGGCCAGGACATGGAAGCAACCGAAGTGTCCTACGATAGATGATTGGCTAAAGAAGCTGTGGTACATATGTACAATGGAATATTACTCAGCCATAAGAAGGGATGAAATACTGCCATTTGCAAAAACATGGATGGACCTCGAGATAATCATGCTAAGTGAAATAAGCCAGACAAAAAAAAGTTGAAAATCACATAATATAACTTATATGTGGGATATAAACCTAAAAGCAACAAATGAAGAGGACAAAGAAACAGAGATTCATGAACATGGACAATGGACTAGTGGTTACCAGAGGGTAATGGATGGAAGAGGAGAGGGAAGGTTGATGGGGTAAAGGGAGTCAAATATAGGGTGATAGGGGGAGAGTGAAGTGGGCAAAGGGGGATCAAATATATGGTAGCTGAAGGAAACTGGACTTTGTGTGGTAAACACACAAATAGAATATACAGATGTCAAATTATAATGTACACCTGACAATTATATAATTGTATTAAATAATGTTACCTAATAAAAAAAAAAAAAGAAGCCCAAAAGAGAACTGAAAATAGAATAATAGGAAGTGTCTTTAAGTTAAAAGTTCAGTTAGAAAGATACCTATGTTGCATTCTGAACAAGCAACATCTCTACAATAGAGATTTTACCCTATGTGCCCAGGCTGTGCTGTTTTAGGCAGCATCCCACACCGTCCTTTCATTCCCTCAGGAAAATTATGAGATTACTATACATTCATAGAATTAATATGTTGTACAACTTACAGGATGGAGCTGTTATACTGGCAACCCCAGGGCAACTGTGATTTCCTGGAGGGGAAATGCATCCTAGGTGGTCCTGCCCTGGTTCCCTCACTGATCTCTCTTCCACCTGCTCCATACCTCCCCCTGATCTCTGGATTGGGGCCTTCAAGCAAACCACAAAGCATGCACCGATCCCATAAAGTTGGTGCTCAGGAAATTGTTACTGACCGATGGACAAACTGAACTAGTGAATGATCATCATTTTAACTTGAAATAACAACATATCACAATCCCTAAACAGAAGCTTGTCCAAGGACTTTGAAATGTTGGCGAAATGCGGGGGAATGTGATCCCCTCTAATGTTTAGGGGAGTATCTATATTATTTGGAGGAGGTGTTATTACTCCTTTAATAAAATCGTGAAACTCTTGGTTTTAAGGTAGGAAGGGAGATCCTTCTGCTTCACCAAAAGACTTAGGAAAAGCTCCCTCCTGCAGCTCTGTGAAAATAGACAAACATTTATAACAGTTCCCCTCTATTTGTTCCTGGTGGCACAGAAAGGAGTGATACTTTATGGACTGTGAAAAAGGAATCGGAGACAAGTGTTTACTCTTAACTTTTTCCCCATCTCTTTCCCTTGCTCTGTTTCTAATCCACTTTGTAAAGAGGGAAGTAGCAGCTTCTCTGGTGCCCTCAGAGCCATCTCTGTTCATAACTAGTCTGCCTCTTGCTGATTCCCAGTTGATTGTCCAGCTACAAAAGCTACTGTTTTCATCAACCCAACTTCAGATAGACATTCTGGGCAGAGGCTAGCTGGGCACAAATCAGAAAGGACTGTGCCAAGTGTGTCTAAACTGAATTCTGCTCAAGCAAACAGGCTCATTCAGGGCACTTAAAAGGATTAGGTTTCCTTGTCCACAACTGGAACACGAAAAAGCTTTGAAAAATTTTAGTCATTATCCAACATATCAAACCTATGAGATTTCACAGAAATTGCTATTATAATACCATTTTGTTTTGCTTTTTTCAAGTGAGTATGTATTAAGAAAATAATAGAATACGTACATGAACATAGGCAACAATCCTTAAGTTGGTATGTACATACCTGAAGTTAGGAAACCTACTATATGCTAGTTCACATAGAATTATTTCATTTATTTAAATATTAAATACATTTTTATAATATAGAATAATTATAACTTAAGAATTTCATCATTGTTGAACATTTATAGATATTTAGTTTCTTTGAGTTTGGGGATTATATAAGAGAAAGTTTTCTCACTATGTCTTTAGTATCCCCAGGAATTACACATTCAAAAATTATTTTTGCTGCTTTTGATTATTACTGTTGGTGGTACTAATTATTTCGTGAACATCTTTTATCATTAGCCATTGCTTTTATTACTTTTAGATTTGTAATGTAGTTCTTTTTCTAGCTTCTCAAGTTGATTTCTAGCTAATTTATTTTTATTTTATTGTTGTTTAGTAACAAATGCTAAAACAAATACATTAAGTAGTATTTTCACCATGTCCCACAAGTCTTAATATATTGTGTTCCAGTCTAGGCAGTCTATTTGTTTCACTGGTGTAGTTGACAGTTTTTGCTACCTAGTTTGTAATTTGAATTTTAGTTTTGATTTCCTTTTCAATTGTACATCAGATTGGGCAAATTTGGAACATTTTATACTAAGGCTGTTTTGCTGAAACCTCTCAGTGTCCTTAAACAGTAATTCTCGATTTGGTTTATTAATTTTTATTTCACTTTTTAATAAGATCTCTATCTAGGTAATACTAGAAAGTTGAAAAATATGTCTTTTTTTGCAAATATAATTACTATGCATTGTTTCTGTATAAAAACCTTTTTTATGTATACAAATCTTTATTCAACTTCAAAGTACTCATTTTGCTAAGTTGAGTTATCAGATCAAAATCTTAAAAGGAAAATAGTTGATAACATTTGTTTAATAATTGATTCCAGTGGGTAACATAGTATTAATTACATAGGATCTTAGGAGAACTTATCTTTACTGTGTTAATAATTCCCTATCCTACTGTCTTTCTTTCTCAAACAGATGTTTTATTGCCATGATAAGACACAGTGGGCCCACATTTGAATGGATAACATAATTTTCCAAGAGCCATAAAAGAAACGGATTTGTCTTTTCTCATGTTAAATTTATCAGTGAGAAAAGTTCCTTGTATTCCTCACAGGGAGAATGAATGTGTGAAGTCAAGAAAATAGGATATTAATTTTATGTGTTTTTTTTTTTTTCTCTTTCAAACATCCCATCCCATAAATTTTCTTTGGAAATTTAGCTGAACAACACTAAATTCTCTAGGGAGAGTCAGACTTTTGATTACCATGACAACACAGAGGTCTCCTGTCATGGGACTTTTAAATCATGGGTCAGTAACATGCTAAGAGTGTATTAATAGCCAGTTTCTTTCCTTATAAGAAGAGGATTTGGACTATTATTGAGTTAGGAATATGGTTTATGATTTCGCTTTTGCTTTCCTGGAAAGAAGGATAATCTGTAATATTTTCATTTTTAAAAATGTGAGGAAGCTGCTTTTTGAATTCCAAAACTGTTACGTATCCATCTGTATATAATTTTCTGAAGGCAACACTGACTTTTCTATTATTATGAGTTATTCGCTATTAACACAGAACATGGGCTATAATAAGTTGGAATTCATTGTATGAAATTCACTCGCTATCTCCTTCTCTTTTGGATCTCCCTGACCATGGTGTGTTGATTCTGTTCTAGATTCCTTATGCTAAGCATGCATGGGTAAGGGTCCTCTTATCCTCCTTACTCCCCCTGGCTGATGCTTCTGTTGCTATTTGTTACGCTGGCCGTATTCAGAGCCCAAGGTACCCATTTTTTTAAAAGTTGTAAAGTTAGCAGATGCTACAGAAATATTGTAACATATGACTCCTGAATCCAAGAATTTTTCTTCATGTAACCAGGACTGAAAGAGCCATGAGGAAAAAAATCCTTTGAACGAAATTGCTTTAAACAATATAATAAACAAGAAAGTTTGTCCAAGAATTTTATGCCAGGATCAAGTACTTACAGACTAATCTATTCACAATGATCTCTATAATCCATTCTCTCTCTCTTTTCCTCTAAAGATTAGGGAGAACTAATATATATATATACACATATACATATATATATATGTATATGTGTATATATATATGTATATGTGTGTATATATATGTATATGTGTATATGTATATATATATGTATATGTATATATATGTATGTATAAATTATTATATAACTTTCAGGAGTACATTATAATTTAACATATGTGTATACTACAAAGTGATCAGCCGCAAAAGTCTAGTTACTGTTCCTCACCATACAATTGACTCTTCCCCACTTTAGCTTATCTTTCTTCCCCCAACTCCTTCCCCTCTGGTAACCACTGATCTATTCTCTGTATCTATGAATTTGTTTTGTTTTGTTCAGTGGTTTTATTGTTGTTGTCATTGTTTTCAGATTCTACATATGAGTGAAATTATATGGTATTTGTCTTTCTCTTTCTGACCTATTTTACTTAGCATTGTTCCCTCAACATCCATCCATATTTTCACAGATGGCAAAATTACATTCTTTTTTATGACTGAGTAGTAGTCCATTATAGACACACACACACACACACACACACACACACCGTGATACACATATCTATCTATCTATCTGTCTATCTATCTAATCATCTTCTATCATCTATCTATCTATCATCATCTGTCTATCTATCATCTATCTATCTATCTATCTATCTATCTATCTATCTATCTATCTATCTATCTATCTATTTATCTATCTATCATCTATCTCTGTCTATTCTTTATTCACTCATTGATGCACATTTAGGTTGTCGTTTCCCTGTCTTGGCTAGTGTAAATAATGTTGCAGTGAACATGAGAGTGCCTATATCTTTTCAAATTAGTGCCTTTCTTCTTCAGAGAAATATACAAAAGTGGAATAGCTGGATCATATGGTAGTTCTCTTAATTTTTTTAGGAATCTCCATAGTATTTTCTATAGAAGCTACAACAATGTACAGTCCCACCAGTAGTGAATGAGGGTTCCCTTTTCTCCACATCCTCTCCGACACTTGTTAGTTCTTGTCTTTTTGACAAGTCATTCTAACAAGTATGAGGTGATATCTAATTGCGGTTTTGATTTATATTTCCCTAATAATTTGTGATTTTGAACATCTTTCACATGCCTTTTGGCCATCCATATATCTTCTTTGGAAAAATGTCTTTTTAGATCCTCTGCTCATTTTTTAATCAGTTGTCTTGTTGTTGTTCTTAAGTTGTATAAGTTCTCAATATATTTTTAGATATTAACCCCTTATTGAATGTATGATTTGCAAATATTTTCTCCATTCAGTAGATTGCCTTTTTGTTTTGATGATGGTTTCCTTGACTGTGCATAGACTTTTTAGTATGATGTAGTCCTATTTGTTTATTTTTGCTTTTGTTTTCCTTGTGTTTGGAGTCAGATGCTCAAAAACTGTTAAAACAAAACAAAAAACTGTTAGAGCTAATAAATGAATTCAGTGAAATCTCAGGATACAAAATCAATAAACGGAAATCTGTGGTGTTTCTATGCACTAATAATAAACTGTCAGAAAAAGAAATGAAGAAAACAAAATAATTTACAATTGCATCAAAATAATAAAATACCTAGGAATAAATTTAATCAAGGAGGTGAAAGACCTATACACTAAAAACTGTAAGACACTTATGGACAAAAATATAGAAGACATAAATAAATGGAAAGTTATTTCATGCTCACGAATTAGAAGAATTAATATTGTTTAAGTATTGATATTACCCAAAACAATCTACAAATTCTGTGCAATCCTTAACAAAACTCCAATGGCATATTTCACAGAACTAGAAAAAGTAGTTCTAAAATATGTATGAGACCACAGAAGGTCCCAAATAGCCAAAGCAATCTTAAGAAAGAAGAACAACACTGGAGGTATCACACTTTTTTATTTCAAACTATACTACAAAATGATAGTAATCAAAACACTATGGTATTGGTAAAACAGACTCATAGACTAACAGAACTGAGAGCCCAGAAATAAACCCACACATATATGGGCAATTAATTTACAACAAAGGAGCCAAGAATGTACAATGGGGAAAAGACAATCGTTCAATTGTGTTGGGAAAACTGGACAGCCACATGCAAAAAAGTGAAACTGGACTTTGCTCTTTATCTTCCAGTTTTCTGCAGTACCTTAATGCTGTATCATTTGTCCTCTCTCTTTTCTGTATCTCCTTCTCCCGTCTTCCTACTCCTCTCTACTCCCTTTCACCAGCATTCGAAAGTGGTAGAAACCTTTTTCATTGGAAAAAAAAAAATCAGTAACTTGGCTATAGTGTTTCATGCAGTGAACAATCTGGAGTACTTAATCTTATTTGGCCTCTCTAATACTTGGTGTTGTTGATCATTCCCTCTTTTTTGAAACTCTCTTGATTTATATGACACACCCCTGATCATCTTTGTAAATCTCTGGCCTTCTCCATCTAGTTCACAATGCCTCTTTCTTTAACTCCCACTTAAACGCTGGCTTTTCTCAAGAGTTCATTTTTGGCTTCCTTCTCTTCTCCTTCTCCCTGTTCCAGTTGGTGATCTCACTCCCATGCATGGCTTCAGTTATCTTCTGTATGCTGTTAATGGCCCAGACTCCTCAACAGCAACCTTAGGTACAAGAAGAAATGGAATACTATTTTCAAAGTGTTGAAAGAAAAAAAAAATTAAACTTTGTATTTTAAATTATCACTTAAATGTTAGAGCGAAGTAAAAATAATGTCAAAAATTCTTGGCTTTAGACCACCTAATATACAATCTAAAAACACTCTTGGATGAAATTCTCCAGCAAGGAGAAAATAAATAAAAAAGAATCGATAAGGTATGTGAAATAAATGTTAATAAATAATTTAGCAAAATTTCTCATCTAAATAGCAATGAATAATAACAGAAATTTATCATCTCATAATTTAAACTCTAGAAAATATCAGCACCGAGGGAGTCTTCATGATGTTGAGTCCAGAGAGACAAGAGTCTGCTAAGACATTTCTGTTGGAAGTGAAGGAGATAAGGGGAATATAGGTATTGATAAGTGTTTGAATTTTATTACTATAGAAAAAAATAAATGAATGATAAATATAAGAATGGGTCTTACTTAGTTGATATAACCAGCAGAAGATGAAAATCATGTGTGATTTTCAGAACAGAAGAGTAAAATTCAGCCTATTCAATGGAAGTTAGGGAAAGAGGGGGAAAAGAAGAAACAAAAAGCAATATGTGAAATAGAAAATATGGAAAAAGATGGCGGAAATAATTTTTAACAGATCATTAAACCTCAGTGAATTGTTTAAACTCACTTTTGGTGAGACAGAGACTCTAGGTATAGATTTTGAAAAGATACAATAATATGCTGTCCATAGAGACACATTTAAAATAACAATGTTATAACAATTCCTAAATTATCTGTGTATAAAAGAAAAAATAAGAAAGGTAGGATACTTGTAACAGGTTATAAAAAAGAAACAGTCAGTTGACCCGGAAAGATTTTATTTTACCTTATTATAGCTTTGCACAATAGCTTACTAGCTCAAAGACTGTGGTCTGTCCTTACAGAACTCCTTATCTCTATCTTGATTCCTCCCCAAATATTCTGCAACACGAACTTTCTAAATAGAAACACAATCTTGTCCTGCTGCAGCTTTTTTTTTACTATCATCCCCCTATTGCTTACAGAATTAAGTCCACAGTTTTTGGCATTTTATTCAAGGCCATTCTTGATTTTGTAGCTAAGCTACTTACCCATTGCCTCCTTACCCAATCTCCTGTGCTTTCCACTTTCTGCTTTAGGCATACAGAAACGTTTACACTTTTCCAAATGGAACATTCTGTCTCTCATTTTTATGGCTTTGTTTATTTAGCTCTTTCTGACTAGAATTTCCTCTTCCTTTCCTACTTGTCTTTCAAGACTTAGATGAGGTGCCACCTCTTCCATCATGCTTTCATATCATATCACATTAAATTACTTTGCATATCTCCCTGACTAAACTGTAAGTTACTGGAAGAGCAGGGACCTTGTAGTCCCAGCCTCCAGCATGGTTCCTGTCACATAGTACAAATTATGCTCAATGACTAAATTAATCCAAATCAACAAATATAATGTTCCAGGTGCTAGACAATACTAGACTCAGATCAATAAGTAAGAAACAAAAATTTAGAAAATAAATTTTGTGTATAAAGTTTATAGTGAATGGCTTTTCAGCTCAAAAAAAAAAAAGGATTAAGTAAAGTGAGTTATTTTCAGAGATAGTAACTGTATTGTGTGAGTGTTTTATGCAGCACTCTGGTTGCTTGTGACAGAAAACCAACTCAAGTTAGTTAAATATCTATTGATTTACTTACTTACTTACTTACTTACTTACTTACTTACTTACTTACTTACTTACTTTTTGGAAAGATATTGGGCATATTTCACACAGCACTGCAAAGGTGAGGTGACCTTAGAGCTCAGGTTCAGTGAGAACTGGGAAAAGTAGAGGTGTGAATATAGCCAGGTTTTTGCCCATTCCTTGGCATGCTGGCCTCATTATTTCATGCCAGCTCCCCCCTTTCAGCAGGAAAAGTAGACAGACTAGTCTTGAGCCTCACGACACATAGCTTTGCCACCAGAGACATTAATCATCTTCCCTACTTGTGGTTCAGAAGTTGGAGAAGAGCTCTGATAAGCTTATTTTAAGTCAGGTGGCCACCCTGAGGGAATCAGCTGTAGCCAGGAGAAAACTCTGATCTGCCTGAGTTGGGTGCCTATGTTGGGCGAATCAGTGATAACAAGGAGGGCAGGGTCAAGTAGCAAGGACATAAGAAATAGGGGCAGTCTCAATCTTTGCTACTCAAAGTGAGGTCCTCTAGCAACGCCTGAAGGTTATTAGGAATCTTGGGCTCCTGAACTTATTGAACCAGAATCTGCATTTTAACTAGCTCCCCAAGTGATTTATATGCACACTCAAGTTTGAGAAGCAAAGGACACTGATTTTAAGTTATAGTAGTATTTCAAGGAAATTTTGGAAAGATCATTCTAAATGTTTAAAACATAAAATGCAATGTTTTGAAATATTTTGGAATTCTTTTCAAGTAAATCTACAGAGAAATACCATGCACTGATTTTCTCAGGGATAGTTTGTCACATATGCAAAGAAATGCACATTTCAGCATCCTTTACTGCCCCATCATTTTTATAACAAATTAATCAACTCTTATCTCACAGCCTAAAGACTAATTACTGGCTCCTAGAAATCCCCATTTCTAAACCACTGACCTGTTTCCTCCTTGGGCCCCACTCTCATTATGTTTTCTCCAGGTGGTCTTGATTAAACGAATGAACATTGACCATGATATCTCTTAGGATATGGTCCTGTGGTGATAGCAATACACTTTCAGGGATTCTTATTATTATATGACCTGCAATTTCATTGATCTGGATTATTCTAGTGGTACAGTAATTTTAATGAATATGGCCGTCGTGTCTCTGTTGAAGTATTTCCCTTTAATTTTCTGAACACATGGTTGTACTGTGCCCAAGTAGCAACTATCTATTTGAATTATAATGAAACTAGAGTAGCTGAAGGCTCTCTAAATTTGGTCCAAAGATTTACTGGAGGCAGCTGAATTAATTCTCCTTCAGGAAGTAGTAGGTCCCTGAGAGAACTAGGAACCAATCAATACTGCAGCTTATCCAGTAACCAATATATATCAGTTTTGCTGGCAACTTTTTCCATCTAGATCAGATTCTGAAACTATCTGAAGAATGCTTCCCTATAGTCTGAGATGGACCCAGGTGAAGACCTCGTGGTTGGCAGATGTGTCAGGCTGCTATATAGGTTGTTCTAGGAGAACCAATCTCAGCCAGTCTGGTATTTCTTGTTGTTATTTGTATTGGATATATGGTAGCCTTGATTTTCTGGCATTAATTAGGAATAAATAGTGTCACTGAACTTTCCGGATAACTGACGCCTAACTCATTTAGTTTGAAAGCTTACTTTTAGGTATTTTCATGCCTATCTTTCTGAAAAAGAATATATTGAGTAGGATATATTAAAGATAATTTGGGTAATGTAATGGGCCCTAAAAATGAGTACAGTTGGTGAGAGTTTTCATCAATGCTGTCCAGTAGACACCATATATTCCAAATCTTTATCCAAAGGGACAAAGTTTTATTGACACGTACAAATATTTTCATAGAAGGGAAGTGCTAGATTTAAATTTTTTTTAGTAATCAATTCCAAATAAATTCATGTGGTAATCAGTTATGGGGAAAGGGAGTGGAGAAAGCTCATTCACTTTATATCTTACTCTGAGTGTTTTTTAAGCTTGCCCCTCTAAGGCATCTTCTGTTTAATGTTAGAATTCATTTAGCTGCAAACTCAGGATTGTTGTTGTATAAAGCAACTTTTGGGGTCTCCTCTGGAGACCAATACAATGTTCTTAAATTTGCTAATCTCCATAGAGGTGTGTGGTGTTCCATGTGTCTTTAGCATGGCACACTGACCCCTGAAGTCACCGTTCAGATTTTGTCCTTATGCTGCAGAGCTACATATTCTCCATTTTCCCCATTTTTCTATTTTCTCTCTCCTAGTACTCATTTTTTGTTGCCACTTTGAATTTCTGGCATCCTTGTTCTGTTTTTTGTTTCTCAACATGTTTTGGTTTTTGTATTATGTAGATTGTTTCTTTCTTATATGTAAAAATATTTGTTCTGATTATAAATAATACACGTTTACTGTAATAAATTTGAAAAACATTATAAGCATTACAGAGGGAAATTTTAATTACCTAACATATATACCTAATTATCTAATATATATATATACACGCACACAGACATACACATGAACACACACACACTTTTTCTTGGATCATTAAGATCATGCTATATATTTATATTTGTAAACATTTAAAAACTGGGTATATTATAAGCGTTCTACCAAAAGACTGCTTTGGAATGAGGATGAAGACAATGGAGGTGACGCGATAACTAAGATTGATTTAGTAATTCCTCTGTGCCAGGCCCTAATCTAAGCACTCTACTTATATTTATTCATTTAATCTTCATATCAATCCTACGATGCTTTTATCTTCTACTACAGATAAGGAAGCCATATCTGTAGTGAGATAAGTAACTTGATTGAGTACAGTGAGATAAGTAACTTGTCCTGTGTTCCATAACTAGTGGAACATTTTAAAGCATTTTCTTATGACAATAAATATTTCATAAATTTCATTTTAAATGACTAAGTAGAATCTACACATGAGTACATCATAATTTATTATTGTTTGACATTGAGATTATTTCCAATTTGAGCATCTTTCATATAATGCTCTGAATGTCTTTGTTGGCAATTTTAGTTATTGACTCATGATAGATATGTGGACATAAACCGATGTGCCAAAGGGTGAAGATTTTAATGGCCCTAGACATTGCCAATTGCTTTCCAGAAAGACAGTGCCCACTTATAGTCCATGAGATAGTATATGAGAGTATATGCCTCATCACACTTCACAAATATTAACACTTAGTGATGTCTTTGTTAGTTTGAAAAGTAGAAATGGTGATATGTATATATATTTTATATGTATTTTATGTGTGTGTATATATATATATATATATATATATATATATATATATATATATATATTTTTTTTAATTCAGTAACATGGATTTTATTGTTGTTGTTGTTGTTGTTGTAACCAGTCAGTGGGATTGCTCATAGCACACAGAGTTTTGGAGATAGAAGATACTCCATTCCGAGATGAAGAAATTGAATGAATCGATCAGGCTCAGTGCGTAGGGCTTTCTGTTTGTTATTCTTGGTTACCTTTGTCACTGTTTGTTACTTAGGACCACTGATTCACTACCAGGTATGCATATTTAATACATGAGTTTCCACAAAGAGTCAATCTTACCCAGTAGTAAAACAGAGCAACGAAACAACCTAACTAGACAACATGGTTATATGATATTAACTAAATTTGACCCACATGTTATCCAACATTAAAACAGAAAAAACACCCAGAAATAAATCCACGCCTATCTACTCACTTCATATATGACAAAAGAGGTAAGAATATACAATGGGGTAAAGACAGTCTCTTCAATAAATGGTGTTGGGAGAATTGGATAGATACATGCAAAAAAAAGAAAAAAAAGAAAAAAGAAAAAAGAAATTGGACCACCTTCTTACACCGTATACAAGAATAGACTCAAAATGGTTTAAAGATTTAAATGTAAGACCCCAAACCATAAAACTTCTAGAAGAAAATATAGGCAGTAAATTCTCTGATATTACTAACAAGAATTTCTTTTCAGATATATCTACCTGGACAAGGGAAACAAAAGAAAAAATAAAATGGGACTACATCAAACTAAAAAGTTTTTGTACAGTAAAGGAAACCATCAACAAAACAAAATGACAACCAACTGATTGGGAGGAGATATTCGCTAATGATACATCTGATAAACAGTTAATATTCAAAATATATAAAAAACTCATACAACTCAACAACAACAAAAACCAACCAATCCATTGAAAAATGAGCAGAAGACCTGAAAAGATATTTCTCCAAAAAGGAAATACAGATGGCCAATAAATACATGAAAAGATGCTCAAGGTCACTAACCATCAGAGAAATGCAAATTAAAACCACAATGAAATATCACCTCACACCTGCCAGAATGGCTATCATCAATAAATCTAAGAACAACATGTTTTGGCGAGGATGCGGAGAAAAGGGAACCCTTATACATTGTTGGTGGGATTGCAAATTGGTACAGCTGCCATGGAAAACAGTCTGGATGTTTTTCAAAAAATTAAAAATGGATATACCTTTTGACCAAGCAATTGCACTTCTGGGTATTTATCCAAAGAAAACCAAAACAATAATTTGTAAAGATCTTTGCACCCCAGTATTCACGGCAGCACAATTTACAATAGCCAAGATATGGAAGCAACCTAAATGCCCATCAACAGACTATTGGATAAAGAAATTATGGTTCATATATACAATAGAATATTACTCAGCCATTAAATAAAATGAAATCCTATCATTTGCAATGACATGGATAGACCTAGAGGTTATTATGCTGAGTGAAATAAGTCAGACAGAGAAAGATAAATACCATATGATTTCACTTATATGCGGAATCTAAGGCACAAAAAGAACAAACTAATCAAAAACAGACTCACAAATATAGTGGACAATTTGGTGATGGACAGAGGGGAGGGGGTTGGAGGGCTTGGAGAATGGAGTGAAGGGTTAAAAAAGTACAAATTAGTAGTTGATAGATGGTTCCGGGGATGGGGAGCACGGCAGAGGGAATGCAGTTAGCATTAATATATTGGCTAGTTGGAAAGCCAGAGGAGAGAAGGAGCAATTAGGGGGATCATTTTATAAACTATATAAATGTCTAATTAATGTACTGAATATTTGAAACTAATTAAATAAATTAATTTTAAAAAACAGAAAAATCAAGCAAAGTAGATGATGAACTCTGTGCATGTTAGCAAATTTGATTGATGCTCTATTCTACAGTTAATAGCTATGCTGGGAACAGTCCTTTGTAACAGTTCTGTGAGTCAGCAGGGTTTTCCCCTTATTTCCTGGTTCCTGGCTATACTGTAAGTATAGATAAAAGGAAGGTACACATGAAATTGAATTAAATATAAAATGTTTCCTGCATTACGGAACTTAGGCTACATGTTACAAAAATTAGGTCTGTAATGAAAGTATTTGAAATTCTTTTCCGAAAAGTAAAATGCAAGAAAAACTGGTTAATATGAGATTTTAGTTGCATCAGATGAACTAAAATACTATTAAAGTTTCCTGTACTATTATTTTAGGAATATTTACTGATCATTTTGTTTGCGTCACTTGGTTTCGTTCCACCTGCCTTCAAGCAGGTGTCACTAATTCAGAGTTGGATCTGTGTTTAGAGAGAGCTGGTTCAAAGTAGCAGAACCACCCGGGTTAACAATGCTGACTTTGTCACTAGTAAGCTGTGTGACCTTCCTCAATTAGTTCGATCACTCTGCCTGTTCCTCATTTGTAAAATGTGGATAATAATATTATCAAACTCATGGAGTTTCTGTGAGGAAAAAAAATGAGATAATATAGCAGAAACTCTTAGAGCAGTACCTGGCACATAGTAAGTGCTAAGTAAATATTATCTATTCTTATTACTACTAAGTAGTAATAAGTATTTTTGACACTATTATTCTATGTATTCTAATTATTACTACTATTGAAAGTTTCTTTCCTTCTCTCTCTTCATTAAGCTAATATTTTATGAATAATATTAGTATAATTGCAACTATGTTTCTGGAATCAGCCTGCCAATAAATCGACCTGCAAGTGCTTCTTGGTTATGGCCAAAAAAAACCATCTGAAAATCTGAGGCTTGTACAGTGTTGGTCAAGTCTATGCAACTGGTCTTGTTTCAAGAAGGAGTATGGTAAACTCATTAAACATGTTGGTTTCCAGATTTTGAAAAACTCCAGTTTAAATACTACTTAAATCACTTACCAATTGAGATTACAGGCAAATTACTTCACTCTGAGCACATCTATACAGCCTTTTGATATGACATCCCTCCCCTTTAGAGGACTCTGGTTTGGCCCCTTGCTGGCTGTGCCTCTTCTAGGCCTGGCTTCATAGGTGTGTGACCTGTGTAGTCACATATGGCCCTGCACTTCAAAAGGTCCTGTACTTGGTTTAATGCTTTGCTTCAGTTGTCTTGAAATTCCTAAAAATTTTGTATTTGGACTTATGTTTTGTAAGTGAAGACTGATAGGATAATGCATCATTTATTTAAGTAGAGGAGATACATACAATATGTGGCTATCATTCCTTGCCACTCCATTTGCATATAACATTCATGATGTCCCATGACTACAGAATTTGGATGGGCCAACAATGTGCTGGAGTTTAGTAAGACTCAAAGTGAGTACAAGGTGAACATATTTCATCTATGATTGAGTCGGCACTGCCCTGACAGCCTGGAGAGGCTGTGATTTCATTTTGAAAGAAAGCATTGACGTTCTAAGAAACACAAATGACCTAGAAAGTGTATCATATCCTTTCTTATTCATGTTATTTCTGTTTGTATTTAGTTATATTGAAAATTATGACCTAGAAGAAAAGAGAAAAATATGGCAATCCATTGTTACTTTTTTTTTTTCAGTCCTTCCTTACTTACTGGTGAGCCTAAGGTAGATAGCAAGATGTATAAAAATACTTGAGTCAGTTTTGTGCAGGGTTTTCGCTGTATGGGCAAGAATGAAATACATATGCATGCATAAACTACAAAAATAGAAGTCTGTGTATTCCACGTATGAGTTAAATGCTCTTATATTTGCATTTAGAACTGGAATTGTACAACATGCATATAAATGGTAAAAGTCGTATGAATACTTTAAAACTGATTTTTCTGTATTTAGAACAACTTTAAATAACAAATAAACACTGTGACAAGCCAAGAAAGACTATGGGAAAAAGGAAAAAGCTCTATATTTTTTGGTAGCTTTAATAACATTATTTGTTATTACTGCTTGAACAAAGGGTCTTGCATTTTCATTTTTCACTGGGCCTCAAATTAATGAGCTGGCCCTTTCCTCTTTCTACGGGGTGAGGAGTCCACAGGGCCAGAGGTTTTGCCCATCCAGTGAGTGACCTCCCACCCCTTCTAGAACACATTACACATGCCTGAAAACGGAAAAGTTCTAATAAGTAACCGATCCACTTTTCGGGGCCTTCATGGGCCAGAACTGACTTGGGTGCCAGAGTCACTTCTGCCTAGGGCAGATTGCATCAATCGTGTGTGAACTTCCAGGCTGGAGAGATGGACAAAGGGCAACCGTTGATGTGGTATGTAGGCTGAAGGGGCCACACCTATGTACATGAAGCTCCTGAGAGTGAAGACTGGAATTGGGGAGGATAGGAAGAAAAAAGGGTTCCATAGTACATTTATTTTTCAGTTGCCATATTCCACCACGAGAGGAGTTCAAGAATTTTAAATTTGAACCTAGCCTTCCAAGTCATTATAAAGGTATATTTGTCAAGATAGGAGATAATGCATTTTAACAGCTTATTAGTCTGATTTATAATATTTGCATATTTAGGTACGTGGTATGTGCATTTCTGTTTGTACTTTTGCCCCAGGTGACAGTGGTACTGGTAGTATTCTGCTTTCCAATCCCCAGATTCTAAGGCCTTACTCTAGACTGGTTGTTTGGATCTTTAAAAAGCTGCCCTGGATTCCACAGCCATGCCTTATGAATTGGTTGTCTGCGGTCCTGTGCTTGCCTGAATCATGCATGAGCCTGGTATGCCCTCTGCAGTTTGAGTTGTGCCATCCATTCTGCAGCTCATCACATGCTTTTTGTTTTTTGTTTTTTGTTTCCTAATGGATTTGGAATTACTCTTGAAATTTAGGAAAAGATTTATCTCTATGACAGTTAAAATCGGCTAAGAAGAACCATTTATCATATTTCATTTTTCACATTGCATACCAGGAACTTGGTTAAATAGATTTTCCTCACTCACAATAAGTATGCATTGCTTAGACTTTCTAATTCAAGAAATTTTCTATCTTCATTATTTAGTTCTTACCTAGATTGTCATATTTGACTGTTTCTGTGACATTTTGCTGTAAGCCTCCTTGATCACTATTTTGTTAATTTATCTTCCCTTTCTTTGTTTTAATGAATCCCTCTAACAAACATGCTTGGAAAGCATGTTCTTTGGAAAGGTTTCGGCATTTCTTCAAAAGTTTGAAACCATGTAGCATTATTTGAGAGCAGGTAAAATCCATTGAGGCTGTATGTCAGGTAGTTTTTGAAGCCATTTGTTAGGTAGTTTTATTAAGTATACTTTTAAAAACATAGTGTTTATATTCACTTTCCTCTTATTTTTTTTTCTGGTGTTGATATCACCCTCTTACCATGGAGTGAGTGAAAAAAATTAGATCCCAAGGATCTCTCCAGAGTGGGTCTTCCAGTAGATTTTGTCAAACATAAAAGATGTAACAATATTTGCAGAAGCGATGTTTTGATTAGAGTCATTTTTTTTTTCTTTCACTTGGTTTTCCCTCCTTATTTTCTACTTATAGCCAGACATCATGAAAGAGGAAGGACCACTTCCTTTGGCAGACACCATGTATGAATTAGCTACCAAACTGTGGATTTTTAAAAATAGATGCCTCTCCTAAAATAGTTCCTACATACTGTGCATTGTTAATTGCTGGCTTGCTTACTAATCGATTGGCTATAAACTCCTTGAGAACAGAAACCATACCTTGCTTGTTTACCCATCGTATCCTTGGCATCTAACACAGCACTTGGGATACAATATGGGTCCTTTAAAATATTTGCTAAATGGATAAATGAATGCCTCAAGTATACAGACAATATGCTTAATGCAATGCTAGGGATTTTCAAGTCAGGTGTAATAAGATAAGTTGATGAGGGAGTTGAAGGGACTTGAAGTGACATACTTTATGTAGGGGCTATATAGAGCAGGAAATAATAGACAGGGTAAAAAGAGGCAATATAATGATGTTAGAGGTTATCATGAAATTAGCCAGTTCACCAGGGTAGTAAGTGAACAACTCAGGGAAAGCTGTGGCCAGGGTAAAAGTGGACTTTAAGATTTCATTGATGGTGATGTTGCAGGTCATTTCTATGTCTAGATTGTGGCCTTGGAACTATTAGGTCAACCCATGTGGAATTGCCACTATTCTCCCATTTTTTATTTATAAAAAGGCACTTTCATGATCCAATCCAATAGTTTGCTAAAGTTTAGTGTAGATGAAGTGAAGATCATGAATTTTGAGGCTAAGATACTGACAGACCTATTCATATAGATTCTGACACCAGGCAGAGTGATTTTAGGAGATAAGTGGGGAGAGGTGTTGTGACTCACGTGCGTGTCTTGGCTGAGAGGGTGAGTAAATGACAATGAAGAGAAGGGCTGAGGGATAGCATAGATCAATGGCATAGGATGGAAACTTAAAAAGAAAACAGGAGACCGTAGGAGTCATGGCCTAGTTTGGAAGCTGCAAAGGGAAACTTGGGTATTGGTACTTGGATATTGGGAGAAGGAGCAGCCTCTTCTAGAAGGCGGTCTTCCAATAGAAGTTCAGGCTCAATTAAGTAAAAGAAGCAGAGAAGACATTCACAGAGGAAGTAGGATAAAGCTGTGGTTCCAGAAGACAAAGTCCAGGTAGGGCAGAGGCTTTTATTCGAAAATCCTAAGTTACCAATGCCCAAAATATAATCACCAGATTTACCTAATTACTTAGTTGACCTATCGGTAACTTAAAAAACTAGGGTCATTGTGGGCTAATGATTGCATAAAGCAAAATCTTGGTTTATTTTATCACATGACAGTCCAGATTCATTGTACAAAAAGCTGCCTTATGACCCAGAGTACATAGGAACATTTCCTATGTCATTCTCCACTTTCTGCCTTATCTGTGTGCTGACATTTACCTCATTTCTTCGAAGTAACATACATTTTTATGTAGTTCCTCACTGTATCCCAAGGCACATTCCACTGAGTTCACCCAAATGGGAAATTAAAAATTTCAATTAGTGACTTAGAAATTTTCCAGACTAAATTCATGGCAGCTATGTTCTATGGGGCTGAGTTGGGGCCTCAGACTCATTTGTCTACATGGAGCAGGTGAGTGGCCCCTTAGTTAGGCATGAGCTCTAGTTTGGCATCATGAAGGATATTGCAATCAGCACTGTACTACACTGTTGTGATTATTATATGGATGTTGCTGAGGCTGCAGTCCTTAATATTACAGTGTCCTAATTTTTTTAGGAGCTATAGACAAAATTTCAAATCAGTCTTAAATAGAAAAAGTCATTTTTCTCCTGAGCCTCTGATTTGTTTTTCTTTGTAGACTCTCAGATTTGTTACTCTCTATATGTCTCCTTTGTTCTTCCTGCTTGGAAGTTCCAAGTGAAACGTGTGACCTGACTATTGCAATTGTACAGAACATTCTACAGTCTCTAACAGGGCATTAGATGTGTTGAACCTTTCTCTAGATTTTATTATATATTTACTTCACTTCCATTTCTTTATTTTCTTAATTTTTTATTATGTTTATTGTTTGTATCTCTCTAATGTACCTCTAATCCTGTTTTGGAATAAGGAAGGTCTATAAAGAAGTAAACTTGAGCTCTATGTAGAAACAATCTCCTAGATATTTTATTTTCAAATACAGACCACCCACATCTTGAACTTATTATGCTAATGAAACTGAGAACTTGAAACACCGTTCACAAGAAACTTTCCCTTGGAGGCACTGGCAACAGTGATTAGTTCTTGATGGGGACTGCCATATTGCTAAGTCTGTTTGGCTCAGTTTTTTCCTTTTTGTCTCCTTCCTGTTTCATCTGTCATGGCCCTAGCCTCTCCCATCTTTATCCAGTCCTTCCTGTGGTCCTCAAAGTTCCCTTTCTCAAGCGTAGCTCTGGTTATATCTGCTTCTTGATTAAAAAAATATATATTCTCAAATGTTCTTTACTGCCCACAGGAAAAATGCCAAATTTTACTCATCTTTTTGTACTTAGGACCTAGCATAGACCTGAAATATAGTAGGCAGCTGATGAATGTTGAATGAACCAAATTGCATTACATAACATAATGCATATAAGGTACTAGTAGAGCACTGGCATAAAATGTTTATTTCTCAATCTCTTTCCCTTTACACCTTGAACGAACCACCTATCCCACCTCATGTCCCACCACTGTGACTTTAATCACCACTGGCTTATACTTTCATGTACATAGCATAAAATTCTATACCTATGAAGCCTTCATCAAGCTGTTATTTCTTTCTACAATATAATCTTTCTTACTTGCATTATCTTTGCCTAAATCTAGAGAAAATAATATATACCACTGGTGATATTGGTCCAAATCTTCTCTATGACAGGCCAGTCCTTTTATATTTAAATAATTTGACCTGGTTGGGCATTTCTGGGGTCTTATATGCAATTACAAGTTCTTTTTAACTGGCAAAGCTCCTTAAAATGAATGAAAAAGTACTTCTATTTATTGATATAAGCATCTCTTCTTTCTAGTATTCAAAATCATTAATAAATGACTGAGAGAAGATTAAACTTTTGGATTTGAATGGGTAGTTTTTATACATATGTAGCCAGTTGCTTGTTTTTTTTTTTCCCCATTAACTTGCCCCCTATAGGTAGTCTAAAACACATTTTAGAAAATTTCATAATCAAAAGAATGATGGATGATTTATTTATCTTATGAAAACTCAGCCCAAGGCTACTGAAAGATGCAATTCTCCTATCCACTTCCACATAATTTTAAAAATGTGAATGCCAGGAATGGTGCTGTTGATATTAATATCAGGACAAGGAAGAGAAGGACTAGGTGTCTCTGGAGGAGTCTGTGGGGGAATAAACAAAGATACTTGTGCAATGTTGGAGATTTCTGACTTCAAGTTGACTTTATCAACAGCCTGAATAGCAATGAAGAGATCCGTGCCATTTTCAAAAGTGATGCTTTCTGGTTTAAACACAAAGACTTCCTCAGAGTTGGCCTCTTTTGGAATGAGATCAGTAGTGTTCACTTGAAATGATTCATTGAACTTGTCTCTGAGATCAAGGATATTTGTGCTTATTCCAATGATATACTTGTAAGCTGAAGAAAAAAAAAAGACATGACTTATAATTCTCAAGTCTTAAAGAAGTTTTAACTTAAAGAAGTATTAGAAACTGTATATCACCATCCCATAAAGTTCCAATGAATAAATGTAACTGGTAGTCCAATTTTACAAGTGTTAGTATCTTTTTACATTTTCATTCATGTATCTCAACAGAATGGTAAATGTAAAACTGGATCAGGCTTGATCAGTATTTCTGGGCATAGCAGCTGGCTAAGAGAGGAGATAATTACTACTTATTATTTTATTATTTATAGAGGAGTTTGCAGTGCCAGTGCTTCTCACACTTTATTGTGCACACAAATCACCCAGAGTTTTTAAAACGTAGATTCTGGTTCAGTAGTGCTGGGGTGGGGCCTGAAGTTCTACAGTCTCTAACAAGCCTTCATGTGATGCCCATGCTGCAGTTCACAGACCATACCTTGAGAGGTTTCTTCCAAAGGATAGCTCTGCTCCATAGATATCTAAGCTCTATTTCCAGTCCTCTCCAGGAGTCATTACTAAAAATGGGGTTTATTAAAGGACACCTTGGCAAGATTTCAGGAAAAAACTGAGGATTGCCTTTCCTTGGTTGAAACTTCTTACACCTAAAGTAGGCAAGTTTTTTAGATTCTAAACCTTTCATTTTAAAATCTTTTTTTAAAATTAATTTTCTTATTGAGGTAATATCGGTTAATAACATTATATAAGTTTCAAGTGTGTAACATAATAATTTCATATCTGTATGCTATTGAGTGCTCACCACCAAAAGTCTAGTTTCCATCTGTTATCATATTTGCTCCCTTAACCCATTTCACCCTCCCCCGAACTCCCTACTTTTCAGAGGGCATTCAAGATCCCTCCTGCCTCTGCCCTCCACATGCAACACAAAACACCAGCCTGCCTCACCCTCTTCTGCACCTCTGCTTAGCTGCTAAACTCCTTTGCAGGGTCCACACCACATTTAGCTCACCTCTTCCATGATCATAATCATCCCCAGGAGCTGTCCATGTTAGATTAATAAGTTTGTCCCCTTGTATTTTTGCCTTCAGGTCGGTGATTCGACAAGGTGGAAAGAGATCAGGTATGGGAGCGTTTGGGACATTGGAGGCCACAAATGAACCTCCTGAGGACGTTCTGCTGAAACACACTTGCTTGCCTTGAAGATCATCCTTATTAATTTCAGGTCTTGGTGGATTCCATTTTATTTCACCTGCATTAAAACATTCCTCAGTATATGGTAAGCAGCACCACTAAATGAGTATACTTCCTGTTTTATTATTGGATTACCCTCTTCTAACTCTTCCTTTCCCCTTCTTTCCTCCTACACACAAAATTAGTTTTAACTATTAGGTGTAAAAATTCCAAATCAATTTGCATCAGATGGAAAAAGGCAAAGAAAGAATCATGGTTCTTTATCTCACAGACATTTCCTAGACATTTAGTAGAATAACTTTCATAATTTATTTTCATGACATTTGTCCTGGAATTGTTTATTTTGCCAACTTTTAGCCTATCCCGGCCTTACCTTTCCACAAGTTCAGTTTAAATACCTCTGTTTTAGAACTCCTCGCACTGCATCAAGAAATCTCTCTCCCCTAAATAATGCTGTGGGTTTCATGATCTTTTCTATTTATTTGCTAATTAATTATCTGTACCTTTAAGTATCACCTCAATGCCTTGATTATTTATTCGGTGTACTTTTTCTCTTTCTCCATGTTTGTGTTTTTATCTTTCTTATTTAATTTTAGTTTCTCATGAATGTTTCACATTAGGGGTTCTAAAATTTTATGCTTTTGAAAAAACTTCTCATTTTCTTAATGAATGCATGGAAACCTAGTTCTTGTAGCAAATTTATTTCCTCATAAACTTTACTTCTTTAGCTCTTAAAATTTTCACCTATAAAGACAGATTGATCTTCGTATCCATTAATCTGGTCGTGGGCAAAGATAAAGTGGGTAAGTTAGCAGTTTCAGGGTTAGTATTAGATTCATCAATAAAGATTGTCTCTCTTGGTATGAAGGCTCATCAAGATATGGATGGAAGAATATGGCTTTCCAGTGCCAAGCCAGGTGCTACCACCATTAGTTATGTGGACCAATAACTTTTCTAGTCTCTGTTTCCCCAGAGATCTATAAAATTGGATAATTAGGAAAATGAGGTGTACTCAGTGTAAAACATTGAGCATAGACTACATATAGCCAGTAAACCAGTCCTGTCCTGGCTTCTTCCCCTGACTCAAAAAAGCAGGCAAATGGGAATAAAATAAGCTGAAATATTTAAAAGAGCTTTGCAAGGAACGGTATCTTTTAAAGCATTTTTTTTTTCTATGAACACCTATGCATGAAGAGACACCGAATGTCTCAGAATTCTCCCTTTACTGAGCATATACCTAAGAGTACAGTGGAAGGCTTCTTGGAGGAGCAGTTCTTACTACACATCAGTACTAGGAAAAGACTTACCCAGGACATAGTGGAGATTAATGGAAAACAAGTCCTGGAACCCATCAGGACTTAGTCTTTGTACCAATTTCAGCTCTAGTCTAGGACAAGTGTTCATAACAAGAGTGGTGTAGGACTGTTTGTTTCTTGGAGCATAATTTCCCCACCTGCTTGCATGTGAGATCAGTGTTCTGGCTGGTATTAGATTCATCTACTGGTCTGAGCAGGGAGAGGAGGAAAAAGAGGTGGTGGCCTTATGGTGATATTGATGTAGATAAGAAGCCCTAAATTATTTTTGGATTCCAGGAAATGCCTATATCAATTGAAAGACCTTCATTGAAAAATGTTTATTATTTATTGAAAATAATAAACATTTATTGAACACTTGATGTTTATCAGCAACAATTTATTAGGTATATTTCCTTGTTTACTGCTCATAACCATCCCACATGGTAATAACCATTATTTTCTCTATCTCACAACTGAGAAAGTGAAACACAAAGGGATTACCTAAAATAATTTATTTGATAGAGGGCTGGAATTTGAACCGAGGCAGTCAAAAGTTACATTCAATCTAATTTTCTTCAACCAGGGGCTATTTTGCCTCCTAGAGGACAATGGATGATGTCTGGAGACATTTTAATTATCATGACTGCAAGGGCCGCTTTTGATATCTATGGAGGCCAGGAATATTGCTAAACATCCTATAATGCACGGGACAGCCCCCACAACAAGTAATATGTGGCTCAAAAGGTCAATAGTGTCAAAGTTGAGAAACCTTGATTTACTCCTGCACCATTCTCCACAGAGGCTTAAGGGTTTTCTCTTGATCCCAAGTCTTTTATTCAAGTTAGGTGTGCTATTACAGTTGACTTACCATTCTCAATCCAGCCAGGTATGTACATGGCTCCATTCTGCTGGGGTATTTTCTTCTGTCTGGCCACGTTCACTCCTCCCAGAGCCCACACTTTTACACTGTATCTACCATTTGTATCATAAGCTGTAAAATACCTTGAATAGATACCGTCATCCTTCGTGGCATCAGCACCTTGAGAAGAAAATGAAGGAATTAATGGATATCCTAAAAGTAATTGGGGACTTGTATATTTCCAACTCATATGTGGGTTAATAATTTTCAAAGCAAAGAGAATCTGGCATTATCTCCAAGAGACTTTAGGATTTGACTATGTTAAGGACGAGGCCTTCTTCTTCTTTTACGCGTATATGTGTGTATAGTTTTATATGTGTACATTGGGAAGATATCTGAGTGTTGTCTTTCTTTTTGAAATCACAGACCACGTCATGTATCTCTGTTACATGCAACATAGCACAAGTAAACTACTCAATAAGTATTTGTTGAACTGAATAGAATTGCTGTATGTTACTGGGGAGAAGAAAATGTTATATGATTGCTTTTCAAAAACTCATGACTTCTTGGGGTAGATTTAGGTAGGAAATGTTTATTTCTAGAATTTGTTCTAATAAGATTACTTGCATCAAATAATATTGAATGTCATTCATAACTGAAAAATAAAAAATAATTTGGAACCCACAGCATAAAAGATTTTCTATTTTCATAACAATTTGTTATAATTGATTTATTTTAAAAAATAATTTGCTCACAATATATGTAAGTCAAATCATTATGCTGTATGCCTTAAACTTATACAGTGCTGTATGCCAATTATATCTCAATGAAACTAGGAGAAAAAATTACTAAAAAAATTTACTTGTATCATAGTAAGTAGTCAAGTTCCTCCTAAAATGAAATGTAAAATTATTTTTCTCTTTTTCCCTGTTAGATTTCTTGAATACAAAAATAATAGGCAGGCTTTTCACTCTGGGGATAAGATAATATACAGTCTGCTTAGATACAGGAATAACATGTAACTGTACTTGACTCCATCCGTGCTGCTTTCTAAATGTGAAAGCCTCAGTTTCTTCATTTGTACTGTAGAGATAATATCTCAAGTGTGTGGTGAAGATAAAAATGAAATGTATATAATCTTCACACAAAATACCTAACACTAATAGCTATTAATTTTCCTTTTCTTTTCTTTATGGGGAATGTGGAATATCCTCTGACAACTCTCCAGAGTCTATGAACCTATTGAGCCTGAGTCACTAATGTGTTCGGGCTTTGCAGAAGCTAAAGGTAGGCCCTTCTTTATGTTTTCTAACCCTTTGAAATATAGGAATTGTGGAGAGGCGGAGAGCTCTTTTAATCAGACCTCCAATGCTGGACTCCCTACTTCTAAGTGTCCTCACCAGACCATGCCCTCCTGCTGTTTCCTGGTTGCTTCTTGGAAAACAAAGATATATTTTCCAATTTCTTGGGTGGTTACCTGCTCCATTGTCCAATAATACCAAGGTAAATGTTTTTCCATTCACTGATTCTATCAGAGCTGTGACACTGGCCCTGAGAATCGGCAAGGCTCCTTGGTGAATCTTTGCATAAACAACCATAGGGCTAGGGAATTTCACTGTGTCTTTGGTCATTTTAGAGGTCACTGTAACTGGAGGCAAGGTAGTACTTGATGCACGGGAGGTGACAGTCAAAGTCAGGGTTTGCGAGCTTGCTTGCAGACTGTAATTCCAAATGCCAACCTGACCAAAACAAATGGAGACATTTTTAATTAGTAACTAGGTGACATATACCTGACTTCAGTGCCACCTATAGGAGGAGCCAGATGATACGAACATGTTACAAGCATATCTAAGATGTTTATTGATACTTCCCCCTCACCCCCCATCTTTAATTCCCCCCTCCCAACTTCCACCCTTGACCTATGGATGTTGCCATTTCCCCTTAAGAACTGGATCTCTGAAGTCGAGGTGTCTTCTCCCACATGCTCGCAGCGTACACCTGGGCTCCAGGCCCCCCAGAACACTTGGGGGGCCTGGTGCACCTGAGGGTCCTGGCACACCTGAGGCGCAAACCCAGGACCTTCTGTGTGTAAAGCAGATGTGCTAACCACTACACTATGGAGCCAACCTGATTAATGATACTTTTAGCCAAAGGAAACTTCAGTACATTTGAACCAACTACATGGTTTTTATTGTTAAGAATATCTTAGTTAGCGAAAATGAAATCTGAAAGCTGTGTCCTAATCATTGCCTTGGTTTCTCAAGAGCAGGGTCAAATTGATGGGTTCCTGAGGTAGAGGAAATAGTTTTCATTATCCTGAAGCTTCAAGGATCATGTTGCATCTTGACTGCTATGTAATTTGAAGGTTCTACTTTTAGTACCTGGAGAAAATATCACCAATTTCCTTTCTCTTAATTTGCTGTCATATTAATGATTTCCATTGGATGGAGATTTTTCCTTATTCTCTCTTTCATTCAACTGATTCTCCTTAGCATCATCCACATTTAAAAAGTTACGATTACTCTATAAAAATTTTATTTTATCTTGTCAAATTGTGAGAAGGAAGAAAGCTAACTCCATACCTTGGCAGTGCCTGGGATTTGGAGGTAGGCCATTTTGGTGTTTGTGTCCACTGTAAAGCTATCTTGTCTCTTTCCACTGGGGTCCAGGAGAAGGATTTGGGGAGGCTGTGCTGTCCAGGTGATGAGAAACAAAGTGTCGTTTCCCACAGTGCTGTCCACAATCACTGTGCCATTCATCCACTCATTGTTCTGGAGGGTTAATCCTCTACTCTCAAGCTGTTAAGGAAAACAATTCTTTACTTTCTGGAGACTGCAGTCCCCATCACTTAGTCTCTTCTATTATGCCCCTAACTCTCAGTTTCCCCATTAAAAAGCCTTCGATGATACTTGAGTCCTTGGTTTCGTATTTAGGACCTATTATGATCTAATTCTAAATTACCTTTTCGACTTTAGCTTCCACAATATTGACTCCTACTGTCCTCAAACTGATATCTATTAGAATACAGGGTGGCCTGGTCATAGAGCCAGACTTCCTAGTTCCTTCTACAGGTAGATTATGAGCTTGGATATGGAGAAAGTAAAGGGCTCTTAGATTCTTATAGCAGGTGGGTAAATGAATCACACTCATTTCTCTATCTCTCTTGCTGTTAGGTTTCTTAAATACAAAAATAATGGGCAGAAATTGCCTGTGAACTTGTCCTTTTATCAATTTAATTACTTTTCTAAGATACATTTCTCCCATTTCCAAACTGGGCTCTTGAGTTTAATTTTCTAAATCTGAGCTAGGATAGCCCAAATGAGTATAATTGCTTTCTTCTTTGGCCGAATAAATACTATATCGATAGACCAGAAAGCCTGTTACTTTGAAATCTATCATTATTTGATGTTGACATCATATATTCTTTTACTTTTATCCAAACTTTCACAATAAAAGTTACAATTCATACAGGTATGAGTGCTGATTGTTACTCTGTCTAGTTTAAAAATCTGTGTAATTTTTGCAACTATTAGAGAAAAGCATTTTAAAATACACCCTCCCTCTCTCTTTTTTTAACAGTACCAAAACTTTGTAAAGAAAGTTTACAAACTTTGATTTTCTTGAAGTTTTAGAACCAGAAGGGCCTATGGAAATTTGCTGCTTCATATCTGACTGAGAAACTGAGGCCCAGAGGGGTGAAGTTCTTTGCTCATGATGACAGAGTTAATGGCAAACAGCCTATGGACTGACACCATAGGCTTTTCACAGTACAAAGAACTTTCCATTCATTATATGAAAATCTTGGCCTATATCAGAGATTTGAGATAATGGAAAAACAGAGCAAGTAATCCCTGAACACTTGTCCCAGAACATTTGTATTGAGCTGATCTACTCTGACGAAAGTTCTGAGCCAATTATATTGCTATGGGTGCTTGTCAACAGATGTTAAAAAAAGAATTCTTGGACCTATTATATTTTATGTTTCTGGTTTTTACAAGGAAGTCACTTAGTATTGTTTCCAAACAAGTAAACATTTATTGCCTTGTTTAAACAAGTAGTGTTGCATTTCAGGAATAATGTCTAATATCAGGTTGAAACTTCTATTTTAATTTTAATTCAGTACTAGGAGAATGTAGAACTGAAAAACTTTTAACCATTAAACTCTCCATCTTGGCTACAATTATTTATAAACATGAAAAACCAAAGAGGAAGAACTCTGACCTGGATGGAGCGCTGGAAGACAGCTCCATTTCCTGACGAAAGGGCCCCAAAAGCATCCATAAGGCCATTGTTCTGAGCCTCATCTGAAGCATATGTCTGTAAACCTCCTAAGGTGCAATTACATTATCAGAAGTTATTTTCTAGAAAGCAAGTATTTGTAACATTTCAGCTATTGTTAAGGTAGCAGAATACACAAAATAAATACTTTATTGTGTTATTATAGTATTAATAGATCAATATCAAATAGGTGTTTAATTAACTCAGAAGTTGATACTAGTTTTTTAATCCTACTAAATAATAGCTTCAGCAACATCTCATTCTTACCACTACTTCAACTATCTGCAAAGCAGCCACGAATCTCTGATAGGCCAAAACTCATATCATAAGCTTCATGTTTTAAAGATCATGTACTTTTATATGAGGAAATTCATTAAGCTTTACTCTAACCCTATTGATTTATTTTTATTTTAGGCATAATTTTAACAAGCTTGACTTTTGAATTTTCTCCTAAATCAGAAAAGATGTACATGTGACAACAACAAGAAATAACAGCTGACAAGGGACAGTTACAGAAAAGCATAATATATAGTAAAAATGAGATTATATACCAGGCCTTGCAGTCCTGGGCTATTTGGAACAGGTGTAACTGAGATAGTTGATGTGAAAGTACTTTTAAACTATTTAATGCCATCGAAAGTCAAAGAAAATTATTTTGGTAATGCTCTTGGTACTCTACCTAGATCCCCTTATGTGAGTGCGTCTCTCCCCAGCTGCTGTTAGTTGCTAATGGCATTTAGCTGCCTCTTTTAGTAGTTACCAAAAGGGGCCATCCAAACTAGAGATATAACATGACCTCGCACCTCTGCCCCTGCCCTGACAGTCCACAGCCATCCTTCCCTCTTGCCTTCCCTCTTGCCTCAAGATTGGGCCAAATTTGTGATGCAGTTCCACATCCAGAACCCCCTGTGGGGTCAGGCTTCAGCTCGACTCTAAGTCTAATCAGCATCTGTGCCTACTTCTTTCTTCTGCTCTATCCTTCTTCCTTCCCTCTCTTTCTCCTGAGAGCTCTCACTTTATAAATCACATGCACCCAAGTCCCTGTCTCAAGCTCTGTTTCTAGGAAACCAAGGCTAGGACAGCTGGTATCAGGAACAAAGAGTCATGTCATGTTAGCTGCCTCAAAAGATAACAGCATAATAATCGATATCCATAATACTGGCCCTAAGTGAAAAATATACATAAAATAAATTGTGCCCACCTATTCTGCTAAAGAAGCTAGGGACATATGGGATCTCTTTCAACCATATGTCCTATTTTATGTCCTACGATCTATTTTAATAACAGTGTATGAGAGTTAGAAGCAGGATATGTTAATGTTCTACAGAGAAAATGCATTTTATTCTACATTTTCAGTGATCTTATGCATGGTTCAGCAGGCCCTGTGACCTCTCTCTGCTACTCCTTGTTAAAAGTCCCAACTCAGATGTCAACTTTCTGGATGCTTCTTTTTCCTCAGATAGAGTTAAAGTCTCCTTCTTTGTGTCTCATTGTACTTTCTATTGCTAATTGAGCACTTGTAACAAGGTATTATGTAGTTAGTGGCTTGTCATCTGTCTCTCCTGGGTCTCTTGATCTCGGGAAGTGAGTAGTTCCTGGCTAATCTATTAGATTCCTTCTAGTATTTATAAAGTTCTCAGGAAGAGAGTCCCAAGTCCTCAGGGTGCTGTGCTGGTCCCATCTTCTCCAGACTGCCCTAGTCCTAGAACCAAGGCCTTAAAATAAATGGGTGAAGTAGGTTATAATGGTTATTTAGGGATAAGGGCAGCCAGGTGGGCAATGAGATTTACCCGCTCTCTCTCTCTCTAACCCACCCTTCCCCTACTCCCCAGTTCACTGGAGCGTACAGTCCAGCGGGACTTAGTCGAGTGTCCCTCACCTGTCATTTTAGAGAGCTCCTCTAGTTCTGGTGCGGCAGAGGGCCCCAGGGCAACTGTATGGATGATGGCCCCGCTCTGTTTCACCTCATTAAAACACGCACTTATAGTGTTGTCTTCCCCGTCAGTCAGTAGCACGATTTCAGATCCATCTGTTGGGTATTTCTTCTTAATCACCTAAAGGCATAATTCAGAGCATGAGTTAATTGACTTGGGAAGTTGGGGTGGGGCGGGCAGGGTGTCAAGGTGTTTGTGAAAACTGCATTTATAGAGAGCAGGAAGGGAAATTCCAAAGGAAATAAACAAAAGTGTCTGGGAATAGTCAAAAATCTCTCCATTTTGAAATGATGGCATTTTAAATCAGCAACATTCACGGAATGCAATGTGGTCTTTTCACTACCCTGTTGTGGAGAGGGCTTATAAAGTGGGATGCAGGGCAGTTCCAGGGATGGGCAGCACTGGGGAAGCAGCAAAGAAGGTTTTTCTAGTTTCCTTCCCATGATCTCTCCTTGACAGGCTTTCAGAGGTTCCCAGATGCCTTCATTGAATGGGAATAATATTTGGGGAATGTTAAACCCAGGACAGATTTTAGCTTATATGGTATTCAGCAGCCTGACCATATCAACTGGCATTAATTCTGATTAATCAGTGCTCAGCTTGCATAAGTTCTTAAAAATTTTAATATCCTTCCTGATTAAAGGAAACACATTTTGTTCTTATCAATCTCAGTTCTTATTTGTCCTATGACACCTATGACTCAACTATTCCTGCTAGACATAGACTACAGTTTTTCACATGGTATAGAGAGGCTCACTCTTCTGCCAATGTTGGATGAGATTGTGATGGAAGGATAATTAGATAAAAATAATAGTATTATCCACTTTAGGGCAAGAGTCTACTCTTCCCCTAAAAAAGAGTAAAGAAAAAGAGCCAGAAGTAGAGGAAATAAGCGATCAAGCCTAAGTAACCACCCCTTTCTGGAACAGACTCTCAGAAAGGGAAGGTATCTTAAGTAGGTTAAAATGAAAGCTGAGAGCAGAGGAGACTTCTGCTCCACTCTGAACCTGAGAGGGGGCTGCTACACAAGGGAAGAAATAAGAACTGCGAAGGAGCCCAGAGCCCAGGAGCCTGTCAGCTGTGGCTGTGTCCTTGGTCTGACCAAGCTGAGGACCTTAGAAGCCAGAGAAAAGGCTTAAGCTGGATTCCCTTTTCTTACTCCTCATCACTGCTATGTGTCATGGAAAACATGCAGAAGTTCCCACATATTCCATTAGGGAGACAGAAGGCAGCTGACTTGAGAATCGGCAGGCAAGAGAACAGTTCATCTTGCTATAAAGGCTGAGGAGTATACAGCCTTCCTTGGAGACTGGATGGAGAATATGGGTGTGCTCAGGGCCCTGTTCCAACCATGAGAGCCAGAGTGAGGCCGAGTTAGCCAGGAAGGATCAGTAGGCCCTGAACAAGCCAAGAGAACAAGCAAAGTTTCAGTGGCCACATCTCAGAAGACACCACTGCCAGGAGCCCAGACAGACCTGATCAGGGTCCTATAGCAGAGGCCAGTGGGAATCTTGAGGACAGTGTAGGATCCAAGGACCTTTACCTCATCACTCCGAAGTCACCCACAAGCTCCTCCCACCCCAAACCCAAACTCTATTGTGCAGGAGGAAAACCTAAATTCCAATTGTATCTCTCACACTTTCTCACCCATCTGAGTGGAAAATATAAAACCAGACGTTCTCTCTTCACCACCATGCCATCTGGCATTAGTCATCTTCCCTAGGGTTTTGCATAGCGGAAGTGTAGTATGATATGTCAGTTTCCCACCCTCATTTGCTTTTTAATTCAAAATTTGAATAAGTAGTAGAGACAAGAGAGCCCAGATGCACATAGGCACCTGGTGAAAGGTTTTGCAGCTGACTGTGTACACAATAGAAACCACATTTAGGAAACTGGTTTTCAAGGTAGAATAAAAGGACCAAAGAGACAGACTGCACTCAAGGAAATGATTGAGTCTGTTGTTCATGTGAAACAGTTTGAGTTGGAAACTAAATGTTCCTACTAGTGCTTGGGAATCTGGAACAGTTCCATAGATATGTTATGCCCACAGCAGGCAGAGGACAGACCAGCCCAAGATATTGCAAAGATTCTGAGACAGCTTCTTTCAGCCTCTTATTCTTTGTTTCATGGGGCTAAATGGCCTCTAAATGAATATAGAATATTGTATTCTGTATTTAGAGCAAAGAAGCATTAGGTACAATCAAACAATTTAATTCAATTTTATTTATTGAGAACCTTCTGTATAAAAGATATTGTGTTAGCAGCCTGGGAGGTAAAAAGATAAATCCTATTCCTAAAGAAGTTTTGCTTGAGTAAAGCACGTGATTAGAAAATAAGAGAGAGAAGCTTAGAAATCATCAGAGATTTTGTTTCTACAAAGATCATAGGATTCAGAAAGAGACATTCTATACAGTTGAAAGGATCGAGAAAGATGTCAAGAAGTAAGTGATGTCTGCGGTGGATCTTTAAAAAATGAATGTGATTCGAAGTACACGGGAGGGAGGAGAAAGTACTCTAAGTGGAGAGCTAGCCTGGCAAAGGTGTGGTGTAAGTTCTGAAGAAAAGAACTTTTTTGATCTAATTTGTTTTAACGTAGGATACCCGGAAGAGAGTCCCTGGTACTTAAGCCTGGAAAGGTAGGTAGAGGCTATACTATGAAAGATTTAAATATTAGATAGAGAAATTTTTATTTGATTTTGTTGAAAATGGCAAGACACTGATATCTAATGAGAGGGATGATGTGATTGGATGGTCAGATGGGATCTTTGGATATACTCCCAATACAATTATAGTAACAGTTCCTAAGGCCTTCTGCTTTATACATAAACCATTTGCTTGGCCAAAAGAAGGGCCTCTATATACCCAGAAGTTTAGCCATAACTTCCGAACTCATTTTTTTCTCTCCTAGAATATACTCTCTTACATCCCCATGTACCTTCCTTCATTGCACTACTTGCAGTTTGTACACTTATTCGTGTTTTACGTGGTTAATGTATCTCCCAAATGAGATTATAAGCTCTGTGGAAGGAGGTGTGGTGTCTTTTGGGCCCTCGTGGTATTCATAATGCCTCACACAGTGCCTGGCCTATAGAAGACGCACCATGAATACTTTAAATGCAAGTTAGCATGCAGAAAAACATGAATGCGCAGTTGCAGAAAAAGCATGAGTGGATTAGTTAACAATAGCTTTGGGGCCTGTGTCTTTGCATCATTTGAACCATTGCTCTGCCCTTGGTTGTCTAATTCAACTAGACATTAGGCATGTTTGGAAACACTGGAAAGGGGAATTTCTTAGGAAACATAAACTGTAAACATTGACAAACTACAACAGGGGAACTTGTCTCACAGTAAATGCTGATCGGAGCCCAGTGCAGATGGATGTTCCTCCCGAGGCTGCTGTGGGTAACCTTTTGGTGAGTGCATCCCTTTCGGTGCCACTGTTTATCTGTACGAGTTCACTTCTTACATAGGCAGCACTGTCAAACGTCACCATCCCAACCCAGGACCCTTGCTCAACTGTCTGCAGCAGGAAAAGTCTGCCTGCTTGGTTCAGTCGTTTTAGGCGGTTATCACTCTGGAGAAGCAGAAGAAAAGCAGTCAAGTTGGGTTTAGTGGCAGACAATAACAGAATAAGCTAAAGGGAATTTGGAAGTGGTCACCTCAATGTGGAGAAAATGGCAACAAAGCTTACTCAAGGCATATCTTTCTATGGAGGAAATATTCCCCTTTCTAATTAGTAGCATTTTGGGGTAGAATTTTAGCACTTTTGTAAAAATAGCCTTAAAAGATAAAGCCAGATCAGGCTTTAGTTCAATCATTAGTTTAATGATTTAATAATAGTTTTATAGACCTATATATTGTCAGTGAAAACAAATGTTAAGGCTATGTAATTCATTAGATCTTTGTTCATAAATTGAGCTAATTTAATTTGGCAAATATGAGACACTTTATGCTGAATGTTTGTTGAATAAAGTAGCAGTAGGCATTTCTGATGGCAATGTTAGTGTTGCCATGTCTGACTCTCTGTGTTGTGTTTACTCCCAGGAGTTCCAAATTGTGGCCCAGATTATATTGTACACAAATGTGAGACCAGAATCCAGAAGACCAAGACTCATTGCACGTACCGTCATGCTTCCAGACTTATCAAGAACTAAGCACACAATTCTTTGTCCGATCTGCAGCAATGAGAAGGTGGGTTTAGGTGGCTGTGTCGTCATAGGAGTGGTTATCTTAAAGTCTTCAGAATCGCGAATTACTTCCCATGTGCTTCGGAGATTGCATTTTTGGTTTTGCAGGTTTGGGGCTTCTTTATTGTGGTTTTTTTCTGTACAGAAGCTGACCACCTGAAATTGTCAATAAAATGATATAGATAACAGTAAACTAATGTTAAAAATCTTTAATGGTTTGATTAACTTACAATATTTTAATCTCTTGCTCTCCTCTCCAGCCTGCTTTACTAATCCATAATTTTGGCTCAATCCCATAATCAAACACTGCTAGAGAAAATCATAGTCGTAATTCAGAATTTCTATCTTAAATCATGTTTTCAACTTTGTTGGACCCATAGAGCTTCTCAGTAACCACTTACCTGCTTTTGGCTTCCTTCTTACTTCTCAAATTTGCAATTTTGAGCCATCACCACTATCTTCAAGACGCCCACATTTCAACATTTCTTTCCTGGTACCATCTCATCTCTCCATCCCATCTTTCACTTCCCACTCACTCCCTTACTTCCCATTCACGTATCAACACCTTACATTCCAACTTTCCACACCCAACATTCCAGCTCTCTCTAAAATCCACTCGAGTGTCCCACAGGCTCCTCAAACTTCACACGTTCAGAATTGAATTCATCACCTTTTCTCCAACTCTGCTCCTCCTCTTCACGTATTTCCTAAATTGATGTCACACTATTCACCCAGTCACCTAAATCAGGAAACTGGGAGTTTCCCTACCTTCTTCCCTCTATAAAATAACCAAGATCAATACATTTCACTGTCTCTCCAGTTCATCATCTTTTCTCTTTTTCTAGTGGAATCTTCATCACTCAAGCCTTCATGATCCCTACCTCAGGCTACTGCAGTTTTCTACCTGACTTTTTCATCTTGCTTCCCCTTCAGTTGGTCCATTCCACAACTAACTGCAAGAGGCATCTTCCTTCTTACACCTGTATTTAAGACCCTTTGGTCACTCTTCATTGCTTACATGCTGCAATCTGTACTACTTCATGTGGCAAATGGCAATCTACATGATTTGGATTTTTGCTTCGCTCTCCATCCTCACTCTGGCTGTGTATTCCAAGTCTCTGATTTTCCCCACTGTAGTCTTGCTTGACTGTTTTATTTCTCTATGACTTTGCTCACGATTCCCATTTTGTCAAGAAGTTCCTCTTCCTCTGTTTTCTGCATTATGAACTTTATCTTCATTTTTCAGCCAAAGGGTCATTTTCAAAATATTTTCTCATTTTCTACCCTTCCCTCAAAGAGCTTTCATTCAATCCCGTGGCCTCACAGTACCTTATAAAAATTTCAGTAAGGCCCCTTTAACATTGTAGTACACTCACTAAGCTGTCAATCCACCTATGCCAGAAACTTGTCTCAGTAAATTTTACTTCCTCACAACTTAGTCTAGTGTCTGACACATAATAAAAGCTCAATATGTTATTTTCGAGTAATCTTAATCAATCTGCACATCGGGTTTTTTTTTTAATCTACAAAACTCAAGAATTACATAAGAATATGTGCAGTAGGATCAATACTAACACAGCCAATAAGTGATAGTTTCTTCCGCTTTCTTAAGCATTTATATCCCTAGCATTTGGGGGTTTAAAAAAGAGGCACAGTATACAAAGAAGGTATAACCTAGTCCCTCCTCTCAATGACTTTCCAGTATTATCATTCAATTAAAAATCTTAAATATTTGGAATTTTAGTAATTTAGAAAATAATCAGTTATAAAACATTTATTTTTCTCTTTGCATTTTTCAGAATGTTTTGATAGTGTCTCCATATTATCATTATGGCTACTTTTTAGCAAGGGAATCTGAAAAAAATTTGTGTAAACGAATTTTCATTGTGCATAAAATTTAACTCTGTAATTAACTTAAAACATATATTCTGGGACCCCTCTTGGGAGTTTCTGAATAAGTCTGGAAATGGACTGCAAAGCCAGACTGAAGGATGGGCCTGGAACCAGGGTACACCACATTTTTAAAACTTGTGCCACATTGTTATTGACAGACTCTTGCAAGTTACTTCACCCTCTACTCAAAAAGGAAAACATAATTTATGTTGACGGGAAGATAAGAGGGACTCCACATTAACGTCAGTTAACTGATGCACTTAATCTTTGTGCAAATTTGCTGATATATATTTATATATAGCATTAATCAGGATAACTTGTCAAAGGTATCTTATGGCCAGTTGGTCATTTAAAAAACATTAAGAAATATTTAAAGCTATTAAAACTGTGTACAAACTCCATAAGGGAACCAACACTCTTAAAATGATAGAGAATTTCACCTAATGACCAAAGGCAAGTATACAGTCTGAAAAGAGATCTCTGAAAGTTAAATTAAAGATTACTAATCGTGTCCTTATTGACTAATTAAAGGAAGTGCCGGATCCTCCTGGATAAATTTCTTATTTAACTAAAAAGTTTTGTGCTTGTCTGCCTTTAAAAACATTTGAAGTAATTCTAAGCACTTAAATTGTAAGCTAGTTGGAGGGAGATGGTGGAGAAGCAAGACTTAAAGATGGGGAAGGGAAAGATAAGACTTTATCCCTGATTTTGTTCTCCTAGCTTGTGCCGCAGAGAATCAGTTGCTCACTGATGAGTTCCTAAAATTTGATCCTCTCTTGCAGCATCTGGGGATAAAAAAATCTCATTAAATTCTTAAGTGTCAAGAAAAAAAAAAAGAAGGTACTTACAGAATTAATACTTTGTGAAAACATTATAGAAGCCTTCTCCATCTGCTCTTTATCAGGTATGAACTCACATTCTTTTCCATACAGCCCTGTTGCTCTGTTAGGTCTGCACGGTGTGGTAACACAGCTGCCTCCCTGACATTTATTTACTGCATTTTTACCGGTAATAGCTGCTGAACATCTGAAAATATATTAAAGTTAGATGTTTAGGTGATGTAATCATTTCAAGGCTTGGTCAGGTTCTACAGATGGCCTTGTTTGATTTCCTCTCACAATTCAAGAAACAAGTACATCCCCTTAAATAGCAAAATTATTAAGTTTTCATCAGAGTCATTTCTGTATGAAAGAAAATATTTGAGAGGTTCCCAAATTGGTATCGGAATTTGTTTCTATGCAGCAGAAAAGCTATGTCTGTCTTATGGCTACTGTTAGAATTAATAAGAATCAAAGTCCTGAGACACCTCCTAGTCTAGTCTCCTCATCCTTGGAAAATCAGGAGTCCTCTTTTGTTTTCCTTAAAAGGCTAACTGACATTTCCTGTTGTTGTTGTTGTTGTTTTTCCCTAATTAGTTCGTCATACAGTTCTATATGTTTATAGGTATTTTAGATTTTTCTTTATATTATATGTATATGAGATTTGTTGCTATCATAAATGAAACGATTTTCCCCCACATCTTATTTTTTAGTATATAGATAATATATTAACACTAGAAAATTTAGGAAATATTAAAAAAAAAAACAACTATGTCCCACAATTAGCAATAAACTATTGTTAACATGTTGAAGCATTTGCTTCTCTATGTATCAGCATAACATGGCACATATAGCTTTGCTTCATACTTTTAAACAATTCAGTATGTTAGTATAATTAAAATTTTAATATATTATTATAATTCATATAATTCTTTCAAAATGTGATTTTAATAATTTCATGTTTGACACTATAATATAAATTTACTAAATTTATTTAATTTGATTTCCCTGCAACTCATCAGTAATAAAAATAAAACTTCAAGAATAAATACAATTTCACATAAAATTTTGACTCAGTTTCCAATTTTCCTACATGATTGTTTTCTGGACTAAATGATCACATCTAAAAGTCTGAATATTTTAAAGACTATTAATACAGCTTATTCTATCATTCCCCTTAAAATGAGTTTTTAAACCCGAAGTTACTGGACCAAGAAATACAAAATATTTTAGAGATTTGATATATGTGTCACCAAATTGCTTTTCAGAAAAGTTGGACCAATTTATGCTTCTAACAACCCGCTGTGGGAGCTTTCATCCCACTGACAGTAATTTAGTAGGTAATAAATGATTCTCATCTGTGTCAATTTGCACGTTTTTGATTACCAGTGTCTAAACATTTTTATATGTTTATTGGCTGTTTTTATTTCTTCTTTTCTGAATTATTTATTCTTCTCTCATGTATATTTCTTTATTATGATATTATTGTTTTTCTACTGGTTTTCAAAAGTTTTTCATGTTTTATAATACTAAGCTTTAAAAAGCCTGTTTTTAACAATTTTTGCAAATATCTTTTTCTGTTTTTTACCTTTTTACTTAGTTTATGTTTGATTTGTGTGCAACAAAATTTTTAATTAATATGTAGCCAAATGTATTATTCTTTGGTTACATCAATTTCCAATTCTTGAATGCATAGAAAGACCTTCATTATATAGAAGTGCGATATTTATTAATATTCTTTTAGTTGTCATTATGGTTTTGATTTTTAGATTTAGTGAGTCTATCCATTTGGAAGAGAATCTGTTAATGTTTTCCCCCTCACGGCTAAAAATTGTCCTGATATTTAAGAGATCCTTCTTTTCCTCATAGATCTGTAATCCTAGCTGTATTAAATAGTAAACTATTATATATATATATATATATATATATATATATATATATATATATATATATCTGTCGGTTCACATAGTTTTAAATAGTTTTATTGTATATTTAGATTACAATAAGTAAAAATCTTCTTTATTATTATTCTTTTTTAAAAAATGTTCTTAGCTACTATCTACTGAATAAATTCTGGGATTTTAAATATGAGGTAAAAATGAATGGTCTTTTGACTAGTTTCATAAAACTTATATATTCATTTGGGTTGCATTTACATCTTTCATGAATTGAAAATCTCACAATTTATTTTGCTTTTCCTTTACATCCTTTAGAAGGATTTTATAGTTTTCTTCAAATATGACTTTCATATTTCTTAGATTGTTATACTTCATTATACCTTTAATTACTGTCTTGAATGGAGTATTCTTTCAATTATATTTTTGAACTAGTTATTGGTAATATAGAGGAAAGAAATTTGAATATTCATTTTGTATCTAGTCACCTTATTGACCTCCCTTGTCAATTTTCTATTTATTTCCTTGGGTTTTCTAAGTGGACCACGTATCATCTGCGTAAAAGCAATTTTCTCTCTTCCTTTCCAGTAGCTGCTTTTTTTTTTGGTTTTACATCCCCAGTTTCATATGTTATTGCATTGGGTACAACTTTCTAAACAATGTTAGATAACTGTGCTGATTATAGCCATCTTTGTGTTATTCCTGTTAATGTCTCTACTTCTTTATTAAATACGAGATAGGCTGTCGGCTTTCAAGTAATGTTCTGTATCATATTAAGGAAGTAACCTTCTATTGTGGGCAGTACTGTCATTTTTATGATTGCTTCTAGGCCTTAAAAATAATTTAAAAAACTGGAAGATAAGAAGCAATAAATACTATTAATATGTTACAATAAAATTTCTCTTTAAGAGACATAGTAATTACGCCAACTTTGCTAATATTATCTGTGGAAGAACATGATGTATACATAGATATTTCTAGACTATCTCTAGAAAGGGATATATATTAATCAGCTTTTCTCTTGAGAGAATATACAGTCTCTAACTATATGGTAGCTTAGAAAAGAGAAGTGGGAAAGATAAATGTCAGGTTCAGAGTGGCATCCATTGGCTGAGATTTGAAAGGTCAGTTTAACGTATGATCACATCAGGGAAGTTACCCTGCTGTGGACTTTGTAATGTATCGAGAACAAGCCAAAGGGATCTGGTACACTATGCATGGCTCTAGAAGGTACATAGTGTCTATGCCTGAAATGATATAATAATGAGGAAAAATATAATGAAAGTGAACCAAATTGACAGAGTTTGAATGTAGTGAAGAAAGAGAGCAGTGGAGAGCAGTAATGTTCCTGTGGGAAAGTGGGAAGCCAAGGCTGAGCTCTGAGCCCCGTGCGACTCCCCTTAAAAACAAGTACCAAATGAAGATGGTAACCACACATCTCCTTAAAGAAGCAAAAGTGGAGAGGGGCGTTGTCCCAACTTCTAGTCTTTAAAAAGAGATTGTTTTTTAACTCAGGCATAAATGTGCAAAGTTATCAAATTCTTTTTGAGAATCTATTGGAATAGTCATTTATTTTTCTTCTTTACTCAATATACTATATTAATTACTTACCTAATACCACAGAATTTTCAGATTTCAAGAAGACATCCTACTTGGCACCGGTGTGTTTGTTATTCCTTTAATTCTGCCAGATGTCATTTACCGTTCTCTTATTTAAAATCTGTATGGAAAGCTGTATCTACAGAATTTTTTTTCATGCCATCTGTCAGGTTTTAGTATCTGAGTTGTGCTAGCTTTTTAAAATAAATTGGAAAGTTTCCTATCTTTTATGTTTGTACTAAGGCAGTTTATGTTCACTGAAACTGTTGGTTGCAAGAACTTCCCCATAAAATAATGGCAGCCAAGAGTACTTTCCAAGTGTTCAGTTTGCTTTCTACTGACGCCATATAGAGTTTAATTCAAATTGGGAGAAGTTTTTTGTTTTAATATTTGGATTGTTTTTCAGGTAAGTTCCACAATCCCTCCCAGGCCATGCATTCTGACAAAGTCCACACAGATATCAATATGCCCTCAAGGCACTGAAGAGCCACTATTAGCTTTGTTTATGTCACTGATTCTGATACAGAAAGATGGAGTCACTGAACATAGCACCTGTGAGTTTTTTTATAGTCATACACACAAAGAGGCAAATGATTTGTAGCTGCAGAGTAGGGAATTCAGCTAATTGAAGTACTTGCAAATTGAACAAAAGTGGTAGTTTTGTGGAAATCTGATACAGGAGGCACTATGAATGAGAGTAGAGAATAAGACGGAAGACTGACATTTTTAAAGTAATCAAGAAAAAGTTGGTTGTGTTTTAAAATAGTTTGGGAAAAGTTGTCAAAACATCCATACCTTACTGCTTTGTTTTTCCCATTAGATAAGTAGAATTTCTGGTCATTATTGTATTCATCAAAGACTCCCCATCGTAGATGAGCCCATTCATGGACAAATGCCCTTCCTGCAAGAAAATAGTTTAAACACCTGATTACAATAAGAATGGTAAAATTACCTCGGCACATTGAGAGAAAGTAATTCTTCTGAACTTTTTTTATGCTTTCTATGTTAACTCTTTAGAGTTTTGATTTCCTTAGAAAGGAAAAATCTAACATGACAAATGTGCATTTCTGAAAAATATGACTACTTCTTTTAGCTCACCTGATGCTAACGAGGTACCTAGTAAATACCAGAATGTTATTCATATACAAAGATGAAACAATTGCCCTGTCCTCACATAGCTAGCTCATGGTCTAATGGATGACACACACCATCAGATAACTAAAATCCTTAGCAGTGCTGGTGTGATGACGGAGGTCAGCACACACTGCTATGGGAGTTGGAGGCATCGATAGGGCAGCCAGGGCAGCATCCCCAATAGGACCTTCTCCTTTATGGCTCATTTCTGATTAAACTTCAAGGCCTGCTGACTCCACCTCTGCTCTTTGGCTCTGATCTATTCTCATCTTTCCAGTCTTATTACCACTTACTCCTGAATTGCTGCAATACCCACCTAACTGCCTGCCTTGTTTCCAGTCTTCAATGGCTCTGCTATGGTGTTTCAGGGTTAAGTGTGGCTCCTTAACATGGTATATAAGGTCCCTGATGATTCATGCTCTGCTTCTCTCTGCAGCCATATTTCTTGCTGTTCTTTGCCTACTTCCAAAACTCTATAATCACAATGAATTCTTGAACTCCTTTTACTTTCTAGAGTCACACCGTATTCTTTCTCATCTCTGGTCCTTTTCATATATATTTTTTTCCTCTTGGAATACTCTCTATCTATATCTGCCTGGATAAATGCTACTCTTCTTTCAAAATCAAGCTTATATCCACCTAGAAGCCCTGCCCAGACTAGGCCAGGTACCCCTCCTTTACAATATCATTATATTGCATAACTTATCATGTTATATTATCATTGCCAGTCTCTCACACTTGTCTCCATGAGGACAGGCACCAGGACTTCTTCATTGTCATGTCTGGGCACATAGTGTCTAGAACTTAATAGGCACTCAGTGAGTGTTAAATTTGGATGAATTAGTGACTAAGGTACAACTCAGTTTTTCTGGAATTTAAATTCCTAGGTAGACTGAATTTGGAGGGTTAGGTGAAAGGGTGCATACTGAAGAAGCTCTAGTATCTCACACTAAGGAATTTAGACTTTATTCTGTAAGTGCTAGGGAATAGTCGATGGGCTCCTAAAAGAAAGGGAAGGTTGTGAGGGAGCAGGAGTGGAGTCATAGTACATAAAGGAGAGATTATATAGGAATGACATGTGGTGACTATGATGGCTGGAGTGGGCTCAGGAGTGACATGGGGCAGTTAGGTAAATTAGTTCAACACATTAATTGAGCCATACATTGGGAATTTTCAGTTCCTGTTATGGAGGTGAAATGGAGTGCTGTAGAAAAACAAAGAGGTATGTTTGACGCCTCTTTCTGATAAGGTCCATAAGTACTCTGGTGTAGTTGGTGGTGCATGGAGGCACAAGGGCTCCATGTGTTTGTTTCCTCTGCTTTGCCTATTTAAATGAAGAAAATCTAGGTGGTTCTAATCTTTTTGAGATAATAAAGAAACCTAATACTAGTTATTAGTTAACTTAATTAGTTAATACTAATCCCATTTGATTATACTCGGAAAGTACATACTATATATACTACATTGCTTATTTATTTTAATATTTTCTCCAAAGATTGCTCTATATAGCTCATATGGGAATGACAAAGAGTTTATTTTGTGAAGAAAAAATTGGACTTTTTCTTTACAGGTTTTTGAGAGCTGAACTGCAAGGATAGTCTGTCTGCTGCTCAAAGTGTGGCCACGGTGAAGCAGTATCGGCATCACCTGGGAGCCTGTTAAAATGCAGATTCTTGAGTCCCAACCCACATAGACTTAATCATCATCTGCATTTTAACAATCTCATTTACTATTTGAATGTGCATCAAAATCTGAGAGCACTTTGAGTCTCACCATTTGGTTGCTACTAAGAGAATTGCAGGCAGAAAGTCTAATTTGTTCAGGTTTCTCCCCACAGATCCATAGAAACCTAACAGTACTATGATAAACAGTTCTTTCCTGATAGTAATGATTTCTAAAAATTAAAAATACTATTTTTACACATGTATGCAGAACATGAAGGAATTAAATTTCCAACTGAGAAATGTATTGTTCTGAATCCCTTTTTAAGTGAAAGTACATGCTGTAATAGTTTATTTGGCTTAAATGTGCTCACTCAGAAAGATAATGTTGTTTTGATATGCTTTTAATATGAAATTATTAAAATACGAGAAACAGCATAATATTTAATCTCTATACATACCTTGTGGTCCATATTGAGGCAACTTTTTTCCTGCTATAAAGTCAGGAGTGAAATGAATCCTTTCACCCTTTTCTCCACAATTTCCCATCTGTTCAGTATAGGGTTCATCATTACCTGGAGGATTAGATTCAGCAACTAGAACATCGGCCTGAAATTTAAGAAAAAAATTTGATCATTACAAAATTTCAGTATTCACACTGGAGTATTTTGAAACAATTTCACTTGGTTCTAGAATATTTTGATGAAAAAAATCTAAATCACAGAAGAAAAGTGAATTTGAAAAAAGAACTTGATATTCTCACATTTTTGAGGGTCTCAAGTTTTGGTCTCACATATTCAGGTTTTGTCTTCCATGTTTCAGGAATCAAAATGGCAACATTTTTAAAATAGAATCTTTTTTCTGTAGCTTCAAACAGATATGGAGATGCCTGAGTCACCATGTCCTGAGAAAAAAGAAAACATGCAGAGCAAGCACAATTATGACTGAATATAGATAAAGTTACCGATCATTCAAATTTACATCCATATTTCACATTAGAAAAAAACTAATTAATAAAGACCTATTATTTCTCAAGATTAGAAGAGGACATGTGGAAATACCTTTTATTAATAATAATAGCTAACCTTTTTTGAGCCCTAATCACCTGCTCTGTGCCACAGTGTAATTGTTGACATTGCACACTCCAGAGGCTGACACTAATCCTGGCTCCATCACTTCTTTTGGGACATCGGGCAATTTCCTTTAGCCTTCCTGAGTCTTGGTTACCCCATTTATAAAATGGAAAGTATTACAGCAGCTAGATCATAAGATTGTTGTGAGGATTGAATGAAGTCAAGAAACACTTGAAACCATGTTTACTTAGCAGAAATGCTTATGAAATGTTAGCTGTTAGTTTTATCTCATTTGATCCTTTGAGGACCAATAAACCTTTAAGGGAGAAACTAAAAATCAGAGAGTATAAATCTCAGTGTCTCACACTGAGTACTGGGAGAGAAACTCAAATTAAAATGAATATAACTTCGACATCTACTGATTCCTGTAATAATTTAGGGGCTAACTAAATGTTATTATAGTATTTATTTTTAGTATGGTACAAGTGTCAGATATAAAGAAGTAGCATGATTATATAATTTCTTTTCAAATTATACCTAACTGTGTTTCTCTATAATGAAAGAGCCACAGTGTTAAATTATAAGTGCTTCTGCAGATTACCTGAGATACATTATGACAAGATAGTAGAGAGGGTATTAAAAGAGATTTATTATTGAAAATGCATTGGGTCTACTAAGACTGAAAATCACTCACCACAAAAGCAAGTGTAGACAGAGGAAAGATGAGGGCTAAAGACTGACCCCAGAGAGCCACCAGGATTTAGAGATGGGAAGAGGAGAAATCAGCAAAGGAGACTCATCAGATGCAGCTGGTGCACAGGGAGGACATCAAAAGGCACGTGGTGAGGATGTTTCAGGAAGGAGTGATCATAGGTGTTCGACACTGCTGAGCAATCGAGGAGTGTGAGGATTAAGAACTGACCAAGTATTTGGCAACCTGGGTGAGCCATTTTAGTGGAATGGAGCCAAAAACTCCATATGAGTAATTCCAACTCATTGAAATTGAAAGCGGGAGGTGAGGAAGTAGAGGCAGTGAATAAAGACAACAGTTAGGTTTTTCTATAAATTAAAGGGGAATGGAGAAGTGAAGCAGTAGCTAAAGGCAGACTTCAGGGCAAGGGAGTTTTATTTTGTGTGCATGTTTTTTAAATGGGAACTATTATAGCATATGTATATGCTAATGGGGGAAAAAAAAACGATAATGCAAGAGAAAAAAGGGATAATTGCATGAGGAAAGTTTTTCTGGGAGCAGACCAGACTACTTAGACTCCACTGCCTAGTGGGGTTGGCCTGAGGAGCGTAACCAGTTCATCGCTATATAGAGAAGCTGTACTTGGGTCATTGATACAAGGGTGAATCTCCCTTTGCTACTTCTTAATGGAAAAAACTTGGAGAATTTATTTTCTTTCTCTGAGCCTCAGTTTCCCATCTATCAAATAGTAATAATAACGGCTGTGTTACTAGTTTTAAAAAGTTCTTGTAATGATTTGCATTTCCGTCTTCCAGAAAAGCCAGGTTTTTATTAATCCCTAGGAGATTTAACATTACATCATTTAAAAAAAAAACACTGAGTCAAAGTCATCAAAAAGTTGAAAATTAGTCATAAACTTTCTATGTTATTTTATTACAATTCGACTTGTGAAATGTGAATTTTCAGTGTCTCTCAGGAAGAATATTAAGCAGTATGAAATGCTCTTGTCTTCGTGTTTTTTTTTTTAAATTTTATTATTACTTTCAAGTATACAGTACATTGGTTAGACATTTATATAATTTATGAAACAATCCCGCTGATTGCTCTGTTTCTCCTCTGGCTCTCCACCTAGCCATTACATTAATGCTGACTGCATTCCCTATGCCATGCTCTCCATCTTCATGACCCTCCATCAACTACTAATTTGTACTTATTTAACCCTTCACCACTTTCTCCCAGCTTGCCAACCCCCCCTTGTCTTTCATGGTTTAATAGAAACATTAATAAGGGATCTTCACTTTAGAATCTGTTCCTGATTTTGAGAAGGTAACCTCATATCCAAATAGTCATTTAAAATTTTGAGGCTTACAGAAGTTGAGGATGACAGCTTATAGGGCTGGCTGGAAATTCCTTAATGACAGGGATGATATATTGTTCAGCACTGGATTCCTGGTACCTGACATAATGCAGATGCTCTGTAAATATTTGTTGGCTGAATGAACAAATGAATGAATGAATGAATGAAGTAGCAAGCTATCCAGAAGTACCAAGACAGGTAGTTTCCATCCATTGAGGAGACCTAGCACTAGCAGTACTCCCACTGAATATCGTGTGTGTGTGTGTGTGTGTGTGTGTGTGTGTGTGTCTTGAAAGACACACAGAGAGAGAGACAGAGAGCAGAGAGGGAGGGAGGGAGCGAGGGAGATTAAAGAGTTTCATCCTGACTCTCACTCCCTCATTTTATGAAATGAGCTCTCAGGGCTTCTACAAGTAGCACAAGAGCAGGCGCAGTGGATGCGACTGCCGCAGCGCCATCTGCTGGAGAAACATTGGGGGCTGTCCTGCAGAACCAAGTATTTAAGAGCTGACTTAGAGGCGTCCATCCCCACAAGGGCACCAGAGGGAGTCTCCCTTCAAAAGCAGTGAAGAATGGCGGGAAAGGCTGAAAAGCCCACTGTAAGATCCTTCAGTTCTGCATTAAGAAGGAGGAACTCACTTTTGTTAGCTACTCCGTTAGAAACTCTGAGCACACCGTTGCCCTTAACTCTTTAAGAGAAGGAAATGTGGAAACCAACTTATTTCACACCCAACTCATTTAGGACTCATATTATAAAGCCAATTTAATAATTGTTGTAAGAAGTACATTTCTCAGGAGGAAAACCCCCAAAGAGAGAGGTGAAAGCACTCTGAAATCTCTAAAGCACCATATAAATATGAATTACCATTGCCATCAGAGATAAAGAATTTATGCTCTCTTCTTAGCACCGTTCTTAACCCCACTGACTGTCTAGCCAGAGATAGAAACATGTTGGCCACGTTGTTCTCCCACACTTTCCGTGTCTGTTATTCCAAGTGGCTCCTTCATTTTTGCTTAGGCCATTTCAAAGTTTAGAGGCAATCAAAAACTCACTCGTTTTGAGTGTTGAGAGTTTTCAAAAGGTATGAATTTTCCTTTCATCAATGGCAATAATATCTGATAGTCTTCCAGTTAAACAAGTAAGCTTCCCCTCTTGCCTCAACTACTCAAATCTCTAACCCCAAACTCCTCTTGGTGGTAGAGATGGTTCTCTCTCCAAACTTCATCTTTCTGGCTTTGTTTCTGCTCAAAGCAAGGATCATTTGGTGGCAACCCTTGGGGCCCTTGCAATATTAACTTTTGAGCTCACATTCCGGAACTTTGCCCAGAATCAAGCCTCAGAAACAGTCTGTTTGGCTTGATTAAGAAAAACGAACCCTTTCCATCAAGAAGAATTAAAAGGGAGACTGGTGACTGATGGTTATGCTTACTATTTATTGAGCTTTTACTATGTACCAGCCACTATGCATGCATTTTTGAAGTTTTTTTAAAAATCTTTCAAGATAATTTTAAAGAACATGCAAAAATGTACAGTCCCCATATACCCTTCACCAAGCTTCCCTTATATGCATGCATTGTTAAATTTAATCCTCACAAAATTCCATGAGGAAGGTACTTATTATTATCCCCATTTTACAGACCGGTATTTTCCTCATTACACATTACTGCCTCTGCTTGTGCTATAACCAGATTCCAAGTTGATCATTCATAAGCCATTTTCCTCTTATTCTTATTTTTTGCTGTTGTGCACAACCTCTCTAATCCCTCCACCTTACAACAGGTAGACACCTCTGCCCAGAACAAGAAGCATCTTCTTTCCTAGTTTTTCCTTCCCCCACAGAAGTAACAAGTAAGATGAGGCCACTCAGCAACCTGAGAGAGTCCTCTGCACTAGGGCTGATAAAATGCAGTTTCCTCTCATTAAAAGGGTCAGGATTGTCAGAGATCCTGCATCCTGGGCTCCTATGTTAGGATCATAGAGAAGGGGGTTACGATTAGAATAAAAAGAGAATCTGATATGAACCAATAGTAAAATCAGGCAAAATCCTTTTTGCATTTTACAGTATCTGTCGATTGCAGCTGGCTTTGTCTTAGTGCAGAGCTGAATAATTTTAAATGAAATCATCCACTCTGTCAATAAATGTAGACATCATTTATTAAGCACCAACAATGTATGAAACTCTTAGTTATGTACATTGCATTTATTATCTTCTCTCTCAGAAGAATTCTAATGGTTAAGTGTTATGAGTTCTATTTTACAGCTGAAGAAACTGAGACTTAGACATAAAAAAATAACTTGCTAGTATCACGCAGCTGGAGTTAGAGAACTCACATTCACTCTATTACATTACACTCAATATTTTTTAAAGAAGCATGGCTAATTACCATTTTAAACTTACCTTTATATGTTGAATGAGTGTTTCATCTTCTGGCACATTAGGGTCAATTGCAATGACAATGCCTTCATAGCCATTATTATTCAGCTGAATGAGTGAATTGCTCAGGGACCCTTCCAGAAGGTGAAGGACCAAGATGAAAACAGAACTCTTAAATGACCCCATCGCTGTACATGTCCCTTTGATTATTCTCTTGAAAAATGTTGGTTTTAGAAGCATCTTTCTTTACCCTACTATATATAGACACACATTTTTCCAAGTTATCAGAAGTGGTTTATCACAGAACTTTAACCCATGACCCCAAATTGTTTCGCTATTGCGTTTGTCTCCAATATGAGGAACTGTAACAATACCTTAGTCTTAAGTTCTGTGTACTTTTAAATGTTTTATCTGAAAGGATCATTAGCCTTATCTTCACCTATGCCAGATGCTGTGAAAGAGGGTGGGGCGCCCACCTTCATTTCTCTGGAAGAACTCACAGGTGACAAGCAGCTTGACCATTGAAAGATGTTTACTTCAAATGTTTGCCTAGCTAGGTATACTGGCCCACCCAACACAACCCTCCACACCCTGCCTTTCTCAGTGGAGGCCTGGCTGTTCTGTGTATTCAATAAGTATATTCATTAAGTGTAAACAATATATCCAGTTATCTCTCATGGTGGTCACTATTTTTATCCTCATTGATCTTGACATAACCTCCATACTTCTTGGTGCTCCCTTAGACAATCCACTTGTACAAAAAGCATTAGCAAGCAGCATAGATATTGTTGAATATTTTATACTGGAGAGAAAAGGTAAAAATTTATATCTCACTGTGCAAAGCAAACCTCTTCAAGTTTCCTCATCAGACTTCTGTTTCTCTTTTCCATAGCTCTTATTGCTCAATAAAATTCAAATTAACAACATTAAATTACTTTACTGAAATTAAATATCTCTAAGAACATGAATTATGGACTGCCAGCTACTGAATAGACACTTTTAAGTTTGCCAAACCTCAGATGAAAACTCAAATTGGTCCACCACTTTCCTTTATTCAAATTACTTGAAATATCCCTTTATCTCATGACTTCATTTGATCTTCATGTGGTGGTGAACATCAGTTTCATCTTTTCTGTCCCTTTTCTTCGACCTTGGCTCATAAAAATTAAATTAGTACTAACTGCTAATAACTAGTACTTATTGCTTACGTATATAATGCTTAAGCAATCAGAAGTGAAGCATTTGAAATAGAGCAGAAGTACTCAGTTATAAAGTGGTTGTCCAGATGATCCAATAATTTATATAAAAATAATTTATTTAATGCTTATTGAATAAATGTATGCATTTATTATACATATGACATAAAAATTTTAGATTCAAAAATATCTCAAACCCCCAACTATGTGTCTTTCCTGGGTTCCCTAGAGCCTAAGGCAAGCCTATGTGCTATTGATTTGAGAGTTTAATCTCAGAGCAGTGAGAATAACAGAAATGGGAAATGAGTCAGGGAAAGCTGAGAAGCAATGAAAGGTCAAGTGTTGCTACCTTGGCTATTGTGGTACAATGAAGAGACTCAGCAGGTCAGCAGGTCAGCAGGTCACCCTGCTGGTGCACCTGCCCTGCCATCTGGGATGTCTCCTAACAGGCTATACAAAGAAAACATGCTTTAGAACAGTCCATTTGAGGGAGGAAGGGAAAGTGTTTTGCTACTTTTCATCTCCTGCGGGTGGTCAACTCTCCTGAACTTCCCGGCTGTGTCAACCAGCCCCTTCAACAGCTCTTGGAAAGAGAGATTCTATGCGTTGTGGTATAGGAGAAGCCAAGGATTTCAAGTGGTACCTTGCTGGCGTCTGGCAGTGGAACCACTCAGGCCTAACAAGGATTGGATGACTGAGAGGGAGCAAGTTACTGAGGGCTCCAGATTAAATGGAGTCAAGAAACTTAGGGTAGTTCAATAAGATGAGTCCAATACAACTAACTGCTTGAACTGCTCAAATCCCACTCATGTCCTTTCATCATATCTAGCTACAATATTATATACTTTGCATTTTATTCTGAGCACAAGCTGTCTCACTTTTTCCCTGAAAGTACAGATCCAGTCTTCATAGAATCTCCTTCAAAGTGGCATAATCTCCTAAAATACCTAAAACAAAAGAGTTATTGAAATAAATTGTAGTGCTTTTATAGATAACAGATAATTTATTGAATGATTTCCCACTAAATTACAATTGTGCTTTTGTTGTGAATGAGGTTCCTACAAATGTTCAGGTCTGTTTTTGGACTCTATTCTGTTGTACTGTCTATGTGACAATCTTTACCTCAATATTATATTGTCTTGATTACTGCTGCTTTGTTAAATCTCGATATCTGGTAGTGTAAACACTTTAGTTTTTCTTCAAAATAATTTTGGCAAATTTAGGTTCTCATTTCAATATAAAATTTAGAATTAGCTCATAAATTTCACCAAAAAAAAAATCTGCTACATAGATTTGGATACGATTTCATTGAATTAGTTTGGGGAGAATTGGCATCTTGATAATATTGAGTCTTTCAATCTATGGACATGGCGTATCTCTTCATTTTATTTAAATGCTCTCAATTATGTTTTATAGTTTTCAAGGTGGAGGCCTTGTACATCTTTCATTAGATTTATTTCTGGGTTTTTGTGTTTTTTTGGTGTTGTTATAAATGGTGTTTTTATAAAATTTTATTTTCTAATTGGTCACTGCTAGTATATAGAAATATAATAGAGTTTTATGTATTGACCTCATAATTAGTAAGCTTGCTAAATTTACTTATTTCTAGTGCATACTTTTTCTTGGATTTTATGTTTTTAATCATGTAATGTGTGAGAAATAATATGCTTACTTCTTTCTTTCCAATCGTACAACTTCTATTTTATTTTCTTATTACACTAGCTCTCACTACCTGAAATTTTTGAATGCAGGTGGAGAGGATCATATCTTTTTTCTTGTTTTCAGTCCCAGATTGAAAAACATTCTATATTTTACTATTAAATATGCTATTATCTAGAGATGTTTTATAGATATCATTATCAGATTAAGAAAGTCTTCTTCTATTCCTAGTTTGCTAAGAGGTTTCTTTTTTTTTTTTAAAGCATAAATAGGTGTTGAATTTTATTAAATGCTTTTTATGCATCCATTGACGTTATCATGTGAATTTTCTTTTTTGTTCTAGTAATGCGGTGACTTATTTTACGAAATCAACCTTTCATTCTTAGAATAAATCCTATTTCATCATGATGTGATATCTTTTTCAATTTACTAATGTTTTGTTTAGGATTTTTGCACCTATGTTCATGGGAGAGATTTTTCTTACTTTTCCTTTCTTGTAATGTCCTTGCCAGGTGTTAATACCAAGGCTGTCTGACCTCATAAAATAAGTTAGGAAGTCTTTCCTCTTTTTCTATTCTCTGGAACAGTTTGTTTAAAACTGATATTATTTCCTCCTTAAATTTCCTTTCTGACTATTGCTTTAGCTTCCTCGTATAAGTTTTGATATGCCATATTTTAATTATCATTTAATTCCAAATATTTTCTAACTTCCTTCTTGAGTTCTTTTTTTCAGCATATGGGCTTACAAAGTGTTTTGCTTTTGGAGATTCTCTTGTTAATCTATTATTGATTTCCAGTTTAATTCAAAGGTAGTCAGAAAACACACTCTAAGATTTAGATCCTTTGAAACTTGAGACTTGCTTTTTGCCTCAGTTTATGGGTCTACTTTGGTAAAATTTTCCATGTGCTTTTGAGAAAAAAATATATATTCTGTAGTTGATGAGTATAGTGTTCTATATAAGTTAAGCCAAGTTGTTTAGTTATGTGATTCAAATCTCTATTTTTACCATTTCTTGTCTGCTTGTTCTTTTATTTACTGAGAGAGCTGTGTTTAATTCTACAATTATGTTTGTGAATTTTTCTATTTCTTTTTTTTTAGTTCTATCAACTCTTGCTTTATATATTTAATGCTATGTTTTTGGTGCATGCAAATTTAGGATTGTTATATAATTATCATTACAAAAATGTCTTTTCTATCTCTAATAGGATCACTTGCATCAAATCTACTTTTTAGGATTTGGTAACTATGGTAAACTGGTTTTTTTAAAGATTGAAAAATTAAAACAAAACAAAAAAATACAACACAGCTAACACAATGCCTGGCACATAGAATTTATTAAGTAAACAAAATATCTTTACATTTCTCCTTCCCTCCCACTTACACAAACCTTCGTCTTGGAGGGAGAGATAGAAGAGGTGTTAACAAGATGGAGAAAGCTGGGGCTTTACACTAAATGGCATCAAGTAAGAATGACCAAAGAATATTTTAAGGACATTGATGTTTAAGAATCAATTTTAAGCTGTTTGCTATGCAGTACTTCAGTATGACTCCTGCTTTTAACCTCAATTCATGACTTCCTTTAGCAATGGTAATAAGGCTATGAGGAAACAAGTATTTATATAATATTGATGAGAGAAAAATTGATACAAATATTTTAGAGAGAAATATTCATCAAAATTTAAGAGTAAGCATCTTTTAACATAGCAATTCCACTTTTAGGAATTTACCCTGCAGATATACTCGCACAGGTGCGCAAAATTACATACAGGAGGAACAAACTCACACAGATATATATGATTATATGTACAAGGGTATTATAATTTGTCCCTCAAAGCCTACTTTGTAATAGCAAGAAACTGAATTATCCAAATGTCTATTAATAAAGAAATAAATAAGCTTATTATTTAGTATCTATTTTATATGTCACATCTTACTTAAACATTTGTACTTTTTATAATAGTATTACTTTTGTAATTGAAATAAATTTATACATAAAAATAAAAATATTAGACTAAAGACTATCAATTTGAAATCCTAACATATTATCATAAGAGTGGTAGTCCTGTCTTCTCTACTCTTAATTTCTATTCTTTATTTTTTTTTTTACTTTATTTTTTCATTTCATTCTCTTTTTTCGCTTTTATCTTCTTCAGACTTTTGCTTCTTCTTTCCTATATTGGGGTGAAGTAAGGTCATGTCAATTTTAAGAAAGGTTTCTTTTAGATGTTTGTTCATTTATATTGCTTCGGTTCCGCAGAGCCAGGGAGGTAAAAAGCAATTGCCCACTGTACTGGGTAGCTTCCTCCTTCTTGTTCCCTTGAGGTAATTGTTCTCAGAAAGCAGCTTTCTGATAAGACTCAGCAGCCTGTAGTGAGAGGGAGTTGGAAATAAAATTGGCCACCATCTGGGTCACTCCCCACCCATTCCAGGAACCCTCTTGCTGATAAGAACTAGGCATTCTAAGTGCAGGAAGGATTTATGGAGGGAGGCATTCTTTTTGACCTTTGGGTACCAGCTCTAATTACCTCCATGGTTACAAGCATCTGTTTCTGTGCCCTCGACTACTTCTCACTCTACCTTCATGTACCCTGTAATCTGTATCCCTAACTTTCATATCTTATTCTGTCTTTCTCTTGGCCTTATCTGTGTTTTTTTTTTTCACTTCCTATGACAAATACACAATAAATCAGATTCCCATTTCTTCAGAGACCACTACTCATCCCTCTTCCCTTCTGCTTCTACTCCCTGTATCCCTGTAATTTACATTCACAGATTGTAATACAGATCTTAACACGTAATGCAGTGTCCACTCAACTTTATATTCATTTCTCTTTATTTTTTCACCAGTCGGAATTTCTACTAGCCTTATGAATCCAGTCCTCTAATATGGACCATCTTTATTTTATTTAAAATACTTTTTTCTCAACTTTATTTAAATCAAGCTTAGTTTTGTGTGCCTTCCCATTAAGGCCCCTTTTTCTCATATTCATGTATCAAATATCCTTATGAATAAACCCTTGCTCTTCCTTTGTATAAAGCAAGGTTTCCCAATCTCGGCACTATTGACATTTTTGGCTGAGTAATTCTTTGTTGGGACTGTTCTGTGCATTGTAGAATGTTTATCAGCATCCCTAGCTTCTACCCACTAGATAACTCCCTTAGCTGTGATAATCGAAAATGTCTGCAGACATTGCCAACTGTCCCCTTAGAGGGTAAAATCACCCCTAGCTGAGAACCATTGCTATAAAGCTTGTTAATGGGTAAGGATACAAAAATTTGTTCATATTAAGTTTCTCTTGGGGTGAAATTTGTGTACAATAAAATGCACCAATCAAGTGCAAACAGATAATTAATTTTGAAAAATGTATACACCCATGTAACCACCCTCTCGATCAATACATATAACATTTTAATCGTTCCAGAAAGCTCCTTTGTGCTTCTTCCAGTCAACTTTCACACTTTTGCTTTGAGGCAACCAGTGTTATGAATTTTATATCCAGAGATTAGTAGTGTTTTTGAGCTTCTTATAAATGGAATCATACAACACGTGCTCTTTAGGTTAATATAATGCTTTTGAAATTCATGTATGTTGTTGCATGTATCAGTTTGTTTCTTTCTGTTACTGAGTGGTATTTTATTGTGAATTCATTCAAATAGCAACATTTATTTTATCCATTCTGTAGATAAAAACTTGGTTGTTTACAATGTGGGGCTATTATGAGTAAAGTGGCTATAAGATTTCCTGAACAAGTCTTTTAGAGGACATACCTCTTCAACTCTCTTAAGTGGAACACTGGGTCCAGGGTTAGATATATGCATAACTCTTAAGAAATTGCCAAACAGTATTCCAAAATGGTTGCACACTCACCAGCGTAAGACAATTCCAGTTGTTCTACATCTTTGCTCACATTTCATATTGTCGGTCTTTATAATTTAGCTGTTCTAGTGGGAATGAAGAAGTATTTCATAATAGTTACCATTTTCAGTTTGTCAGTGACTGATGGTGTTGATTGCCTTCATATATGCTTATTAACATATATGTGTCAAGTGTCTGTTCAAGTCTTTTTATTACTGATTTATAATATATTTATGTATTCTGGATATGACTTCTTTGTCAGATATGTGTTGTGAATATATTCTTCCATTCTGTAGCTTGCCTTTTCATTTATTAATGGTGCCCTTTGATGAACATAAATGTTTAGTTTTAATGCAGTCCAACTTATTTTTTTATGCTTAGTGTTTCTTTTGTTCTAAAAAAATCTTTCTACACTATAGCTGTGAAGATATTATCTTATTTTTTTAGAAGTTCATATCTCAAGTCTTATATTTATATCTATGATCCATCATGAATTCCTATTTTATTAAGATAAAAATAAAATTGTTTTACCAAATATATGTTTCGTTTTCCCAACATCAGTTATCGAACAGAACTCTTTTACCCATTGAGTTGCCTTCCCCTATTGACTTGCACATGCCTTTGTAGAAAATCTATTGACCATATGGTGTCAGTCTATTTCCATAGTCTACATTTAGAGATATGTTTTGTGGCCTTGCACATGATCTAATTTGATAAATGTTACATGAGTACTTAAAAAGAATGTGTACTCTGCAGTAATTGGTTTTATAAATGTCAAGGTCAAATCCATTGATAATGTTGTTAAAATATTCTTCATTCTTACTGAGTTTTCTATCTAGATATTCTTCAGATATTGACAGTGAAAGATTTAAATCCCTAAATTCGATTATTGATTTGTCTATCTCTAGTTCTGGCATATTTTGCTTGTTTGTTTCTGATATTTTGAAGCTCTATTAATAGGTACATGCGCATTTAAGATTCTTATATCTTCTTGAATTTATTTTTTTGCTATCATGGAATGACCCTCTTTTTCTCTCCTTTCTCAAGGTCTGTTCTGTCTTATAGTAATGTACTAACACCAACTTCTTATGCTTAGTGTTTGCAAGATATATCATTTTTATTTGTTCATTTTCAACTTCTATGTCTTTATATTTAAAATGCATCTGTTTTAAATATCACATAGTTGAGTCTTGCTTTTTTACCAGTCTGCAAATTTTCACTTTTTAGTTGAAATGTTTAGTTCATTTATCTTTAATACAGTTATCAATTTAGCTGGCTTTAGTCTACCATCTTGCTATTTGATTTCTGTTATTCCTGTTTATTCTTTGTTCCTTTATTGCTCTTTACATGTCTCTTTTGTGTTAAGTAGGTAGTTTTCGGGTAGTGTTCCATTTTATTACATTTGTTAGCTTTTTAGATACCCTACTTTATTATTGATAAGTGCCAAAGGGATTGCAATATACACCTTTAATTTATCCTAGTCTACCTTGAATTAATATTATACCACTTTATGTATAATGTAAGTAACTTTCAACAGTATAATTTTATTTGTCACCTTTCTGTTCATTCTGTTCTTATTGTCATGTATGTTACTTCTTTGTGATTAATACCGTAATATATTTTTTTGTGTGGGTGTTTTTGCTTTAAACAATTAATTGCCTTTTAAAGGAATTGAGTAAAGGAAACCAACGATATATTATATTTACCTACCTATTTACCATTTCCAGTGATCTTCCTTTCATACTATAGACCTATATTTCCACTAGACATCATTTTCCTTCAGCTTAAAAAGATTCCTTTGGTATTCTTTGCTAGTGAAAATTATTTCAGCTTTTATTTATCTACCTTCATTTTTAAAGATATTTTTGCTTAATATAAAATTCTGTGTTGACAGATTTTTCTTTTAGCACTCTAAGATGTCATTTTTTTGTCTTCTGGCCTCAATTGTTTTGAATAACAGTCATCATTTGTATGATATACTAGGTGTTATTTTTTTCATATAGATCTTATTTTAGGTTAACTGAGGATTTTACATCTGTAAGTTGATAATTTAAATCAATTTTGAAATTTTTTATCTGATAATTTTAAAATATTTTTATGCCCAATTTTTGCTTCTTCTATTTCTGGAATTGATTTACATGTACACTAGACTGCTTGATTATATCCCACGGTCCTTTTTGCTTTTCCATTTTTTTTAAACGAAATACTTCATTTGGATGCTTTCTATTTTCCTGTCTTCAAGTCATCTCATCTTTTCTTCTATAGTGTCAGTTTGTTGTGAATCCATTACGAAATTTTTTATATTTTGTATTTTTCAATTTTTAGGATTTTCATTTGTTTCTTTTTAAAGAATTTCCACATCTTTCCTGAATTTCCTCTTCTATTAATCATATACTTATCTTTTTTCTGTAATTTCTTTATAAACTCATTGTCTGCTAATCCAAAATCTGGTTAATTTTTGTATCTTCTTCTACTGACACATTTTTATTCTCATTAATTATGGGACATGTTTCCTGCTTGTTGGTGTGTCTATTAATTTTTTATTATATACTGGATGATATGTTATAGAAATTGTATAATGTTATCTTCCTCTGAGGTATGTTATAGCAGTAGTTAAATTATTGGTGAATAATCATCTTGATTCTGTGGAGACATGATTTTAGGCTTTGTCAGAGCAGATCTATTTCAGTTTTGCCCTTTGTTTTAGGATATAACTCTTAGTCTGGGGACATGGCCTTTACCCCTAATGTGGCCCTTCTGAAGTTTCAGTAGAAAAACAAGGTGCTTAACAAACTCTCTAACTTGGTTGGGGTTAAACCTTAAACTTTTTCTCCCCCAAACTGGGCAGTTGCTAAAATCTCTGTTCAGCAATTTTAGTCTCCAATCTCTTGTTTTCCATTAGATTATTTTTGCAATATAAGACCCAATCAAAGATTGAGAGGATACAGTTTTGGGAACTTTCTCTTTGGCGGTCGCTTCCTTTCTATGATTTCCTCCCCCAATTTCCAAGTGCTTTGGCACCCCAGGACCCTTACTTCTGGCTTTTTAACCTAGTAGACTGCTGTATTTTGCTTGAGTTCTATCCAGATGCTCTAAGTAAACTGGGACTGCCTTTAGGGAGAAAAGCTTTTAAAATGTGGATCTCACCTAGATTGCTTGCCTTTTTTCAAGGGTCATATCTCTTCCAGTTTCTACCTGCTTTTGTTGGTGTCCAATGCTTTCAAAGAGTGTGTTTTATATCTTTTTCCCCAAGAGTGATAACTATTATCAGCAAAAGGATTAGTTTGATATGAGCAACTCTGCCATTAGTACAAATGGATTTGTCACACCAAGTTTTAAATGAATAATATTTTTAGAGACCAACTTTTCTAAGAACAATTACAATATAACAGAAAGCAAAGCTAAAAGCAAATTTTTTTTGGTAGACTTTCTGATACTAACATGCAGGTAAAAAGGTACTTTTGGAGCAGTCAACAGTGCATACACAAACAGCAATCAGTATATAGGCTATATCAACTCATCCCCTAAAAATCTTCTATCTCCTGCTTCTATTTCTCTCTCATTTAAATTTAACCTTTTTCTCTAAATAAATATCTTCCTACATTTACCATATATTTTGTCTGATGCTACACTTCCTCATAACCACTGAATATTGTTTGTTGTATATACTTGATGAGATCACCCTTTCTACTCTGCTATAATATATTTCAGTTCATCACTTTAGCATCTTTTATCCTAGTTTTGCCTCTTCCAATTCACTAATTCCAGACTCAAGTCTATTTTTTCATCCTTGCACCTCCAAGACAAAAAAAAAGCAAAAATGAAAACAAAAACAAAAAGCCAACAATCCTGTTTCTTAAAGCTAGACCTAGTCTCCTGCTAAATGATCTTGAAAGAGTTAAATATTTCTAGGCATAATCCCCAGCATCTTCTCACACCTTTTAAAATAGATAGGAGTGAAAGAGCAGTAAGAGAACCTGTCTGTACTCTTATATAGCTCTGTCATTAAATAACACAGTTTTTTGAATTAGTCACTTAAAACTCCATTCTCCTGTTTGTAAAATGAGGGTAATATCCGATGACTTAAAACCTACCAAACTCTGTCTCAGTATTTTACCAACCCATTGAAACTACAGACAAGCAAATTCCAAGCTAGCAGGCATTTAGAGAGAGGAGAGACTAACAGCCAAGTGGGTACTTGATATTTCCCATCTGTGAAAATTTAGGCACTCTGAGACTTAAAATGTACTAGTCCAGACCTGGGGATGTAGCATGAACCGCAAGAAGGAAGCCTAGTTGGAGAGATTTGCTGGTTGTTTTTCTCCCCAGAACTGCTCTGAGTCTCTTGCTCAAGACTTCACACTCTCTGTCTCTTTTTCTTATTGCCCCAATTCCCCACAATTCCCTCCCCACCTCCCGAAAACTTAATCTAATTTTCGCTCTTAATTGATCTTGGTTGTAAAATAGATCTATTCTACATTATTATTTGTAGTTACCTAATAAAGTTTTAACTTCTTTAATATACAAAGCAAATGGTTCTATTGCTCAAGTATATCTTTTAAAAATAAGAGAAGTAAAATTAGATGGAAGATGATTTTTATTTCCTTGTGACCTATGTTTCCCTCTCTCTATTTGCCCCCACCCCATAAGTAAATAACCCTTAATACAGGAAGGATTTCTAGAATTTTATTTAAACAAAAAACAGAATCAGTTAATCATTTCTAAAGGTCAGTCTCTCTCTTCTTTGGTTGAAATTTAATGAAACTATGTAGCCTATGTATGTATTAAAATAATTTTAGAACTATGTCTTTCATTTTTTACTTAAAGCCTCATGAGAGCTATTACCATTTTCACTGAAGAACACCCAAGACAATAACTTGTAAAGCTGGTTTGATGAGAGTAGAAACTTATCAAACAATAAATTCAATAAACGTGTTACAAAACTGGTGTCAAGGGATAAGAGTAATACCCACATTTTAAGGTTAACTTTCACAATGAGCAAAAATCTCTGAGCATTAGCTGTGGGATTTGATCTGTAGTATAGTTAACCCAACGGCTAGAGGGAAGGAATTTTACAATAGGGGCTTCATATATAAAGTGCAAATTGATCTTTAGTTATAAATAAGCAATCTATTCTGAACATATAAGGAGAAAGAGAAATTAATTAAAGTAACTAAACAATTGCTTCATACAGAGAGTTATACTATATCATTCAGACTTAACCTTTTCTCTAATTGAGTCTATTTTTCCTTTTCAATAAAACAAGCTTTTCTTGACTCTTTGGTTCACTTTGACCTTGCCTTTTTTGCCTTTAAAGACATTATCTTGGAGAATAGTTTTTATTATTTTGTCCATAGCCTGAGTTTAAGGGTTTTCTAGTTTCCCCCCAAAACAAGTGTTATAAAACATTTTGTCATGTAATTTACCATGTAAAAATCTGATCTGAATTATGCAAAAATTCAAAGCATTTTTAACAGCTTTGATGTTAATTTGTTTTTATTGCTATGTTTTTGTAGAGTGCAAAGGGCATGGGTACTATATCTAAGAAGGAAGGTACTCTCTGCATTCGTTCATAGTCATTTTGTTCCATTCTCTTTTTTTGTCTGCTCCCTTTTTCCTGTTTAAAATACAGTGTGTTACAACTATAGTGAGGCAAATGATTCCTATCAAACCCATTGCTGTTAAAACTCCTTTCAATATAAGACAATCTCTGGCAAGTATAGGAATAGAATTTGGGGGAATAAACAGCGATGCCTGGATGATGTTAGATACTGGAGATTTTAAAGAGTTCCTATCTATGGTTCTTATTGCCACATAAATCCTGTGGCTGTCTTGTGTCTCTCCACCAGGTTGGTATTCAGGTTCATTTATGAAGAGCTTTAGTGAGAATGTAAATATCTCCTTGGTGCCAGCTTATTGAGGATTTAGCTTTGATATATTCACTAAAATGGCATTGTTAAAGTCATCTTGAATATTCTGTAAACTTTTACTCATTCTTATTTCATAGCTGTTAGCTGAAATTAAAAAATATAAATGGGAAGGTTAGTCACTTTAAGTAAGTTTTCTAATTTATTATAAATGAGTATTGAGAATAGCAACAAAAAATTAAAATACCTAGAAATAAATCTAACAAGAAATATGCACATGAACAAAACTTTAATACACTACATAAGAACTCATATTCAAACCTAAACAATAGGAAAGACATGGTTTTTTTGAATAGTAAAATTCAGCATAATAAAGATATTTCTTTATTGTATAAATTTTATGTGATTTTATTAATAATACCTCTAGTTTTGACTTAACAAGCTTATTGTAAAGTTTAAATGGAAAATCATCAAGATTGGCCATAAAAAGTCTAAAAAATAGCAACATAGAAGGACTAACCCTATCAGATATAAAAACACTGTTTTAATGACTAAAAAATTGCAGTACTGGCACATGAATAAACATGTCAAAAATAGGCCAAAATACATTCAGGAATTTAGCATATAATAGAAATAGAATTCAAATTAATGGGGTAAAATACAAATTTCTTGATAATGGTGTTGTGACAATTAGGTAAAAAGCTGGAAAAAATAAAATTCATACTACATATCTATTTTTTTAGGATAAACTTCAAAGTGATAAAAATGTTTATGTAAAAAATAAAAATATTAAGTATTTAGTAGGAGACAATGGATGAATTCCAGTATAATCTTAAAGTGGGAAAGGTTTTTCTAATCAAGATTCAAAATTCAGAAGCCATAAACGAAAAGATTGATGAATTTGAAAAATGTCTACCTGGGGAAAAAACCTCCAAAGCAAAATATAAACATAAATATTAAGTGGCAAAACTATTTGTAACTTAAATCAAAGGTAAAGTTTAGTTATGTTAATACCTGAGTGGCTTCTCTTATACTAACTCTCTAGCAGGTAATAGATATAAACTCTGAAGAAAGAAAAAAAAAACATTGACGCACTGGACTCAAAGAAAAAACCATGCAGAAAACTGGAGGAGATATAACCCTTGAAAGAAGAGAACCAGACAGGGAATGATTTATATTTATTTAGCTATTCTTTTGAGTGCACTTACCACTCTGGTATACATAGCAATGATACAAAAAGCCACTATCTTATTAGTCTGAGAAGTCAGAGGACTAAGTGTGGGTTTCCCAGAATGGTTGAAAATCGAAGGAGCCAGAGAGGGACAGACCTAAGATATGTGTATTAACTTCTATTAAATCATTCGAAGACCTCTGAGTTATGCATGTTTGGGTGAAACATCAGGAGCTGAAGGACAAAACAACAGTTAGAAGGCTGAAAATTGAACAGTTTTATGCTAATTCCCACCACAGAGGAGAATAGAGTTAGGAGTATGAGTCTTGCTACGTTAGAGGAGCTTGACAAATACCTAGAGATGTCCCTTAAAACACTGAAAAAGTGGCATCTTAGAAAAAAAGATTGTGTCCCCAAATTAAGAGATATTCCCAAGGATTAAGAGCAAAACCAAAATAGACAAATCCTAGCCAAAAGTAAAATCAAGCCTCCTCAAATTCGAGGCATCCAAGGTATCTACTCGAAACATTTCAAACTCTTTAGGGAAATATAACAGATTCCAGAGTGTGTAATTTGCTACCACATGTCCAATATATAATTTAAAAAATTGCTAGCCATGTAAAGAAACAGACAATGTGATACATGGTCAAGAAAATATCAGCAAATATAAAAGTCACAAGTAACTGAGATTTGAAATTAATAGTCAAGGACTATAAAACAGCCATGATGGGTATGTTGTAGGTCTACAGGAAAAGTTGGATATAGTGAATGAAGAGATGGAAAATTTGAGGGGAGATGTGGAAACTTTTAAAAATAAGAAATGGAAATCCTAGAACTGGAAAAAACTAAATGAAAAAATTCATTTGAGAAGATTAAGATCAAATTGGACACAACAGAAACAGTAATCAGTAAACTTGAAAGCAGTTTCATGAAAATCATTCAAACTGAGGCACTCAGAAAAAAGTGATAGAAAAATTAAAAATAATCTCAGTGATCTTTGAGATCCACTGATATCCATTTAGTGGGCATGTATTATAATATAACATGCTATAATATAATATAATATAATATAATATAATATAATATAATATGATATGATATGAAATGATATGATATGATATGATGATATGATATGATATGATATGGTATAGTATAGTATAGTATAGTATAGTATAGTATAGTATAGTATAGTATAGCATAGTATAATATAATATTTATTCAGGAAGGAAAGAATTTTTAAGGATAATATTTTGAATGTTGGTTCTATAGGAACATGATGAAGATGTCACAGGAAGCAGTGTGAAAGTCAAGCTGTTAGGCAGATAGGGAAGATAGGGCTGGGAAGGAGCTCTAAGAGTGGTGCTTTTCATGGTCAGGCTCCACTCTAAAAGCCCTGCACAGGCCCCTGGCATTAGAACCTGGCCTCTCTCTGCTCTCACCTACACTGGTCTCGACAGCCTTTTAATACATGTAGCTCCCACAGTCTGAACCATAAAAATGGCTTTTTGACCATTTTGTGCCTCTTTTCTTTACAGGATTATATGTTCTTGGAAAACAATGACCATCTTAAATTATATCTATATAGTGTTTGGCATTGTGCTGGGCACATAGTAGTTGGCTAGTAAATAATATATTCTCACTTTAATTTTTGGAAAAAGCATAAAGGAAATTAACTTTATGGCAGGGATACATATCATGCTTGGTACTCAATTTTAACAATTATTTACCCCAGACTTTTAATAAAAACCAAGTAACCCATTTCCATAATGCCTAGTCCATATACATGTGACCCTTAAATGATGCAGGGGTTGGGGGCACTGACCCCCGCACAGTCAAAAGCCACATATAACTGCTGACTCCTCTAAAACTTAACTATGGTATCCATAGTTTCAACCAACCATAGATCAAAAACAGTAACTGCAATGAGCAGTTGAGAAATCTCAATTAGAAAAGTGAAAATACTGTTTTTGATCCACGGTTGGTTAAATCCATAGGTGCAAAATTTGTGGATATGGAGGGTCAACTGTATTGAAAAAAATCTGTGCATAAGTGGACCCACACAGTTCAAATCTGTGTTGTTCAAAGGTCATCTGTATATTTCCACACATAATGGTGACCTGGTAATGTTTTGTTTATTCCATGTCATTGGTCATCTTTTCTAGGATATTGTGTAAGGGGAAGAGCTGGTACCTGGATATATACTAATATGTTTATGCATATGTGAGATGTTTATTTATTGCTAACAAGGTTTTTAAGAATATGTAGTCACATTTTAATAATTGTAAAGCCAGAGACATACACCCGTTGCTTCTCTGGCCATAGCAGTGAAGAAAACACCTTCCTAGACAACAATTTGTGAAAAAAAAGAGGTAATGAAGCACGTTCTTGAGTTAAAAGGGTACCTTCTTGCTAGTTGATCTACTCATGGCTACTTGGTCTACTTGTGGCTAGTTAGCCAATTTTACCATTGCTGAGCGATCTCAGCAACTTAATACACATCCAACTATTCCTCCCACAGATCTTTTTTGGTCTGAAGTTTTTATAGTATAACAAGTTTGATCTGCTTCAATCATTTTGCTCATCAGTGAGGTCTCTCTAGTAGAGTAAAGGTCTCTCTATTCCCTTCTAATGCCCTTTATGACATCAATTCTATCCTGAAATCCCATTTGGTTCTATACAGTCTTTTCAAGCCATAAATAACCACTAATTCCACACATTGACTTTCTTTCTACTCTTTCTATACATAGTGGTATAGATGAAACTACTGGGGCTCTTGAAAAAGAATGGTTCCCAGTAGTAATGGGAGTCTGAGCTTCAGTTTGCCTCTTTTAGCACACTACTGTGCTTCTGAAGCAGTGGAGGAAAAGGGAAAATACTAGGTAGCAGGCACCACTCTTATCTTCAAATAGAGATGGGAGGGAGTGTTTGTGGCTTCTTACTCCAAATAAGAAGGTGGAGAAGTCTCTAACAATGCAAACCCAGGAGTCCAGGAAACTCACTGGGCATACTTTCTCTTCCCTTGCTGATTTCATATGTGTTTTCTCATTTCTTCTATACAATGCCTTACGAAGGAGATAGTTTTAGTCCTGTTTTCCATATAAGAAAACTGAGGCGAATAGAATTTAAGCAACCTGCCAAAGATCACAAAGCTGAATTAAAGCCAGAGTAGGAATCATTTTTTTCCTGATATCTAAGTTACAGCTATCTCCACTCTACAAGGGCCATATTCCATCCCACAGTTTTAATTGTTTCACATCTCCAACCTTTTTTCTTTACTACATTTTTAGAATAACTGAGTTTATTTATTCAACAATTCACTCATCCATCCATTCATTCAATAACTCTTTCGAGGTCATATGCTGCGCCAGTAATCATGGACAAAGCAGTATACCTCATGGAATTTATAGTCATATTAATAGACATATATTTACAAATTGTGATTAACATAGGAAGGGAAAAAGGACAGGGTTCTATGAAAGAAGATAACACAGGTACATAATTTAGTATTATCAGGGAAGTTATGTTTAAAAGTTTCCTAAAATATGCCTACAAGTCAGCCCGGTAAAGAGTAGAGGTCAGAATATCACAGGCAGAGGAAAGAGGTTGTGTAAAAACTCTGAGGTGTGGAAGAGCTTTGCAAGTTAGAAAAACTTAATTAAAGCAAGGAGGAGAGCAGTTTGAGATGAGACAGGAGAGAAGTTCTTGCTGGCCATTGTAGTGGTTTCAGAGTTTAATCTTACAGACTGTGGGGAAGCAGGGCACTGACGTGATCACATTTGCTCTTTAACAGGTCATTCTGGCTGCTCTCAGTGGAGAATGAATTCAAGCCCAGTAAGCAACGAGGCCATTGAGACAGCCATTGCAACAGTTCAGATGAGAAAAGATGGCAGCTTGGGCTGGGTGACAGCAGTGGAGAGGAGGCAAGAAGCTGGCAGTTCGAGATGTATTTGGCGATAAAATCAGCAAAAGCTGATGGCAAATTTGAACAAGGAATGGTGAAGAGAAAAACCTGATGAACAACAACAAAAATAGCTCCCAGGTTTTAAAATGAGCAACTGGGAGGAGAAGTTGGCTAAAGTGAAGGAGACTAAAAATTTGTTACATGGTTTGTGATTCCCGTAAAACATCCAATTGAAAATGTCAAGGAGCCAGTTAGATATGGATTTTTAGCTCAAAAAGAGGTTTTAGTTGGATTTAATAATTTTGAAGTTATGAATTTGGAAGTTATAGTCATGTAAATATTAATAAAGCCATGTGATTGAGATTACCTAATAAGAATTTCAACTGTAATGATAAATTGCATTGATTGAGTGCCTGGCTCACTATGTGCAAGGCACTTTTCTAAGTACCTCATGTATATTTAATTCTCCCAGCAATGCTATGAAGAGGGTACAATTATTACCCCTATTTTTATAGATGATGAAACTGAAGTATACAGAAGCTAAGTTACTAACCCCAAATCATACAGCTAGTAGATGGAGGAGCTACGTTTCCAACCCAGGCAGTGTGGCTCCAAATAGTACAGTGATAAGGTTAGCTGAGCTCTGAAAAATGGCAACAATAGAAAAGGAGAAGCTAGAAAAAGAGCCTGATCAAATATTCCGGAGCATAAGAAGTAATCAGGAGAGTGTGGTATCATAGAAACCAGGAAATGACAAAGAAGAAATCAATATGCCGTATCAGATACTGCTAATGTAAAATGAGGACTGAAATATATCCTTTGGATTTAACAGCAGGGAGGTCATTGGTGACTGGGGCCAGGGCAATTCCAATGGAGTGATTTGGATGGAAGAGTGATCTGGATGGAAGTCCAATTGCAGTGAGCAGAGTAGTAAATTGGAGGTGAGAAAGTACAGTCAGCAGGTTTAGATATATTTCAAGGAACCAGGCAATAGGGACTGGAAAGGTAGATGGTAGCTGAAGGGGGACCAACAAGAAAATATATTAATATGGTAGGTAACAAATCATGCTTGAATGCTACTCAAAGAGATCAGTAGAACAGGAACATACAAGGCAGAGTTCTCAAGGCTCCTGGATGGGCAGGCTGGATGGCATCCACAGCAAACCCAGTGAAGACACTGGCCTTTGAGGAGGAGAGGAAAGGAGTAGATGGTGCCATGTCTGGAGATTTGCTGATGTGAAACTAGAGCAGTTCCCATTTTTCAGGGAAGTGTATGCTCAAGGTCATCACCTGAAAATGAGCTGTTAACATAAATGTTATGTATAGTAGACATGACTAGGGAAAGCTTTTTCGTTCTGTGCTATCAAGAGCCTATATGAAGTACACAGATAAAAGTACGATTGAGTCACTATGCACTAGGTGCTGATATTTTCACCCTTTAAACTCATGGGTTTAAAAAAGATACTTAGACCAGACGGTAGCCTGCAAGCTCCTTGAATGGAATCTTATCCTACCTGGTATCCCAAGTTCCTAGGACAAAGTCTGTCACCAAGTAGGCCTTTAAAATATTTGATGTATAAATGAAAGGGGAAATATCTATTTAGGAATTAAGTATTTTATCTAGATACAAAATCATTAGTAATAGGGGCCAAAATACATGAAAAGTATTCATGAAGATTCTGCAGTTCTGCAAATAAAAATGCTTAGAAATGTTCTTAAAAAAAAAAGAAAAATAATTTTAAAAGACTATAGCATAATTCTGTTTGTTATATTTTAACCACTGCTTTCCATCAGGAACTATAATGATGTTAAAAAGATGTGTGTGTCTTTTATTTGGCACTTTTATCTTGAAGGAAGACAGAACATTTTTAGGAAGGGCTCAATTGTCTGTAATATTCAAACTCATATTTTTTTTAGGAACTTATTTCCTGTGTAGATTATTTGGGCTATTTGAGTCCTTTCAATTGCTAACTGCTATTTGCCTCTTTCTGAAACCTCTGTACAGGAAATGCAGGAGCTGGAACTGAGAAAACTCAATAAATCTCTTTATCTATTAGTAATTCTAATGAAACAGTCACAAGAAGGAAGTAAAAATATATGACTAAAATGAAAGTAGGAGAAATCTGTGGGAATTACCTTTTTGTTGTCTACAACCATGAATCTTTGAGGATTGAAAAGGTAGTCAACAAATCATTCATTGACTTAAGTATAAAGAGTTGAAATTCCATCTCTGTCACTAGCACCTCTCTTCCTCTCTATTTAATACAGATGTACATACACACACGTGCACACACACACTCATCGGTGATATATACATTAAATGATGTTATTCAGATAACAGTGCTAACGATTCTTATCGTTTACTATGTAACCTGGTGTATAGATAGCATGACTTCCTGAATAGAGTGGGCTAGGGTGCTTTTGCTGGGAGTGTGATTGACAAGCACTTTCAAGCTGTATATACCATTTACAGCAAAGGAGTAAAAATACCTCTAGTAAATGCCACCTTTTTTTATAATATCAGCACCTCTCTCTCTCTATATATAAAAATTAGTGTCAACATTTGTCATCATAGTTGATTACTAATATTTAATTAAATCATTAAAACTAAGATTTGCTCTTCTTATTCTTCCCATTTTAGTGTATGCTGTTATGGTCATAACTATTTATGATATTATCAGGTATTTAAAAATCCAATGGCTCTGTACTTTCTCCATGTGGTTCTTTAACCTATGAAAAATTATTTTTTAAAGGTGAATGAGTTGTGCCTGCTTTTGTGCAAATAGAGCATTTAATAATCACCTTTAGAGCTCTCTTTCTTGTCATTGAAAATAATACTAGTTTTTCACAGAAACCAAGCACATTTTTTAGTTTGTTTATAGTCATAAATCCTTTTGAGATAAAAGCTATTCTTTCCCCAGGAAATACATATACAGAGATATATATTCACATAATTTTAAAGGGTTTACGAACATCCTGAAGCCTGATTTAAAAAAAAAAAAGAACTCCTGATGAAAAAAACCTTTATTAGTTGATAAAATAATGTGAAATCATTTCATTTCCTCAGAGGGTATATGGAAATATTGTTCTAGATTAGAAGGAGCTCACCAATTTGGAGTTTGACAGGTTTTGGTTCCATCCACTGCGCTTTGCTTCAGGAGGCATTCTAAAGGCATGGACAGTGCTAGACTTCTCTCCTTTTGTATTGAACCTCAGAGAGCAGCTCAGCTCCAAACCAAGTGCATGACTGAATGACAGGAAGGCCTAGATTCCAAGGCAGCAGGGAGATACAGCTTAGCCCAAGTATAGATCACATTCACTGTTCAAGTGCAGATGGCCACACTGGGCAAGCAGCTTGTCCTCTTACAGTCAGTTCAGTTCTCATACCACACATGCAGCCTCGTACTCTAGCTTTGTACCATCACTAAAGTAAGTGCACTAGAGTCTCCCCTGCAGAGGCAGGGCTGCTCCTTAACATGAGAAAAGTATGAGTATATTTAATTAAAATAAAAAGTGCTAAGCAACTTATGATCATAGTAGGTTTAGAAATTGTTTTTATGTACTAGAAAGAAATCAAATCGTGGTATTTAGTGTTTTAATTATAAGTTCTATCTTTGTTGACAAATGATTAAGGGAAATCTCTCTATGGCACGTTTACCACTGCCACCTCTTTTAATCACTGAATCAGAAAGAAATGAGAAAGGACACTGACTTGAGTGTCAGGGAACTTGGTTTTAAGGTCTGGCTCTGCCAGTTAGTAGCTGTGAAATAAATAATCGATATGAGCCTCAGTTTTTTCATCTGTAAAATGATAACATCTCACAGGGTTGTTGTGATGATTTTTTGAAAGTGTGTATGAGAAAGTACATTTTAAATTATAAAAGATTCTACATGTATAAATTTTATTATTGTTTATTAATTTTATTTAGTAGATAAATACTCTTTCCAATATAAAAATAAGTAGTGGACAATACATGTGCGGTAAGTATTGGGGGGAAAACATCTAAATTTCCACTTTGTGCCTAAACAATCTTTTTTATTATCTTTTTCATTAGAGTATAAATTTAGACATCAAATAAATAAAATGGTTCCAGGGAATAAATATAAAAGATTATTGGTTATTCAAATGATCTTTCCTAAGTTAGCTATATTTGTTCTCCTGTAGACCAGGAACATTCTGCAAAGTGCATTTTTGGACCAAATACAAAAAAATGAAAGGTGTGGCCATGGATGAGCAATCATGAGAAGTTCAGTTGGATCCATCCCAAACAAAACAAGAGGACTTCTCTGGTATCCCTCTAAGGTAGACCTGAACTAAAATCCCTTAAATGAACTTCTGTTTCGCAAATGTCATACAGGCTTGCCATGGCAAAGATACTAATGGGTTGCCAAACCTAAGACTCTTGAAAAAAATTATCTTTGAAACAAGAGGGAAGGAATATGATTTTATTAGTAAATCAAACACTTGGGGTTGCTAACATAGACTTTGAGGTCCATTATCATTCTGAGAATTTAGCTTAGGAAAAAGTAGAGCAGGAAAGATAAAATGACAAAGGTTAAAAGTCAAAAAAGTTAGCCAGAAAGAGCCCAGGTGCTCCTGTTTGCCCAGCTTGCGATGTATGGTGAGAAGGCTCTGAACTGTGTGCAAAAGGAGTACTTTGAAGGGGGATTTTGTTTTGTTTTACTTTATTTTTCCAGTGGTGGGAAAATCTCTATCTTGATTCCACTAGGCTTGCTGGCTTGACCTTCTTGTGATCAAACCGCATATGTAAAAGGCACTTGGCTAAAGAATAGTCTAGGGTCATCTCATGAATTACAAGTTCAGTTTCCAATTTTCTCTTCACAGTTGGGTTCAAGAATTAAAAATGGATTTACTGTCATTGCATCCCCCTTCTTGGGTTTTCATTTGCTATTTTAATTGTTCGTTCTGATTATTTCTGTGACTAGTAAAGCTGATAAGCCTTAGCAGAATATGGGTATGTCACAGGAATTTAGAAACTCTTTCTGCATGACCTCACTATGTGAGTGTGGCCAATGTCACTGGACAAGTGGAAGCCAAGACCTAGGTGTCAAGCAACTTTCTCCCACTATTTTGCTCATGCACAGTCCCTCTGAGGAGCCTCATGGAGACTCTTTTCTCAAGTTCACATCTGCTTTCCTGGTGCAGTGAGACCTATAGCTACTTAGCGTATCAGTGATTCTGTGAGAAATTGAGAATCTCATAAGATTGGATGAGAAAAATAATTGAATTGAAAGAATTTAAAAGATAAGCATAATATTGATACTGCAGCATCACGACAGCTCTTGAGAACATGAAAAATGACATAACATTCCACATTACCTGCTCCATCATCAAAAAGTTTCAGCGTAACAAGGTGTTCTGTCTCTGGCTCGATTGTAGCAGTTACATTTGCATAAATCATCATGGGATGGGGAAAGTGGGCTGGTTCCTTCTACAAAGGCTTCCATGATAGCAGGAGGCATGGCTGAGTGGGAGGCGTGAGAAGTCACTGTCATTTTCAAGGCTTGGTGGGTATCATTCAGTGTGTAAGTCCAGAGCCCGGACTGCAAAACAAAGGCTTTTTATTTTGTCAAATGTGAAGAAAAAAAATCAACCCTTAATTTTAAAAGCATAAATCTAAGCTCCTTGGGTTTTGTTCTTGTTTCATTGATGTTGCATTTTCTAAATTACTACAAAAGAGTGTCAGGAATAGTAATATTGGCTAAGTGATAACTAAATTCAATATTTACATGGCTCTCAGAACATAACCCATTTATAGTGTTAGGTACCTCTTTAGGGAATTACACCCTGAATTTATTTGTGGAGAAGGGCACATCTTGATTCACATTTTAGAAGATATAGATAACAGTGTTTCAAAGCTTCAGGGTACTTTGCAACTATTAATCAGAGCCCCTTCGACCAAAGGGAGGTTCAATATTTTTATTCCTTTTATATAACAAAGAAACTTACAGCAAATTTCAGTGACCAATTATGATTTATGTGGATAACCTGGACTAAAAGTCAACAGTATCTTTCCTTCCCTCCACTCCCCACTCACTCACTACCTCCAATGCCCAGAAATATCAAGCAACAAAACCCATATACACTACTAGGGACCAAGAAAAGGAACCTATTTTTAATAGGTCAGGATTTTACAATGTCTACGTTGAATAATTTCTAGAAATATTGCTAAATACCATTCTCTTTTGCCTAGGCTGCCTGGGGGAAAACCGGCAAAAGAATGTCTGAAAGAAAAACGTTTGAACTACAATGTAGCAGAAATTCATTCTTTTGATTAAACTGTACATAAATACTCCTTTTTTCTTCATTCCTGCGGCTGTTCCTTCTAGAATCCTGAAAGAGGAGGAACACAATCGAGCAGGAGGAAGAAGAAAGAAAACAATAAGTTACTGTGTGACTCAGTATGGAAAGTTAAGGTGCCACCACAACTTACCCAGCCTTCTTCACTGGGATTCATATGTTTTACCATTTTCCAGTGAAGTCACAATGTAAACATCAAAATCATTGATTGATTGATTGTAATGATAACATTAATAACAGATACATGGCTGGAACTGCCGCATCAAAAACTTCTCCATGAGTGTAGTAAGTCTTTCAATAGAGGGCACCTAATTTAGACTAAGAGGTTGGGCAAGGGCAGCAAGAATTGGATAAAATGTCCTTGGTTCTTATGCACAGGTATGAAAAGAACGTGATGAGTTTGGAGAAAAGTTAAGTAGGAGCAGAAGCCAGGGTATTTGGGACAAGGGTTAAGAGATAAGCTTGAGCAGAAGCCAGAGATAAGCTTGGACTTGGTATATAAGAGTAACCACATAAATCTTATCCTGAGACCACCAAAGAGTTTCAAATAGGAGACAGATTTGATCCAATTTGTGCTTCAAAAGGATCACCTGATAACGGTGATGAATGGATTGGAGGGATGCTAGCTCAGAGGCAGGGAGGCTGAGCAAAGGCTGTTTACAGTAATCAGAAGGAAAGGAGGGCCTCCAGTGTCAAGGAGGGACTGCATTCAGGCAGTGAAAAAGTGGATCTGATCAATTCATCACCCTGCCTAGAACATTTTCTGGTTCCCTTTAGTATTCAAAATCCTGCTTCCTTTACTGCTATACAGAGCTCTTGCTAAACAGGCTTTGGCTCCTGTTTATCTGTCTAGCCTCAGCATGCCCTCCACTTTTCTTCTACTAAATCTCCACATTACATGCTACTTGGTTGTTCATCCACAGCAAAAACTACTTGTAATTTTATAAAGAGCCATATTCTTTTTCTCTGAATCTTTCTGTGTGCTGTTCACTCTGCCCAGAATGTCAAGTGTATAGATAAGTATTCTATGTGGATTTTGTAAAGAAAAGTAAGCAAAAAGATTATTTTTACTACATAAATATTAATTTCTACCGTTGAAGTGAGAAGGCTTTGGTATCCATTATTTAAAGTTTTGAACATACCTTAGTTGTTCCCCTTAAATTTTTAACATTCACAAAATGCTCTCATAAATTTAAAGTAAAATTTTGATATATCAGAATGGGATTTCCTTTATACAGTGCATTTAATTATGTGATTCAACTAAAAGTCATGACTATATGTTGTCACGACACCTACCTTAGCAGTTCCTGGAATCCAGAGACGAGCAGTCTACAAAGCTTGATTGATGATAAAATTATCTGTGGGATATTTCCTTCCATCAGGATCAAATAATACAATCTCAGGGAGACCACTGGTCCGCCATATGACTAGAAAGGTAGTGTCATTGCCTACATTGTTATGCACAGTCACAGTGCTTTTCAATTGATGGTGAGGTTTAACATTCTCACCTGTACTTTCAAGCTATTCAAGAGAATACATAGGTGAAATTTTCTAGTGTATGCAGAATCATTCCATCTTTTTTCGTAACTTTTGTGACAAAATGAATTGGAAAAAATAAAAATCATTTAATTCTTATATGTACTATATTTACATAAATCATTTTTCATATAAAAATACTTTGCCAAAGCAAAATATAGTATATTATATAAATACAGTAGATATAAAATATTTTGTTATAGCTAATACAAATGTCAATTTAACAGCATTTAATTATCATGTATTCACAATGGATACAAGTCTGTAAATAACTTTGAAAAATTATATTTATTAAATAAATACATTAGTAATGCATTGTAAAATTGCTCAGACTTGGAATGCATATAAAATTTTATTGGTGGGTGACAGCAAAGACATTGTGGATTATTTGCTAAAATCAGTTTAATGACTGCTGACTACTATGCCACATTCTGTGCTGGACCCTGAGCTGTTGTAGAGGATCAGATTTAGAATAGTCCACAGTTTAGTGGGGTTTAAGACATAAAAACAAGTGGGGAGAGGTGGCCGCATTTGCGAACATAAGGCCAATTTGAGCCATATGAATAATATTTTGTTGTTTTTCTTTTACTATTTAAAACATATGTTTTATTTCTTATTATTAGAGAAGAAATCACAGAGTAAAAAGATTATTCAGAAATGCCGATTGTAATCTAATCTACAATATATATCGTCATTTGTAATTCATATTTTTTCATTTCTAATGATGGATTCTGGTTATTGCTTTTACTGTGTACATATAATCTTTGTGTTAAATATTTCCTAAGAATTGTTTACTGGCTTCACTGTTCACATGAAGCCATTAACTTGGCAGGTTCACTTACCATCTGTGAGGAGACAGCAGAGAAATTTTTGTTCAGTTACTTTAAAAATATCTTTAAAGTACTCAGAAAGAAGAAAAATGTGGCCCTTTTGAAAACTGGCTTGATTAGAGGAAGTTTTGTGAGCAAAATCAAGTAAATTGTGGCAAAGAGCTGTTTAAGAATTTTTAGAATTTAATGAAATCGTTGATTCTTTTTATATGAGACAGGAGCTTCAGAGAAGTTTTTGAAGAGGCAAAAGTAAAATGGATTCTGATTGATGGAAAGTTATTATGAAACTAAAACTAAATACACTGTTTCTTATTTTCTGGGCCTTACCCCCACAGCACTCCCACCCCACCCCCATTTTGAGCCAGGAGGAAGGAACAAGCTCTGTTTATAGACTTTGAAAAGTTGAGTAGCAATTACAGAAAATGGCTCTTAGGGTTGAGAAGTACAAACATGTAAAAATAAAGCCTGGCTCTGGTGATGCCATAAAGCATGTAGGCAGTTTACTTAATTCATCTATATCTCTTTCTCCCTCACCTCAATCTCAACTGTAAGTATAACACTGAGGAAATTCTGACTTGCAAATGTTATTGAAAAATATCTCCAGTTCCAGAGGAAATTCTACTGAAAACATCAGTTATGTTATTAGAGTTTGATTTATCTGGAATAAAGAACTTTAAACTTCCTGAAATACATAATCGGGATGTTAGCTAATAAAATGTAACGAATAAAACAAAAAATAAAAGTTAATCTTTTTCCAACAACGTTTCTTTGCATAAGAGGGTTAGTTTGGAGGAAGTAGGAGCTGTGCTTCACTTGCTTTGCATGGCACTCTGTACAACTGCCTGGTGAGCAGCACAAAGGGAGTGGTTTTGTTTGTTCTCTTCATGACTGTAAGGTTAGGATCTAGAACTGTACTTCATAGGTGGTAAAAACTTAATAAATATTTATTGACTAATCTTTTAATGAAGATAATTCTTAGATAATCTAGGTTAATTACTATCTACATTGCTAATATTTACATTTACATTCTGAAAATATTGTTTTAAAAAATAATTCAATAAAACCTATCAATTTTCAATTCAGCATACCCATTTTTATTGAATATAAAGACTATGAGACAAAATTATTCTGTGCTTCATTTAGAACAAAAAAGGGTATGTATCTTACAATATTGTATGTGCTCTTATAAGTTATTGCATTTAATCCTAAACATATTTTTTAGCTTCCCAATTATACATGATCAGGTTGGTTTAACAAAGAAATTATAATAATATTATTTTCATTGGATATATATAATTGGCACCAAGTAAAATGTAAAAAAAAAAAAAAGTCATCAAAATTTAGGAAAATTTTAGCAATGATTTTGTTTTTTTCCTTATGAAAACATTTTCTATTTCCATTCAGCCATGTAATCTCTTGACATAACCTAGGTTTCATGGTTATGCTTTGAATATTCAAGTTTAAAGCAAATGCTCTAAAATATACATTTTTAGAAATTTATTTACCTGTAGTATGTGATAATTCCTTCAGGTTTTCGACTGCAGATGAACCCAAGGCAATGGTATGAATGGTTGAACCACTGCTGAGCACAGTGGTTAAGCAATTGCCAATGAGCTAATCATTTCCACTGATCGCTAACATCATCACAGAGCCATAGGCTTTTCCATTCAGTTTTTCGACCACCTGAACATAGAGTATCAGTTGTTTAGAAGGAAATGTAATTCAAATTGTCTTACTGAGCAGAAAAATTCATTCTCTTTCCAAATTCCTCACCAGTTAGGCGTATGCCTCTTTGAGGTACTCTATGGCTCCCTGTACTTCGTGCTCTTTCTCATTCAGTCTGCAGCTCACCCCATCACAGCACTTGTCATCCTACATACTACTGCCGATTTGCTTGTGGACAGGGACTCTTTCTGATCCAATTGCCAGGATATGCTCTTAGTTTAGAATACTGGCCATTGTGGAGAATATGAGGGAAGAATATTGTCTGAGACCTGGCTTCTGAGATCCAGCAATGAACAACAAGGGGTCCTAGAACAGTAGTTCTCAACTGTGAATATACATAAGAATCAGACGGGGAGCTTTAAAAATGTTATGACCAGGCCACATCCCAGATCAACACTCTCTGGGGTTGAGACCCAGGCACTAGGATTTTTAAATTCCCAAGTGATTCCAATGGGTAGCTCAGGTTGGGAAATACTTATCTCTAGGCAGCAACAATTTTAATTGATGCGTTTTGCTTGCTACCAGATGTTTGACTCATGACTGCATCCCAAATGAACTCTATCATTCCTGAAACATACCTCTGGCCTTAATTGAGTCTCATACGTGTGAGGCCTAGTATGAGTGTAGGCAGGAGACAGATATGCTGATTTTGACTAGAAAATCGAAGAGTAACCATAGCCACAGCTGGGAATTGACAAGGTCAGAGTCAGAAGGTGTCCAGATGATGATGAAGTTCCCCAGCTTAGGCCACTGTTTTCAATCATTTACTCATTCCTTCAACAGCAATTATTAAGCAACTATTACATGTCAGGTACTTGGTTAGGCACATGCGATACAATAGTAAACAAAACATGGTTCCTTACCTTAAAGATAATCCATCATTACTCTCCTGTAGTTGAGGCTGTTATAAGCACACTGTAACAGATTGCCCCTAATCGGGAGCAACTCAGATAAAAAATGAGAGAAAGAAAAGTGATGGTGATCTGAGACTTGGGTTGCTCTACTGTACCTCAAATCCTTTCTTAAGCCCTGAGCAGATGCTAGTTTCTGCTTCAGCTGACACAGTGGCAGGCAGATATGAAACTAGTAACTTTTAGGCATCATCATTGTTAAGTTGATGTAGCTGGGCTCTGACCTCTCCTTGCTGTCGAAACTAGCAATGCCCACGAAGGTATGAATTTCAGCAATCTGCATCAAGTAAAATTCTGCTGCTTGTTACAGTCAAAGAAGTCTGTCCGCCTATGTCCCAAAAAGGGAAAAAGAAAGGTAACAACATTTGGTTAGTAGACAGAAGTATGACTAAGTAACCTAATAAGCAAATATCTCTGCCAATTCTTTAGAGATGTTGAATTGTAATTTTTTGAGTTGTAGAGAATGATACAATGAAAGAATATTGCTCAATTAACTGTAAGCTCAAAAATGAATGATTTTCTGGGGGGAAAAAATGGTTTGGAATTCTGTTCCCAATAAGTTGTTCATAATTACCACTCTCTGAAAATACATATCCCCACTATTTCTCTTCAACTCGAAATTCAAATATCTGTAGAATATCTGTACTTGAGATTATATTTGTAGCTGCTTCTTTTAAAATTTAGTCTGGGTAGAGAAAACTGCAAAAAACCTTATGGTAGAGAGTAGCAGTCAGAAGAATCTATCTTGGCACTATCCTCTGTTATAATGATCATCTTAGGCTGGGCACTTTATCTGTAAGTGGGGCCATAATATCATTTTTACTTATTAAAGTAGAATTGCTGTGAGGATCAATTGAGATATGTGTATGACAGTACAGTTAGACCTTGAAGTATTAACCACATATAAAGTAATATGAGTGACCAAGTTTGGGCAAGTGATGCTACTGATTAATTCACTAGGGTTGCTTGTTTTGAAGGCAGTGGACAACAAGCTGAGCTACCACCAGTTCAGTGATATCTGTAGTCTCTATCTACAACCCAGATATCTCCCTTAATATTTTGTATTTTGCACTGCTTAGGGAGTATCACCAGTTTAATGTCCCACAGGTATCCTAAACTCTCTACGCTTTGAATTCATTGCCTTCTTTCCCAAATATTATTTCTCTTACATATTTGAGAAGTAAGTTGAAAGAGTGGATAAAACAAGGACTTTCAGTCTTGCCTTCAAGTTTTGCTAATTATGTAACCAGAGAGAAACTAGTTATCTTTTTTAGCTTCAGTTTTCTATCTACAAAATGGAAACATAGTAAGCACTTAGTAAGTAGTTGCTATCAACCGTCATCAAGTCATCATTCTCAATCATGGACTTTATTCCCAACTAGTTAAGCCAGAAATCTGGAACTCTTTCATTACTCCTCTGTTACAAGCCTCCATATTCCTGAACAGGTCCTAGCAATTCAATGTCTTCAATTTCTCTCAAATTCATACCATCTCTCCATTTTATCTATCACTTCCTTATAGCCACCCAATGTTAGTTAGAACCATGCCAGTTGATGCACTTTCCCTAAACAAATCCTTCTAATTTTGCCTCTCAGTCACTGCACATACTCTTCCCTACTCTGGAATATCTTCCCTTTACTTCCCTCATTTCACCCAACCTAGCAAGTATGTTCTTATCCTTCAAGATTCAAGTCCAAGTTCACCCTTTCTTCTACAGCACTAGATGCGGCCCCGCACCTCTGTTGGACTTCAACATACTGTATTGTATTTATTTGCACGTGAGTGTTATGTCTCCTTTATTAGACTGTGAGCATTTCAAAGCAGAGACCCTATTCTGTCATTTCTGTATCCCCTAAGCCAGCACAGTATGGGTACCTGATAAATAAATGAATTGCCATGATGGCTCAATGACGTATTGTCAGGAAAAGGGAGGGAAGTTTACTTTGCCATGAGTTTGTGACTTTAGGCTTATTTCTCTTCTGCTTCTTTCAGGTCTTCACTCAAGTACAACTATCTTTCCCTTTCACTCAATCTGTTCTTGCTCAATAGAGGCAGATAGCTAACATAAATTACCCTGAGACCATATTTGAGAAGATTATACCATAGTTAACTGCAGGTAGGCAAGATTACAAAATTACCCAAAAGCTAAATGTATTTTAATATTTTAGAGATAAACTAAAAATAACAAAATTTCCAAGACTACTGATCCAAAGAATGCAAAGGAATAAACTGTCTCTTATGACAAATACTATAATAAAATAGCTACCACTTATGAACCCGAAACTTGATATTCATTATCTCATTTTTTCCCTTCAACAACCTTATGAAATACATAGTGGTATACTAGTAAATGTTTAAAAACTGGCTTCTGGGGTGTGTGTGTGTGTGTGTGTGTGTGTGTGTGTGTGAGAGAGAGAGAGAGAGAGAGAGAGAGAGAGAGAGAGAGAGAGAGAGATTGAGAGAAATACTTTGATTTGTTGCAGTTAACAATTTCTGTGGCATAAATACTCCCACTGAGTCAGGTTTCAAACTGTCATTGTGATGTCATTAAATTCAGTTGGAGAGAGATGCAGACCCATACAGACACAATAGACCAGGAATAACCTCAAGAGCATAAATCAGGGACCAGCAGACATTTTCAGTAAAGGGCTAGATAGTAAATATCTTAGGTTTGGTGTGCAATATGTTCTATGTTGCAACTACTAACTCTGCTATACTAGTACTAAAGTGGCCATAAATAATATGTAATAATATGAGCATCTAATAAAACTTTATTATGGACATTGAAATTTGAATTTTATATAATTTTCAAGTGTAATTAAGTATTATTTTATTTTTTTCTAAACCATTTAAAAAGTAAACCCATCCTTAGCTTGTAAGCTATGCCAAAACAGGTAGGGGGCCAAACTTGGCCCATGGCTGTAATTTATTGATTCCAGGCATAGATAATAAAAAATAGTAGAAAAATAATTAGGAAATAATTTTTGAAGATTTTTACGTTTGTTTTAATATATTTTATTTAGTTATAAGTCTATATGGTATAATGACCATGTTTAACAAGTGGCTTGCAAATTTCCTAAAAATTTAACAGTTGACTCTCACGAGCCAGTATGATCTGGTTCTGTCACAACACTGAAAGTAGGTATTATTTTCTCTATTTTACAGATGAGAAAACTAAGTTTCAGAGAGGTTATTTTGCTCTTGATTATACAGTAAGTGAATGAGCCAGAATGTAAAGCATATCTGTCTGAGCTCATAGACTAAGCCTTTAACCATTATCTGAGAGTTCTGGAGTTTTGACTGGAAAGCTGAGATTACTAAATGACTGAGATTTCTGCCTGCAATAATATGGGAAATATACACATACTGGATATGCACACTTGCTGCAAATTCATAGTTTCTTACTTTGACCAGAGATCTTTACCAGTCAGTAGAATGTGGCCAGGTAGAAGCCTTTTGTTACATGTTTGAATTTTGTAAAAAAATCTTGTTTGTTAGAAAACGTTGCGATTGGTAACAAAAGAGAAGGTTAGAAATTATCTGTAGGTTTCGTTTATCTGCATTATCTCAATTTCTGAGGCATACTCTGAATTTCTTCCTTCTATCCTCAAGAAAAAACGATGTCCATGGCTATTCCAAACCTTTGGCCTCCCCTTCCTTTGCTCTTACCCTCTGAAAATAAAAAGAATTGAAAACTTATAGAAAAAAATGATGAGTATTTTACAATCATTTTGATTCAAAATGTTACCTCTGCCATCTTGCTGGGCACATTCAGCACTAAACAGACCACTTTTTTGCCAGCCTATATAAGGGAGAATGTGGGAGGAGGTGGAAGGTCAGTCCCATTCATGGGAAAGCTGTTATTGAAGTCAGCAGAGTCTGAGATCACATTCCATATACTTCTGAGGCTGCACATTTGGTTCTGTAGGTTTGGAGTTTCTTGGTTATGGATGCTTGCATTACAGAATTCAACCACCTAGAAAAAGAACAAAGCCTACCTGATAATAAAGGCTCTCCCTTCATACTAGACATATTTCTCATTCTCAAGCAACTAAAGGTAAAAGAAAAAGTGAGCTGAAACATGGGAAAGCAGTGCCACAACAATGTCTTTCTTTACTTCAAGAATGACATCAAATTTACACCTAATCTTTGGCACTCTTTACTTCAACACTGGCACCTTATGGTAATGAGATTAAGCTCTATTAAAGCTTATTTTCACTTGGATAACAGAGAGCAGACTCTATATAATCTTAGTCTTAAAAACGAACATAGAAACAAACACAAAAAAGACCCACAAAACGATCTTCAACTTTCCTTAGCATGATATTTTGTTAAAGAAAATACCCCAAGAGATGTTATTTTGGTCAGCCTATTTCTTGAAATCATATTTAATGACCACTGCACCTTTATTAATCAGTCAACATATATTGATCTAGTTCAAATATTGATCTCTCTAAGAACAGGATAAGGAGAAAACCAACTTAAATCTACTTCCTGATCTTTCTCTCCATTTGGAAATGTAGATATAATTGATTTAATAAAACTAAACCTATGTCAACATCCCTTTTAAAGGTATACTTTGCATTGTGAAGTAATGTGCTACCATCTATTTCCAGTGGCTATGTTCCTACAAAACATATATATAGAGAGGGAGATGCTTCCTGCTAATGGAAACATGGGTTCTTAGAGCTAGAAGAGTCCCTTAGTCTCATCTCTAATTTCATAGAAGAGGAAGCCAAAGCTTCAAAAGGTTAATAATTGATTAAGGGCAGTTAATAATTGCTTAGTAGGATGGGAACGCAGGAGTAGAACCTGTTTTTTTTTTGTTTTTGTTATTTGTTTTTAATTCCTTTCTCAATGTTTCATGACTGTGGTTGAGGAATTGTAAAGCTTAACTGACTGGATTTAATGAGCAGGTCTTTCAAAGGGTCACAAAGACAGCACCTATTACAAACAATGTGAATGAAATACATGGAATTAGATTGACTTCAGACATTAAAGCTATAAATTTAAAACATAATGAATCAGGCCTAGATATATGAAAAATTGCTTCAAAGTTACAAAATGACTCCTACCCTTGACTAAAACTAGACTGAAGAAAAAAGTTATCTAAAGAAAGAATGTGTCAATCCAAGAGGCATTGGTCAACCCTGGAAGCAGAAAACTTCACAGAGGCATGTGCTCACAGCGCTCCAAGCTCTGTGGAGAAGAGGTGGCTCACAGACTGGGCCTTTAGGTTTTTGTAGAGATAGATACATATATCTAGTCATGAAGGCTTATGCCGCTAAACCTCTGTATCACCTAAAAGTCCCGTCTTTCTGATCCCATGCTCTCAGAGCAGGCTTCTGGTGACAATTTGGCTGTTCTTCAGAGAAAAAATGAACTGGCCTGAGGAGGCAAGTATTGGATGCTTATGACACAGTATTCTTTTTGTTCTGTATTTATAGACTAGTCTCTTGTTAATTAGTGTGGATGCTAACAAGGTTGAGTTTCTAAACCAGCAAAGCTAAGGGTTACTTGACTTCCCTTGGTAGCACCTGACTTTTCAAGTTCTAGACTATGCAAACAAGAGAAAAAGAATTAGAAAGTGAAATTAAAATAAGAATGGATTACTATCTCAAATGAGAGAAACATCATCATGTGCTGTATCACTCTCATTAACCCAGTATATTTTCTTATGAAAGGATACAAGAACACAACAATTTATTTTGAGATCTATAGGGCTCCCCTTGTTAAATAATCCCTGGAAAGCAAATAATCCCTTTTCGAAAAGAATCTATTTTAAGTGATCATCTTCGGGTCCTCAGTTTTCTTTTTTTTTTAATCTGTAAAATAAAAACTAGATGAACTCCAACGTCCCCCAAACTCTAAAACATAATGAATCTTATCTTTCTGTTTAAATACTTAAAACATATCAGTCTATCTTGGGAAGAGATGAAATCTTGTAGTAGTTTATCATTCCAAGGCAATACTTACAGAAGATAAACTTTGCATGAACGTTATTGATGCAATTGCATTTTAGATGCTATTATATATAAATATGCATCCTTGGAAAAGCTTACTAATAAATACAATTTTCTTGGAGGCAAAGGCTTTTTTTTACACACAAACATGCTTGTGATATCAGATGAACACCTAAAAATAGAAAGAAAAATTGAGTCTATTTTAGATATACTTGTGTTTTTTTTCTTCACTAGCTCATATAATAATTAGTTGCAAAGATCGTAGCTTGCTAGACACACATAAAACATTTTTTAAAGAACTCTGTTAAGATTGTTCATCAATTCAGAAATGTACTCACTTTATTTTAAAGAATTTGACCTTGATGAGGAGTTCTGTATTGCCAAGGGCTTTAACAACTAAACAGAGTTGAAGTAAAAGTTACCAAGAAATCAACATGAACTTTTGGAGGTCCAAGGAAGAGCATGACTGGCAGTATCCTGAACCTCTGAGCACATTGCCCTTGAACATTAGAGGAAGTAGAGAATGAATATGTAATGATGATATTTAAAATAATTCCTTTCTAAATAAATAATCTCAAATGCTGTCAACGGGAGTGAAAAACAATATAACCTTTAGGAGAGGAATCAGTCAATAGCTACCAAAATTACAGCTGAGGGTACCCTTTGACCCAGTAATTCTTGGAAGCTATTCAGTAGATTTACAGATCTGCCTGTATACATGAGAAATGACTAGACGGACAGAGAGACAGCCTTCTATTTAGCTTCATATAGGCCTATAATTTCAGGATTTGGAGAAAAGGAAAGAATCACATTTAAGTATAATGTAGTGAATGTTTATGTCCCCCCTAAATGCCTATGTTGAAATCTTAATTCCCAAAATGATGGTATTAGGAGTTGGGGCCTTTGGGAGGTGATTAGATCATGAGAGTGGAGCCCTCATAATGTGATTAGTGACCTTATAAAAGAGACCCCAGAGATCTCCTTTCTTCTTTCTGTCAGGTGAGGACACAGTGAGAAGATGACTGTTTATGTACCAGGAGGTGGGCCCTCGCCAGACACTGAATCTAACAGTGCCTTCATCTTGGACTTCCAGCCTCCAGCACTGAGAAATTTCTGCTGTTTATAAGCAACCCAGTCTATGGTATTCTGTTAGAGCAGCTCAAATGGACTAAGACACCAAATAAGCAAAGAAACCTTTCCTATTCCTCAGTCTGTGTTATCCAAGCATGCCTGCTTTTTTCTTGTAAGTAATTCACTAATTCAGCCTTACAAGAAATGTTAAAGGGATTTCTTTAAGCTGAAAATAAATGGCAGTAATTAATAAAAAGAAAATATACAAAAGTAAAAATATCACTGGTGAAAGTGCATGTATAGTTGATTAATCACTTATAAAGCTATTGTGCAGTTAAAAGGAAAAAATAGTAAAAATAAAACTACAATAATTAAGGGATACATAAAATAAAAAGTTGTAAAATGTGACATCGAAAACATAAAACATGGTGAAGGGCGTAAAAATGTAGTTTTAGAATGCATTAAAACTTAACTTACTACCGATTTAAAATAGACTGTTTTATAGATATATGCTGTTCTATGAGGGCCTAATGGTAACCACACACAAACACCAAAAACCTATAGTAGATACACAAAAGATAATGAGAAAGGAATGTAAGTATAATACCAAATAAAGTCATCAAAACACAGAGAAGCGATCATAAGAAGAAAAAATGAACAGAGAAACTACAAAACAGCCAGTAAAAAAATTAACAAAGTGGCAGTAAGTACATATCAATCAATAATTATTTAAATGTAAATAGACTAAATTCTCCAGTCAAAAGTCATTGGGTGGATGAATGTATAAATAAACAAGACCTACTTATATGCTGCCTATAAGAAACTCACTTGAGATATAAGGAGACACACAGACTGAAAATGAAGGGATGGCAAAAGATGTTTCATGCAAATGGAAACCGAAAGAAAGCTGAGGTAGCTATACTTGTACATGACAAAAAGACTGTAAAACAAAGATTGTAATAAAAGACAAAGAAGGGCATTACATAATGATAAAGAGGTCAATCCAGCAAGAAGATGCAACATTTGTAAATATATATACACCCAACATAGGAGCACCAAAATATATAAAGAAAATACTAACATATCTAAAGGGAGAAATTGCCAGTGTGAAATAATAGGAGAGACTTTAACACTCCATTTACATCAATGGATGGATATCCAGACAGAAAATCAATAAGGAAACATCAGTCTTAAAGGGCACTTAGATCAGATGAACTTAATAGATATAAACAGAACATTCCATTCAAAAGAAGCATCATATACATTCTTCTTCAAGTCCACATGGAACATTCTCCATGATAGGTCATGTTAAGCCACAAAACAAGTCTTAATAAATTCAAGAATATTGAAATCATATCAAGCATCTTTTTCAAACACAATGCTAGGAATCAATTACAAAAGAAAATTGTAAAAAACACAAATATGTGGAGATTAAACAACATGCTACTGAAGAACCACTGTATCACTGAAAAACTCAAAAAAGAAATGAAAAAAATACCCAGAGAATGGAAACAGGAATCTAACATCTAATAATCTATGGGATGCAGCAAAAGTGTTTCTAAGAGGGAAGTTCACATCAATACAAACCTACTTCAAGAAACAAGAAAAACCTCATACAAACGTTCTAACCTTACACTTAAAAGAACTAGAAAAAGAACAAACAAAGCCCAAAGTTAGCAGAAAGAAGAGAATATTAAAGATCAGCTGTAAATAAATAAATAAAAACTAAAAAAAGGAAATATTAATGAAACATCTTCAAAGAGATAAATGAAATTAACAAACCTTGAGATAAACTTACCAAAAAAATAAAATAAGAAATGTAAGAGAAGTTACGAGGAATATCACAGAAATACAAAGGATTGAAAGAGACTACTATGAACAACTGTACTCCAACAAACTAGGCAACCTAGAAAAAAATGGATAAATTTCTAGAAACATATAATCTTCCAAGACTGAATCATGAAGAAATAGAAAATCTGAATAGAACATTTACTAGAAGGATATTGAATCAGTAAGCAAAACTCTCTGAACAAAGGAAAAATCTAGGACCAGACAGCTTAACCAAACATTCAAAGATTTAATACCGATGCTTCTCAAACTCTTCCAAAAAAATTGAAAAGGAGAAAATGCTTCCGAATTCATTTTATGAGGCTAGCATTACCCTGATAACAAAACCAGATAAGGACACTGCACATTCAAAAACAAAACAAAACAAAACAAAATAAAACAAAAAGAAATTACAGTCCATTATTCCTGATGAACATAGATCCAAAAATTCTTAACAAAATATTAACAAACCAAATTTAACAATATATTAAAAAGACCACGCACCATGATCAAGTGGGATTTATTCCAGGGATGCAAAGATGGTTCAACATCCACAAATCAATGTTATATATCACAATAACAACATGAAGATAAAAATCATATGATCATCAGAATAAATGCAAAAAAAAAAAGCATTGACAAAATTCAACATCCATTTATGATAAAAACTCTCAATTAAATGGGTATAGAGGAAACATACCTTAACATAATAAAGGCCGTATACAAGAAGCTTGCACAGCTAATATCATACTCAGTAGTGAAAATTTTAAAGTTTTTCCTCTAAGATCAGAAACAAGACAAAGATGCTCAGTGTCACCATTTTATTCAATATAGTATTGCAAGAAGTCCTCACCAGAGCACTTAGGCAAGAAAAATAAGTCATCCAAATAGGAAATGAAGAAGTAAAACTATCACTATTTGTAAATGACATGACACTTTATTTAGAAAACTGTAAAGTCTTTACCAAAAACAAAATTGTTAGTACTAATAAATGAATTCAGTAAAGTTGCAGGATACGAAATTACTCTACAAAAATTGGTTGTATTTCTACACACTAACAATGAACTATCAGAAAGAGAAATTAAGAAAACAATCCCATTTATATTAGCATCTAAAAGAATAAAATACCTAGGAATAAATTAGCCAAACAGGTTAAAGACCTGTATACTGAAAACTATAGGACACTGATGAAAGAAATTTAAAAAGACAGAAATAAATGGAAAGCTATTTTGTGCTCACAGTTTGTAAGAATCAATATCGTTATAGTATCTATACTATTCAAAGTAATCTACAGATTCAATGCAATCCCTATCAAAAATCCAGCAGCATTTTTCACAGAACTAGAATAAACAATTCTAAAATTTACATGAAATAACTAAAGACCCTGAATAGCCAAAACAGTCTTGAGAAAAAAGAGCAAAGCTTGAAGTATGCTTGCTAAAATCTAACTACACTTAAAAGCTATAATAATCAAAACAGTATAGTATTGCTATAAAAACAGACACATAGATCAATGGAACAGAATAGAGATCCCAGAAAGTAATCCACACATATATGGTCAATTAATATATGACAAAGGAGGCAAGAATATACAATAGAGAAAGGACAGTCTTTTTAATAATAATGCTGGGAAACTGGATAGCTACCTGCAAAAGAATTAAACTGAACCATTATATAATACCACATAAAAAATGAACTCAAAATGGATTAAAGACTTGAATGTAATCCCTGAAATTATAAAACTAGAAAAAAACAGGTGGTAAGCTCCTTGCCATTGGTCTTAGCAGTGTTTTGTTTGTTTGTTTGTTTTTGTTATTTTCTTTTTGGATCTGACTCCAAAGGCAAGGGCAACAAAAGCAAAAATAAACAAATGGAACTATATCAAACAGAAAAGTTTCTGTATAGAGAAGAAAACCATCAACTAAACAAAAGGCAACCTACTGAATGGGATAATATATTTGCAAATCATGTATTCAATAAGTGGTTAATATCAAAAATATTAAGAACTCATACAACTGCATAACAAAAACAATCTAATTAAATACTGTGCAGAGGATCTGAATAAACATTTCCTTAAACATACAGACGGCCAACAGGCACATAAAGAGATGCTCAACATACTAATAAGCAGAGAAATGCAAATCAAAGCCACAATGAGATATCACCTCATATCTGTCAGAATGGTTATATAAAACTTTAAAGTTTTATATAATAAAATTTAGTCAGATCAAAATTTTTCCCAAAAGTCAACAATATAAAAATCTGACATTATAAAACAGTATACAATATAATAAAAATATTTGAATAAATTTTAAGAGCATTTACATATCATTGAGAACTGTATTGTAAAATATTACAGCCTTTTGTGAACAACTTTCTGATGGTTATTTCATCAGTGCAAAACAATAGAATGTGTTTCTCATAGCTTTATCTTTTATTCCCATAACCAATAGATTAGCAAAACAATCATTCTATCGAAGTTATATTTCATCTTGTACCTTGACCATTCAATTAGTATTGCTAAAACAATATTTTAAGTCCAAACTAAATATTTATTCAAACAATCATCTATAGAACATAATTTTATATACAACATTGTTTCTTTTATTTTTAGGCAGAAAGATATTACATTGTCTCAGGACTTGCTCTTAGAAGTTAAGTATTTAAGTTTTCTTTTAAGCTGATTTTGGAACAATAGACCTAATATGATCTGGTAAATACATATACATGTATATATGTAATTATTGCTATTTGTACTATGTAATATGTGTGTGTGTGTGTGTGTGTGTGTGTGTGTGTGTGCCGCTGAATAGAGGAAGATATTTCTCTTTTATTTTTCATAATTCGGTATTGCTTTTGACTTTTTTTGCAACAAATATGAATTACTTTTATAGTAATTAACATTTATTTTTAGAAAGATAGAAATTCAAGCCAAGGGCTTACCTAGTCTTCATATGGACAAAACCTAATTTTTATTTCTGGAAATTTGTCCTGAAGCAAAAGGGAAAGAGTGCTCTGCATGGGACGGGATACTTAGGCTGTTACATTCTACCTCAGAGACCATAGTAATGCACCTCTTACCTACTCTTCCGAACACTCCTTCCTCACCCCCACCCCTCCACTCCCACTTCCTACCTACATTAGACTATAGGTTCACAGGGACAGGAATCACCATGCTTGTCCTCTGCAGTGCCTAGCATAGCATCTGTACATAAAGATTATTTACTATGTGTTTGTTTAATTGGCATTATGAAGTTAAAGAAGTTGGTATCCATCAGATACATGAACAGCCTTCAATAACTATTCTTTCCTTTAATCTTTCTGTTCAGTCATATTCTCATTTTTGCTTTACTTATCAAGTTCTTCATTAAGATCAGGAGTACTACTGGTTTTGAGGTTGGTTATCTCTAATACTTCTTCATTCCTCAGATGGCCAAAGTGGTTAATGAAATCTATATAGATAGCTAGAGACAACGAAGCTTAGTGCAGAGAACACGGTTTTGGGCACCAAATAGACATGGATTTAAATTGCAGCTCTGTAATTTACTAGCTGTTTGACTTGGGACAAAATTCTTAACTTTATTTGAGCCTCGATTTCCCAATTTGTGATAACAGCAACTAATTTTAGTGTGTGAGGGAATTAAAAAATACATGTAGAATGCCTGGCACTTAGTTGAAGCTTAAAAAAACAGTAGCTCTCTTCTCAGTTTATCCCAGTTCCTCTATCTCTCCCATCTCCATACTGAAGCGTTGTCAAATGCTATCATCTGGTCATAAATCAAATGATTTTAAGAGTCTCTGCAAACTCTTCAGGATACTGGGGCGCCTGTTGGATTACTATATCATTCCATTACTGAGAGAGTAACTTCAAAGGAGAGCTAAGAATTAAAACAGGCTTAGGAAATTTCTTACCAATGACACAAATAAGAAAAAGAGAAATTGTACCCCATGTCCCAGTCCTTCTATTTGAGCTGTAGTTACAGATCTTGAGCCACCCCATTACTGAAGCCCTGAGCTATGTTCTCAATGCCTCTATTTCTGCTCCTACTGGTAGCTGCTGAGGCTCTTGTTCAGTGTAGCTTCAAACAGTCATTTGCCAAAATTATTTAACATTTGTATATAGCAGGCATATCAGTATGCGCCAGAGAGTATCATGAATGTTTAACTTGATCTACAGCTTATGAGAATCCTTTGAAGGTTGTCTTTTGCATGGAAAAGAAAAGGTAGCCACTCCATTCCTCCTCACTCACTGCCTTCCTTCTGATCAACATACTCCTCAGAAGTAGTGTCCTGGACTGGGCATAATGTGAAATTCTACTAATTTATACTCTGGCAAGAGAAGACAGCCATATTTTTATAAGTGTGGAAGGCTTATGTTTCTGTCCGGACATGCATGTTTACTGCTCCTGACAGGATGGGAAATGAAGATAGTCATAATTGTGATTATTTTCTTTACAGCTCATACTCAGTAGATAAAACCAGTTTTTGGTCCTTAACCAAAAATTTCAGGAAGGATTTTGTAAGTTACAAAGGAAAAGAGTTCTTCGGAGAGGCTAACTGGGCAATGACATTTTGCTATTTTTACTTCATAATTTATACTCATTGATTATATTTTCATATATTTTGTGAATAACAATCTTCCCAATAATATTATTAGTATATTAATATCAATGGTTTGTTTTGCTTAGTTCTCACTTTTAAAGATTGAACACAGTAAATCTTGCTCGTTCTTTTCCCTTGATTTAAGCTGCTTTAATGAAATTCTGACTTCTTACTTTTTCATATGATTCTTGTTTTACTTTGCTCTAATTATTAGCTTTCCATGTGGCAAGTGTTAAAATTTTTATATTTCTGAAAAACACTCTTCTCTTGGTAGCATTAAACAGGTAAAAAGAAGCTTCAGTTATCATTTCCTATAACCAAATAATAGAAAAGCCTATTTTATCACTTGTAAATCTTTAATGATTTTTCTGGTTATACTTCAATAAAATAGTAATAAAAAAATAATGCAAATATTTTGAATGAACCATTTCTTTTAGAGACAGCATTAGACTTTGAGAAAAATTAGGAGCAAAATAAACTTCCAATGGTTATCTGGAAGATATATTAGGACACATTGTGTGTCTGGGCTTGCCTACATGATTTTCCCAACTTTGTGAAAGTCTTTTAAGCTTTACCAAACAAATCCTTTCCATGGCACATCTGTAGGCATGTTCAAGACCACACCTTATGATGGTACTAATTTCACTAAAGCATTATCGAAAGAAGGCTTTTAAGTAATGGAACTATGATCCTCCTTTTCTATAAGGTGAAAATAATCAATTACCTTACAGAACATTCAGGTGAAAAGAAAGAATTTTGCTCTTTGGCACTCTTTCCAGACTCTCATTCTTTTTGTCTGAGAATTCTCACCCTCAGGATAGAACCCAACAACGTGATTTTAAATCATGCTTATTCATCAATCAAACACCTTGTCTTCGTTGCCACAATGTATTATTTTTAAAGTTGCTACCCCCAAAATAGTCATGTTGGAAAACAAAAACGCTAAAGTTAATAGTAACCAACAACAACAAATAAAAGAGGACTAGATCAACAGTCTATGATCTGAGACTATAGAGAATTAGGTGAACAAACTGGCTTGGCCGTAATTATAATTTTTGATGCAATCTTTAAGAAACACTGCTCTCTTTACTGCTCATGCTACAAAGCAGGCAGTGTTGTTAGCTCCTTAAAGGAGGCTACAGGTCTTTTCTAATGGGATAATGGTTTTGACTTCATACTTGCCACTCACCTTTATGTTTGGGATGAGGTTCTGATCCTCGGATACCTGAGGATTGATTGCAATAAGTATTCCATTATACCCATTGTCTTGAAGCTGCATTCTGGTTACCAGTACTAGGAATTCTGCACCTAAGGCAACCAGGAGAGTCACAAGCTTCAGGCTGCAAACAGGACCTGCATTGTCCCTGTGGGTCATGTTAGAGAAGCCTCTGGTTTACTCACACTTGTCCTGCTGGGTACATTGTTCCAGGTTGTCAATGGGAAACAGATAGTTTCTTCTTGAACTTGAAAAGTCCTAGAACTTGTGATGAAAGAGGTGTCTTCTTCACAAAATCTGGAATGGGTCTATCTGAGACCTGCCTTTACAAGTCCTTTTTCTCTAAGCAATGCCATACTTCCCTGTTCTTTGGCTGAGCTTTCTCCTTAATCATGGTTGGGCAAGAAATCTTCCACTTCTTTCTCATTTTCTGTTTCTCAGAGGAAGAGGAAAACAATACAAAAGGAGCTTGAAAGACAGTTGCCTAGCTGGATGGGCTGGAAATCAGAGAATCTGGATTATTCAATCCACTTTCAGTAGAAAAACCAAAATCTGTAGTGATTTTTTTCTCATTACCCTTGATAGCCTTCTCTACCCATCAGCGTAACTAATTCCCCACTGCACTCAAGTCATTTTTTGTTTGTTGTAAGATTCTCTTGTCTGCTCATTTTGAAGATTTGCAAATCCATCCTGTAGTCCTGTTCATGGGGCCCTTGTGTCAGATAGTCTGGGCAAGCTCTCAGCTGATTGCTGGGGCAGAGGTATCACATATCCCCCAGGGAGGGTCAAACACCAAGATCTTGGATGCCTGTGCAGGTGACAGAGACTTTTCCCTCTCCCCTTGTTGCCTTTTTCTCTGAACCAGGGAAAAAAATGAATTTCTCTTTCAGGAACTCTCTTGTGAGAGCAAGGCTCTGCTTCCTTCAACCTTCCATTTCTCCAATACCTATCACAGGACCTGGTAAATATTTTATGAATGATTAATACCTGATAATTACATAATGCTTTAGAGTTTACAAATGTACCCATTTAAATTTCAATTCCCAGAATAGGGATTGCCATATTATATGGTAATTCTATTCTTAATTTTTTGAGGAACCTCCATACCCCAAAAGTTTAAAAACATTTATCCACTAAGATATATGCACCCCAATGGTAATTGCAGCAGCATTATTCACAGTGGCCAAGATATGGAAACAACTGAAGTGTCCTATGATAGATGATTGGATAATGAAGATGTGGTACCTATATACAATGGAGTATTACTTAGCCATAAGAAGAGATTAAATACTTCCATTTGTGACAACATGGATGAATTTTGAGAATATCATGCTAAGTGAAATAAGTCAGACAGAAATAGTTGCGAACCATATGATTTCACTCATATGTGGGATATAAAACTGAAAGCAGCAAACAAACAAGACAAACAAAAACTCATAGACACAAACAACAGTTTAGTGATTGCCAGAGAGAAAGCGAGGTCGGAGGTAGGTAGAAAAGGGTAGAGGGGGTCAAATATATGGTGATAGAAGAAGATTTGACTTTGGATGGTGAACACACAATGCAAAATACAGATGATGTATTATAGAATTGTACATTTGAAACCCATATAATTTTATTAACCAATGTCACCCCAATAAATTTAAAAATGTCAATTCCCTGATGCAGGTATAATTTTTACTTTTGTTATTCAGTGAAGACACTGAATCTCAGAAAGATTATGAAAATTAGCCAATGGGGACAAGAACTAACATTTATCGTGTGATAGGTTTCATCACGCCTATTTTATGATTGACAAAACTCAGGCTCAGAAAATCTAAGTAATTTTTTCCAGGTTATGTGAGTATTGTCATATTGCTAGAATGAATCCAACTGATTCTAAATTCCATTGTTTGTCACCATATCATGTTCTTTCATGTTCTCAAGAAACTAGAAATGAATTAAGAGCTGCAACGTTGAAGAAAATTTTTCTCCTACTGTCCTTCTCCTTGAAACCTCTTCTTCTCTCATTGTTTCTCATCTGCTTTTTCTTCAAATCCCACATCTGGTCTGAAGCCTGAGCTGAGCTCCCCAACTAGGTCAACCCTGCTTTCATTCTTTAATAGAATCAGATCCCTCTCTTTTGAAGCATGATTATGGTTACAATGTCACATTCATATTGTGCAAATGGTTGTCTGCTTCCTGCTGAAGAGCATAAGAGAGAGGGGGCCTTATCTGTTTTGATCACCATCTTTTCAGTACCTAGCTTAGTAAACTCTCAAAAACGATTCGTTGAATGAATAAATGACTAAATGAATGGAGTCAAGAGAAGTAAATAAAAGCCACATTATTATAGTGTGACAATACTCTTCCCTCCACCCCCATTTTGAATGTTTTGCTTCTAGAAGTTACCTTTTCTGTTCTAGAGCAGTTTCCGTCTTGCTTCTTCTTGACAGATAACACTTGGGTATTGGTGCTCCCCTGGATGTGGAGGAGAATGGAATGTCACCTGTCACCACATGGCTGCCAAGGCTGCTCACTCTTCAGTTCAGAGGTTAGCTTAGTTATCTTGTCTTCTGGGGCGAATTCCAACTGTGGGTTTTCCCACTCACTCACAGTATGTCTACAGAGCAGAAGTCCAAAGGTTTGGCAACTCTGAAGGCTTTGCCTGTAACTGTGACTCACTGAATGGAACAATACACTTTATTTTCAACTTTCTTTGGCAGTTTATTTCTTATGCCAAACTCATGATTTTAAGGAAAGCATTATTCCCGTCAGCAAAGAACTATGCTTAAAAATTAAACTCCTAAGTCACACTATGAGACTAGCTTTATGTCAAAAATTAGAAAAGAGTTTCTTCTTGCCACCATGAATATTTATATAAGTCGTTCAATGGCTGAGGGGCCATTGAGGACTGACATGCAGCTCTCTTTCCATCTGTTCTTATCAACAGTTACAGTGGCTCCCTTAGAATGTGGCGGTGGAGAATGCTGACTACAGAGTGCATACAGATTTGTAAAGAACAGCCATAAATAAACAATCTTGTCTAACTTTACCTGGGTTAAAACCTAAACAAGCCACTCAGGCTTTGCTCACCCTGGGCTCAGGGGCCAGGCATGACATCCATTTCTGTCTATCTGCTTTCTGCTTTCTTGTCTCTGGAACCCAGTGCCTAGGTCTGGCTACTTGATTGGACTCCACTTTCATTATCGGTTCCTTACAGGATTCGCAGTCACTGACCGATTCTCTTAGCAAGTCTGGGAGTCACATTCACTCCTGAATGCCTTTCCCACCACCTCTGTTCTGACCTACTCTCAGCAACTAGACTTGGGGCCAGGCCAGTATGAAGATCTCTCCTTACTGCCTTCCCCGTTGGCCAGGTTGACCCCAAAGGAGACAAAACTAAAAAGCAGGAGAAAACTGACCTAACTAAATTACTTAAAAGTCATTCTTAAATAGAGTGCCCACTTTTGATAAAGTTTGATTTGAAAATAGAAAGAACAATTCATCCTTTCATTCAAAGAATATTCACTGTTTATGTCCATAGATATTATGATATCTAAGAAACGAAATATTTCTGAAGCAAAGAAAAACAGAAATACAATGTTCAAGCATTTATTTCAATGTTGTAAACACTAGAGGAACCTGCTCTGCTTTCATCTACTTTCAAGAAAATAAGAGTTATTCAGAAAAAAAAAAAAGAAAGAAAATAAGAGTTATTCAATTTCAGTAATTGAAGAATCTAAAGGACATCTTTGTTCATTGTCTGACTATGCAGTTTGACCTGGCCCCACAAGGCGTCTCAATTTCTTTTCATGGAGTCTGGTGATGGAGACTCACAGTCAAAGGGAGTAAAACATGCAGCTGGTGTCAGAGAAGTCAGGACATTTGACATCTTGAGGTGTCCAAGAAAGTTTTGCCTTTGTTTCAACTCTTGCAGCAATCCCATTCAGAAGAAGAAAGTAGAATCTTGCTGGGCTGCATGACTTACGGGCCGCTTTAGTTTTGAAATGTTTATGAAATAAATCAAAATAGAAGTGAGACAAACTGTAAAGACTAAGAATTAAATAAAATAGAGTTTGCCAAGGACCCAGATGGCACATTTCATACCCCCCTTACCCATTTTCTTCAAAGTTATCCAGTAGCCCCTCTTGTCCACAGTTTCACTTTCTCTGGTTTCCGTTACCCATGGTCAACCTAGGCCTAAAAATATTAAATGGAAAATCGCAGAAATAAACAATTCAGAAGTTTTAAATTGCGCGCCATTCTAAGTAATGTGATGAAATCTCATGCTGTCTTGCTCCATCTCACCTGGGCCATGAATCACTCCTTCATAAAGCATTTCCACACTGTACACACTCCCTGCCCATTAGTCACTTAGTAGCCATCTCGGTTATTGGATCGACTGTAATGGTACCACAGTGCTTGTGTTCAAATAACCTTATATTACTTAATAATGTCCCCAAAGCACAACAGTAGTAATGCAGGCAATTCAGATATGTCAAAGAGAAGCTGTAAAGTGCTTTCTTTAAGTGAAAATGTGAATACGGTACAATAAGATATTTTGAGAGAGGGAGACCAATTTCTATAACTTTTAGTACAGTATATTATTATAATTATTCTATTTTATTATTAGTTATTATTGCTAATCTCTTATTGTGCCTAGTTTATAAATTAAACTTTATCATAAGTATGTATATATAGAAAAAAATATTGTGTATTTAGGGTTTGGTACCATCAGTGGTTCCAGGTTCTACTAGGGGTCTTGGAATGTGTCCCCTGCAGGTAAGTGGGGACAACTGCACTCATTTTCAATACAAAGAAATGAAGTGGATAGTCCAGATAGGGTCTGAAAAGTCATTTGTGTTTGTTGAGTCACCAAAATTCTAAAGCTTGGAGCTCTTACATTTCATGTCTAGTTTCTTGAATTCTCCCCATGCAGTGTTTTACCCCTGGGCTTTTGCTATTATGCCTCCTCTACACCCTCACTGTGCAATAACTCTGCAGATCATTTTGTGCATGAAAAGCCTCTCCAAAATTTGCCAGCATGGAAAACAAGACCCGCTTTTAATGATAACCCAATAAAGAAAATGAGAGAAAGGATATAGTATAGTCCTCATTTGTAAAACAGGCATAAATTTTCCTTCTATAAAATATGTATCTGTCAGGCACCAGATAGTATTTAGCATCATGTGGATGTAAAATATTATCATTATTACTATCATTGCTTTTCAGAGAAGAAAAAAAAAGGCAGAAACATAAGAGAAATTTTTTAGAGAGATAAAAATAAGCACAGAGACTCAGGGAACAATAAACAGAAGTAGAAGCACAAAATTTTGACCCTCCTCTTCCCTAGTCTCCCATTATGTTTTCTTCCTGCTCTGTTTCTTGTTTCAGTATGTCTCTGAAGCTCCAGGGATCTGCCAGACTCCCCTGCTGCTCCCAACCCTACCCGCAAAGGGTAACAAGTCTTTTGGTTTTCCTTCCTCTCCTTTGCTACTTGTAATGTTCCGTTGAACCCTGCCGCCCCTGCAAACAACAACAACAAAAACAACTGCAACTGGTTGAAAGACCTGGCAATTGGGGCATTAGGGCTCCCCCTTCTGTTCTTGGGGTGCAGGTACCCCGGGGCTCTGAATCTTCAGACAAAAACTCCAGACAAAATCCACCTGCAGGACCTTCATTCCACCATGCACCAAAATACCATTTAGACTAGTGCTTTTCAAATTGTAATGTACCTAAGGAGCACCTGTTCAAATACCGATTCGAAATTCGTTGTAGGTCAAGGTGAGCCCAATATTTTTCACGTTTACCGAGCTCCCAGGTGCTGCTGAGGCTACTGGTCCTTGAGCCACACTTGGAGGAGTTTCTGTATCAGAAGGGCTCCCAGGGAATATCCAAGGATTTACTTGGTGATTACAGCCTTTACACCAAAAAGAAAGCAGTCTTTGTAATCCATAAATATATTTTTTACCTCCATATAGGAAAGGCCTGCATTTTTTCAGAACTCAGGAAAAAAACATTGCATTAATTATGCATTTTTATGGTGACATCATTGTTAAATATTCTTTGTAAAGAAACAAGTACAGAATTTTAAAAAAGAAACCAACAACAGATATGTTTTAAATTCTTGAAAGTCACACTATTATTAAAGCCTCAAATACAATGTTTTCTTATTGATCATATGTGAGCCATGATAAGATTGCTTTAACGATCTCCAATACGTGGCCTCAAGCAGGCATTTCCCAAGGATGTACATTATTCAAACAGGGAATTGCTTCCTTAATTTTTATTTCTCTATTTTTTTCACTCATTCATTTGTTCGAAAATAAAATTGTGTCAAATATAGCTAAAGAAAGCTCTTAAAAATGTAAAATCGTGTTTCTACTTGATGCCAGGCATTGTTCTAAACTGGATATTAGAGTGAATCAAATGGGCCGAGTCCTTGTCCTGATGGAGTTTACTTCCTAAATAAGAAAGAAAGATAACAAAAAAATACGGTGGGATATCTAATGAAAGTGTTATAGAGAATAAGAAATTAGGTAACCAGGAGAAGGCAATGAGATTGGGATTTGCTATTTTGTATTAGGTGATTGGAGAAGGCCTCACAGATAAGATCATTAGGAGTGAAAAAGGAACCATGCCAATATGTGAGAAATAGTGCAGGAAGAGAATAGGGCAATTATGATTACTAGGCCCTGAGGTTGGAGGTTGCCTGGAGTGGAGTGAGCACAAGGAAGAGCCTGAGAGCTGCCACAGAGAGGGTCCTGAGACTGGAGGAGGCTGTGGCATAGAGGCCCTCTCTGGTGCACAGTGGAGGTATGACGGGATCTGACTTTCAGATCACTTTTTGAGAGGAGGCCAAAGGTAGAAGCAGGGGCCAGCGAGGGGCTTATTGCTGAATGCAGGTAAGACAATGGAGATGTAGAGAGCTCAGAAAACAGTTTTGGTTGTCTTCAGTTAGCCTTTCTTCAGCTTTCTAGAAGTTTCTTTTCCCCTCTCCACTAAATAATTTTGCTGTGGAGGTGAAATAAAAGCCTGTCAGCTCGTAAGCTTATTAAGAGAGGAATCAAAGAATACTTCTTTGCCTGCCCAGAAGTGCCTAGCATAATGCTGACTGATGACAAAACATAAAACGAGAAACAATGACACTAAAATAATCTGAGATCTGTAGTTATCTGTAGTCAAATGACATAGAAATATAGTCTAAGTTTATAACGTAGGCCATGATTTTCAATGTCTTGTCTGTAAGTGCTCCATAAAAGGTTAGAATTATTATTATCAATATAATTATCAGTTGCTCTCAGCTGGGGTCCCCTTGCTCCTCAGAGACCTTCATATAATTGGCTTTTATCCATGTCAATTTCATAGCCTGTGGAAAACCAAGCTCTGCCTCCTAGATTTCTGCAACTACCTGGACACCCAATTTCTTAAAATTCCTGGTTCCTACATCCATACATGCTGTTTCTGTGCTTCACATTGTTTCAGATGTACTGTTTTGAATTTTCCAAAGGAACACATACATGCTGTGTTTATGATCAATTTAGACTTTATTGAAGAGTTCATAGGGAAAGCAAAAAAGGTATTTGTCACAGAAAAAAAATGAAACAAAACTTTTACACTACTTAAAATATCGGCATCCTTTTAGTAATAATCACACCTCAGATAAACCTCATTGGCTTTGATATTGCCAATGTGTGAAGCTAAGGTATCAGCATTCTTTAAATAATATTGTACAACTGTGGAGCTTCCCTGTCCCCCAGATTGCCTCTGCCTCTTTCTGTCTTGAGAGATCTTTATCGCTCTTCTTATCTCTCTTTTCCTTACTTTCAAGAAAAAAACCATCCAGCTCACCACCACCAACAGAATCCCTGGCCTCCTGCAGAACCAGTGCCCTGTTTCTCTCAGTCCTGGTCACCACTGAGAAACCAGGCAGGGTGGGAGGATTCGATGGCTCTTCCCCTCAACCTCAAACATTTATAAAGTGTTCCCAAGAGAGATTCTGGAGAATGAGTTTTTAGGACAATTTTGGCTTAGGCACTCATCTCCCTGGGTGGCTTCAAAAGCCACTCCAGCTTATTTCTATTTCTACTCCTCTAAATTTGAAGTCAAAATATTTACTCTTCTACTATTCTGTTTCTTGTGATCTATCATTTCTGTTTCCTTAAGTTGCTATTTTCCCTTTAACTAGCTGGGCACAGCTAAGGTGTCAGAGGTTTTCCCGTATCCCTCAGCTCCCGGAACCCTAACTTGATCTCAGTTTTCTTAAACAACCTATTATGATTATTTCAAGAGTTTTGGATGTGGCTTGCCTGAAAATTCCAATGAAGGCCCTGCACAAACTGAAACCATCTTTAATCTTTTTCTCTATTGCTTATTACTCACCTATTCTTTTTCTGTATCCTATATTAGTACTTTCTCCTATACCTTTTTCTATTCTCCTCTAAAAAGTCTAGGGAGCAACTTCTAAAAAATATTATTACAACATATCTTTACCTAAATAGCTGTTTTTATTTTTTCTCTGTTAGAAAATAATGGGATTTTTTGAATACAGATTCTTTAGTGTCGCGTAGCTAAGAAAAAACAAAAAAATCGATTCTGTAAAATAATGGCAAAATTGGTTACTAAAAATACAATAAATTTAAAGACAAAAAATGTACAATGGATGACACATTTTAACCAAGATCAAATGTTCATATTCTAAAAATATTAAAGGATTTTAAAAACCAATAGTTACAAGCAATAGACAAATTTTTTAAAAGAAACTTTTTAGGCAATATTTTTGTCTTTTTTTAAGCCAAGAATAAAATAATGATTTTTTTGAGTCATAATTTATCTTAAATGTCATTATATCACATATGTTTTATCTCCACATGAATAAGTTACCATATTATAGATTTTAGCAATGAGTCACACATTATAGATTACTTACTAAGCAGGGTATAAAGCCAAAATAGTAAAATGCCAGAGTTTAAGAATATGCAAAATTTTTCTGCCACTTCTGTTTTGAATTATATACATTTTTATTGGCATTCACTTTTAATCTTGTACTACAATAATCATGTAGAAGCAGTGGTTAAATGGTTGAGTAATTGGACTTTGAAGTTAGACTGTGTGGATTGAAATTCCAGTTCTGCCTTTTACTGGCTGCATGTAAGTTATTAAATATCTCTGTGCCTCATTTTCTACATCTTTAATATTGGTGTAAAATTTAAATAGTACATGTAGTGATTAAAACAGTGTCTAGGCCAGAGTAAGAATTTAATAAGTATTAACTCATATTAATTATGTCCTTTCTCTGGTGTGTGTGGCACTTGCTTGGGCACTATTAATTTCTTACCTAATAATCATACTCTTTTTTTTCTTGCTGTCAGAACCTATCTTCTATGACAGAGGTCAAAAATGTCTGATGCTAATTTTTCCAAGTCTCCCTCATATTGGTGCATGACTATGTGACCTGACTCCAGCCAATAATCTAAGGAGTAGTCTGCTAGCAGGAGGCAGGTGGAGGAGAAGAATGTGGTACTGTTGGGATCATTTATAGAAAAGATTTTCCTCCATAAAAAAAAAAAGGGAAATGTCTAGAAAAAGCCCACTCTTCTTTTCTATCAGGGTGCCAGAAGCTGAGAGAGCCTCTGTGGCAGTGAGATGGAAGGTGAGTGGTTAGCCAGCCAAAAAATGAAGGTAGGAGAGTTGAAAGGTGTATGAGTCCTGTGTCCCTGATGATACCGTGATAGCTGAGCCGACCCAGGAGTGCCTAACTCCAGACTTCTCATTGTGTGAAGCAATGAACGCTCCGGTTCTTTAAGCCATCATTATTAGGTTTCCTGTTACTTCTGGACAAAACCACTACAACTGATAAAAGCACTTCACAAAATAGCATTGGCATTTATAAAAATGCCAAGCAATGTTTGGAAAATGTACATGAAATGGTTTACTATATAAACTATAAGATATTTTAATGAACAAATAATAATATTGCAAATTTTTGAGCAAGTGATTTTCTCTTTCATACGAAAGGATCATGCTTAGCTTTAATAGGCTAGGGAGAAAAATGCCCGTTCAAAGCCTAACATAAAATAACTTTAAAAGTAAATGGCAAAACTATTTAGCATTCTTAAGCTTTTCTTAAAATATATACTAGACTAAAATATAACTATGCCAATTTTATATCTGTATCCCTGCATTATTAATCTTCTTGTCTCCAAAGGACCACATTTTACTTATGAATATTTTTCTTCATATTTGACACCAGAGTCTATGTTTTTCTAAGTACTTTTTAAGTGGTTAACTAACTCTCCAATTAATTTATAGTTATATTAGTAGATTTTCAAACAATACAAAAAGAATAAAATAGTATATATACTCTCTATGACCAGACAGTATCTTTATGCCATGAGATTTAAATTGCTTATATTTATTATTGAAGGCTTTAATACCTAATCACAGCCAAACGATACTATATTTTAAAAAGGAAATCTCATACCCATGCATCATTTTTCCTTGGTCGGCCAAAGAACTGCTAATATCTAGAGGATAGAGTATTGAGCTTAAAATATAAGGACAGACAGTGTTATTTTGTGCATAGTATTAAAATAAACTGATTTTAAAAATTGGCTATGTAATATAATATAGTAAATGTTCCATACATAACTTTCTTGAGTATAAATACTGAACACACGCTATGACTTGGGTTAAATTTGACAGTCTTTATTTAACTGGTCAGACATTTTGGATTTTTGCACATTATGGTATTTGCTGGAACCATTTATAGTTTAAAGTGAAAAGTAAATTCACATATGCTATTACTTTTCTTTAAGAAAACTCTTGTCTGAACACTCAAACCACCATGGAAAATATCTGCATGAAAAGAGATAATCAGATTCAGCAATCCCACTCCTTGGTATTTACCCAAAGGAGTTGAAAATATGTCCACATAACTACTTGCACCTGGATGTTTATAGCGGCTTTATTCATAACTGCCAAAACTTGGGAGCAACTGAGATGTCCTTTAGTAGGTGAATGTATAAATAAACTACGGTACATCCAGACAATGGAATATTATTCAATGCTAAAAAGAAATGAGCTATCAAGCCATGGAAAATCATGGTGGAAACTTAAATGCATAGTACCAAGTGAAAGAAAACAATATGGAAAGGCCACATACTGAATGATTCCAACTGTATAACGTGCTGGAAAAGGCAAAGCTATGGAGACAGTAAAAGGATTAGTGGTTGCTAAGGGTTTGGGGAAAGGAGAGATGAATAGGCAGAGCACAGGGGATTTTTATGGTAGCGAAAATGCTCCGTATGACTATAATGGTGAATACATGTCATTATACATTTGTCCAGACCCATAGAATGTGCAATACCAAGAATTAATTGTAAATGTAAACTATGGACTCTGGGTGATAATGATGTGTCAGTCTAGGTTCATCAGTTGTAACAAATGTTCCATCTGGTGGAAGATTTCTATAATGGGGAGGCTGTCCATGAGTCGGGCCAGGGATATATGGTATATCTCTGTTCTTTTCTCTCAATTTTGCTGGGAACCTAAAAATACTCTAAAACGAAAGTCTTAAATATAAGAGAGAGATAATCATTCTTGATTTTATATCATGTGCTTTGCACCTTAAAACAATCATTGTTTATTAATACCTACCACTTATGGGGTACTTATGATTTATTAAGGTCAAGGCTATGTGGTACAAATATGACCTCAATCATCATAACAATCCTGTCAGATAGGTAGAATTATTCTTTAATATTTTTAAAGAAAAAATCAAAGCTCAGAGAAGTGAAGTAACTTGCCCAAGACTTGTAGCTAGAAAACATGAATACACTGTTATATGCTTCTAAAGCCCTTGTTGCTAACCACTACATTATTATAATAACCTATTTCAGCCTCATCCCATACTTATGCTTGGCCTGACCGCCAATGGTTTAATTAGTTTGTGCAGTACTGGGGTAATTACTTTTCTGGGTGGTTTCTGGTAAAGCCGTCTTTTCAACAACAGATAACATGTTGCCCACCGCTATAGACTAAATGTTTATGTTCTCCTAAAATTCATAGTTTAAAACCCTGATCCCCAATGTGATGGTATTTGGAGGCAGGGCTTTTGGGAGGTAAGTAGGTCATGAGTATGAAGCCCTCATTATGAGATTTGTGCCCTTATAAGAAGAGATATGTGAGAATTTGCTTCTTCTCTCTCTTAGATGTGAAGATACAGCAAAAAGGTGTCCCTCTGAAAACCAGGAAGAGGCTCTCACCAGGAATCGAATTAGCTGGCATCTTAATCTTAGACTACCCAGGCTCCAGAGCTGTGAGCAATAACTTTGTGTTGTTAATGCCACCCAGTCTATGGTATAACTGACTAAGATACCCACTAACACTCTATCTAGTAAGAGTGATGCCTGTCTGTGCCTCAAACTTTGTTCAGTTCTTGTTTAACTAACCCTGTGGACAACCACCCTTGTAGCAAATGGAGTCTACTAATTTTAAGACATATAAAACTACAGTAATCAAGAGGATGTGATGTTGGCATAAGTTTAAATTATTTATTATTAGAGTAGAATAAAAAGTACACACATATATGGTCTAACCATTTTCAACAAAAGCACTAAGTTAATACAATGTGAAAAAGAAAGTCTTTTAAATAAATGATGGTGGAACTATTGACTATCTGTGTACAACTAAGTAAGTCTTGACCCCTACTTCACTCCTTCCAAAAATAAATTCAAAATGAATCACATATTTAAATATAAAAGCTTAGAATCATTAAACTTTTAGAAGAAAACACACAATAATTTTTACAAACGTGGAGTTATTAAGCACAAAACTATAAAAGGAAAAATATTGATAAGTTAGATTGTATCGAAATGCTTGTCATCAAGAGACACCTTTATGAAAATGAATAAGCAAGATACAGACTGAGAGAAAATATTCATTATATATATTCGACAAAAGACATCTTCAGAAAATATAAAGCAGTCCTACAAATCAACAATAAAAAGACAACCCAAAAATGAGCAAAAGACTTGAATAGCACTTCATAAAAGATGGATATTTGGTACATCAATATTTAAAAAATGATCAACATTATTAGTTATCAGGGAAATGAAAATGAAAACCACAATAAGATGCCACCTCACACTCCCTACAACAACTAAAATAAAGAATGTGGCTATACTAAATGTTGGCAAGGATGTGAAGCAATTGCTGCTACAATCACTTTGAAGATGGATACATCATTTTTTAACAAAGTAAAAGATATGCATATCCCATGACCCAGCAATTCCACTCCTAGGTTAAAAAAAAAATGAAATCATATTTATAAAATGCCTTTTACAAGTGTGTTTATAACATCCTTATTCATAATAACCAAAACTTGCAAACTACCTAAATATCTATCAACAGGAAAATTGGTAAACAAATTGTGATATATTCATATAACTGAATATTACTTACCAATAAAAGGGAATAAACTACTAAAACGTGCAACAGTATTACTGAATCTAAAAAAAATATATATCAAGTGACAGGAGTTGGACACAAAAGAAGATATATTATCTGACTGCATTTATATGAAGATCAAGAATAGTCAAAATTAACCTGTAGTGACAGAAATTAGAAAGTGGTTTTCTCAGTGTGTGCATGTGTGTGTGACTGGGGATGGGGTAGTTTTGGTTAATGGACCAGAAAGGAAGACAAATAGACTTTCTGGGTTGATATAAATGTTCTAGATCTTGTTTTAGTTTGTAGCTTCATGGGTGTATGTAATTGTCAAAACTCATGTTCTGAACATTGAATATTTGTGTGCTTTATTGAATGTAAATTTTACCTTCACTTAAAAGTGACCTGTAGTCATCAGAAATTGACTAATTATTGAAGGCAAGCCTTTTGTGGGTAGAAATGAAGACTACAAAGATTGTGAGGTGGGTTTGCTCTTTATACTTGCACTAAGATGCTTAAAGAAAAATGTGATAAGCTTAGAGGTCAGGAGAGCTTCTATGATTGCCTTAAAAACTTATCTCTCTGGGTTGCTGAGATGACATATCCAAATCAAGTATTAATGATGTGAAGAGCTGAATAACAAGATAAGGTGAATGAACAGACTCACCAGATGAAAAATTAAGCCACTGATTGAGAAGGAGCTAGATCTTCAGAATTGTAATGGAGTTGTGTGGGTGGACTTGGATAATTCTATTTTCTTAGTAGTTAGACCCTACCAAGCTTCTTGCTTTCTGAAGAACAGCTCTTTCCCTGTCTTAAAAGCTAGTCTGGTCTTCTTGGAAAATTCTAAAATAACTTCATTTGAAGAATTTACCTTGCTGATTCTTCTCATAACTGACTGTTATCACTTCTTTATACCCCTTGACCAGCACTATCCAGTAAAAATATAATGTGAGCCACCTATGTGATTATAATTTTTAATAGCTACATTAAGAATAGTAAAACAAAAGAGTTAAAATTAAATTTTGATGATTTCTTACACAACTCAATATATTAAAATATTTCAACATGTCAACATAAAAATTAAGATATTTTACATTATTTTTCATATGCAAAATCAGTGTGTATTTTACACTTACAACGTATTTCCATTTAGAATAGTCACATTTTAAATGTTCAATATCCGTCAGTGGCTAGTGGCCTCTGTATTCTCCATATTTGACCATGGTTTCTTATTTCTTAACATCAGTAAGAAATGGACTGAATAATTTTTTGTTGTTGTGCGGCTAACCTGTGCATTGCAGGATGTTTAGCAGCATGCCTGACCTCTACCCACTAGATTCCAATAGTAATCTCTCCTGCACCCATCCTCCAAGTTGTGACTCAAAAACAAAAGTCAAGAACCACTGGTATAGATCTGCATAGAGTTAGATTTCAATACATTCCAGGGCACAAGTGAAAACTCTGACCCGGGAGAGGTCTTTCATACTAAAAACTATGCAAGAATGTGCTTGTTTATATCAGCAGAAACCTATGATAATGAATTCCTAGGGTGTTAGACTAGGAATGAAAGAATACGATTTCGATGAGACTGAAATTATCAATATAGATATACTTACCAGAGACTGGATTCATTGTGCTTGCCTGAGCATCCAATAGAGTTTCTAAAGGTTTACTCAGTTGGTTGGTTAAAATCCGAGCTCAGTGGTGCATGCACTAAATAAAGTTGAGATGCTAGAGATCTCTTCATATATTTTAGAGGATCGATTTAAAAGACTAAGGAAGATAGGATGGTTGGAATGGATTTATCATTTGTGATCCAGTCAGCTATCTCCAAATGTGTCCTGAGAGGGCTCAGAGGACCCTCTTGTCACTAATGTATTGGGAAAACACTGGGGAGGAGAATGCCAGAATCCTATGAAAGTGCTGTAGCTGTTGTCCTCTAAGCCCAGAGATGAAGTTAGGAGATGCAGCCATCGAATGGGATCCTTAACTCCCTAGTGGAAATAATATCTCAAAGCAGCAGAAGCCAAGTGACAGCACTTAACCATCAGAGATGAGGTAGCTGCAGTTATTACAGGCAGCAGGGCAATAATCATAGTTGTTTAAGTAAAAGGGATCTTTAGCGGTGGATAACTGATTGTGGTGTCCCTAGAATTAAAATGGATGGACAGCCTATTAAGATCCTACTTGATCTGTATAACAAAAAATTGCTAGATCTGATGAAAATAGACTTGAACTTCATAAACTTAATGGAAATTTACAGCATCTTGGCACTGGCTTCTTAATTCATTGCTATTGTAATAGGAAAACCAATCGGTAGTCCCTGGAACTGCCCTTTTCTACCAAAAGAGTAAATAAACCCAAAGCAATACCATGTTCCTGGGGGAGTTCTAGCAATTAGTGCTACCTTTAAATACCTGAAAGATGCAGGGATCGTGATTTTCACTACACCCTCATTTAATCTTTCATTTGGCCTGTGTAGAAGTGAAAGTGTCATCTAAAATGTTGATTTGGGTGCAGTCTTTTTGTCAGGTGAATGAGCACAATTCCTAGCACTTAGTATGTAGATATCACTCTGGCAAATATGTTTTATTCATCCTAATATGCATGCAAAAACTAAGTTATTTGCTTTCATCTGGAAGTGAGAGAATTTATTGCTTTATGTAAGGGCTATGTTAATTCTCTAGCTCTCTCTCATAATTTAGTGTGCAGGAACTATAATCATTTCATCACCTTATGGGATATCATTTTTGTCTACTATATGTATGATATTGTGCTAATAAGACCCACTGATCAGGAAATAGCATATACCATAGATGCCTTGTGTAGTAAATTGTCTTTCCGTAGATGCAATGTGACCTTAACACTGTCCAAGAGGTGGAATCTTTCACTCTTTCTCTCAGATTTGGGCTGGCCCTCTGATATATTTTAGATAACAAAATGCAGCAGTGGTGATTCTGTGTAACTTGCATGGCCTTAGATCTGTAAATTCTGCCTTTGCTGCTTGAGCCCCCACTCTTGGGATACAGCTACCACACACACACACACACACACACACACAGCCACATACAGAGCCACAAGGATAAAGTGGAAGAGGTCCTCGTCCTTAAAATGAATCTACTAAGTCACCAGACATATAACTAAAGTTATGTTGGATATTTCAGCCTCAGCAGCAATCTGGTTGCAACTATATGAGACAACCCAGCTATTGCCATATGGAGGAAAAAACACCCAGCTGAACCCTGCCTGAATTTCTCACTCACAGAATCATGAACAAAACAGTTGTTTTAAACCACTAAGTTTGTTATAACAACAAAAGAAAACCAAAACATGCTGGAAAAGAACACACACAATTGAGAAAGTGGAGGGGATAAACTCTATGAAAATTTAGGGTTCTCCTACTTCTGAATTTTCTTGGGTCCAATGGTCTGGACCATATTAGTTTACCCACTTAGAATGAAAGTTGTTTCACCTTTCATCCCCTTGGATCATGGTATTGGCTAGGGTCACTCACATAGCTGCATTCAGAGGGAACATGGTTGGACCTTGAAAATCAATGGCTCACATGTCTAGCACCTCATGCTGTCAGCTGGGATCTGCCTGGGTTTTGCTCAACAGAAGGATAATTGGATAATTATATGGTACTTGGCTTCAAAGAAAGGAAACCAGAACCTGCTAGGTTTCTCAAGGCCTAAATCTAGAACTGGCCCAGGGTCACTTTTACAACATTCTATTGTTCAAATTCAAGAAGGGAAGTAGATTCCACTTGTGTTGGGTGTACAACAATGAGACAATTGTTCAGAGGCCGTTTTTGGAAACAGTTTACCACCATTTTTTAAATTGCTTTTTATTTTGCTAAGTATTATTTGTATTTGTCAAGTATCTTTAACCTATTATTTCATTTCTGCAATTTTTACATTACAGTATATGTTTGTCGCAGGGAGAAAAACACAATTTTCATCAATAATGTATTGTTGCATCCTATACGCAAATGTACCACAATGAATGAGGTGTTTTTTTTGTTTTTTGTTTTTTTTAAATCAGGCACTTGATGTTTTAAATGCTTTATATCAGAGATCTGCACACTATGTCCTATGGGCCAAATCTATCTTGGTACTTATTTTTGTAAATAAAATTCTATTGGAACACAGCCAAGCCATTTGTTTATGTATCCTCCTTGGCACCTTTTATGCCACAATGGCAGTGTTAAGTATGACAGAGACTGTGTAACTCACAAAACCTAAAATATTAATATGTGGCTCTTTGCAGAAAAAGTATGTTGTCCTCTGTTTTAAATTATGTGGAAATCTTTGGTGGACTGTTTAATAGGTTATCAAGTGATTAATGATATCTAAAGAAACTGAGGTTTTTGAATGGGCTGGAATAAATTATTTTTTTTCCATTTAAATAATAATGGAACAAGGGATTTTCTAATAATTCACTGTCCAACCAGATCTTAGGAACAGATCAGATTTAGAGGATGAGGGAGGTTATATTTACTTTACCTGGACAATTCAGTTAAAAAGTCAATTTGAGAACCTTATGTAATCATTTTGAGATTTTGTAAATATTTTCTCTTGAATTATCATGGTGGTTATACTTAATACCGATGTAATTTAATTAAAATAAGTACTTTTCATAAGAGGAGACTAACTTCTCTGTACAATTAATTTTCTATTTATGACATTAGCAAGGTTAGCTAGAATCCTAGGTTAGTGTTGGAAACGCCCTAGAAATTATGTCTCTTGCCCCAACTCCACCTGTCCACCCACGTGTGTGTGTGGTGTGTGTGTGTGTGTGTGTGTGTGATAAGACTAGCCCAGAGAAGTTAGTTGCCAAGGTCATGATCCATCAGTGAAGAAGTAGATACTTAAATCTCCAGTCTCTAGTGCTTTTTAGTATTTGCATGTGTGAAACAGTTGTATTTATTATGAATGAACTTTTAATTCTCATGAACTTTTGGCTGGACAATAACAGTGCTGTGGAGGAAAAAACAGAATTGCTAGAATCATCAATGGAAAATATTCTTTAGTAAAATCAATAATGAGGTATGCCACAATTAAACTGCTCAGTTGATAGTTGCTCTATTTGTGAACTTAATATGTATGAGATCCTTAACATGAAAGATAAAGTGTTGGATAAAGTTTTATACTTTTCCAAATAAAATTTGGAAAAATTTTTGCTTGTTCAGGAGTATATAAACCATACCATCAGGCTGTAGCATAGATACAAAGAATTTGAGACCTGAAAAGTATCTTGGTGATCACCATCGGGCTCCCCCATTTAATGGGAGAAATCAGAGACCAGGGAAGGATCGCAGGTAAATAATACCATACATTAAAATGAGGTTTCTTCCAGTAGTAGTTACCCTGGTTTTTAAAAAAAATCTCCCCTATAAGAAGCAAAAGCATCTTTTCTTATGGCTGGGTAGTATGCCACTGTATATATGTACCATACCTCCTGTATGCAATCGCCTATCAAAAGATACTTCTGTTGTTTCCATGTTTTGGCCTCCCTGAATAATGCTACAATGAAGATATGGGTACATACAACTTCACAAATAAATGTTTTCAAAATTTTCAGGTAGATACCCAGAAGAGGGATTGCTGGGTCATATGGTAACTCTAGTCTTAATTTTCCAAGGAACATCCCTACTGTTTTTCACAGTGGCTATACCAATTTACATATTGCCATTCGCTACAACATGGATGGATCTTGAGAATATCATGCTAGGCAAAGTAAATCAGAAAAAGTCAAGAACCATTATCATTTCATTCATATAAAAATAAAACAAATGAACAAGACAAAAACTCATGACACAGACAACAATTCAGTCGTTACCAGAGGGAATGGTGGGCAAAGGGAAGATGAATGAGTAAAGGGAATCAAATATCTGGTGCCAGAAGATTGACTTTGGGTGGCGAACACACAGTACAATATACAGAGATGTATAATAGAATTATACACTGGAAATCCATCTAATTTTACTAACCAATGTCACCCCAATAAATTAAAAAAAAAAAATAAAGCACAAGGCAACTTTCCAGGATAAAAAAAAAAGCAAAAGCAGGTCACTTCCAGAACACGTGTCCAAAAATTTGGAATTTGTCATACTTTCTGGTTATGGATTTTTATAATTACACACAAATTCTGTCCTCTAATAAAACAAAAGGTTTGCGGGGGAAACTAAGAAACTGAGAGACGCTGCGCCTCTCCCCGCCCCCCCCACTCCAGCCAATAGCAACAGTCCTCTGCGCGCTCTTTTCCCCGCCGACCAATTGGCTGCGCAACAGCGGGCCCAACGGAAAAGGCGGCCGTTGCCAGAGAAACCCTTGCTGGTTACTAGCTCTGCTTGTCTCACTGGCACGTTAGCGGGCACTCTTCCACCGCTAGCAGTTCTAAGAATTCGCCTGCTTCTGCCTCGGAGCCTTTTCCTTTCTTCTTAGCTTTTACCCACTGCTTCCTGCACCCTCCTAGCCCATCCAGGGCTAGAGAATACAGGTATGCTCGCCTGCCGGGTTCCCACTAACATCCGCGCGGCGTCATTCTATGTGGCCCCTTCGGACCCATTTCAAGCAGAGCAAAGCGGGCTGACGTCACGGCGACGTGCTGACGCAGCGGTGGGGGCGTAGGCGCGCTTTTGGGCGGGGGGAAGCTTGGGCTTGGGTGCTGGTTGGGAGGGCCACCGTGTCGGTCTTCGGGCGTGTGACACTCGGGTGGTGGTGGGTCCCAGGAGAGGAAGTCCCTTGTGTCCACCCAGGGCCATACTTCAGCTCCTTGAAGCCCACACCCTCCACTTCCCCTGGACTGGCTGTCTGGGCTGGGGAAAAAAGGAGCGAGTCTCGTACTCCTTGGAGAGGGTGTGGTCCTTGGGACAGCAGGGCAGATCTTAGTGAGATGGGCTTCACAAGGAAGCCCTGACCGGGCCGGCCCGGGGCAAGGCGGGGTTTGTTTGCGGAAATAGTGCTTTTACTCATTCGGTTGGCTTTTATGCGCCCACTATTTAATATTGCATATTATTATTTAATATTGCATATTAAATATGCAATATTAAATAGTGGGCGCATAAAATAGTGGTAGGCCTTGGGGTTCCTAAGTGAAGACTACTCCAGGAATGAATTTCTTCAGGGTCTTTCTAGGTTCCAGCCTCTGTAGGAAACCCCTTCAAGGATGTGGTCTTGGGCAGGTCACTTAATGTTCCCGGCTTCAGTATCCTCATCTGTAAAAGAAGACAATGATAGTCACATTGGAGTGGTTAAGTAATAGAAGAGATCAAGTAAACTAGTGCCAAGTTTTGAGTGTGAGTGGTTAGTAAGTGGTGGTCGTTGTTACTGAGCAATCCATTGCCAGACTGGCTGGTGGGGATGAAGTCTGTCGTAGAGAGAGTTTCTCTGTAACCTCATGCAGAGTAAAGTTTCAGGTGTTTTTGAGTGAATGACGTACTTGAAGCAGTTTTAAGCACTACTTGGTTAGTTATAGTTAAACCACAGAAAGATGTTTGCTTTTAAAATTAGTTTGCTTCCTTTCTGCTTAAAATAATGTCATGGTCATGTTTGTAATTCTTTAAAAGCTAGGTATTCATTTTTTGCTACTTATTTACTTCTGGTCTCGCAATTGATGTGTATTAATAGTATTGCTTTTTGTATTCCAGACACTCAAAGGTATGAGAAAATGGCGTTGCTTATATTACTATTAATCATTGTGCTTGGTCTGTACAAATGAATGAGACCCAGGAAACTGCGTATAGCAATGAAGTTAACATCTACCCTCTGGGCACAATTATGTTGGAAGTCAATAATTGTTTTCCTCCGGGCTGTGGTTTAGTAGTATTCAATTTATGAATACATTGAAGATGACTTGTATTCATTCTGCAAAGAATAGACACTGAAAGAATTGGTTTGACTATAAGAGTTGGTTCTATACAGATAATTCAGACTTGCAAGTAATTTCAGGAATTGTGGTTGACTGAGGGTGATTATTGTATTTATAAACATGAAAAAATTTGAAGACCTGATTGGAAAGCAGCCCCAACAGAGTGAGCCAGAGGGCCCTAAATAGAACCAAAGAACCCCAACTGTAAGTGTTTCTAAATCATTCTGTTCAAACCTCACCACAGCTTTGGCTGACAAAGATTACTCTCATTCTGAATACCAGAAAACCAAGGCTATGGGTGAGAGTTGTCCATATCAGGTGGCTCGAAAGGACTAAGAACTGATGAGTCAGGCCCAGTATTTCATTTTAATATGCTGCTTCTGGGTCATCAAGGAATGGTTAAATTATGTTCAGTCTTCCTTCTCTGTTGAGAAGGAGAAAATAAATACTTTTAAAAGATTTTCTTCAATCTCCTCTAAGTTAATTTTGATACTCAAAGGGATAAGCTGTCATTTTTTTTTTGCATTTTTTTTTTTTACATGTGGAGCAATCCATTTAGATGGTAATGGGTAAATGAAGAGTTTGATCACTTAAGCTGCACTGATTTCTTGCTATTCTGGCATTCTGATTCTAATTCTTTCATTGTTCTTCATGTTTTTATTACCAATATAAACACCTTTTGATCGAAATTTTTTATAGGAAAACAATGTTGGAATTTCATCTCTCTGGGACCCTAAAAATCAGTTTGGCTGCTTCTCTCCTCCCCTCTCTATGCCTAAGTCCATTCTCCAAAAGACCACTTGATTTATCTTTTAAAGGTGCACTTCTAATCTGTCATTCCTATTCTTAAAATTATTTAATGGTGTCTTAACATTTAGGAAAAAATTCAAACTCTTGAACTTGGCATATAGTTGCCGCTTTCAGTGCGTCCAGTTTCATCTTCTGCCACTTGCCCTTGCAAGTCATGTTCCTTCCTGATTCCTTGCTTGTTTTATCCTCTGTCTGGAATGCCTTTTGCTGTTCTTTTTGCCAAGCTCAAAGTTGTTCTGCAGGATTCAACTGAGGTTTCACCTCCTCTGGGGAGTCTCCCAGGATCATGCCAGCTGGTGTTAAATATCCTGTATGCTCTCTTGGGACCTCATGAGCTCCCTCTCACATCCCTTAGCACACTGGAGTTTAGTGGTCTGCTCAGTGTCTGCAGTCTCTTTATACTTGTAGTCTCTGCCTTCAAGGAGCTCAACCTTACTCATCCTTCACATTTCCTTGTACAGAACAGATTTCATTTTAAAATATAAACTGAATTTATGAGTGTTGTTAAAATCTGACTACATTAAGCTCTGTCACTTCCTTGCTTATAATATTGGGCAAGCTATTTAACTTTTCTAAAACGTGTCTTTCCCCTCTATAGCTTTTGGATGTTAATAACAACTCTGTAAGGGTTTTTGTGAGGTGATGTTTATAAAGTCAGTCAATTCTCCTTTAACAAATGGCAGCACTTGCCTTCATGTGGAAGGGGAGGAAAATGCTTTGTTTATCTGGTAAAGGATGCAGATTTTACTTGGGATTAGATGATATTCTGAACATCTTTGGTCCAGTCCTCTCTTGGATAATTGGATTCTATATGGGTTTCCCTTCATTTCAAAAGTGTCCCAGTTTGAATAATAAATTATTCAATCACCATAACTTACATAGTAGAATCTTACTTATACTCTTAACTGTATTAGGTATTTTTTGAGGGCAGAGGGTCATGGGTATGATATTTGCTCTTATAGATTTAGTAGCAAGTTTGAAAGAAAACTAAAACATGAGCATTTACGGAGCAATTAAATTCTAAACCGTATGATTCTGAAAATACTATTTAATGTTTAGGACATTTAGGGCTGGAGCAGTCAGGGGAATATTTTGGGAACAAGGAGGAACTGGACCTTGAAGTAAGAATAGCATATTTACAAATAAGTCAATGTCGCTGTTTCCTCTTCCCCCTATATTATCCAATCTGCAACGCTTTCATATTTAAATTCCTTTATTCATTGGACAAAGGCGTTAGCTAATTATTTACAGTCTTGTGCTGCACAATGACATTTTGGTCAACATTGGACTACATAGATGATGGTGTGATCCCATAAAATTACAGTGGAGCTGAAAAATTTCTATCACATGTGATGTCATAGTCATCCTAACGTATAGTGCAGTGCATTACTCACACATTTGTGGTGATGCTGGTGAAACAAACCTGAGCTGCCAGATGCATAAAATTATACCACACACAATTATATACAGTACATAATATTTGATAATAATGTTACTTGTTTATGTATTTACTAGTTATTTTAGAGTGTACTCTTTCTACTTATAAAAAAAGCTTGCTACTTGATTAATCTTGTACAATAACATGCAGTATAGGCTTGTAGCCTAGGAGTAGTAGGCTATACCATACAGCCTAAGTGTGTGATAGGCTATACCATCTGGTTTAGTGTAAGTGCACTCTATGATGTTTGCACAATGATGAAATCACTTGATGATTCATTTTTCAGAATGAATCCCTGTCATTAAGTTGTGCATGACTCTATCTAAGTTAACTTCATTATACCAGAAAATGTTTTTTTTCCCCCAATTTTGGTAATTTTTACTCATAAGATCTGTTTTCCACCTGTGGTTATTTTTATTCTTTGCCTATTTACAAATTTCCTATACTTTTTTTTTTTTCCATTATGGTATCTAAAAAGCCACACAATTACTTCTCTAGTAAACTTTTGACTAGTGTCTAGAAATAATGAGAAACAAGCAGCATTACTATATGTACTTTGTGTTCCTTGCTGAATATTTTATAGTGAATTCTTCAGTAGAAGCTATGTGCTTTTATTTGAAGCCAGTGGGAGCTAATTTTCAAGAATTAATGTTTGGCAAAACAAATAGAAATCTTCAAGATTCACATGCTTTTCTCTTTGGAAAGATTAATTTTAAATACATATGTGTCTGCAGCTGGTTAGTTTACTCAGAACATCTAGATGCTAAGGAAGGTCATGGATCGTGATCTTTCTTTTCTCTCACCATGGCCAGCGTCACTGAACAGCCATCTCTCAAATGCTTGTCGTTGGCCAAAATGGAACACAGTTGAGTGAGTGTAGCTGGATCAGCATACTCCCATGATCAGACCTGGAAAAAGACTTAAGTACATGCCTTTTTGGTAGGGGACTGGTAAAGTCATCTCTATATAGGAGATTTAATTTTTTAAACATTAAAAATATTTAAAAATTGCTAACCTTTAGTGATTTGATCATGTGTTCATGTGCACAACATGTGTTAGTTCATTACTAACAAGTTGTTCAAAAGTATAATACATTTGTCAAAGACAGTATTATTCTACATAATGGAAAACATTTTCTTGCAAAACATCTGCTTTTCCATATAAGAATAATACATTTGATTCACTAACATGATAGCATTTTTTATGACTGTAGGACTTATTATGCTAAATAAAATTACTACATTGTTCTTCAGCACACACATGTATTTAGTTATAGTATTGTCGCAACATGGAAATAGTGGAATGCTTGAGAACCTCTGAATAGTTTTTATCCTGGAAAATATTTCTAGATTGTAAGGATATGATTATTGATAATTTCTATGGAAATATCTGAGACTTGATTTATATAGTTCTCTGCTTTGTGGTCTGAGGAGTCTGTAATGAAGATAAACTTTTAGAATGTTGGACTAAAAGTCAATCTAAAATCCCAATTTTTACAGTGCTTACCATTTAAAATAAGACAGTCACTTTTATAGGAGATAAAGCAGAAAAATGATGTATGCTTTTATCTTGTGATGAAACTTAGAAAAATTGTATAAGTAGCTCCCAGTAGCCCACAAAGCTAAGTAAGAACTCATTTAAAATATTGATACAAAACTGAATCTTATCTCATAAAATTTCCTACAAATTGAAGATCCCTATTCCTTTACATTGATTTTTAAAATTTTATTCCAAATATAGAAACCATTTTTCTTTTAACGATCCAAGAAAAGATGAATCGAGGGGTGAATAAGTAAAAAGCAACAGTTTTTATTCATCATTTTCGTTAACGGCTATAAACCTCGAGTCTTCTCTAATTATTGCTTAACTTTTATAAGGCTCTTTTATGAGATTCCACTGTACAGAGGAACAAATATTTAAAGAAGTGAATGGCTGAAAGATAAATACCAATTCTTTTTTTAGTGGGGTAACTATTGCAAATGAAATCAGTAGGCGATAGTTCTTTTGATTGCAGTGACTTATCCAGAGCATATTCTTCTTCACCCTTAGGTTTGGTTTTTCATTTGATTTTGTATATCTGTTTACTTTTAATTCTTCTAGACTACAGCTAGCTCAAATATTGTTATTCCTTAATAGCAGATGTTACATATTTGCAGCATTCAAGTAGGTCATCTTAGTCTATCTGTAGGTTATTTAGCAGTTTCATTTGGGCATGAGTCTCTGGTATTTCAAAAATATAAAAATGCTTTTCATTGGCCTATATTTTAAATATTTGCCTCTATGGTATATAGAACTTTCAGACAAAAATAGATTTTTACAGACATTTTGGAAGGTTTTGAAATTGCTAATTAAATATATGTTGTGAGTAATTTTCAACTTATTTCATCTACCTAAAGTATTGAAAGTTCTTAAACATAAGTATTTTATAACACAGATATATAAAACTAAATTATAAAGAGATAAATATCTGAAAAAATGCAGAAAACCTTAACTATACTATTTGATTTTATATAAACAAAATGAAGTTAGGAAGACACATTACCATATATCAGAGTTGTAAAAACACAGCCTTAAGGATTACTGAAGCAGTAACTCATTAAACTGGAACAGTTTTAAAGAAATTCATAAATATTCACGTTTTTAAAATGACATCTCTAAGTTTGAATGAAAGCAATTACTTTATTCAGTAAAACTTAGAAGTAATGCCGTTTGTCTATTCATTATCACCAAGGAATATCCTAGATTGAGCTACAAAATGAGAATGAATGAATGTAATTTTGAAAGGTCCACTTTTAAATAGATAACATCTTCTTTGTAGCTATTGTCAAATACTTTCAAAAGTATCTTCTAGGCATAACTAGAAAACAGATAGAAAAACCCATGGTTTTTCTATCTGTTTTCTAGTCTGTTTTAAGATATTATTATAATGCTTGAAGAAATAGACTAATAAAAATGTCTACATTTTTGTGATTATGTAGAAAAGAGTGGTCTTTTGGAAAATGTTTATAGAAATTGGCAATTGTTGAATGGTTGTGCTATGCAATTTTGATACAATTTTGAATTACTATCACAATGAGTAACAGTTAAGAGTTCCAATTTGTCTGTGAAATATTCGTTTAAACATCTCCAGGATTTCTATCTTATATCATTGAGTAATGACAGGAAAAAAAGAATCTAATGAAATGATAAATTTAATAATTAAAATATTTCCTAGGTTTCAGCTTATGTGAAGAAGTTGTGGAAGCCATCTATCAATCCATTTCCTGAATATATGGAGAAGCCTGCAAATGATAGAAGTCATTCAGAAGAACTATTTTCACATTTTCAAAGTAGACCAGAGAAAGAACATTTACCACTTCATGCCAGTGAAAGTCATCTTAGCTGGTATTCTCAAAAATAGGGGCTATCTAATTATCTGATCTCAGAGTTTCATGTTTTCGCATTGTAAATTATTCGAATCAAATATAGCATTCTTTTAAGAATATTTTCTTCAAATCTAGTGATTAACATTTAATCTGATTATAAATGTACTCATTTAGCAAAATTTGGCCAGTTTTTTTGAATCTTAATGAAAGCACTTAAAAACAAAAACCTTACCTAAAAGAATTTTTAAAGTATAAAGCATTTTAACTAAGGTAAATGAAAATATACATACTATGGAATTTTGGAAATATAGTTTATGAGTATTAATTTACTTTTACTTGGCATATTGATCAAACAAATACTTATCATATTTTGCTTCTTTATGATGGGGAATATACTCAGTATTTATATGACTCATTGCCCCACAAAATGACAATCAAAATACCATTAGTTTAGCTTCCAGTTTAGCTTGTTACAAATGAAGATATTTGGTCATATATAATCATTCTTGACTTTCTGCCCAAGGTTTTTAATAATGGACACTTGTCATTCATAGCCAGTATCTTTTTAGGCCCATCATTTTAAGCCAGTGGTATTTAAGAACACATCTACTTTTTGACATAACCTCTAAGATGCCATCAGTTGCTGATGAGCCATTATATTATGTTTCAGAAAGAAAAATACTGCTAATTAAAGACTTGGAATTTATAAATGTTGAAAAAGTTCTTCAAACTTAATTATACATAGAGTTTTATTCAAACAACTCTGTGCTTATATAAAAATAAAATATAAGTGAAATAAATGAATTAGGTATTCTCAAAACTTCTCTGTATACTAGTCCAACTCTTCTGAGTCACTTTTTAACTCAAGTAGTCCTTGCTTTTAAGATTATTGGTGACATGACATTTCTTAGGATCTTTAACTGAAATAAAATTTATTGTTACTGGGCTCTTAATTACCATATACAGCAAGGCTACATTGAGTCTTGCTTCTGAAATGTTGCTAAGCATTCCTACTTCACTAACTCCCTCAAACTCTGTCTATGACCCTTTATTCTTAGGGGTTAAAAAAGTGCTGCACCCTATCTCTGGGTATTTGGCAAAGCGTTGGACACCCATTCTATACCTTTTGAGCATGTACAGGATTGCCAGCTCAGGACTGCCTCCTGATTGACAAAGTTTGCAAGAAGCATCGTGATTTCAGGATGTAAAAATGTGACCCTCCCCCCAAAAAATGTATCTTACAGATATTGCACAGTAGTATCTAGGCAAAACATAATCAGGAAGGCAAATATTATCAGATTTGTTCTGAATGATAATTATAAACACAGATGTGAAGGATTTTGATGTACCTAGAGAGCTTTAGGTTTTTTGTGTTCCATTAGTTTAGATTATTCATTCTTCTGGAGGACTTTTTTGTGAACTGTAAGTTTCAAGAAAAGGTTTGGGAATACGATCTGGAAAGACAAATCTTTTGGGTTTGGATGAGGGAGAAGGAAGGGAATTAAAATAGACAAACATGCACACAAATCATTTTACAAGCTGTAAAAGGGATGTTGATTAATTATCAGATAGCACAGTGAAACATTGCTGTTGGTGGTCTTTGTGTTTTATATATCTTAACATTTTAAAAACTGTCTTTGTTTATAGTAAATGTAGAAAAAATATGGAAGTATAGAAAAATTTATTACATTTTCAGTGACAATTTACTGTTACATTTTGTAGAACAATTTATGGAACTGTAATATTTAGTTAGGCTATAATATGTTTGCCTAAAAGTATACCTAGTTTATGTGACAGATTTAACTTAAATTTTGTTTGTGAATATCTAATTAGTTTACAGCAGGGCGTCTTAAATGAAACAACTGAATTGGAAGCAACATATAAGGAAGCCGAGTTGGCAACCTACTCTGTAGAATTACTTTTGCCATTATTTAAGAACACCATTGAAGAAATTAGTTTTGAAAATGTGAGTACTTGTGAACATCTAATAAAATGAAAAGTTAGCATAATACTCAATGCATTAACTATGGTCTCATATATTAAAGTGGTTATACTCACATACTGGTATTTGATATAAAAAAATGCAGGTTTATCATCAGTGTTCTTTATTCCTATGTCAGTAACTGTAACTCTTTTCCTCAGAGATAATCTCAAGCATGTACTTGATAAGAGGCCAAGCTAGAAACTGTATACCTTGATGCTCAATTTACCTGGATTTGAATTAGGGAGTCAGTTTTTCTCAAGAGTGAATTTAAAATAAAAAATATTCTGAGAGATGAAATAAATCTCTTTTCTCTAATGTTATGTGGAAATAGAAATCTGTATTCTAAAATTTCAGTATACTAAAGTTTGAGTAAAGAACAAAACACTGGATTGTATTCTATTAGTTTTATTTAAATAAATGACAAATATTTTAGGGTTTAAGCCCTTATTTTGATTTCATTTTACTTTAATATACTAGGTAACATCCTATTACTATCAATAAACTTGGCAAAATTTACTATTACTATGTACAAAATGATTTTGATACTAGGAAAAAGTTTTTTGATAATAGTAACATTTTAGAGTATCTTAATGCTATATCTTAAAATATGTATGTGGTTTTTATATTTTGTCAGGCTAATCTTTCTGCATCCAATTTGAAGAAGATTTTTAAACAGAAGGAGATATTAACAAAAGAATTAAACACTTTTAAACGTGTAAAACAATCTTTTGAATATCTTCTTAGAAAGACAGAATACCAACAAGTAAGGAACATTAACCACTAATTTAATAGCTTTCATTTGAAGGCTATATTATTTCTCAAACTATAGAAATTAAAATGGTATATTTGAAATGGAAATAATACTTGAATTTTTGTTTGAAATGGCAACCCTTAAACTAATCCCTAGTTTTATTATTTTATAAATAGTCTTACAAGAAAGCAACATTTTTATAGAAAATAATATTTTTAGTTTATATCTCAAAAACTTTGTTATACTATAATTTTCAGTTGATTACAATAGAATACTCTTAGAATTTAAGCTCTTGTGTACATTATAGTTATAATTTATGGGGGGTTTTGGTAGCAGTTTTGTCGTGATATAAGTCACATACCATACAATTCACCCTTTTAAAGTGTACAATTCAATGATTTTTAGTGTATTCACAGAATTGTGTGGCCATCACTCCAATCAATTTTAGAGCATTTTCATGACTACAAAAAAGAAACTCCATGCCATTTAGAAGTTCACTTCCCATACCCACCCAGCCTATTACCTACTTTCTGTCTCTATGCATTTGCCAATTCTGGACATTTCATATAAATGGGCTCATTTCATGTGTGATTGTTCATGACTGCCATCTTTCATTTAACATGTTTTCAAGGTTCATCCATGCTGTAGCACTTATCAGTGCTTCATCTCTCTTTATTGCTGACCCATATTTTGTTGTATGGGTAGACCACTTTTACTTTTCCATTCCTCAGTTGATGAACGCTTGGGTTGCTTCTGCTTTTGGCTGTTAGGAATAAAGCTGCTGGGAACATTCATTTATATGTTGTACCTAAAGAAATGAAAACATATATGTATGCCAAGCAATGCCCTTATAGAACATAAGGATGTGTTTCCTGAAGTCCACGAACTGTGTATATGATTTTACATTATATGTATATGCATATGTGCTTTGAGTGAAAGGAATTCATAGCTTTTTCACATTCTTCACTGGGAATATAACACTCAAAATGAATACACGATCTTCTCTATCTCATTTCAAATGTCTACATAGAATTGTTACTGATTTGCTATAATTACAAAAAATTTCTTATTGATAGAATTAGGTTGTTTATAATTTTGACCTGTTAACAGCACTGTGAGCTTCTGTAGGCAAGATTTTTGTGATTTTTATGTCATGGGCTTGTACTTTCTGAGTCATTTAGAGATTAATTTAGTAACTCCACTAATTTCATAACTTGTGTACAAAACATAATTTGGAAAACTTGGGCAAAAATCCTTCTGATGTTAATTTAAAAAAAATCTGAACTGTGCATAGTAGTTGTTCATATTAATTTCTTAATTGAGACTTATTACACATTCTACTACTTTTAAACACTGATTTATAGAATCTTTTTTTCACAGATAGGCGACAGTTTGTCCAGCATATTAGAGAGGCTAACTGATAATGAAAGTGAAAATACTGTAAGTCTTTTTACACTTTGTGTCTATTTTTACACTTTGTGTCTTTTTATACTTTGTGTCTATTTTTTATTTGTATGTTGCTTGGCTTTATAAAATTAGCCACCATTATTAAAGTTATGATATTTCTAACTCTTACATTATATTTGCTGAAGAATCTTAAGAAGAAGGTACTTGAAAAGGAGACATATATCCAAGAACTTTCTTGTTTGTTTCAGAATGAAAAGGTAAGCAAATTTTGAGCTTAATTCATTTATTTTCTTAATATTGATTCCTTACCTTCTTTCTATCCTGGCCCCCATATCAGAAATAGATACAAAAGGTTTTTAGATTATTTTGGTATTTTACAAGTTTCATGTAACAAATATGACATCTTAATTATTTAAAGGTTTTTTAAAAGATTTTTATGATGTTTCTGTCAGGGTACTTGGCATAAATCACTGTTAGGAACTATGTGTAAATTTGTATTGTATTTCAATTTTAGTATAAAGTAAGGAATTTGGGTGTTTGTAGGAGCATTTTAGACATACCCATAATTTTACTTTGGAAGATAGGAATTTTAAAAAGAAATAATTATGAAGAGCCATTAAATAAAAGGAGAAAACATCCCAAAAGCCTTACATAAAATATATTTTGTAATAGGGGGGTCATGGTTTATGTAAAATCTTACTTTATTTTTTATCAATTTTTCAGCTTGTGTCTAAATACGGGTAAAGTTAAAGATTGTGGAGAAATATATAAAGTAATGCATTTTTTTGTTTTCTCTGTTTTAGGCAAATGCTTTGAAAGCAAACCGTTTTTCACAATCAGTGAAAGTAGTACATGAACGACTACAGTTCCAAATTCATAAAAAGGAAGCAGAGAATGATAAATTAAAAGAATACATAAAGGTTATATTCATCCATTTTTATAGTTTGTGATAAAGTTAATGACCTAGTATAAAAGCCTTTACTTAATTCTGGAATGTGATGGTGTTTAAAGAATTAAACTGAAGTGTTGCCATGGGAAATATATATTTGAGGCAAATCTTAATTTTAAGATTTCTCAGCTGTCTAAAGATTTGCCTCCAAATTCCAATATAAAAATGCTGTCTCATTTTAGTACTAATCTAAGAATGACTTGTAGAGCTTGAATTACTTAAAACAAACAAACAAACAAAAAAAACTTTTCTAGTATGTAGTTTATTTATGTTTATTGTGGATAATTTGTAAAATAAATATACCGAAACCAGTGTTTACACTTTGGTATATAGTATTCCAGTTTTTTCCCTACATCTATACATACATACATACATACTCTCACACATATTTAGTAAGTAGTCAATAAATGTTTATTATTTTTGTGTTTATTACTAATGGTAATAACTTTAAAATCAGATAACTTAGGTTTGGTATTCAGACAGTCAAATAATCTCCTTGGCATATAGTTTTTTTTTAGCGATATAAATAAGAAGAATTTATTGGTTTAAACTGAGTGGTTTAAATGTTTTTCAGGAAGCCTCACAGTCACTTTTTCATAGGAATTTGAGGTTGCTTTGATATGACACAAGCTAATTGGATCTGTTGTCAATATTTTTGCCAAAGAAAAACAAAAAGTATTCCCACTTTCAGAAGAGAAGTATACCAAGACAAATCCTATTGGGTGTGAGGACTTCTGTGTCAAATTTGTTTGCTTTTGCGTTCCTGAATCGTAGCAGATGCCCACAATCTGTGACACATGTTTCAAGAATGCACTTGGGGTCTTTCTTTTTTTTTCTTTCAATAGCAAAAAGCTTTTGCCTATCGAAGGGACACTAATCAGGATTATGAGAGATGTAAAATTTGTCCTCTATCCCCCTACATGTGCTTTAAGCACTTTCTCTCATAGATTTCCTATGTCCTTTGATCAGTGTCCTGGGCACTGCACATGAACTAAAGTTGCTGTTGCATTGCTTGTCATGGTAAATATAAGAAAATACATAGGATTTAACATCTCAGATAATCATCTACTGCAATTTTATCTTACACAATTTTTAATTATGTCCTCAAATAGCAGTTGGTGAAGTTTTTGAAATTATTTTCTTCAACTTAAAAATGAAATATTAAGTGATTTTTTAAAGTTTACAGTTACTTCATGGATGTGGTTCCATAGTGTAGTGGTTAGCACATCTGCTTTACACGCAGGAGGTCCTGGGTTCACACCCCAGTGGAGCCTCAGTCCATGGTGTGTGGCCATGCCACCGTGAACAAGCCCTATGTCTGATCTTGGAAGCTTAAGCAGGGTCGGGCCTGGTTAGTACTTGGATGGAAGACTACCTAGGAAGACCAGGTGCTGTAGGCATAAATAATAATAAATAATTTTTTTAAAAAAGATTATATAATGGTTACTTCATATACCCATGCTAATTTGGGGAAAGAATATAAAGCTAAAATCCTAAGATTTTACCATGACAGTCTACTGTCTAATAGTTTGAATTAAATTACTTAAAAAAAAATTCAGCTGTTTAGAAATGATTAAAAGAAGTTGCATTAGGTTACGTGCTATAATTTTCTACATTCTCTCTTACACACACACTTTTGGAATTTAAGGCATTAAGTAAGTAATTGGGGGTCAGAATTCAGTTCTTCAGTTTAGGTTTAACAAGTTATCTTTTAGAGTACAAACACAGTGAACTCAATTTGGCAACAGAAATCTCAATTTTTTAGTATTGTTGAGTCATTTCATTTAAACAATATAAATTACGTTATAATTCTCTGAGAACTAACCAAAAGATACTTTGAACCTATTTTTATTTTTGGATCTTTATAATATAGCAATTAGAGTTAGAATATTTTTACATTTTAGAAGAACAGAATGACTTGTAATATGCAGCATGTGTAGTTCTTTGGAAATATGAAAAAGGCAAATAATTGACTTTAAATATGTGTCTATTGATTTGACAAATGACTAGTTATTCTGAAACTAAAAATAATTTGATAATACAATCCCTAATAGTATGGAATTTGATAGATCCATTAAGAAAGTCTTGACTGGAACCTTTTTCAAAAAATTTACTTCACTTTTGATATTTAAAAGGATTTTTTAAAGTGTAGCAATTATTCATGATGTGATGATGACACCCTGTGGTTTCACAGAGGAATAACAGCTGTATTTCCTGCAGGGGTCTTTGTTTCTCTTAAGTAGACTTATTGTTAGTAATTTGTTTTTCCCCAACTACTCATTAAAACATTTCCTGGGATTTTTCAGGTTAAGAAAAATTTTTAGAGACAATTTGAGAATATTTTACTGCTTCCCCTATTCTACCTTGTCACTTTTCAAAGAGATCAAGTCTTTAAATCTTGTTTTAGATTTACATCTTAATCTTAATTTTAGTGGAAACGGAGAAGCATAGTTTTTGCTGATTTTAGAGTTAAGAAGAAAAGCCCCATTTTTTACCAGAACTTCTTTGAGTCTTTAAAATTAAAATGATTGTCCAATGAATGGGAGACTAAAACTTAAATTCTGTAACAATTTTACATTCTTTTCAGTATTACGCAACGTTCAAAAAGTATAAAAGCATTAAAACCTTAAGTCTTTAAATTCTTAGATACCTAATACTCAAATACTTTAAATACAAATTCTTAAAATAATTTGGAAAAAAACCCATGATAGTAGTCACACTAAATCATATCCATCATCTTCCGAGCCTAATATTGTCTGTCTCTCATTATGTCATCAAAAAAACAGCCATTCTACTTAACACTATTAAACTCAATAGGTAGAAACATCCCCTTCAAATATCTTTTTATTCTTACTAACTCTAATGGACCTAGTAGTCATTCGCTTATCTAAACTCGTTCAATCTTGGAATAATGCCCTCCCCAAAGTTACGACTCATTGGATAAAGCAGTATTTCTGTTGTCCTTGGTGAACTCTTTTAAGTGTCCAGACATGCCCCTTAATTCTAGTAAATTAAAATTTGGTAATTTTATCTGTGTTTATCTTATCCCTACCCTTCATATTCTATAGATTTTGATCATATATCCTTAAAACCTTTCTCATTTTAGCTAGAGAGCCCTAATATTTTTGGTGAGCTACTGATTTCTTTGAGCTTTGTGTACCTGTTGTTTGAACTGTTTCCCGCTCAATTATTGTTTTTTGATTTACAATAACTAGTCCTATGTGTAATAGTCTAGATGCGAAGTTCTAGTTAATCACAATAGTTTTAAGGAAGTTAGTATTTGTGCTGTAATCAGTGATTTTGGTATCTTTATAAGAAGAGTAGCATTTGTTTTATGTAAACTTTTGTATCTTAAATTCGTATTGCGACTAGTTACAGATAAACATTGATGAAATCATCTTTTCATCACTGTTTTGCTTTTTATTAATCATACAATGCATCCTTTTAGTAAACTCTATGTGGAAGATTATTTACATATTTTTGCAATGTTTTCATAAACATTGGAACTCTAAAATAATTGCTGCTAATATTTTGTTTTAGAGCTTGGAGACCAAGATAGCCCAGTGGAACTTGCAATTGAAAAACAATAAGCATGAGACTATAGCAATGAAAGAATCGAGTCAGCAAAAAGTTATAGCCCTCAAAAAGGCATCTAAAGTTTACAAACAAAGGCTTGAACATTTTACTGGAGACATTGAAAACCTTACTTCCCAAATTAGAGATCAGGTAAGTATAAAATTCTTTCTTAAAGAACTATTTTATGTACTCAGTTTATGTGGTTAATGTCATGATTCTTAATAAAATAATTTTATTCTTCTCTTTATGTTACTGATACTAGAAAAACTTTACTCATAGTGTTTTGCTTTAGTCTTTATTTTGAAAGATTACATAAAATGTCAAATTATATATTGAGTTATATCAGCATTTCCTGGGGAATTTTACTTAAAGGAAATGTGTGTCTCAAAGCTTCTATGGCCAACTAACTAAGGGTAAAATTTCATACATATTTTCCCTTGAAATTTTCAGTGTACATTAGCATATTAGAGGCACTGAGAAGGCTTCAGTAAAAGTAAAGCAATGTAATGGAAGATATTGAACTCAGAGTTTCCCACCACTTATTTAACTGCAGAACCCTTCTTTAACCCACAAAGCAGCTCTTGGAACTGGTTCTGAGGAACACCAGTTTGGGAAATGCTGATTTATTTTATTAGACCATATGACTTCATTCAGTAATTCACTTCATTTAAACTCTGTAATGCATTTAAAACCATTTGCTGACGTAAACACACCATGTGAAAGTTATCTTTGCGTGTAGTACAAAGTTGAAAAATGGACTTAGTACTTTGTTGTTTTTAACAAATTATTATATTTACTCAATTACTAATTAATAAAGCATTCACTCTTTTTAATGTCTCACTGGTATTCCTCCTCTTAAGACCTTAAGATATTAAGACTCATAGAATTATTTGAGGTTTTTAGAAATGAAAACAGACTTATAAATGCTTATGTAAAGAAAACAATGTAATATTTTATAATCGCAAGTGTTAACATTTTAAGACTAATATTTAACCTACCTACATTCAGAAGAATTTAACTAGATAAAAGAATTGAGGGCTAGGTTCGAAATATCGAACGTTGTAGACCTACTTGAATGCCTGAAAATATTCCTGAGTGATAAAAACCATCTGGGTCATTGACATTTTTAGGATTTTCCTATTTAAATAGTGCCATATCTTCCATGCCCCAGATAGTAGTATAGGAACCCTTATTAACTTTGTGACTTTGGTTAAGGTACCTAACCTCTCTAAGCTTCACCTTTCTTATCTATAAAATAGGGATAATACTATCTGTCTCATGCTTATAGGGAAGAATAAATGAGAAAATATATGTCAGAGCACAGTGCCTGGCCATATTACATTTTTGCCATATTGGCCTCCTTTCTGTTCCTCTAATACAAGGAGTTTGTTTCATTGTTTTTGTTTCATTGTTTTGTTTGCTATTGCCTTTGGCTGTAACATTCTTTTCTGGCTCACAATAGCTGGTTCTTTTTTTAATCATTTTTTAATTGACATCTCTTCAGAGGCCTTCATTGATCACTCATTTTGAAGTAGCTCCACACCAGTTAATCATATAAATGTCTTAAGTTTTCTTCATAGCATTTATTTTATAGGTAAAATTTCTAAATATCTTAATTTATAATTGCCCAGCTTATATTTCATAGTGCATATTTATTTTACAAAATATAAACACAGAATACTAGCCTTTCTTCAATACAGCAAAAATGATACTGTAAACAATATAAACAAAAAATGTCTTGCACATAGTAGATGTTCAATAACTACTTGTTCAACAACTGGGTGAATGATAGAAGGACAGAAGAAAGCACCCAATAAATGTTAACTCTAATCATTACTACAGTAGTCCCCCCTTATCTGTGGTTTTGTTCTCCTCAGTTTCAGTTACCCACAGTCAATCATGGTATAAAAATATTAAGTGGAAGATTCCAGAAATCAACAATTTGTAGGTTTTAAATTGCACAACATTCTGTGTGGCGTGATGAAATCTTGCACCATCCCATTTTGTCCTGCCTGGTCATGAATCATCCCTTTGTCTAGCACATCCACACTATATATGCTATCTGCCTGTTAGTCACTCATTAGCCATCTCAATGATCAGATCTATGGTCACAGTATCACAGTGCTTATGTTCAAGTAAACCTTATTTTACTTAATAATGTCTCCAAAACAGGAGAGTAGAGATGCTGGCAATTTGGATATGCCAAAGAGAAGCCATAAAGTGCTTCCTGAGTGAAAAGCTGAAAGTTCTCAACTTAAGGCATTTTATTATCTCACATCACAAGAAGGGTGAGGATAGTACAATAAGATATTTTGAGAGAGAAAGACCACATTCATGTAACAGTTATTACAGTATGTTGTTATAATTGTTCTAATTTATTATTAGTTATTGTTAATCTTTTTCTGTGCCTAATTTATAAATTAAACTTTATCATAGGTATGTATGTATACAAAAAAAACATAGCACATATAGGGTTTGATACTATCAGCATTTTCAGGCAGCTACCGAGGGACTTAGGGCATAACCCCCGTGGATAAGTACTGTTGTACTTCTGGGCCTTCTGATTAGTAACTATTGGCACTGTTGTCATTCCAGGGAGTTTGTTTTTTTTGTAGAATGTAAACGGGTTACGCAATGGCTATATAGCTCACTAGGTGGATTTGTAAAGAGTAGATTCATTCAGCAGTTATTTGTTAAAGTCTGCTGTATGCCGGGCACTGTATTCAAAGGCCTAGCAATGAACAAAACAGATAAAAATCTCTACTTCTGTGAGCTCACGTTCAAAGTGGATAAGCCACCACTACTACTTTGATCTCTTTGCTGGCAGTAACAGTGTTTGAAGGCCAATGGGGGTAACCTCCACAAAACAGCCTGGCATCATTATGATAGATAAATAAGGCTGTATTAGTAAATGCTATGGAATTGTGGAATTGTAGGAAGTTTCCATATACACCAGAAGGCTTCTTTGTCTGATGCTTACGTGGTTGTTAGTATCTTCTGTATATAGAATGCAAAATGAAAAGTTCATAGAAAGGAAATTATCTTCACTAATTATAAAACATTGTTTGAAGTAGTTATAACAACATCCTTAAAATGTTATGTTGGAACTACCACTATGTACATATTAAATAATAGTAACATAAAGATATTAAAGTTTACTTGAAAACATTCCTATATTCAGAGTTATACACTGAAATTTTCTATAACAGAAGTTTTATACTTTCCAGGATGTTTCCTTGTTTATAATGTATTTGTGTTTAGGGCTGTGAACAAATCCAAAGTGTTATTAAATTACAAGATGAGTACTTTCTGTGTTTTTCAGGAAGCCAAGTTGTCTGAAGCAATTTTAGCTTCCAATGCCTGGAAAAGTCATTATGAGAAAATTTTAATAGAAAAAACTGAATTGGAAGTTCAGATAGAAACAATGAAAAAGTAAGAAAAAAATTTAGAATCTTTTTACAGTATAATAACCATTTCAGTTCTTTCCTTTGGTTTGTATTTTGGTTCTTCTGAATTACATGTAGTAAAGGTATTATCTGTATGATTTGCTATTTTTCTATTTATAATTCTACAAACTTTTCTTACTTTGCTCTAAAAAATATAATAAAAATGATTACCAATAAAAGTCCGTTGGTGTTCACATTTCAAAACTTTGAACTCGTAAGTATGTGGTATTTGGATATCTGTCATCTATTAGTTGTAGTAGATGTTAACACTAACTGTGTCTTAAAATGGAAGTGATATTTCTCTACTGAACAAGAATGTATTAGTAAGAATATATAATAAAGTTTATAATAAAAGCATAAATGCTTTCAAAATTCTAAAAAATATTATTCCATAAAGTGCTTGAAATGCATAAAAAAGAAAATGATAAAAATACATATTTTATGCTTTGAAATTTATTGATAAGCTACCAATGAACCCTGAATATTTGCTTTTAAATATCTTGCTTTTTATATATTCCTTTTGATGTTATTATTGAAAATGAGCATATATACTTTGCTTCTAAAGATTAGTTATTGCCTCACCTCATCCTTTTATTTATCCTTGTCCTGAAATTGTATGTGTGTGCATGTGTGCGAATGAGAGACAGACAGACAAACATACCTGTGGATTAGTTTAGATGTTTTATTGAATAGCAAAGAGAATGTTGGCATCATCAATGTTTAGTATTTCTAATCAAGGTTACTAAGGTAGTAACTTTATATAAGTAACTGCTTCATATTTTCCTTGTTCTATGAGTTCTATTAACTTTTGAAACAGTTTATCCTACCAAAATAATTTTAGAAACACACTTAAAATATATTATTTGAATGAAAATTTCTATGATTTTTACAAATACATCATTTATTTTATAAAGGCAAATCATTAATCTTTTGGAAGACCTGAAGAAAATGGAAGACCATGGGAAAACATCATGTGAAGAAATTCTTAGAAAACTTCAGTCAATTGAATATGAAAGTGAAACTCTGAATCTTGAGAATACAAAATTAAAGGTACTGTGTGTGTGTGTGTGTGTGTCTGTGTGTGTCTGTGTGTGTGTAATGCGTAAGGGCAACTTAGGCTACTTAATAGCAGTAGCTGGAAATGACAGCATATTTAGAATAATGCTCTTGTATCATTTTGTCCTTATGTTTCTCAGAGTATCATAATCGGTAACTTCTAACAGATCTATCTTTATATGTCTGTATGTATACACATGTATATACACATATTTATATAGTTTATAGTTGTATACACAGATACATGTTAAAATTGTTTTCAGCAGTGTTAAATAAGACTTATGAGGTTGAATAACTGTCTCTTTGTTTCAACCAAAAAAGATTATTTACTCTCCAATTTTAGCAGTTAAATGACTCATCCAAAATTACATTAACTTTAATGCAGAACATTATTTCTAGGTGTCATGGTTACGATATGATATAACCTCAGGCCTGGTCTGTTTGAAACCAGAAAGTATGTTCTTGGCTGCTTCATAACCAGAAAGAATTTTCCAACTTAATTAAATCCAAGGGGTGATTGGTTTGTATGTGTACCAGAGAAAAGATGAGAAAAGGCTTTTATATTTTCTGGGAAAAAAGATATTTGAGTTCTCAGAGATATATGTAACCTCTTCAGTCAAGATAAAACTTGACTGAAAACAATGGCATCATTTTCAGTTCCATATTATTATTTTCGGAAGACAGTAAATAGAAGACAGAAAAGAATCTTTTTATTTAAGAGATGGCCAGAGTTGGCAGTTCGAAGCTGATAGGGCATCAGATAACCTAGCCTCTTTTTAGCTATCTGCTCTACCATTTTTAGGTTGTGATGCTCATCCTCATGATTTAAAATGACAGCTGGAGCTCCAGCCATTATAGCTAAGTTGGAGGCAACAAAATAGAGGTGGGAGCGGGGAAGATGAATTATCTCCCTTTATTTCCCCCCAATCTCCTTCCCTTTAGGGAGACTTCCTGAAAGTTTCATACCACTCAGCTCTTCTACTTATTTAGGTATATGGCCCCACATAGCTGTAAGGGAGACTAAGAAATGTAGTCTACTAGTTATCCTGAACGCTAGCCAAATATGAATACTTATTTCCTGCAATTCGTTCATGTTTTCCTGTATCTATTTCTATAGTTTTATTACTTTTACAGTTTGGAATTCTATTTTTCTCAGTATCTAAACTCTACCTTTTCTTTAAATTTTAACTCAAATACTACTCCTCACCCCCACCACCACCACCACCTTAAATCTTCTCAAGTAGGATGAATCTTTTCTTATAAACTCCAAGAGTGATGTGACATATACTTAGCTCTCAGTGAATATTTATTGAGTGAGTGCTTAAAATGTTTTATCTGAGAAGAGGAAGCAATTTTATTATGTTTATTTTCTTAATTTCCTTGATATCCTTCAGAGAGAAAAGATTAGAAGGATATTTCATTTATTATAAATCTAGTTTTAATCACATGGTAATGGAATTAATTTTAAATTACATAGATATAAAATCATTGAGTTAAAGTTCGCATCTTATTCTATTAATAATGCAGAAATGTGTTTTTTATGCATTCTCTGGATTTTGTTTAAGGAAAAAAAGTCTAGATATATTTGGTATATGTTATTTTCAATGTAAAATTGCCTAGATGTTATATTTTTGATACTTTTAATTACTTTAGAATAATTTTAGATTTTATACTTTCAAATGAAAAAGAAGCTAGCTGATATTACCTCCTCTATTAAAAAAAAAACAAAAGTTTATTTGAAGGATTATAAAGTTCTATTTATTTATTATAGAAAGTTAGAAAAACAGAAAAGCACAAAAAGAAAAATTGAAAAATCACCTTGAACCTCACAACAAAGATAACTAAAGTTAGTATCTTAGAATATATATATTTTTCCGAACTTTGGACTACTTCCAGATTTTTGCTATTGTAAATAAAAATGTGGATAGTTTCTTTAAGTCTTTTTGCATGTCTGTTTTCTTAGGGTAAATTTCTAGAAGTGGAATTACATGGTCAAAGGGAGGACAATTTTTGATGCTGGTGTATTTATTTCCAAATTATCCACTGTAAATGGGCCCATATACTTTTTCTAGTACTAAGCAATTTTAAAGCAAATCTCTCCAGATTTGACAGATGATCTCATCTAGCATTAGGCCTTTAACTATCATCTGTATCCCGGAAGCTTTCAAATTTATATCTCTAGATTTGACCTTGCCCCTGAATTCCAGACAATAGTCTACTGCCTACTTCAAATCTCCACTTAGATATTTAATAGGTATTTCAAAGTTATGTCCAAAATAGAGCTCCTATATCCTCTGAAATAGTTTCTCCTACAGTTTTCCTCATCTCTGTTAATGGCAATCATCCTTTCTATTACTTTGGGTCATCCTTGACTCCTTTCTCTCACACCTGCTTCTGTTCTGTCAGTGAATCTACTTCAGTTATACCCAGAATTTGATCACTTCTCACCGGCACCACTGCCATTATCCTGGTTCAAGCCATCGTCTCTTGTCGTTATACTGACTTCCTAACTCTTCTCTTGCCCCTGCAGTTAGCCTTCAGTGTAGCAGTAGAGTAGTTTCTATGAAAATATACCCATGGCACTGCTCAAAACTCTCCAAATGATACCTTGATCGATAGAGTAAACATTTACAAGGCATCACACCATCTGGCTTCCCATTACTTCTCTGACCTCATCTGCTCCCACTCTCCCTTTGTTTTCTCCCTTCCTATCACACTGGCCTTCTTGCTTTTTTTCCCTAACTGGCCAGAGCTTCTCCCACCATTGCTTTTCTCAACCAAAACCAAAACCCTCTTCCCTCAAAAAGTCACACTCTTAGAAAAAAAGAAAAAAGTCACAGGTCCTTTTCTCAGGAGGCTGTTTATCATTCCTATCCTGCTTTCACATATAATTATTTTACTTCTTATTCTTGTTTTTCGTCCATCAATCTCTTCTTTTTGTCTATCTTGACATGGTGTACATATAAATAACACATATATATCATGTATTTAATGATCATTTATATTTCTGCCTTTTTGAATTATCTACTTATTATTCTTTATGTCTTTTTTCCTAATTAATATATAAGAACTATATATATAAATGGTATTAATCTTTTGCCATAATTTGTTACTTTTTCATATTTTGCTTGCCTGTTAAATCTTTTGAGGGGCCTATGACATTTGGAGATATACATGTACACACACGTGTGTGTATAGTTGTGTGTGTGTGTATATAGTTGTGTGCTTGTGTGTGTGTATTTTTTTCTTTTATGGCTTCTATTGGGAATCTCATATTTCTGGACATCTTGCAAGCAAAGACACAGACTGCCTATAGAGCCAGACTATCTTTTCAAGGATGTTTGTATAGAAAAAGATAGGAAGATAGCAATGCTTGCTTTCAAATGCTTGGAAGATAGCGATGTTTCCTTCTACCAAAGGGTAGTCATGTTTACTGCTTGTTACACAAGTTCCCAAAACTCAGCATTGCTCTTCTGCAATGTATCCCAATACATGTATAGGTGTCAGCTGGCCTGTGGGAACTGGGGCTTAGAAAGTTAACACAAATACTGATATCTGGCTATTGCTGGGAGTAATAAAGTCCTGTGTCTCAAAACTAGGAGTCTTGTGTCTTCTGTTAGCATCCATGCAACCGTGCTAGGCTAACTTATAGACTTGGAGGGTAAAATCTCAGATCTTTACAGTACTTATTATCTTTTTTAAAAAAATTTCTGCTTAGTGGGGCTTTCGCTATCCTAAAATCAAATAAAATTTTCTGTGAAAAATTTTATAGCTTTATGTTTTATTTTTAATAAATGTAAAACATAGGGTTTGGTAGAGGCAAGTAATCTATATTTTTCTAATAGTTAAACAGTTATCTTATTACCATTATTTGGTGATCTATATTTTCCCCATTGATTTAAATATCCAAACTTTGTCATACACTAAATATAATTTTAGTGCAATATAATTGCAATAAATATAATTTTTTCTTTTTTTATTCCATTAACCTCTATGTTCTTATATTATTATGTTAATTTTAGTTCTTTATACATTTTAATATCTAGTAAATACTGAAATTCTCCATTTAGTATTCCTTTCAAAATTTTATTAGTCTTTTCTATTTATATTTCCATATGAATTTTAAATAATTTTGTCATATTCTCCTTTCCCCCAACTGTTCTATTTTTGGTTGAAATTACATTAAAGTTTTGTTGATTTGCCAAAAAACTGACATGTCAACAGTTTTGAGTCTTCCCATACAAGAACATGGTCGATCTTACAATTATTTTTGTGTGAGTAAATTTTAAAAGTTTTAAAAATATGTCTTGCATCAGTCTTTTAAGGTTATTTGTAAGTATTACTTACTTTTTGAAATTCCTAAATTTTTATGTAATAATTATATTTAATCAAAAATAATTATTTTATTAACTTTGTTGATAAATGAGTTATGTTTTTATAACCCTAGAGCACTGGAGTACAAATGAATTTTAATGATTTATAACATATATTTATATATTTCTTGCTAGACTACACTTGCTGCTTTGAAGGATGAGGTGGTTTCAGTTGAAAATGAACTCTTAGAATTGGAAGAAGTAGAAAAACAACAGAAAACCCTTATTGAAGTGTATAAAACTCAGGTGACCACTACATTTATTTTAATGTTTGTTAAATTTGGTAGACAATTTAAAACACTACATTTGTTTATGATCTAAATAAGCAGAACTGAGGAAAGGTGGAGCTATTATTTTGTGATCGAATATGACAAGTCTCAAATATTTCTTAAGGTCCCAAATATTTTTATAAAAAGGTGATTCTGCCGATTCATGATTCAAACATTGCCTGCGTATGCACTGGATATTTCTAAAAGTAGATCTAAAATTAATTGCATAGACATAATGTAAACCTTATGTGTAATCTTGTTAATCTTGATTATATTTGTTTGTTATCTTGTATATGGTATTAATTTAGAATAATAACTCCCTTCCAAGGTCATTAAAGCCCAATACTCCCTTTTTTTCAATGAATTAAGAAAATAAAATTCAAATTTATTCCCATTAAAGACCAAGGAAGGAACATATGACAATATATATAGAATAGAGCATGTATTCAATGATAATTTATAGAAAAGATTATGTTTTGGAAATGTAGTGTTTAAGAAAAACTCCATGAGAAGATGAGATTTATGCAGGTCCATGAATGATGGGTAATAACTGGTCAATAAAGAGTATGATTTTATTGGAAGAGGACATTTGAATTAAAGAATAATGAACTAAAGATATAAGCTGTTGGTAACTAGGACAGGGCTGCATCAGGGTGTGTTAGATGGGAAAATGGAGTTGAGACACCCAGTTAGAATACTGTGGTCATCAAGGCCAGAATGGAGCCTGTGTTGGACAATGGCGTGTGTTATCTGGGAATGGTTGTTTGGGTTTAATCCCTTAACAAGAATATTTTGGGTAAGTTACCGTATCTAGGTGGTGTGCCTTGTATAAAGGGCTCAGTCAGATATTTTTTGAGCAGATTTTGATTTGGAGGGTAGAATAATTGGTATAGGAGCTAGTTTGAACCAGAAGTTGATTTTTTAAAGTAACATTGACCTGCAAATGAAGATCTCTCTAATATTCAGAACTCAAACGAAGAGTCTAGAGTATTGATGGGAAAAGACAGGTAAATCATAAAAGGTTTGTGGATTAGAAGAGAGCATTGAGTGATTCCAATATTTAAAGAAGGAATAAGGTAAACATACTGAGAGTATTGCTAGAGAAATAATGATTTGTTTAAAATTGAAAATTCAAATAGTTAGCCTTTTATTTCAAATTATGATCCTAATAATAAAATAATACATGTTACTCTAATAATATATTTTATTTTCAGATACAAAAGTTACAAGAAGCAGCTGAAATGGTGAAAAGAAAATGTGAAAATTTGCTAAGTGAAAATAACCAAATAACAAAAAACAAAAATAAAAAATTAGAAAAGGTAAGTTTGACATTTTAAATAATAAAATAACATTTTATTTAGGTTTCATACTTTATAAATAGACCTAGGAATTATCAGTTCTCAGTCTCTGTAGGAGTTTGTTTTCTGAGGAAATAATGTTTCTTCCAGGCTTGTAATGCTGTTTGTTTGTATGAATGTTTTTTCACTTTTTCCATAATTTTTGGAAAACATCATAAATGTTTAATTTTCCTTATTCAAAAGCAGACTTAAGTAGCTCAAAAATGGTTATCACTGAGTCATATCAACCATAAGTATGCAAACTTGAATACCTCTTTCTCATTTTTAATCTCACCTTATTTTTCTGGTAGTAAATTTTTTGTGTCTAAAAAAACAAAAGAAATATTCTCTGCTAAATGCTTTGTTGGAAAAAAATAATATCATAAAAAAAACATTATTTCCTTTTTTTCACCCTATTGCAACAGAATGAAGGGAAAGCCAGTGTTGGCAAGTTATGATGTTTTTGTGCATATTTTTAAGTTTTTAAATGAAACCGCATCCCTTTTTGAGTCTTTTCATCTTGTTTGGTAAGAAAGCAGTGAAAGTCGTAGGATGCTAAGTCTTGGCTGGAGTGTCATGGGATGTTACTGTTCAGTTCCAGCTGAGGGTAATAAGGTGATTGTCTCTGGGTTTTCTCCATATCTTGGGACTGAGACATTCAAGTGAGACACCAATGCGAAGAAGAGGTCAGCCAGAGCAGACATTTTGCTGGTTAAACAGAGATAAAGATAACCCATCAAATGTACAACTTATTACTTTTTTAAAATTATTTTTCGCCTATTTTTAGCAGATCAGAGAAGAAATCATTTCATGTCTCTTGGTCTCTTTTTCTCAATAGGCATACCAATTCAAATGTCTCCTCTTTTGCTAAGCAGCGGTGTAAATAGAAGCCTATTTTAAAAACGTGTTCAAAAGGCAGATGGGGCAGGAGCCTGTGTTTTTCAGATACCTATAAGGTCACAGTGTTTTTTTTATTTGTATTAAACCAGAAAAGTTATTTTTTTAAATGAAATTCTTCCTTTTACTTTTCCACTGTTTTAAGTCTCCTAGTTTTCGTATGAGCTCTTAAGGTGTTTGGGGACCCAGAGATATGCTTCCTTCTAGTTTTATCTTTTGTGACTAAGAATGCCGGATGTTGCATAGTAGCTCTAGGTGTTTCCTGTGTCAGGGAAAGAAGCTAGCTCTTGTTTTTCTTCCCTGTGAATATCTTAAATGCTGTATGTCTGCTTATTTTTTCATAATTAACAGTACAAGCATATCATAGAGTTGCTTCTTGTCACAGCACTAATTGCTACAGTGAGCAACTGCAGCAACCAAAGAGATTAATATAGATAAAATTAGAGAGACTTATTTCATAATAACAGTAATGATCAAATAGACTACTATGGACTAATGTTATTAGCTACCTTGCAATAATGTATAGCAAACCCCACAAATTTGGACTAAGATGAGTGCAGCAAGGTTGCTGTAATTGGAATACCTGAGTTATAAGATTAAATGACAAAACGTGACAATTACTTTAGACTGATGCCTAGACAGTGGAAAACTACCACTGTCCATACCAGCTTTATTAATAATATCTCTGCTTGAATATAAATAAAAAGATTCAAAAAGTTTGCTTTCCTAAGTAGGTTAAACATTCTCCCTGCAAGCTAATATTACTATAATCATTTATCAACAAACTTTTTGAAAACTAATTCACGTCCAGACCACTTCTGAGTTATATGTTCTTATTTAGTAGAGTCTAACTTAATGTTTATTCATGTTTATTTTAAACCATTTTATTTAAAACCATTATACCTAAAATACATATAAGTGTATCTAGTATTTAAGATAGTAAAATCATTAATGCTGAATGTGTGATCTTGCACTTATTTCCCTAATGCTACAACTCAGATGAGAGGCCAGATGGAGTCTCATCTGAAGGAGTTAGAGTGCGTCCGCGATTCCTTGACGGCGGCGGAACAGAAGCTTCAAGAGTGTCAGGAGAGTCTGCATCACTACAAGGGGAAATGTGCAGACCAAGCACACACCATTAGGGAGCTTCAGGGCCAGGTGTCTAGCCATCATTCTGATTTTGCTAGATGTGTTAAAGAAATGCTTTGGAATGATTTCACCAGTTGAGGGCACTCATGTCAGGGGTTGATTTTTTTTTCTCCCAGCTGTCAGTTGATAAAATATCAGTTTTATGTAGATACTGTAATATTATTTTGCAAGCTATTTTAATAATTTATAGCAAAAAATTGGTAACCAAAATTGCTAATTTAGTTTACTCTTACAAATCTGTATTTAGACATAGACGGACAAGAGAAAAGGAGCAATGCTATGTTTGTTGTAAACATCTTACAATTTGTAATTTATCTTACAAAAATTAGAATTTATTTTAATTAGAATTGTACATCAAGTTTACTTGGATTATTTCAATTGTTCTTTTTGGTATATGCTTTTTTACTCCATTGGACCACAGATTATGGGTGCCTTGTTAGTTACTGTATAGACATCTAATTCAATGCCTACCACATAGTAAGCATTTAGTCAATGTTTTTTTAATTAAGTCCTCTTTTTTTTCCAAGAAGCATGTCCAAGGATGGCAGCAAGCTTTTTTCTTATTTGTAAAACTATTTTAGGAATGATCCCTTTCTATCTTTCATTGTAGCCTTGATTCTAATGTTGAAATACATCCTATTTTTAAAAACATACAAACAAAACTTTGCTGAATTTAAATTTTTGAGAAGAGATTTTTCTAGAAAAATGTCAAATGACATAGATAAGTAAGTTATTAATTGAAATTATGAAAAAAATTTCTATTTCAAAGCTTCTGAAACTATTTAAATATAGTATTTGAAGCAATTGAGAGGAACATTCTGTCTTAGCATGGGCTAGCGTGCCTTTGATATCTAATTTGCTTTTCACAAATATGGTTTTTACTCATAATTACAACTTCACAGATATTCAGTTATCAATTACTATTTAGGTGAAACAAAAAACTATAAAAGTAACCCCAAATATTCTACAGTAGGATATTAATACTGTTTAAAATTTCGCACTTAATAAAAATAAATGTCCTTTTTCAACAAAACATTTTTCAGGAACTTTTAATTACCATCTCTCAGAAAAATTTGTAGTAGATGAGTTGCCATGAGACAGCATAGATTTTTTAAACTTAATCAGGAATTTAAGAACTTGTATTTTAACAATGCAATGTTTCTTGGTGTCTCTCTGTGTAGAAGTAATAATAATATTTATACCTTCTTGATTTTTATGATTGCTCTTACAATAAAGTATAGATTTCTTTGGAAATTGATTATAAAGAAAATAACCAAGAAAAAATATTTTCTTTTTTAGATTGATGGAAATCACAATCTTCTGACAAAACTTTCTCTGGAGGAAGAAAATTATCTTATTCAATTGAAGTGTGAAAACCTTAAACAGTAAGTATTAAATCGACTTAAAATTGTGTTACATTTTTTTCTATATACTATAATTTTAAAATATATGTTTTCTGTAAAAAGAAAATTAGAACAGATGGATGCAGAAAATAAAGAACTTGAAAAGAAGCTGGAAAACCAAGAAGAATGTCTTAAGCACAGCAATCTTAAGTTGAAAGAGAAGTCTGCAGAATATACAGCATTGGCCAGACAGCTGGAAGCTGCTTTAGAAGAAGGAAGACAAAAGGTACAGATGGCCTTTATTTAGAACTTTTTAATTAGTTTACCAAAGAGTCCTCTTTTCAAACAAACAATATCTCATTTTGCCAGATTTACAGTTATTGTTTTTATCCTGATGACAGGGTGAAGAGAGCAATTACATTTTTATTTTTTTTTTTACCTACTTTTGACTTTTGGAGCTAAACAAATATATTACTGTCCATAGTTACTTTACCAGATAATGATGATGTGGCAGGGTAAAGGGCAGAGATGGAAAACACTTTGAAGGAATGTTCTCCCCCACCCACCGCTTTTTTAATCAAACCAAAGCAAATGTGCAAATTATTGAACATTTTGGTTTTGGTCAAGACCCAGTAAGCTATAAAGCTCAGATCCCTTTTCTTTTGGCAAATATTGTTACATAAATGCATGCAAGAATTAAATTCTGGTTAAATCTATTTGGTTAGCATTTAATAAATATCTCACTGTGTGTCTCTACTAGTCCTTGAGATGCAAAGATGAGTAAGATCTGGCCTCAGTTCTCACGACATTCATAGTTCTGTAGGGAGATACAGTGTGAATAAATATTATCCAGCATGTAGGTATAAAGGGAGGGTGCAAAGCGGTTGAACCTGGGGTTGAGGAGAAATGATTCAGGAAGATCTCAAAGAAGAGGTAAATTTACCAAATGATTTGAAAGTGTAATCTTGAAAGGACAGGAAGTAGGCTTTGGAGTCCAGCAGGAACTGGGTTGGAATTCTGTCTCTGGCATATTATACTCTGACCTCAGACAAGTTACTTCTTAAAACTTTAGTGTTTTAGTTGGTAAGATGGGGATGATGTGTTTCTCATAGGACTGAATGATGCTAAAGAGAGATTGTCAATACCAGATGACTCTCAGATGTATACCTCTACCCCAGCCTCTCTCCCCTGAAATCTGAACTCATATATTCTGTTACTTACTTGACATGTCCACTTAACAGAAGCATCTCAAATTTAATATATCCAACATCAAATTCTGAGTATTTCCTTCTAAAGTCTCTGCTATGCATATTCTTTCTCAAGCCTGCTAATGATAATTTCATGAGTCAGATAAAATCTGATATCCTTGAAATGTGGCTCTCATATCACAAGTGTCATATATATTTTTAATTTTTTTTAACTCCAGGAAACCAATTTAAATTGATATTAAAAGACATATCATTGGATAAGAGCTAAGTAGTAAAATGTACTGCCAGTGGTAGAAATGTAATCCAGATTTGTCAATGCCACCAACTTTTGGGAGGAAAATAAGTGCTTTTATCTTGTTTTCAGCCTAAGTGAACTTTGGAAATGATAGGTGCTCTCAGATTCCTGCTCAAATGTGTTCAGAGTCCTCAGAGATATGTCTGCCCTCTCATTTTCCTCCTGCTGCCATGGAATATGGGGCTATCTCTAGTTTCTGCCCCATGAGGAGTGCTGTCACTGCACTGTCACCATTGTCCACACTAAGACATGGTCAAGGGCATGGACATTTGTTCCGAGTGCTCTTTCTCCCACAGCTTCAAATACTGCCAGCATCCCTCTTTCACAGTCACCCTTAGAATTTGTGCACAAGATATGTTTGTAAATCACTTTATAATAACTTAGAACTGAGTCCATAGGAGTTAGATTAGAGGACAGCCCTTCCCACTAGCTCCTTGGTGCTTAAGTAGTTTCTGCCTCCACTCTCATTCTGGTGGCTCCAACCTCACATTCTTGCAAATAGGCTCCCACATATCTGAATCCTTGGATGAACATAGCGAAGTTAGACTTTCTACTAAAATTATCAATTAGAGAAATGTGAAAACTCAAATTCAGACCACTTTAGAAGTCAATGAGTGAAAAATCAATTTCATTTTTATGTGTGAGGTGTATATATCACCTGCCCTGCCCCCAATTCTTTCCATTCAAGTCTATAATCAGTATTTAATAACAACTTTCTATGTTCCATTAGCACTGTAGCCACCATGGTGAATATAAATACTGTAAAACATAGCAATTGGTCTCAATAGATTATAAAAATATAGTATTAGGGAAAACACCTGGTTAAGTCACAGAGCGGTGCAGATGCATACACCTCCAAGCTAATTTTGCAGACACTTGTACTGCAAGGGCAAATATACATACTTATACTACATGTGCTTCTTTAAGATAGAATATTTTTAAACATTTTGTAATTAAAATGTCTAGCATTCAATTAATATCTATTTGGAAAAAAGATATATGGTGTAACTATGTCAAGGCTTTCAATCATACTTTAAAGAAAGTGCGTTTAGTTACTTTATTCTTTTAATAAAAATTACAGGTTTCCGAAGAAATAGAGAAAATGTCATCTAGAGAGAGGGCTTTACAAATTAAAATATTAGATCTGGAAACTGAGCTTAGAAAGAAAAATGAAGAACAAAATCAACTCGTTTGCAAAATAAACAATGTAAGTATTAATATGGCTTAATGTATTTTCCTAAAAAAAAATAAATTAGCATTTAACATTCTTAACATTCTTAACATTCTTAACATTCCATGTCAGTTTTCTTAAACAGTTAAAGTACAAAGTAAGGGGAATCAGGCCTTTTGCTTTACTGATAACATTAAAAATAGCAAATCATAAAAATTAAAAATGTCAGGATTATGCCAAAGAATTATTGTCTTCATCCTTGGTGGCTTCTATTCCATTTCCCCCAGTCTCATTGGGCCTTTTTCCTACATATTGCTTTTGCATGACAGCTGCTTAATGAAAGTTACAGATATAATCTACTTATTTTCATTCTGGTATAAATTTTTCATTTTTTTAAAGATAAACACAATTTAAATTATTATTATGAGTTAGATTTTGATACCAGTCTCGAATAATGAATATTATATTTTAGAAAGTTATAAGTTGGTATTAAGTAAATATTTAGCATTGTTATATCTGCATATGAAATGGATGCTTTGGTCCACTCAGTCATGAAATGAGAATACCAAATTGGCTGTGTTTAATTAGTCTTATAATGTTTTTTCCTAAATAGTCGTGAGATAGCCATTTGGCAGGAGATATTATGAAAGCTAGCACTAGTCATGACTAAATTACTTGAAAACTCTACTTAACCATAACACGGAAAATAATGATGCTTAATTTTTTCCAGGAGCCAGAGACTCCATGAAAACTAGTTTTTCATCCCCAAATATCTAAAAGTTGAAAACCTGAAAGATTCAAAAGTTAAATGATTTTTGGCATGCCATATTATTTTAATTTTATCACCATTGAAAGCTCCATGGCAGTTTAATCAGAACTAAATGTTTTCCGCTTTTAATTTAGCACAGGCTTTTCCTTATTTCTAAATGTTTTGTTTGTTTGTTTGTTTGTTTGTTTTTGTCAGAGTTGCTGATATTGTAAATATGTGTGATGTTCTTTGTGTAATTAAAGCCTCTGAAAAAATAACATAGGTATACTGAGATGATATGGGTTTTGCTATAATGTTCCCAGTACTTGGCAAAAGCTGCCAAAATATATAGATTTAAAATTTGATATTTTATTAAACCTGGTGATTTTTACAGTAATAAAAATCTAGAATTCTAAGCATTGATTTAGACATTGCTGAAAATGAGTTTATGTATTCTTTCTCTTCCAGAGGACAGTTCAGTATTTATTTTGTATACATGCCTGAACTCCAATTGAATCGTAAGCACCCTGAGAGCCTGTCTCATAATTGATTGTATCCTGGTGTCTTCCACAGTGCTCTGCCCATAGTAGCAGGCCTCTTGAGATTTTTTGCCCAAGTGTTCCAGTCAGAGGCAGAGTGGATGCACAGATCCAATGGTGACCTCAGTAGCTTAAAACAAGCCAGTGTTCCTGAGGCCTAAAATATCTTTGGAGTCACGTGTATTATCCTAAAATCCATGCACATTTTGCATTCTGCCCAACAATATAAGTGTGTTTGTATTAATATTTTCCCCTCCAAATTGTTGAGTAAAACTGACATTCCACAAAGATTCATTATATTCATTCTGTAGCACACTGCTTCATATCACCTCTCTTCACCTGAGGGGTATTACTGAGTTTCAGAAGGTATCAGGTATCATTGAACACCTGATAGGAAGGAAATAAAAGATTTTTTTCTCAAGATGCCTACATTTCAGTTGGAAGTTAATTGGTATTTGCGGCCTGTCTAAAGTATTTTTAGTGAACAGATGTACTTGGGAATTTATATGCAACTGAATATTTTAAAAAGTATTTTAAAATATTATTTTTATTTTTTTCTCAAATTAGATTTTTATTTTTTATTTTTTAAATTTTTTTCACAAATAAAGAACATTTATATTATTAAGAGTTCTTTTTTATTTTTTTAAAGGATTCTAAAAATAAAATGTTTATATGATCAGAACTAGAATTGTGTCAATTTTAAGATAGTAAAAGTCATTTTTATGGCATAAAATATGGATTTTAGGCAGAGAAAATGGTAAAAACTAGTGTTTAAATATGTCATGTTAAATGTAAGAGTAATTATGACCGTTTTAAATAAAACTCATTTATTCAGTTAATCATGTTAAATATGTAATAATTTGGGGCTAAGTGAATGTATATTACCACAAACTATATCTTCATAGTAAGATCAGCCATGTATGGGCTTTAGTTATTTGGGATTTTAAAGAAAGTCAGCTCTAAGATGAGTTAATAATGAACAAATCAGATGTTAGGATTCTTTCCTTTAGAAAAACTAAAAATCATGTAGTCAATCATTGTATACATATATAAATTTTATATTATGACTCTCCTTTGATATGAATGTCATTAATGATTATCTTTATTTCTTTTTTTTTTTATTTAGAAAGCACAACATCAGGAAGTATGTTTGAAAGAAATACAACATAGTCTTGAAAAGTCGGAGAATCAAAACGAGAGTATTAAGAATTATTTACAATTTCTTAAAACTTCTTATGTAACAATGTTTGGATAAACTGTTGAATTTGTTTTCTATAAGCAATAGATTTTTACTGTGAGTCTACAAAGTGATTAGGTAAAAAATAAATATACTATCTGTTGTTCTACTTTATGACTTGTGGGTGGTAGAATTAGAGTTTTTATTTAAAGATTTTGAAACATAATTTATTATCCAATTGAAACTTTAAAACAAGATAGATATCAGTATTCTTTTTTTGCTGGATAATTTTCACTTAGTTCTGGTTTATTTTCTATTTATATTATATTGGTTTTTAGAATGTTTTTTATGTGCACATAAAAGAAGCCAGAATCATTCTTTGTGTTTCTGTACCCACCATCCAAGTGAATTTGTAATAAATCTAGGCTATTTATGAGCCAAATACATGATTTTTAATAACACACATAATTGTTTTACATTGTGGTGCTATGTACATATATATTAATATAATAAAGGAAATATTCTGCATGTTAATTTTTAATAATGATATAATTACATATTTTCTAAAGATACCCAATGCCTCAATTTACTTAATATTATTTCAGGTATATGCTAAGATGCCATTATAATATCTGTGAGGTTTTAAATATTGAATTTTAAGTCATAGCTATTAAATGCCAACTGATGGCAATAGATGAAAACATGTTGGCATACAGTGTTTCTTTATGAAGAATAGGCTCTCAGTCTCTCCTTTGAATTTATAGTCTATTTTGTTCTTCATTTTATATTAGCAATTATCTGATAATTTAGAATTTAGACATTCTAAAGCCTTTGAGTTAACTAAAGGACTCAAGGGGAACAACACTCACCCTTTCCCATGACCAACTCACATGAATCAATCAAAATAAGCATTCTTAATACTAAGAAGCTTTAGGATAAGGCCTTTATTTTGGGAATGATGTAGAAGAGATATGTAGAGGAGAACTTGTTCCCCATAATCTCCCACCCTACATGCTAAAGCAGGACAGTCCTGAAAGGGGGTGAATGTACTTGACAAGGGATCACGTAATAGTGATTCCTCTCAGACAATGGCTTGAGAGCTGTTTAGTCAGAGGATGCCCAGGTCTCAAAAGATCATTCAAAGAGGCAGGTTGTGTACTACACAGTCCAGCTTATAAACAAAGCTCGATCTCCCCAAGATGTTTTATCCTCTTCTCTGATCAGAAATGGGGACCTACTTTTCTCTGGTCCCCTCATTCCTAACACAGCTATATCACCTGCAGGGACTTACTCCCCAGTGACCCAACTGCTTCATAGTGTTTTTCTTAAAATAGCAAAGATATTAGTTTCAGAAACTAGACACATTTTTTGTTCAACAGTTGCTAACTATATTAGCATTGCCTTTTTCTTTTCTTTTTTTTTAAATCATAGTACTTGAGGTACTTGCACACATGTTTGATGTTCGTGGTTTTTTCTTCATCCCTGAGGCAAAGGGAGCCTTAAGAAATACTCATGTGAAAAGAAATTAAAGTTCTTGAGTGTTGCTCACTAGACTGTGAGCTCCTTAAGGGGAGAACTGTACCATATTCATATTTCTATTTCAGCTACTAACAATATTTGGTATAAAGGAGATACTCAGTTGATGTTTGTGGATAGATGGCTGAATGTTGACAGAGGAAGATATTCATATTCCTGTTGTAGATATGAAAAAAATGTAAGCATAGAGGGATTAACTACTGTGGCTGTGGTATAAAACTTGTTTTAAAATTGGCATTTGAACTCAAGTCTTCTGATTCCAAAATCGAAGCTCTGTGTACAGTGCTGCTTTCCTACTGTAAGCAGTAGAAGAGCAGCAGCCCAGCAGCTGCATTGCTATTATTTATTGAGTACTTATTGTGTATCAAAGTTCTGAGTATGTCGTATGTATTAACTTTTTGAATCTTTATGTCTGATGAACTAGGTGCTATTTATTCCATTTGCTTTTAAGGAAACCAAAACACAGAAAGGCTAAGTAACTTGCACAAGGTCACACAGCTAGTAAATGACACGCATCTAGAATCTCTGATTTTAACTATGACCATGCTACTTTCATATACATTTCATAAATAAATTTTTTTTAAAATTTAACAATCATGCATTTACCTCATCTTTGAATGCATTCTCTTTTATATTTTTAATTTTTATCAAAGTAATTTCTGTATATGGCATTTAAAAGTTGGTACCTGCAATGTTTTAGATGGACTATGGAAGGAAAGACTACTGTGCAGTCCCTAAGGATGATGTTCAGGTGCTAGTGTCACAGGACAACAAAGGAAGTTTGCCACACCCTAGAAGAACTTTCACAATCTCTTGCTTAATGTTTCCACATGGAGCATTAAGCACATGACACTGGGATCTTCTGGAGTGTGAACCAAACTCAGGGAGGTCCAGAGTCAGTGCCCTGGTGTCCCTAAAATTGTCCCAGCTTTCAGCTTCCCACTGTCCCAGAATGCCCTTGTCCTCACAGTACTAACAGTCTGGCAGGATTTTCTTCCTGTCTTCAATATTCAGGGCCTCATCCCTTCCTTAAATTCTGAAAATTTTCTTCCATTATTTATGTGATATTGCCTCTCCACATGTTCTTTCCTCTTCCTCATTTTGTCTCCTGGGTCTGACCTCCAACTTGACTTTTTCCTCAGGGTGTCTGTCACTGGGTTTCTTGTGAGATATTTCTTCCACCTGATTTTTCTGACCACTAATGTGGTTCTCAGGGCAGTCATTCCTTTTTTCTGTTGGACATGCAATTTCTAATTCAGAAATTGTGTTTTTTTTTTTTTAGTTCCTGAAAGTGCTGAGGTTTGTTTTGTTTAGTGTCATAATTCCATTATATTTTTATTAAAATTCTCTTCTGTTTCTTCCACTGGTTCTACTTCAGTAGGCATCTCAGGTTTCTGTTCTGCTAGCCATCTTTTCTTTCCAAGCCCCATAAGTGAGTTTTAATTTTCCTTGCCTACTCATGATTGTGGTCCCTTCAATATCTGCCAGCAGCCTGCCTTGCATATTTCTTGGGCAGTAGCAAACCAAATGGTAAAATGCATGATGATGGCTTTAGTTCTCATGGGCCTGAGACCTGTTACCCTCTGCTGAAGTGCTATGAGAAACCATTCTTCTAGACATTTTCAGTCACAAGCATCAGTTCTTTTCCAACTATAAAAATTAGAAGCACTTCACTGAAGAGCCTGCTTTGAGATATTCTGGTGTCAATAAGTATGTTATAGCAGTTTAAAGAAGGAATTCAATCTATATCTGCTGGCTTGAGATTTGTCCATGGTTTTTATTTTTAGGTGAAGAAAAGTCACATAATTATGTATTTGGCATGATTCACTTTTTATAATCAAAACAAGCATCTCTTTCTTTGTGTATATAAATTCTCATATGCTGGTATGAGCATGGAGATGGGTGTCAAGGAGCCTAAATGCCTTGGTCGGGATGGAAGAAATAGTAATACATTTTTATTTATTCTAATGAAATTGTATTACTTCCAATTTTTTCTAATCAGATGAAAATTTTTAATGGTTGGAGGACAACCATGATAGGTGTAGGAAGTAGAAGAATAGGATCGATGAGGGGTATTGTCTAAGAATGAAATATTAAAATTGATTTTCAAAGGTGGAGTAGTTTGGAACAAGGAAAAAGTAAAGGGAAGTTTGCTTGAGGTGGAGATGATGCCACTGGAGTCCTGGATGTTGAGGAACTGTAAAGTTTTGGATGTTCAAGCTGTCTAGGATTTGGAAGGAATTGGGGTAGAGCTGAAGAAAATTAAATGTGAGCAGATAAGTAGATGACTGTGATAGGAATGAGGTTTTAAAACTATCGATTTTTTTGTTGTATTTAGAATAAAATTCAAAGTCCTTCACATGACCCTCAAGACTCTGCCCACCTCCTCACCCTCTCATACCACTCCCCTCCCCACCCCCATGCCCACTTGCACTTGATTTCCTTGAAAACCAAGTTCCTTCCTTCCTTTTATCTTAAAATGTTCTTTCCCCTACTCTTGACCTGACTAAATCATTCTCATATACCTTTTTATTCTTTTCTTTCATAATTAGCAATTTGTATGTGTGTGTGTGTGTGTGTATTTGTCTCATGTCTCAGTGCATTTTAACCTCTATAAGTGTATATAGTTCTGAAGCCTGCTATATAGCAGGCATTAGTACATGTTTGTTGGAAGGGTATATAGAAGGAGGAATAGTGAGCTTTAAGTGAGGCGAGGGCATTTGCCTAAGAAAGGTAGGGAAATTATAGAGAGCCTTGGAGAATGAATAACTAACTCTTGAGGGCCACAAGTGATGCAGTTTTTTGTGTGAGGGGTCTAGTTTTCTTTCAGGCAGATGTAGAGATTAAAGAGATTTGGGGTGCAGGAGACCTTGTTTATAATCAGACATGCTCCAGAGGCTACAGTGGAAAATGGGAGGAAGTTGGTAGTGAGAGTGAGTCAGGAAGGAGATTGGCTTCCCTTATAGCTGCTTGCTTTAGATAGTTAAAGAGGAATTTTTTTTTAATTTTTTTCTCTCTAAAAATTAATTAAAATCTCAAGTGTTTTCTTTTGATACTACTGGATTGGGAAAGTTGCTTAAATCCCAAGTGTAACAGTGTTTTTGATTTATTAACATTACAATTTATGGTAGTACTTTAAGATTTAACACTTCCACGAAAGAAAAAAAAAACATAAAAAATAAACATTTTTTTTTCCTTAAAAGTTAAGAGAACTTAAAATTGCGAAGTTCAGTTTTATTTTTAAAAATAACTTGCTTGTTTTCTTCTTACTTTGGCATAGTTTGGGGTGGGGCTTGGAGAGAGGGAAAACTGTGAGGAATCCTCTATATCTAGTTTGTTGTTGTAAGATGAAGTTAATATTGACAACAGATTATGGTTTATAAAAATTAAAACTGTGACTGTCATACATTATTTGATTAGAAATATTGTAATTATACACTGTAACCACCTTTTGCAAGCTTAAATTTTATTTTTTGCAACTTTTTTGTAAAGTAGATATCTTTTCCTATCTTTTTTTAAAGAACTAAATAGAAAGGGCATCTAAATCCAAGGTGGCAGGCATATATAAATGATCCTTTAAAAAAATCATGATTTGATTTTAATAATTAATAACAAAAACTTCTTGAATGTGATACTATCCAAAACTTTTATTTTTATAAGTCAGAGAAAGATAAATACCATATGATTTCACTTACATGCGGAATCTAAGGCACAAAAAGAACAAACTAATCAAAAACAGACACACAAATATAGTGGACAATTTGGTGATGGACAGAGGGGAGAAGGGGTTGAGGGGCTGGAAGAATGGGGTGAAGGGTTAAAGAAGTACAAATTAGTAGTTGGTAGATGGTCACAGGGATGGGGAGCATGGCTTAGAGAATACAGTTAGCATTAATATATTGGGTAGGTAGAAAACCAGAGGAGAGAAGGAGCAATTAGGAGCATCATTTTATAAACTATTTAAATGTCTAACCAATGTACTGTATGCTTGAAACTAATTAAAATAAATAAATTCATTTTAAAAATTTATTTTTAAAAGATTTGTTTTTACTTCTATGGATAGGCACAGTTAATTACTTTAAACCTGCATAAATTTTTATTTCCACACTAGAAGTCTAATTTGATTTTTACTCTTTTGATCTTGTCATATTCGATAAGCTATATTTTAACCTGAATACTTCAGATGTTGAAGCATTTCAAGAAATAAGAATTTTAATTTCAAATGAGGTGACTCATAAAACACAAAGCATAACACTTGTGAATATAACAGACACAAAGATTGCTATACTTTTTCCTGTCCAACATATAAAGAGCTCTTATAAATTAATAAAATTAATATAATTAAATTAATAAATTAATAAAAACATATAAAAGGACCAAAGACAAAAACAGACAACTCAGAAGAATTATTAATGGCCAATAAACATGTTTATAAAATGTTCAGATTTATTAAAGATAAGTTTCTTTAGTACCAAGAAATTAATAAGTTTTAAGAGATAATTCCTACTATTGAAAAGATGGGGTAAAATGAGAATTCTCACATACTAACAATGGGACTTATTATCTGATCATCTCTCAACATACCATAATATATTAAGTATCGTTCCATTGTTGAAGAGTTATGTTGTTTCCATGTTTTCTCTGTTATAAGTTTTTCTGCATGAATATCATAATGCACAAATCCTTGTCTGCCTTTAATTATTACTTTACACAAATGCTTACATGTGAATTATTCTACCAAATCCCATGAAAAAAATTTGAAGTTCTTGAAACATATAATTGTTCATGCCGTTTGCTTCAATAATTTACAACTTAGGCATTTATTCTAAAGTAATAACTAGATGCTGGCAGGAAATACTTCTGTTATGCCATTCCATTGCTTAGCCAATGCCTGGCACCCACTAAGAACAATTAAAATTTGCCATTTGACATTCAAGTGACTATCAATTTGGTCATCTCTCAATTTTAGTTATAAAGTAGGAATGTGAATGTGCTTTGAAAATAAGGAGTTCTAAAATTGTAGTATTAATGTTCATAATTCTAGTCATACTGTATTTTTCTTTCTCTTTAATACTCAGTCGATGGCAGTTCAAGTAATACCTAAAGCTGACATTTGTTTTCTTACATCTATTTATTTGATTATCCATTTGTATTAAAATTTTCTTATGTTGTTAAAAGTCACATTAGATCATAGTATAAAATAAATTCCAAATATGAATCTTTATTTTAGATAGATGTATAAAATATTTTCTACTTGTCTATGAATTGCCTTTTCATTTTCTTAACTGTGACTTTATGATTACAGTTCTTTATTTCAATATTGAGTTAATGAGGATTCTCCAGAGAAACATGTATGGTATTGGCTCACATGATTATGGAGCCTGAGACATCCCATGATCTATCTGCAAGCTGGAGTCCCAGGAGATCCTGTGGTGTTCTTATGAGCCAGTGGTATAGATTCTAGTTTGAGTCTGAAGGCCTGAAAGCCAGGAGTGCTGAGGACAGAAGATTGATGACCCAGCTCGAATGGTCAGGCAGAGAGCCAGTGAATCTTCCATTCCTCCACATTTATTGTTCTATTCAGGGCCTCAATGGATTGGATGATGTCCACCCACATCGGGGAGGGCAGTTTGCTTTACTTAGTCCACCAGTTCAAGTGCTAATCTCTTCCAGAAACATTTTCACAGATAGACCCAGAATTAATGTTTAATCAGATATATGGGCATACTGTGATCTAGTCAAATTGATACATAAAGTTATCACAAATATAGTCTAGTTTATCAGTTGCTTCCTTTATGGTTAGCACCTTTTGTGTTTTATTTCAGAAATCTTTGCCTACTCCAAACTACTGAAGATGGTCTCCTATGTTTTCTTCTAAAAGCTTTATTGTTTTATCTTCCGTATTTCAATCTGCAATCCATATTGAATAGATTTTGTATATGGTTCAAACTATGACATAAGATTATTTTTTTTCATGTGGATATCCAACTGACATGACACTATTTATTGAAAATCAAATTCATTCCCCAGTGTACTGCAGTGTCACCTTTGTCATGAGGCAGATAGATCAGATGTCATAAATCAGATGTGTAGGTTCATTTTGAACTCTCCATTCTGTTTCATTGTTCATTTTTTCTGTATTTGTACCGATACCAACCACTCTATCTTCCAGCTTTGTCCTTCAAGATTGCTTTAGCCATTCTTTGTCCTTTTTATTTCAATATAAATTTTAGATTCAGTTTGTCAGTGTCCATCTAAAAAATTCAATGTTGGGGCTTTTAACTGGGATTGTATCAAATTTACGGATCTATATACATAATTTGGGAGAGATGACTGACATCTTTACTATTCATGAATACTGTATATCCTTCCATTTATTTAGAGTTTTTAGAAAATTTTCTCTCAATAATGTTTTGTAGTTTTTAATTAAATGCCTTGCACATATTTTGTAAGTCCTAGGTGTCTGATTTTTTTTAATGCTCCTATCGGTGGTATTTTTTTTTAAAATTTCATTTTCTATATCTTTGTTGCTATAATGATTTATAATAATTTTTGTATACTCATCTTGTATTCAGATATTTGATGAAATTGTTTAATTCTAATAGTTTATGTTTTTTCAGATTTTCTATGTACATAATTGTAAATGAAAATATTCTTATTTCTCCTTTCTAATTCTTATGCCTTTCTTTTCTTTTTCTTATAGCACTGAATAGGACCTCCTATACAATTTTGAATAGAAATAGTGAGAATAGATATTGTTGTCGTAGGACATTAATTTTCAGCATTTTTCCTTTTTATATATACATAAAAGTTCCCTTTAAGCACTAGTTATCTGTATCCCTCAAGGTTTGGTATATCTGCATTATCATTTAGTTCAAAATATTTTTAGATTTCTATATTGATTTAACATTTAATTTATGGATTATTTATCAATACATTTCTAATTTCTAGGCAGTTGAGTATTTTCTAATTATCTTTCTAATGTCCTAACACTAAGAGGTTTTTCAGATATCTTTCTGTAATTGTTTTCTAGTTTAATTCTTTTGTGATCATACTTTATATTGTTTCAGTCCTTTGAAATTTGTTGAGATTTGTTTTAGGTCAAATTAGTTGATAATATTTTTCAGGTCCTTCAAAATAGCTTTAATATTTTCTGTCTACTTGTTTCAGTTACCAAAAAAGTAGTATTGAAGTTCCTAACTATAATTGGGAATTTGTACATTTTCCCTTTCAGTTTTATCAGTTTTTGTTTTATATATTTCGAAATTCTATTTTTAGGTGAATATACATTTAGGATGGTCATTTCTTGGTGAATTGACCCTTCAACATTACATAATGTCTCTTTTTCTCTCTGTCAATATTCTTTGTTCTGAAGTCTACTTTGTTTCATAGTAATAGAGCCATTCTAGCTTTCTTCTAAGTAATGATTGCATGCTATGACTTTCACTTTTCATACTTTCATTTTAATTTTCTATACCTTTATATTTAACAGAATTTTCTTATAGAAAGCAATCTGACAATCTCTGCTTTTTAAATACATTTGTATTTAATGTAATTTAATAATATGATCGAATTTAAATCTTTCTTGCTAATTGTTTTCTAATTGTCTCATTTGTCATTTTATGTTCCCTTTTACCTCTTTTCCTGACTTTTTTGGATTAACTAAATATAATTTTATTTAATTTTTATCTCCACTATTGCTTACTATATTTTCCTTTTATTTTCATTTTTTAGTGATTTCTCTAAGGTTTGAAATATGCATCTTTAAGTCTTTATAGTCTACCTTCAAGTACTAACATACCACTTCATAGTCTAGGACAATTTACAATGGTATAATTTCACTGCCTCTCTGCAAGTCTTTTTGCTATTGTTGTAAGATTTTACTCCTATATATTCTGTAAACCTCACAACACATTGTTATTATTTTTGCTTTGACGATTATCTTTCAAAGTGATTAAAATAAGGAAAATACGTGTTTTATGTTTACCCTCATTCTAACTATTTCTTGCACTCTTTCTTTTTTATATTCATTTTTAGTATCCTTTATGTCCAAAAAACTTCCTTAAAGTGTTTTGCAGTGTAAGTCTGCTGGAAAAATTTATCTAAAAAAGAATTGACAGAAATGATCCACTTGTTTTATGTTTCTTTTTCTCTCCTTTGATTCATCTTCTAGATCAATCAAGTATTTTTTTATTACAAATTTCCTTCTACTAAAAGGCTGTAGAAGCTGAAGATTATTTTTTTTGACAGAGGTCTACACTCTTTTTTTTCCAGGCAGATTGAATGATGATGGAATAGTCACCTTAATCCAATTAGCTGATTTGAGCCTGACTTATCGTTTAGATAAGACTCAATCAACCTCTGGTCACTTGTTTTCCAATGACATCTCCCTTTTGGTCTTGGCACTGAGAGTCTGATGGACTGCAAATAATTCAGCATTTATTGACTGCAGGTAATTTTCTTTTGTTTTTCACAGATTTTTAGGTTAAGATTTTGGCCAATTGTCCCACATAGTCATCAGAATTCAGGAAATAGCTTGACGAGGAAACAAGCTATATATTTGGGACCCTCAGCCTCCAATTTTTTCCCTCTATTTCCCAGCAACCGCTAAAAGCTCTGCTCGTTTCTCTGACCCCCAGAAGCAGTCTTCTGTGAGGCACCTAGCCTGAACTCTCAGCTTTTAGCCATGTCCAATATCAGCAACTGCCCCTTCAGAAAACGTAGCTGCTAGATGCTGAAACTGCGAAGATGATTAAGACCTGTTTCCTTTCCCTACAACAGTGCTTTCTACCTTTTTAAAACCACAACACATACAGAAAATGATATTTTTAATGTCACACTGTAGTAAATAGAGAAGGAAGCTCATAGCTAGAAGTTTTTGGCCCAGATCTCTAGCCAACATAGGTCTTGACCAGATCACTTTATGGGTTGAGATCAGTATCTCCATATTTGTAACCCATTAGTGGCACTGGTTGGGAACCTTTATTTAAGAAATTCATCTTATGCTAGCATTTCCTCTTATGTTTTAGCCTTTCTCTTATGAAAGACTCTGAATATCTTCTCAAGCCCTTGGGGAAAGAAGTGGTACTAACTCCAGACGCCTTGATCTGAGATAATATGTAGGTAGACCAGAACCCCTATACTCATCCTCAGTCTGGATCTCTATTGTGTGGCTCATCTAGACTACTTATAATCTCAGAAATTAGTGTCTTGTCAGCCCGTTTACCACCAGTTTCTCTTCTGTGTATTACATATTTTTTCTCATCCAGTGGAACCCCTAATTTACATTACATGGAGTTTAGTGTTTGGCTTTGAAATATAGTTACCATTTGCAATGGGAAAATGATGGAAGCAAAATGGTATGTGTGACAGAGTTTATGCTTATCCATAATTTTATTAACTCTTAAAAATTCTGAGTCTGGATAAATTTCTTAGTATTTTTCAGCTAATAAATGTAGATTGTCTGTATAGTTCTCAGAAAATCTCTTGGTTTATAAAAAATGGAAACTTAGGTCCAATTCACAAACAAATGTTTTATTTATTATATAAATAGTTGAATTAATAATAATTTGAGAATTTACTGTGAGACTTAGCTGAGGGATAATATGGAAGATTATTAGAATGTGTTTATACATTAGAGTTTAATTGATTCAGTGTGATGTCCTTTGATGGAATGATAAATAGGTAGTGAGAGCAGTGGCCTATGATTTTGGCATTAATTCTTGCTAGCATTAGATTTTAATTGGATACTGTAATCACTGTGAATACTCAGACTGGGATAACTGCAATGGCCAGAACAACAAGATTCCCTAAGCTATTTTATAGTCGTCAGGTTGCTGCTGGCAGTGGGAGCTTTATAAATAATAGACTTCTGTATGTATGTTAGTAGTGAACATTAGCCAAGCAGAACTATGTTTAATGAGGCTAGGCCATGGGAAATGATAAAAGCTGTGGCCCCCCATAATAAAATTTTACGAGGCTGCAACAATTTCCTAATCCTAAATAGTTCAGAAATGAATTAGCAAACCCCAAACCATTAAAGGCAAAAAGATCCAGTTATGATTCTCTAACTGCTAATAATGAAGTGATTCTGTAACCACATACTTCAATGAATGATTTTGAGATTCCCAAGAGAGACATTTTTACTAAAATTAACAAATAAGTTTCCTATCAGATGTTACCGATTAATAGACTGAGAAGAGAGTAAAGAACGGAGTGTATTGTAAGATGGGTTATGGTACATTTAATGTTTACTAATTATTAAAGCAATGGGAGACAATATAAAATAGAGTTTATTAACCCTAGTTCTCAATTTACTTAAGTATTTGTATCTATCAGTATAAGTTCTATAGTAGTCTTCAAAATCCACATAAAGATATACACTCGTGTATAAGAATACAACAAAAAACCCTAACAACCTTATTTGTCACTTGGAGGCAGTTAGGCATTCACTCATTATCCTAAAAATTGAATCAAGGATTTCGGCTTTCTATATAAGGATAATTAAATAGTTAATCAAGTAAAAATTTTTATAGAAAAGTAGTAATGAATAAATGCAGAATAATAATAGAATTAAAAAAATCACTTTAAGATTCCCTAATGAAATAATAGATCTTGGCAATGATCATTAATTCTTTTTAATGAATAAATCAGTCTGACATCACCTGAATCCACTGATCTATTTTAACGTGAATAATACTAGGACAACCAGACATTACATTGCTCTTAATGTGACACAATTGAAAGTATAAAGCACTGCCTATGAAGTATTCTTGCCAAAAAGATTTAAAACTGAATCCAGTCAAGATTTTGAACCCAACTACTGATTTACAGTAAATACAGGAGATGGAGAAACATATTAAATAATACCATGAGAATATACTCGCCAAATACAAACTGTAAAGAATTCTATAGGGCAAATGATCCAATTTATTCCATAAATAAATGTCATGAAAAATAAAGGCAGGGGAACTGCTATAGATGAAAGAGACATGTCCACCAACTACAATAGGTGGATTTTGAAGAATACTATAGAACTCATACTGATAGATACAAATACTTAACTAAATTGAGAATTAGAGTTAATAAACTCTATTTTATATTGTCTCCCATTGCCTTAATAATTATTAAACATTAAATGTACCGTAACCCATCTTACACCCCGTTCTTTACTCTCTTCTCAGTCTATTAATTGGTAACATCTGATAGGGAACTTGATTATTTGTTAATTTTAGTAAAAATGTCTCTCTTAGGAATCTCAAAATCATTCATTGAAGTATGTGGTTACAGAATCACTTCATTATTAGCAGTTAGAGAATTATAACTGGATATATATAATATATATTTTAACCCATTGCAGTGATTTATTTTTACTCAGTTTGAGAGATTAGAATATTTTCAATTTATATCTGGCTACTTCTCATAATAGTGAAGCATGTGGGTTTGGTTTGCATTTTTTGGTTTGTATTTTCCTTATTTCATTTATGTGTTTTCAAAGATTTTTATGCTTTTATTTTTATGTTATAGTAAAAATATGGTCTTTGTAATTTCTCCTGTTGAGAATTTAAGTCTTTGTCTACACCAGTATTGATTTTTTATATCTTTCTTATTTTGTCTATTTTATGTCATGAATTAATGCTGATGTATATTAACGTCTCCCACTGCATGTGTGTTTCTGCCTATTTTTCCTTCTATATGCAGTGTTTTTATTCTATATAATTTGATGTTATTATTTGGATATTATCTACTCTTGTCATAAAGATATCTGAGGCCATTTACTTTTTAATCCTTTGTGGGTAGCCACAAAGTTGATGCCTTATGTCTTTATTATAAATTATATTATTTAAATAGGTTTCATTGTCTTATCTTAACTTTTTTGCCTCGAATTATAATTGGACGGTGTAATTAATGCCACTTTTACATACTTTTTCTTCATATTTGCCTGATACATTGTGCCTATTTCATAGTTTTTAATTCGTTTCAATGCCTTTTCATGAGACAAGGAATTTTCTACTTTTCCCATCCTCTCCCCTTCCCAGTCCTTGATAATTTAGTCTGGGATTGTAAATTCCATTATTTATTGGTTTTATAGTGGTGCAATATAAATATTACTTTAAAATAAAAATTAATGTTGTAGCCATTTGTAATAAAATAATTTATATTTTTATTTTTTAATTTAATTTTAAATTTAAATTTTTATCTTTAACTGATTTCATGGAGTCCACACCTAGCCTGGGAACTCTGAGGCTAATAATAAAAGCATGTTAATGAGATTTCAGAATTACTATGAAAAAGATGAGGAAAATGGTCTTTCTTTTTGTTAACACGTTAACTCATATTTAATAAGAAGGAATTTGGGGTTTCTTGATTTATTAGAATAGATTAAAAAAACTAGAAACAAGAGCATATGTAATCGTTTCCATTTTCCTATGTGGTTTTAAGATGATAATTCTAGGTTTAGGTTGGATCTTTTTGTTTTGAAACTACTTCATATCATATATGGAGCTACTTTTCAAGTTTCCATCAAGTTAATTCTTTTTTCATAATTTTTTTTCAGTTTCTTCAGTGATTTTTGATTTTATAAAGTTTTCAACTTAATTTTATAATTAACAATTTAATAAAATTGTTAATTATAAAATTAAAAAATAAAATTATAAATTGTTAATCATAAAATTAAAAAAATTAAATTAAATTAAATATTTATTTAAAGACAATTTCAAATGACACTGAAGAATATGATATGACAAGTATTACTTCAGCTGCTTCTCACTCAGATTCCACTCCCCAAAGTAGCCATTGAAAATAATTGATTAATCATATTGCTTAACCTTTAAAAGAAAGACTAATTCCTTAAATAATTTAGTCCAGGATAGAAGCAGTATCTTGTTCTTTTACAAAAAATAAGAATTAATTTTCAATAATTTTAACTTTTAGTAACTCACAAAGCTAGGAATACTGAATAATATTGAAAATGTTTGTTAATGTTGAAATGGGCAACCAAACATTTTTCAGTAATTTTTTTTATTGCCTGTTTTGAGTAAGAGCATAAGCTACTCTTAAAAAAAAAAGCTGATATTTTATATTTTTAATAGATATAACAAGTTTCACTATTCATGTAAAATCAATATATAATTTTAACGATTCTAGTTCTATTGAAAAATCAAAATATGGTGTATCAGTGGCATTTTATGGTTTTCACCTTAAGGCAATACTTTTAAAGCCATACATTCCAGTATTCAAGTTTTAAACAAGTTTTATTCAAGTTTGTATACACCCAACATGGAAGGCCATGACTTTAATCATTTCCTCACCAGAACTTCAATTATGCCAAGCGCTTTTTAATTATCCTGCAGCCCACAAGTCTATTCTTAGTAAAAAGTCTGACTTTTACAGAGGCAGTATATTCCTCTGTGGCAAGATTCAACTCACCACTTTGCAACCCCACCCATGAAAAAGCCCTGTGAATTAAAAGCTACTAAATTAAGTGTGTATTTTTAACAGCTTCAATTTTAAAGTCAATTTTGGCATAAAAGTGGAGGACATTTTTTTAAAGTACAAAAATGCTATGTTGGCATTTCATGATATTTTCAGAATGCAGTTTGTTTTTTGGGTTGTCTCTTTCATGAAGTTAGCTTCTTATAAAATCATTTTTCTTTCTAAAGAGAATATATTTAATTAGTTTGTTCTTTTACCTTTTATTTTTAAGTTATTTAAAAAGAAAATTCTGAACCAAGAAGAACAATGATAGAAAAGAACTTATATGTGAGGACAGGGCTGTAGGGTAGTGGGAAAAGGTTTGGGTGTATAGGGGGTGGCTGAGGAAGTACAGTGTTGAAGCGTAGCTGTTCTTAGCATTTCATGGACAGATCAAAATCTGTATTACAAATCCTGAAATTAAGAGAAAAGTAAACCACATAAAATGATTGCATTGTTTTCCTCTTTTTATTTCCTAAGTAGTGGAAAATCTGTTTTCCCAAATACAATACAAAGTCATATTAGGAAACACTTGTATAAAGCTAATGCTTAAGAGAAGCTAAATAATGCTTAGGAGAGAACCCTATACTATAAAATATAGTCGCTGAAGAAATAGTTAATGAGAATCTGTTAGGTGTAAGGCTCTGTACTTCTTTTATGTATCATGTAACTCCAATAATGTATTGCCTTGTGATCCACCATTAGGAAAATGCAGTGTTCAAAATCTTTGCTTAGAAAATATGGCAGAAACTGTGTGCTTGATCAACAGTTTTCCATGTTTTTCCTTGCCTTCATCTACTATAAAGGCAAGAATGTCTAAAAACTCAAGTCTGCCTTTCAGCTAGAAGTTGCATGTGGGGATTCTAGCCAATGAGATGTAACGGGAAAGTTGCTGGTGCCATATGGTCTCTTTCTACCAGGGGGCTCTGGAAGTGCTACTGTCATCACTGTGGGCAGCAGAGCTGAAAGTCAGAAGGAGCCTGTGTCCTTGAAAGCGTCCTTGACCACCATACTATTTTTGGACTCCCTATTCTGGGACTTCTTGTGGCATGAAATAAAGAAAGCTTTTCCTTGTTTAAGTCACCATTTGCTGGGGTTCCTCTTACTCTTTCTTCATGCATTACTGACTCAGGGAAAAAATTAATTTGGCAATAAGTATGACAGTGGTCTTCATTTACCAAATTGTGTTGGCCAGTCTCCAAGATAGCCCACAATGATCCCACTTCCTTCATATGCTTGTTGGTTTGTGTGACAAAAACGATGTGGCTTTTAAAGCCTTTTGACACTATAAAAATTATGAACTTAACAATAACTTTAAGATTATTCATATTTTCTTTTTATAGAATGTCACATATTTCTTTTTATGACATGTTTTCTGGTAAATTATAAATATATCCTTTATTAAAATTGGAAAATAAAATTTTTAAAATAATTTGTAAAAATTATATATAGTATTATATACCAGGTTCTCTTCTATGTTCCTTAACTTCATTAACTTTTTTTTTCTTCAAATAACTTTTTGAAATAATCACAATCTCTTTGCCTTTAGAGAAACTGAGGCAAGGAGGTTAAAAATTCGGCCCAAGGCTACATTCCGGGAGGTGGCAGAGCTGGGATTTGAGCCTGGTTAGGCTGAATTCCAGCATTTTGATCCTCTCACTACATGAAAATCACCTGTAATCCTACTAACCGGGGAAAACTGGCCTCCTTTCTATAGATCTCTATAATGTGTAAGCGGTTTGCTTTGTTAGCATAACAAATCAGTTTCTGCTGGCATTCACAGTTTTTTAATTGTGTCCCTGACTTTTCAAGATATATAAGAATGCTGAATGTCATCCCTATTCTGCTGTTGTAGCCAACGCTATCAATCGGTGTCCACTCAGGCAGTCAGAACCAATAGAGAGAATGTGGTACAGAAGAGCGGTTACAAATACGTTGGAAGGATTGGAGGAGCAGGAAAGGGAAGGTGTGTTTGCCTAAGAGGGAGGGCACTGAAGGGTGGAATTGGAGTTAAGAACAAATGGTCAAGGGGCAGATCAGTCTTCAAAACATTTATATTCCCTTGAAATGTTTTCTTTCCTTAACACATTTATTCATGTCATTATTCTTCCACGTTTAATGACTGCATTAATTATTAATCTCTGGTGGTTAAGTTTATTTGTTGTCTTTCTTAGTGTTAATTTTCCTCCTTTGAAATTTTAATCTTATGTGGGCTTTTCCATCCTCCTCCACGTGAAGCCTCCTTGTCTATCAATTTTTTGATTGCCACCACCATCTCTCCTTTCACCATCTCTAGCCCAGGACGTGGTCTTGGTGGCTTAGGGCTCTTGTCTCTTATTAACTACAGGCAGGATATCCAGCCATTGAGCTTGCAAAAGGTAACATTGTCCTTGCTACCAGCTGTAGGCAAGCCGCCTTGCTGTGCCATCCCACATAAGTCCAACTCTGGGCTGCCTGAGTCTTCAGCTCCTGCATATTCCTGCAGGTTATCTATTATCTTGCTTTCGAATATGACTATGAATTTTTTATATTAAAAAATTATAATTGCTATGTTTATAGTGGAGTGAGGAACATAAAGCATGAACACATACAGTCATAGTAATGATAAATCTGTCTTAATACATTTAGCTGATTTGCTTGAGTTGTCTAGGTAAATGATCACCTTACCCAAGAATAACAAGAACTGGAGCCACCATTTAATCGGTATTTACTACATGGCAGGTATCTTCTGCCGTGTGCTTTATTGGAAATTGGCAAAGATTACTGGTGTTGTCCTGCGGAGTCCTGGTCATTGTCTAGCAGGCCCTCAGGTGACTATCTGATTCCAGAATGTATGCCTTTAATTGACTTTCTATTGGCTATATGATTTTACAGGTCTGTAGGGATAGTAGCTGTTAAATTGTGGAAAACTAATGGCAATGCTAATAATTCCTGTTATGCCATGCAACTGAATTTTGACTGGTAGATTATAAAGCTTTGTGCGTCAAAATCTCCTTTGGCCAACTTCTAACATCTTATTGGTTCCCTCAATAATTAAAGAGTTCAATAAAATCTTTGATACATGTCCATCTAATATTTGTATGAGTCGTGATTTTACTTTTTTGAAAATTAAACCTTAGCATACATAGTATCTTCTAATCTTCACAACCTGAGAGACAGATGTTATTCACATTTAATAAGAAAGCTGAGACTCAGATCAAATGGCTTACCTGCTCAATGTCAAATTAAATAGTAAGTGGCCAAGCTGGAATTTAAATGACGAATTTTGCTCCCTGCAATATCTTTGCTCTTATATATTACTGCCGGGCTTGGAGAAACTCCACTTGCTAACAAATAAAATGATTTTTCAAAAATATATTAACATCAGCAAAAACAATAATAACTAACTAATATTTATCAAGTCTTTACTATGTACCAGCACCAAACTAAATATTTATATGGATTAACACATTCAATTAACACATGAGAAAACTGAGCTTAAAGAGGTTCAGTAGCTTGTGTGAGGTTTTCCATGCTATTTCTAGCTTTTCCCCTTCTTTCTCCTATTAAAAATGCCCTTTCTGTATATTACAATTATCTAGAAAGCTCTTAAAAATTAGTTTATCAGAATTTCTGAAGAGCTTCCTAATGATTCTACATATTACAATCACCTATAAGTGAGGCCATTTAACCTCTTGCCTCCCTAGCTGATACTTAAGAGAATTAGACAGACCTGCAATGCTTGTTTTGTTTTTCTTGATATACCTTGGAAAGGGAATAGTGGGGCTGAGATCTTTGTTATTCTGAAGTTTGTCTAGTAGTGTCCAGGGTTTAAATAAAAGCATTTGAAAAACCAAGCTCAGCCAAAGATCAAATCATAATAGGAGCAGAGCATATTGAGAAGCCTTATCTCAATGATAAGTAAATGACTTTTACATAGACTTACTAAGTCAATACTATCTGTCTTAGAGCGCCAAACAATAACATTTATAAAAGTCAGTATTTGCTGAGAAGATGTTCTCTTTCTATGATTTAGAAAATGATCCGAATGGCGATTAATGTTTTTATAAACTTTCTCATCCCTTCACTCAAAGAGGCAGCCCCAAAGCCGTTCACAATTCTTCATTCTTGCTCCTTTTTTGCATAATGACTTGAAAAGTAAAATATTCACCTTTCCGACTATCTTTCCACTAGAGACGACCATTTGACCCAGTTCTAGCCAGTAAGACATAAGTCATTGTGTGAAATTTTGAAATAGCTTTCTATAAGGGATATGCTAACCTGCTCTGCTCTGGTATAGTAGCCATCTCGTAACCATGTGGAGGAAAGTCACATGCCAAGATAGAGCAGAAAGAGAGGAGGACTGACCAGGGGGTTTTGATGATATCATGGAGCTCATGGACCAGCCCTTGACAGCTTTCCATAAACATTTTATTACATAGAAGAAAGTTAGCGCCTCGATTATTCAATCCACTTTTAGTTGTTGCTGGTGGTGGTGGTTGTGGTTGCTTGCAGCTGAAAGGGCCCTTAACTGATCCATTTACCAAAACAGAAATAAAAATGTATTTTTTGTTATTTGAAAAACCACAGGTAAACAAATTAAAAGTTTCTAAAAGCAAAGTAATGTTCAATTTAATTAAATTCAATAGAGAATCCACAGGATCATCTCAGATCTTTGTTTTTTTTCAACTTAGTCATGTGTGGTATTGTCTCCATACCCTAACTAGTTACCATTCTTATCTCAAATGAACAGATAACTTCTAACTAAAAATATGTACTGGTAAATTAATTAAACAAGGAGTCAATTAGACTGAGGTGGTGTGAATACCTCAGCAGCCTATGTAAGCAGACTAAAACCTAAGCCTGTAAATGCCTCAAGGTTAAGAAATCAAAACCTTAAGACAACCAATCACAAACAGCTAACTAGGCTTTTACAAATTAAGCAAATGCTTAAGCTATAGCCAATCAAATAATTTCCTGCTTTGCTGTCACATCTTTACAATAAAAGTCTTTCTCCTAGTTCTTGTCAGTGGAACGTTCCTAATCACTTCTTGTTTAGTGCTGCCCAACTAGAATCGATTTTTGCTCAAATAAACTCTTAAAATTTTAATATGCCTCAGTTTATCTTTTAACAATACCCACAACTTATCCAAGTATAACTCCTGTTTCTTCCTCCTTAACAGTAAAACATTATAAAACCTAACAACTTAGTAGAAACCAACTTTCTTCCCAAATTCAATTGTAATTCAAAAATCTATAAATAGAAGCAATTTTATGTTTCGTAATATAAAACTCAATTAACTTATAGGCCTTTAAGCATCTCGCCATGGGAGGCATTGATCAAACAAATAGTAGCATTGTTAGAAAAATGTGACCTGTTTTGTTGGAGCTTCTTACTGCTTTCTTTTTAACTTTTTGTATATTTTCTCCATAACTGTTCCACCCAGTTCTCAGTCTGTTTGTTCATATTTTAGACTAGTAATATGGTAAAGTCTCTGTTATTTGTTATGACAAGAATAATTTGATCGATAGAATATCTAGATTAAATCTAGAATATCTAGATTAAAATAGTGATTTTCAGATAATCAGAAAAATACTCTAATTGTCCTATATGATTTTTGGATAATATAGTATAATATACTTAATTCTAACATTTTTCTGAACATAATATAATTTTTCTTGGGATTCAGAGTGCATAGTCTTTCCTGCCCAATAGAGCTTTGCTTTCGAGAAAAAAATTGGTTGTGGGGATGAGAGGGGGAAGGATGCATGGAAATCATTTAACTTTATTTTTGTTTATGTTAGTTTTATTGAGGTATAATTGACAAAATTGTAAGATATACAAAATACACATCATGATGATTTGATATACGTATACACTATAAAAAGATTTCTCCCATCTAGTTAATTAACACATCCATCACCTAACGTGTTTATCTTTTTTTCTTTTATTTTTTGGTGAGAACATTTAGGTTCTACTCTCTTAGCAAATTTTAATTACACAATATAATGTTATCAACTATAATCATCATATTATACATTAGGTCCTCTGACCTTATACATCATATAGCTGAGAGTTTGAGAAAGTTTTCTTTTATAATTGTTTTAAGTCAGCAATTCCAGCCTTTTCATAGAAAGAAGGAATTTACTTCCAAAACTGAGTAAATTGTTATGTAAAACTCATTTTGAGTAATGCAAGTAACTCATTCTTTTTCTACATGGATTGTCCTTATTATCTTTAATATTAATGGAGAGAAACAAAGCCATTAACAATGTTTTCAAGGGAGATGAATAAGCTGTGGGCGGGTGTTGTAGAATGAACACGTCATTTCATCACAAGAGAACATATTGAACATGTTCACTGATGTTTTGCCCCAGTGGAGTTTTATGTCTATCAGAATCTATGATCCCATTCGATCTATGTGAAATATAGGTTGACAGTATTAATGCTACCATAGTGGACTGTTCATAAGATTTCTCTCCACCCTCTGTAGAAATGTTTTCCTTGATATGGCACTATGAAATTCCTTTTGGGTCATTCCATGTTGTGAGGTTTGCATATATAGTGAGCCATTTGCCACAAAGTTCCTTGATAAACAGATAAATTCTCATGTGTTATTTTTAACTTTTGAGCATATGTTACTGTCATTTTAACAGTTTAGAAACTCCCAGGTCTCAGGAAAACACAGGCACAAAGCATTAGGTTGTTCTGAGCATCTTTTGGTCAGCAGGGAAGGAGCCAGGAGCAGTGATCGGAATAAAGAGCCTGATTTGAGAGTGGGCAGACTCAGCCTTAATTCCAGTAAAGTTTAGACATGAATATTCAATAGGTGAATGAGACACAGCGTTTGGAGAACCTGCTTCACAGAGATAACAGGAAAATGATGTGAGAATGATCAGCTTTTTTTCATTCCACCTACGAGCTTATATGTATCCAACTCATCCTTCATCACTCCTGTCACACTGTCAGATTAGGGATCTGAACCTGATCCCTCCACTGTACTTGAATCCTAGCCCTTCTATGCACGTTCAAACCTTGCTCAGAATTTCATCTCTCCACTCCCCCGTCTTAAACTTCTCATTCTCTTCCTTCTTTCAAGAGTTAGGCTTCCCTAGGCACTTATGAATATTTCTTTTTAATTCCTCACCTCCCATTCTCTCCACAACCCACTAAGCCTGGCTTCTGCCGCTGCAGCTACACTGCAACTGCTCAAGCCACTTGGGCTTCACCAGATATCTTCTCATTTGACCTGCCAGCCCATGTGATATTGTGCCTTCCCCCACCCCAGCCTCATCTCCTGCACTCTGCCCACCTCACTCCCTGTCATCCAGCCCCACTAGCCTCTTTTCTAGTCTTTGAATCTCCCAAACTCTTGCCAATTTCCAGGCTTTTGTACTTGTTCTTCCTATAGACCGGGATTCTCTCCACCAGTTCTCACGCAGCTTATTCATTCTCGTTCCTCAGATATCTATTCTCAGAGGAGCATTTCTTGAATAATACATGATCTGTGGCCTTGGGAACATCACTTAACTTCTCTGTTGTTCGGTTTCTCATCTATGACTGAGGAAATAATTGTACCTATTGCCTAGGGTCGTAAGGATTAAATGAAATTATACACAGGTAGTATTTACAAGATGATATATAGCAGTAATATTGGATTGATTGTAGATTATTGATTATAGATTATACTAATATTAGATTGCTTACTATTCTAGGCAACATCTTCATCTTCTTATCTCCTTATTGTCTTCCTTTGTCGCACTTATGAGTAGCAATTACATTATTTATTTATTCATTTATTGTGTATAGAATGGTGGGACACATGGTGCAAAAGGAGAAGGGACATCTGCCTTGTTGGTTTCTCTACCCTTTACATATCATTTGAGCATGGAGCATGATAGGGCTCAATATATTACACACTTGAACCACTCTATTACTACCTCGTGCTACAGCTGTCATTGTAGACTATGCTGTTCTTCCTTAAACATTCCCAATCTCCCTATCTCTCTCTCTCTCTCTCTCTCTCTCTCTCTCTCTCACACACACACACACACAGACACACACACATCTTCGTCTTCCTCTGCTCATGCTTTTAAATCCCAGGACATATCTGAGAGAGTACAGGACAGAACAGAGATACAGGAATGGGTGGATGAGATTTGGGTGAGGCATTGTTGCCCTACACAGCAAGCTGGGTTCACGGGCACTCTGGTAGGAGGGAAAAGTGGGTGGAGCTGCTGATTATAACTGAAGAGGGGGACCTCAGAATGAGTCAACATGGGGTAGAGTTGGGAGTAGGCTTGCTCTGAAAGCTTGAGATTAGTTCAGTAAGTATCGAGCACCCCAATGTATCCAAATGAGCTAGATATTAGATTAAAAGATATATATATAGATATATATATATGTCTATATATGTATATATGTATGTATGTATATGTATATGTATAAATCTCAAATATATGGATATATAAACAAATACTCGTAATTTACTATAGGAAGTGCTATACAGAGGTGTGCACAAGATACAATGTTGGCAATGAGGAGGGGGTGATTAGCATCTGGGCGTGCTAGGAGATTCAAAGAGAGTAGTAATATAAAATAGACCTTAAATTTATCAAATCAACCAGGGAAAGGAATTCCAAGCTGAGGAAATAGCACATGCAAAGGTACAGAAAGATTTCTCATCAATATTCAATATGGTGGATGGAGCTGACATGAAGTCCCACCTCCCACTGTCCCCCTTCTCCACCAAACATACAGAAATCTTTAGCATCCCTGCGATTGTTATAAAGTTGATGGAACTTTTTTGAGGAGAAAGTTTCCTACAGATTTTAAACTCACTTTATTTTGGGGTAAATTCCTTCTCTAGTTCATGAGTGACTACTAGGTAATCTCAAAGCTTCTGCATATTGAATTCCAACTCTTACAACAGTTCCAGTTTTATGAGGGATAAAGGATAGATGGGCGGGTGTGAGGATGGACTAGATTGTTGGATGGATGGGTAGGAGGATAGGAGATGGGCGCCAAGGAATCCAATAGAGATTGAGGTGGTATCACTTTATTAGAGTTCTGTTTGGGTGATGTGCCCAGATGCAGGGGTGACCTGAGAAAGGCACCCTAATGTTCATATTAACAAATTTTGATTTTATTATCACAATAACAGTACTTATGGAATATCAACTGTGTATCAGATATTATTCTAGGTTCTTTTTACATATTATCTCTACCCTGAAAGGATAGTATGAGGAACCTGAAGAAGTTAATTTACTTACTCAAGGTAGGATAGCAAGTACATTTACTTAAATTTGAAGCTCATATTTTTTCTACCATGTCATGGGAACAATTCCTACTTCTTTCTGAGCAAGGACACAATTTACTTCCATTCCCTGCTTTCAAACCATATCACTGCTCTGCTTTGACAGTCCTCTCCAGCTCTTGTAATATAAAGAACAGTGAAGAATGATACAATTATTCATTTTCATGACGCCTCTCCTATAGTATAATTGGTTTTTCTTCTAACACTGAATTACTTTCTGCAATGTGAAATGCTTTCTTTTGTGTCTGAACAGTGGCCACCACCACAGTCAGTTTACTTCTGGAATCTTCCTACTTCATACCTCTCCAGAGAGAATTATACCACTTACTGTATCCACTGTGGTTTCTGTTGTTTGCAATGGAACCCTTCTGGGTGGGCTAAGGGAATTATTGCCAGCTATTAGATGGTTTACAAAACTACCAGAAGGGCTATAAGAGCAGGCTCTAGGCTGAGCTTCTAGGAACAATTCCCAATTTCCAAAATCACACAGCTTCTGCATGGCCAAGAACCTCACAGTGTCTTCTTGACATTTTTGCAGGAAACTGCTGACAAGTGAACCTCGATGCTGTTGCTACAATCCGCAGGCATAAAATGAAAGCCTCTCACTCTTTCTTTCCACTCAGGACCAGTTTCATGAGCATGCAAGCTGTGCAGTCATTTAAGGTCCCATGCTTGGAAGTGAGCCACTCAAAGTTTAATGCTCTGCGCTTGCTATCTCAAAATTCTTAACATTTATCTTTAAGTTTGTGTTTTGTAAACGAAGCCCTTTGGGGCCCCAGCTCCCCCTTTCCCTGCAACTGCCCGGTGACCACGGCCTTCCTGGCCGCTGTGGAGGCCTGGATGTGAGTGCGAGGAGGATCGCACGCATCATTAGTCAGGCGCATGTGCCTGGGGACACCGCGGGAGGGGCAGGAAGGCGGAGTCCTCGGCCCAGGCTGGCGGCTGAACACAGTGTTAGGTGGTGAGATGGTGCGGGGCGAGCCTCTCACCTCTGTCTGTCCAGGTGCCTGGGGCTTCTGAACGTGAAGGTGGCAGTTAACTCAGGGGGTCGCACATCCTCCATGGGTTTGGGTGGCAGGCCTTGGGCGAGATGCCTGACTAGACTTCTGGAGGGTTCTGTCCTGCCACAAGTGCCAGAGGAAACAACAGCCAGCTGGCCGCAGCTGTGCTGAGTCGCAGGCAGAGGCCCTGGGTGCAGGTGAGTGTCTGCACTCATATCTGAGTGTTCCCGGTCCTAGGAGTGCAACGTTAACTAGCAAATTAACAAAAACCACCCTGACAAGTTGTGGTAAAGGCCACAGAAGGAAGGAAAAAGTTTTTTTCCTACTTTCTGTACAGGGGCCTCGAGTTTTCATTTTGTACGTGGCCCCACAAGTTCTCTGGCCAGCCCAGTTTCCACTTAATTTGGTGTGAAACCAAGTCTTTGATAAGTGCATCTGAATTGTGTAATCCAAATCACATCCTAAACTCTAGGGAGTCTGGGAAGTGTAGTTTTTAGCTTTCCAATCTAAGTAGTACAGGAAGGCACTGCAGTACAGGAAAGAAGTTGGAACGGATGTTGAATAAGACAACCTGCTTTATCTGCCATAATAACCCACATCGTGAATCTGGCAATAGTTGTATGCCTCTTTGTACATTAGGCTTCATGGGCAGGGGCTGGATCTGGCTCATTCACTCCTCTATCCCCAGTTCAGGATACAGGGCCTCTCACATAGTAAGATCACAATATTTGTAGACTTGAATTGCTACTCACTTATTTTTTATATGCTGTAGTTATTAACCTGTACATCTAATGGTATATTCTCTCTTGTCATAGTTCATATTAACTGAAGATTTTCATTACTAGTGACGAATTCATATTAAAATGCAGTGGGTTAGTAAAGTTTTTTTCAAAAGCTATGTGGATTATATTTCTTTTCATGTACTGGGCATAGCTAATGCAAACATGGTACCATATGCTTAATCCACTGTGCTTAGTGAATTAAATCACTTACTGTGCCATTATGGAAACATTAATAATATTTACCCAGTCCGCAGAAACCACCAGTGTGAAGTTACATTTCTTCTAGTCTTCACCTTTTGAATTTCACAAACTGGAATTAATTTCAAAGGAACATGTCTGGCTGAAATGTATTAAGAGTGGGCAAATCACAGAATATTCTATGGAAAAATTAATTTTATTTAAAACAGGAATGCACTGAGCAGAATCAAACTTTTCATATACTTCTCACCATATCCAAAATGGAAAGTAAAAGTATTTCTACCAAAAGATTTTAATTAAAAAGGCTTTGGCATGCGTGTATAAAAATATCTCTTAATCACAAAGATAAAAAGTTAATGCTTTTATCTGAGATTTGACTAACAATATAAATTGTGTAGCTGTGGATTAGGTGATGGTGAGGACAGTTGAGTGTTTGTTGGGTGATCAGATCATCCAAGCAATTCAGAAAGCAAAGTTGCACCTCTCAGAACTTAATCTGGCTATCCAAGAAGTAGTGTGGGGTGGAGGGCTTACTCCAAAAATTCTTTAAATTTATTAGGATAAAAGAGGTCTTTGGAATCTCCATCCTTATGTGTTCTGTTCAGGGACTGCATTATGAAAGTCTGGCCTGATGATTAATGGTCATTTGGTCCTGTCCAAAATATCTATGGAGACATTTGTTTCACATCAAAAAGTCCTTGATATTTGTTCCTGTCAAAAACATCCAGGCTTAGAAAATGTCCCTGGGTTCAAATAGCCCATAATGTACATTTATACTTTTGGTTTACAGGATTAATACATAAAAAAAATACTATCATGATTTCTTGGTCCAATAATTGTGTTGTGGCTGTATTGCCTAGGTAGCATAGCTAGTAAATGGCACTTTGAGTTAGGCAAGTGGGTCAAAGTTCAAATTTTGCAGAAGAGCAGGATTTAAATATCGAGGACCTTTTGGCATGAACCAAATGTTTCTGTAGATGTTTTGGACAGGATCAAATGTCTTGCAAGAGGCCTGACAGGTCTGACAGGTCCTGAATTAGATCTAGCTATAACTCAGAGCATATAAATTACGTATGGGAATCCATGAGGCAACTGTGTGAGTAATTGATTGTGATAGCCTAGAAGACATATTCTGGCCCTTGAGCCAAAGTAGTCAATAAGGGAATCCTGGTTCATTCAGGAAAGGTAGAACAGAGAACGTTGACTTTTATTATAGAGGTAATCTTGTCTTTCACATCAATTTGGCTGCAGGATTTATCTTAATCCATTGTGCCTCTAAATTAAATAGTTATGTTGACAAAGTGTAACTATAATATAACTATAAATTATAAGTATGGTAAAGGTTATTCAGCCGGATAATCCAGGGTAATCATTCCATCTCAAAATTTATAACTTAATTATATCTACAAAGTCCTTTTTGGCCATATAAAGTAACATTCATAGGTTCCAGGGACTAGAATATGGATTTCTTTTGGGAGAGACATAATTCAGCCCAATATGCATGCTGTCTGAAAATGTGCTAAAACTCAAACCTAATTATTACCTACTACTGCTGAGCAGAACATTGAAAGATGGAGAGTCCAAGGACCTACTTTCTTTTGGACTAGAAATCATAAACCTAGGTTTCTAAAGAAGCTTATTTTAAAAGAGGGTTGTTTGGGGGAACATCTGGCAACATAATTTGTTTTTAAGTATCCGGACTAATTTGGATACAGTCTTCAAAAATCTTGAGGATTTGGATTAAATTTTCTTCTGGCTATTTTGTGTAAGTTATCGAACTTCCTAAAAATTCATGTGTTTCTGCATTTTTTTGATCATCTATGTACAAGCTATAAGGTCTTGGATCTGGACAGATTCAGTGCTATTTAATTTTTAGCAATCAGGGACTGATAAATTACACTTTGAAATAGATTAATACAGAATTGATTCATTTTTTTTAATGAGTTTACATGTAACATATCATTTAACATATCCTAACTGACCTTGAGCATAGTTATTGAATTATTATTGCTGAAGTTTAAATGAAACAGTGGATACCTTGTTTCAGGATTCAGACTTTAAATACAAGGACTACCCCATCATTCTTCCTTGTCGTGATATTCTGAATACCATGTATCTCACTAAACAATTTTGTTTGTACTTTTTGTTAAATATTTTGGTGAATTAGAAAATATAACTTTCAGAGCCACCTCATAAAGTCTCTTGGAGTTGAACTAGTTTTCTGCTGTTGTTTTAAATGTTAGTTATAACACCTGTGACTGTACTTGGTACTTGTAGCTCTAGTTCTTTCAGTGGCAACATGCCTCTAATATGCTTAGCACTTCTTAGCACAGGCTGTATGCCAACCACAATGCAAATGGGGCAGGGTGAATATAAAGATATCTAAGACTTGGTCTGTCTCCTCCAGACTCTAATCTCTGGACTGGGATCTGAATTTATTTAACCTTACTCTCTAGCATCTCTGCTACTCTTCAGCATGTAGCTCACAGTAAATATCTCTGTTTTGTTTTAAAATTACAGGTATACAACATAATGATTTGATATTTGCATATGTTGTGAAATGATAACCCCAATAAGTCTAGTTAGCATCTCTCACCATACATAGTTACGTAGTTTTTTTCTTGTGATGAACACTTTTAAGATCTACTTTCTTAGCAACTTTTAAATATGCAATACGGTATTGTTAACTATAGTCACCATACTATGAATTACATCCCTATGACATTTATTTTGTAACTGGAAGTTTATACCTTTTGACTCCCTTCACCCATTTTGCCCCCCACCTCGAACCCCTCAGTAAATGTCTGTTTAATGAGGAAATTTTTGAGGATTGAGCAGTTGATGAATGAATAAAGAGTCTAGAAATTGAACTACTTATGAAGTCAAATAAGTAGGATAGAATGCTTCTATCTTTACATCATTTCTAAGTGATGTAATGAAGGTGTGAACAGGATGTAATGGTACCCACAAATTCGGCTAAGGAAAGTAAGAATTTATCGAAAAATAGCCATGTGAGCAAGTTCCTAGAGGAAATGAGTCCAATTCACTAAGTAATCTCTTCTATGAATTTACTTGTTTCTTTTCACTGCTTAGTTTTGGTAGGCTACTTTTCATTTTGTCTACATAATAGCATTTGTAGGTTTTTCTCTGCCTTAGCTTTTTGCTGCTGGCATTAGAAGCAGCAGGGGTGGAATGACTATTTGGGAAGAGACAGGGGGCAGAGTCAGCACACAACACTTCAACACTGCTCTCCCAGGGAGTCCAAGAGATGAGGAGAAATGAATGGGACAAAATGGATGGGGAACAAAGAAGGAAACTGGGGTCAGCTTCTTATTTATAAGAATATATTTATAAAAAGTTATTATATTTGAGAATATATTCTTTGTGAATATATGTTCAATGAATGTATCCTTTCTCTTATGACCACATCTTGCCTTTCTCTGGGAAGCAATGTGTGCTAACTAACATTTCTCTTTATCTCGCTTCTAGTAGAAGCCACCTTTGTCTGTCTCAACCCTTTCCAGCTGCAGCAGCAGGAATCTGGGTAGAGACAAATTAAACATTCCTTAAAATACTGTTATGAAAACAAAATGAAAACTGGTCAACCAAAAGTTTACATAAAAATTTTAAAGCTATTAAAACTATCCCATCCAATGTGAATTATTGTAAACTTTATAAATAGTTCAAAGGAACAAGAAAATCTGGCAAATTGGCCTGGTGGAAAGTTGGCTCTCTGTAATTGGGTTTTGGCAAATTGACCCAGAACCAGTCTTGAGGAATTAACATACATTCACACATTCAGCAAAAATGGAAAAGGGCATTCCAGGTACAGAGACAAGAACAGGAGAAATAAGTTTGGCAGGAACCAGGTACATTTATTCATTCACCAAATGTTTTAGAGCACAAAACCTGCCCTTGTGAAGTGAACAGTCCTACCTTCATGAAGCTTATGTTGTTTCTTTTGTATAAATGTCTGCCATATTATTGGTTTTAAAACACACATACACAAAAGAGAGAGAGAAACTTTTTAGATGTTGGATATAAGTTGTGACACTTCAGGATATTCACCCAGAGATTTTTTTAAAAGCATGCTGAAATAGCTTTGACAAAGCCACAGCACTCCAGCTAAATTCCCTACTTCCTAGGTGAACTTGCAAATCCTCTTTCAGAGGCTGCTTGATTTTACTTAACACAGAACTTCAATTAAGCTTGATAAGTTATAAAGAATACATTTGAAAAGGGGAGGTGGCATCAATATATTTAATGAAATACCAGTGAAAACTGACTGCCAGTACTATAGGAGTAGAAAAGAACTTTGAAAAGTTGTTAGAATTTCAGTCTGCAAACCATTGTCTAGCAATGAGTATTTGTGGAAATAACTGAAGACAACACCTTTTGTTTAATAAGGTAGGTAAGAATTTCGAAAGATTTTTGACAAAAATAAGATAAAAAATGTTTTAAATACTGAAGAGGTAATTCTCAGTATTGGAAAAATCTATGAAGGTGGCCTACCTTGCTGACTCACAATGAAGTGCCTTTGAAGAAACTCATAAAAATTACAGAAAATATTGGATTCAAACTAAGGAAAACATTAGAAAGAATGTGAAAGAATATCCCAGCATTAAAAGTAAAATAGACAGCTTCACTCCAGTCACTTTCCTTTATGAACATTCTCATTTCTTTGGTTTCCTATAGTGCTTTTGGGGTTTAAATTGACAGAAAAGAAAGACCAAGTATTAATCTTTATGGTTTCAAGATCTGGTTTCTAGTCGATTCACATATGGCACAGAATGTTAATAATTGAATGTTGATCTATTTTGACTACTTGCCAACTTTATTGCTTAAACTTGTTTTTTGACCATAAATTTTGCCCTTTCAGGGACAGTTCTGGAATTAGGCTCAGAAGTGTGACAGGATGACTCTTCTGTTTCTGAAAATTACGCCCACTGTTTAAAGCATTTTATTATGCTAAACCTATTAAGAAAAATTTTGAAAGATCACATTTCTAGGAACTCCTTAAGGAGAAATGTTCCATTTAGTGACATTACTGAGAACAAATGAAAGCACAAAACACTAGAACAGACTGAAATGAAAGCTTTTTTATAGGAGACATTAATGCCAGAAAGCAAAGAGAAGTAATATCAACACATTACAGTCAGAGCCCACCTTGGCATGGTCCCAAGAGACAGGACTCAGTCTAGCTCTACGGGCAGCTCCCATGCTCATTGTTCACAATTCAGCATGTCAGCATAGAACCAAGGAAACAGGTGATATTTGTGGGTACTCTGTATGGGGTGCTGGCAACTGTGGGGTTTCCTCTGAAATAAGTCTATAGTGAGTTGCATGTCTTTTTCTGGCTAGATTGCTTTTGACAGTGTATAATCTAAGATTGTTTCCATGGCCTTCTAAAAAGTTTTATAAACTACCTAATTGGGCTATAATAAATCCCTTTCTTCTTAAACTAACTAGAATGGATTTTGTTCTCTGCAAAACAGACCATGCAACTAAGAACCCCACCAGTAATTTTTGCCATGATTTGGGAATATGCTTAGCTGCTGTAAAAGAGTATCTCCGAGGACAGTGACTTAAATATTTTAGAAGTTTCTTTCTCATATTACAGCTCAAGATGGGCTGTGCTATGTGCTAGTTGGGCTATGCTCCACAGAGTCATCTAGGGACCCAGACCAGTGGGGTGACTCTGCCATCTGCTCCATTTGGCTTTTCTCTCTGCCTCTAACATGTTTGCTCCAGTTGTATTCAACTGCACTGCACTGTATCCACGTTCCAGGCTGTGAGAAAGAAAAAAAGAAAACATGGAGGGGAAACAACTTCATTTTGAAGGACACGAAGCAGAAGCTGCTCTAAAACCTAGTAGCTGAAACCAAGGCTCAAAGCCTCACCAAGATTCTAGGGAACATGGAAATATAATCGCCAACTCGCCAACTGGAGAGGCTGTTAGCCTAGCCAAAACTTGAGGGAGTGCGGAATTCTCTCAGTAAAAAAGGAGAGAACACTTATGGAGAAGATGCCATTTTTGTTTTTCAAGAGGACATGATCAAGCTTTTGAAATCTCAGAGTACCCTTGCAAGTAGGCATTTACTCTAACCCTTTCTCCCAAAGCAGGGGTATCTGCAAGAAGCGACAAGCAGCTGGAATGTTAGAAAGCATCTTTCTCAGCCCCTCCATCTAAATAACAATGAAGCCGTTAGATGTTCATAGTTTTTCTGACTCTGAATAAAATAGAAATAAAACATCTAGATTGTAAAATATATCAGCCCCTTCATTTAATCTAGTGAGTACTTGCTATGTCTCAACACTATAAAATACAGAAATAAACATGACAGTCCTGGCTGCTGCCCTTGTGATGCTTACATTCTAGAACGGAAGATGTATACTGAACAATTTATTATGAGTTGACTATATAATTATGGTAAGTGCTCCAAGGAGTGCAGGAGATATATAAGTATGTATATAACACAGAAATTTGGCCTCGGCTGCGGAGATCAGGAATGCATTTTCTTCTTAAAGTAATATTTATCTACAAAAAAAAAATTATAGACAAGTTTACTAGTAAGATAAATTTATCTCTGCTAGTTGGAAATTGTTTACAGATTTTCCTATTTCATCCTTTCGTTACAATTAGAATAGGAATTTGCCATTTAAAAATATTAACTTTTTGAATAATTATTCATTTATATTTTTTCCCCTTTAAATACAGATAATATCATAGTAGGCATGCTTTATGGCTCCTTGCTTTTTTTTGTTTAATATAGCTAAGAGGTCTTTTGATATTTTGATATAAAACTTTTTTTAATAAAATCATAGTGTTTTATTTCATAGACATATTATTAATGCATTTAACCTGTCCCTTATTGGTGAGTATTTAGATTGTTGCCAATATGTTGCTTCAGTATTTCAGTGAATAATTTAAAAATGTCGTTTTATTCTTATGTGTTCGTATCTACTGGTTAAATTTCTAGCTCATTTGGGATTTATCTTGAATTATGATGAAAGGTATAGATCAAGCCATATTTTTTCTCCACATGGCTTCTGGTTGTTCCCAGGTGATTCATTGATAGTACTTCTTTTCTTACTGATTTAAAATATCACATTTATTATATACTAAATCTCCGTATGTATTTAGGTCTATTTCTGACTATATATTCTATTGCATTGGTCTATTTACTTATTCATATGTCAGTAGTATACTTTATTAATTACTAAGGCTTGATCTAAGAAAGTTTTCCTTTAGTGCTCTCCTTTGAAGAGATTTTTTGAATTTTTGGTTTATATTTTCATATAAATTTTAAAATTACTTGGTCTAGTTCTGAAAAAAATCTCTAGGTTTATTTTAACTGAAATAACATTAAATTTATAAATTAACTTAGGGAAGATTGACATCTTTATGATGTTTAGTCTCCGTACCCAAAATACCTTTTCATTAGTTCAAGACTTTCTTTTGTCTTTCAAAGAATGTTTTAATATTTTTTTCTACTAGGCCTTGAACATTTCTTTTAGACATTTTACCTGAAATGGAGTCTTTATTTTTGTTATATTTTCTGTTAATATTGATTTCATATATGAAAATTTTTGTATATTAATTTTGCACCTTCTAATTTACTGAATTTTTTGTTTGTAATAGTTTTCAGTTGACTTCCTTGGGTTTTCTAGGTATGTTATTATATGATCTACATATAGTGATACTTTTATCTCCCTTTTAATTTTCACATCTCTAACTTCTTGTGTAGTTGCATTGCTAGTACTACCGGGACAATGTTGACATTGTACTAGTGCTAATAAGACATCTTGTCTCGTTCCTAGATGTGCTTTTGTGAATCCCCTTAAATAAAATACTGATTTGGGGCTGAAAAAAATATTTTAATATTTAAAGAAGGATCCATTAATAAATACTTTCTTGTTATGCATTTGTCAAGAATGGATCTTGAATTTGGTCAAATGCCTTTTTAGCATATATATAAACGATCATATTATTTAACTTATGCCTACTGATTGATAGATTATGTCAACAGATCGATATATTTTCTAATATTGAACCTCCTTTGAAGACTTGTAATAAATCTTACTTGGAAATGATGTATAATTTTTTTAATGTGCTGCTGGACTTATTTGGGAGTTTTCTTTAATATTTATACATGAGATTGGAGATAGTTTTTCTGTGCTTTGTCAGATTTTACCATAAGTACCTTGTTTGCTTCAGAAATGAATCTGAAATTCTTTATCTATACTCTAAAATGGTTTAAATGGCATTGAAAATATCTGTTTTTTGAAAGTCTTATAGAATCCCCCTGAGAAATCATTTCTACTTGGTATTTTGGCTGGGAAAAATGGACAAGAGGCAGTAGTAGTTCTTTGATGAATTTCCCTGTTTCTTTGACGGCAATTGTGCTGTTTAGATTTTATGTCTTTTCTAGGGTCAGTTTTGCTATTTTCATTCCTAACAAAATAGTCCAATTTATTAAGATGTTGTCTTTAAAAAAAACAAGCAACAAACTTTTGTGGTTATTTCTCCCCATCACTTACTTTATTAGTACGTTTTAAATATTTTTTCTTGACTAAGTTAGCTAATGGTTTATGTACTTAATTGACTTTTCAAAGCACTGGCTTTCAGTTTTTGTTTTTCAGCTTCTTAAGTTCTGTTTTTATCTTTATTGATTCCTTCCTTTGGCCTCCCTTCCTTTTGTTTTGTTTCTTTTCTAACTTCTTGAGTGCCCAATTCACTTATTTTCAGTCTTTTATGTTTATAATAGAAGTATTTAAGGGATGAATTTTCCTCTCAGCATTGCTCTAGCATGTGTAGTTATTTGTTTTAGATATTCTACAATTTTAGTTTTGAACTTTCCTCTTCGATTTTTTTTTTTTTAATTCCAAGAGATATCGGCTTTCTGTTTTGTTTTTTTTCATTTTGCTTTATGTATGTAATCAACTGATATTAAGAAAGGTTTGCAGTTTTGTTCTATTACTTTTGCAATTATAGCTTCTTAATTTTCTTAGTTCTTCACATCTTTAAATACTATATGAGTTTCCTTATATAAGAAATGATAAAATCTTTTCTATTTTTCTCCTTTTCCTAGCTTGTCTTCATCACCTAGCTTTAGAATTTACCTTTGTATTGTGAATGTTTATACAAATATTATTTAACATGTCATCTTTAAATGATATCCTTTTACTCCAGATACTATATGTGAGGGAATCTGTGTACTCTTCTTCCCACTTTCTTTCCCATTTTTTCCAGTTTTTGTTAGTTATAATTTTTGCCTTGTTAAGATATACAATATTTATATTCTCTTATGTCACTCTAATCTCCACATTCGTTTTATACTTAGTTCTACAGTTACATATATTAAAGTATATTAAAGCTCACTGCCAGTCCTTTGTAGAAGTTTACTCAAGAAGGGCAAATGTTCCCTAAATCCTCGCATGTTGTAATCTGTTGTCTGTAGCTTGTAAATTTAAAGCCTGTTTGGTTAGATGTTAAATTCTCAACTCTTTCATTCTTTGAGTATTTCTAGATTTTGTTATATTTTCTGATGACAAATATTGCTCAAGAGAAATCCAAGATCACCCTGGTTATTTCCTTCTTTCTAACATACTTGATCTTTTTGTCTGCTCAAAGGGTTTTTTTCTTAATCTTTGAAGACAGGTAAATATACTACATTATGTCTCCATGGTGACTCTTGGGTAAAATCACCCTGACTCACTCTGTGGCCTTCCATTATATAGAGTTTGTTTGAATCATGTCTTTAAATATTTGTTCTGTTCCATTGTTTAGATTTTCTTCTTAGGGATTCCAGCTGAATATCCTATCCTCTTATACCTGTCATCTAAAGCTCTCGTTGTCTCTGTAATATTTTTTCTTTATTTTTATTTTATTGTATTTGCTGTTCTCATTTTATCCTCTATATTTTCATTGTTTTCTATAATATGTTGCCTTGAGCTTTTTAAATTCTTATTTTAATTTCTGTGGTGGTTTTATTTTTTTCCTCTATTTCTTTCCTCAGTTCTCATAGCTTGTGCTTCATATCCTCTGTCTGAAAATTTCCTTCTTAAGATCTGGCATTTCTGATTTTTGACTTTTTCTTATAGAGGAGGTTGTTTTTATTATTTTAGAGCAAACTTTTTTATTCACAATCTTATATGTTCTGTAGTCATATTGCTCTGTTGTTTTCATCTGTTAATAAGGTTTGCTGCTTTATTCCTATTTTTATAGTATTTTTATATTAATGCTATGCTACTTATTGAATTTATTGAATTTTCTTCATCGAATTATTGAATTTGATTCATACAAGATACATTCAAAGTTTTGTATCACACAAAGATACTTTCCTCATTGAATGTATTGAATTTTCCTATATCAGCTCTTTGCAAGCTTCCTGAGGTGGAAAGAAGCCAGGACAACCTCCCATACTAGATGGGTTTTCACAAAACAATGACTCTCCTCTCCTTAGTGGACAGTAAACTTCCTGCAAATATGGCTTATCTGCATTTTTTTTTTTTTTAGCTATCTCTGGTTCCTCTTTCTCTGAATGAACCAGGTTCAGGGGGCTGCTTCCAATCGATATTCAGCTCACCTCCATTCTTACACTCTCTGCTTCTGATAAGAAAGTTAACTTCTACCTCTAAGAATGTGTCTCAATCTCATGAAGTATTTTTATTTGTTTGTTTTTTAATTTCTGATATTCATAACTTCTGGATTCTCTCTTTTCTGAGCTTTACTTTATTTCCCCCCATAGAGAGCCTATGCAAGCTCAGTTGCTTTTGGCTGTGTTTACAAATATTTTGGAGTCTGAGCTCCTGGTTCCACGAAATATAAGTTTGAATTTTTGTTTCTTATTCCCCTGCTGCCTCTGGATGTGTTAAAGAAATAAAGAGTGACTACTGAGTATATGCAATCCTGTTCGTACTTGATCTCAGGATTCTTTTTTCTATTGTGCAGGAATCTAATAATTGTGACATTGATCAGATATTTTATAAATAAATCTACATTTCTATCATGTACTAAGTCATTTATTGGTGAGGTTATGAGAATAATTTGTAGATATCCAGATATATATGTGCTTTAAGCAAAAATAAGTAAAAACATCAGGAGATTTTAAACTTAATAAAATAAGATTGATCTCATAAATCCAATGTTTTGAAAAGAAAGATGGACTAAAACAGTTTTTTTCTGGCAATAATTCATTTGGTCTTTCATGTTCTCTTTCCAACATGCAAAAAATAAAATCAAGAAATCAAAAAGCAGCTATACGGTATCATCAAATCCATGTTAAATCCACATATGGTTTGGGAGTATTTGATATCTAGCCATATATAAGCAAAGGCAGATGCTGAACTTTTTTTTTTTTTGAGTTGACATTATCAGCATTATTCACTCTGTTGGATGAAATTAGAGATATTCTCAGTTTCATCTACTATAGTATACCATTGTAATTTAACACTATACCCCTAGAATGTATATCTGCTTTTCTCTTCAGGTTCTAAGAACCAGCCCACAGTCCACTGATCTTAACAAGAGGAGTGGACTTCTGGACCCCATTCAAACACAAATCTTGTTCCTTGGTATCTCTGGAGCTGGTCTCACCACCAGTAGTATGAGCCAAAGGTCTCCAGATGTTTGATGAGTCTCAGAGTGTTCATTTCTTTGTTGGTGCTCTGACAGTTGGGATACTTCAAGAGGAAGTTCTAGGTTTATTGTTTATCTCTGACTTTTCTCATCAATCATTTTACCTTTCTTAGCTCTTAAAATATTAATATTAATATTTTCCTTGCTAGTTTCACAAACTCCATTTCATGTGCATATGAAGATTAAATGAGCAATGTATATAAAAGTACTTTGTAAGTTGTACAATACTAAACAAATTAGAAAATAGCATTATTTAATATTTTTTGATGTCAGGTAGAGGAGAGGAGACAGAACAAAACCACTTATCCTGTAGTCTCAGCAGCAGAAACCAGTGGAAGAGAGCACATGGTAAGTTTCTAAAATTGTGTTTAATTTTCTTTATTCAGTTCCATGCTGCCAAGTGCTAAATGTCCAAGTCTTTATTAATTATGCACCAGAACTGGCACCGTAGCTTGACATTTGATTGACACACCTGGTCTGGAGAGAATATATCAGTGCCAACCATATTCTTGGACTTGCTTTCCTGAATGACTTTTTATTAACACATTGGCACCAGCTGTGGTTAAAAAACATTTGAAGCAGTCATATTTAAGTGCTTCAAAATCTAGTGAATAGGATTTTTATTGCCATATAGGATATATGATAGCAAGGCAAATGTTTGAACAAATTTTTCAACACAATGATATATAAAACATTGCAGTTTTTTGATCTTGTGAATTTTGATAGTTTGATTCTAATCGGTGTATCTTTGAAATCTTGATTCTGATTTTCAAAACCAACTTGATTATAATTCAGATAGGCCTAACAGTTGGGTGAAATTTTTCTGTTGCACCGGATTTGGGCTACACTGATTTGGCATTGAACATCTGTTAAATTTCTGAGAAAACACCCTTTAGTACAGTCCTCTGTTTCCCATTAAAGGTACTCTGCACCCATGTTTTAGAAGCAGGGTTAAAGTTCACAAACTAAGTCACAAACATTGGATTGCAATTGCAAATAGAAATGGGGAGTCCTGTAGAATCCCAGCCTTTTAAGTTTATCTTTGTATCACTCATGGGGTGAGGTGAGAGTGAGGCAAGAAGTCTTCTAGTTTCCAAGACTTTCAAGGCCTTTGCACTACACATAACAACAACAACAACTTAAACTGAGCATTTATTTTCTATAATTAAAATTATCGATAAGAATATTTTGATAACACTGCATTTAATACTATGAATCAGACAGTACACTAAGTATTCGGCATATATTATCTTATGTAATCTCATAACAACACTATGAGGTAAGTATAATTACAGATCACTTCACTGATCAGGTAAAACCATAGATACAGAAAGCTTAAGTGACTGTGAAGGTCTGTCCACAGAGCTTATGTTCTTAATCATGATGTCCCCAAATTCTTTCATCTAAGCATGCTGTCTACTTTATTAATTTTGACTTTGCAATATTGTGGCATGGCAGAACTTTATCACTTTCCTTTCAAAATTTAAGAAAGATAAAGATTTGAGTAAATGCATATGGACTATGTGGACATTTGGAGAACAAATGCTGACTTTCAGACTTCATATTGGTATTTAACTTGAAGAATTCTTCTGATATATGTATATATGGCGTTAAGCCAAAGTTGAATTCTCCTAACTCCCAGTGGATGACAACATTTCACAAACATCTATTTGACACACAAACATGCTGAACTCAGGATAATATCTAAGATGAAAAGTGTGGAAAAAGAACCACCAAAGTTTGTGCCAACCGAAGGCAGTTGTTTATTGTCATCTCATTCAACCAAACACATTCCTCCTGGAAATGCAATTAATTCTTTAGGTGAAAAGACTTTCAAAATCCTGTATTTGTACACCAGCAGCCTCTCAGAGGATAGAAATCTCAGTTTGCTCACAACTCTTGCAGCGATGGTTGTTTCAGTCTCTGAATGAGTTTTCCACTTCTGATCTTGGTATATTGAGGATAACTGGAGTTTAAAAACTAATGTCAGTTTTACTGATTTTATATTCTAAAGGGACATGAGTTAGTAAAAAATGTTTTATTAATTTTTTTAATCTTACAGAGTTTATCTATTCCTGCAAGCAATCTGGTTGGCTTGAAATAAAATTTTCCATAGGTATTTAATTTGATTTGATTTACTATGTATTTTTCAGTTCATTATAGACATCTGTTGAAGTTCACTGGTCACATGAATATACACAGACATATTGTTGCCTAAAGCTGCGCATATATGAAAGTCAGACAGTTGCTCAATAAACTGTGGGGCATGCCGCCAGATGATTTCTTTCTCGAAGGGGATATTAGAGGGCATTTCTGTGTTCCATTACCATGTGCATGTTAAATGTTAGGCTCATATAACATTTATCCAGACACGGAGATCATGAGGTTTCTCTAATAATTCAAATATGATTGCATTTCAAGGAGTGTTTCTGTTCTATTTGTGATAAATAATACTTCTGGTTATTCATTTGATAGACACTTTGCCCTCATAACTGACTTTGGAAATGTAGAGGATTCTGCCATTTAAAAAACTAGGAAGACCTGAACCTCCTATACATTAAAAAAGTTATAGTATTTTTAAGTCTTAGACAAAACATATACTATTTCTGGGAATATGCAATTATTATATACACCAAAAGTAATACATGAAATCAGGATTTTTGTTGTTAAGGTGTGGGTTCAGAGACTTATCCTAATAAATTATTAATTTCTGCAACTTTTCTTGCATTCCTTCCTCTTCTCAGAGGACCGAGAGGTGTGGGGAGTTAAGAGGAAAAGTCCGTAAGTAGGAAGCCAGCTCCTTCCTGGAAATTTTTGGCATTTTAAGGAGTCTTGGTGCCAAGTACTGCCATCTTCTGTTGAAATCCTGCCAACATGGTGTTCTTACTGCTCGAGTCGAGATGAGCCAAAAGTGCAAAAGCCCTGTAGGCCAGGTGTCTGCCACCCCGCATGTTTCACAAAATTCTAGCACAGGTGAAGACCTGTTACTGAGAAAAACCTTTCTGACTCTTGGTAACTGTGAGAAGTATTAGAGGAGAAGAGCTTGGTCCCGGCTGGCTGATTTAGAGCAACTAAGTTGAGTTTCTTCTTCTGAAAAATGAGATTGATGATACATATGTATCATAGGGTTATTTGAAAGCTGAATAAAACAAAGCATGAAAATACTTAACACAGTGCCTAACATATATTAAGCTTTCACTAAATGACAACTATTATTTATTTTTAATAAAGACATACTATGAGTTGGCATGCAAAATTCTTGTTTTTGCCAGAGTAGTCAAGCTGGGAAAAATAATTAATTTGGTTGTGTATGTGTCAAAGTCACTGTGAGGAAATCATTTCGGAACACTGTACTGGTGCAATGACAACAACAGAGTCAAAGAAGCAAAATGCACAAAATTTTCATGATCACATTTATAACCACTCTTGGAAAGCTTTTACTCATGTAGCATATCTTCAATATTAGTTGAATTGTTGAGTCATCTATGCTGGAAAAAAATCACTTGTTCCCTATTCATAAATGTATTCCTTCATTAATCTTACCTTTCATTGCCTTTTCTCTAGAAATAAGTTCAGAAAATTGCTTTTTCTTTAAAGATCAGTTTTAATTTACAGTCTACAGTTGTAAACACAGAAGAATGAGGCAGTAAACATTGACAGGCCTTCTCAATGTAAAAAGAAATAACTGGGCACTCAGTAGCTGTGGTGATAATGGGGGAATATGAAGTATATTTGTTTGCTAAAAGTCCACAGATTGCCAAGAGCTTATCAGAAAGCCAATAGCATTATTCTCTTTATTGATATTCCCTATATTTTCAAAGAAGGCCTAGTGTATTATATTTACACCATGAGAGCCATATAGCCCTTTGATAAAATATGGTTCTTAATTTCAAAGCACTCTTATTTTTACTGAATGATCGAAAGCGTTTATGGTATACTCACTATCTGTGGTGCTAGACTGTGCAATTACTGAGAGAAACTAGAAAGGATTCTTTTCTAGTAAAGGCTTTTATCTGGTTTTAAGATACAGTTCTTTGAGGACAAAACCGTATTTTATCACAGCCTGGCTATAGATTAAGGATGTAAACTACCATCAAAGTATTGGATCCCTGTACTCATTGGTATACTAAAATTATAATGTGCATTCGAATCACCCAGGAATCTTGTTAACAATCAGTTTCTGAATCAGCGTGTCTAGGGTGGGGTCTAAGATTCTCTATTTCTAACAAGGTTTTTGGTGATGCCAATGCTAGTGTTGTACAGACCACACAGAAACAAGTCTCTAAAGCACTGGCTCTCACATTGGCTCCATATAAAAATTGCCAGGAGAACTTTAAAAAATCTTGATGCCTTCAACCCTCTCTTTAGGTGGGAAGTTCCTCCCACTTCCCAGCCTACACTAGAATTTTGGGAGCTTTTACCCCTATCAGGCTTCCTGGCCTCAACCAACAAGGGTCATCGGGGAGCCTCACATGCTTAGGGTAATACCACTGTTCTCCAGTCTTGGGAATGTCACATGTTGCTTGGAAAGATGATGGAAAGGAAAGAAGATGAAAGACAAGAATTCATGTGTGATCAGAATTATGCAGCCACTCCAAAAATGTTCCAGTTATTCCTCCAAGTCACTTAAGAGACCAAGATTCTGCATTGTTTCTTAAGTATTTTTGAACTACAGCTTAAAAGAAATTGCATTTGTTTGAGTTTTCCACATTGGGCCATCATATCTATTTATAACAGTCTTTCCTGGCACATCGATAGGTCTTAATTAATGTTAGGGATTATATTCACCCAAGGAAAATTTTAGATGGGAACGTAGGAAAATAAAAGCATTTCAATGACTTGTGTGTCTGCTACTGAGATACAAGATACAAAGGCAGATAATTTTCTGTAATCTTATTCTTTTTATTTAGAATATTATAATCCTTCAGAAAAGTTGAAAAATTGGTACAATAGAACCCATACGCCTTTCACATAAAGTCACCAATTTTAAGTATTTTGCTATATCCTCCCCTTCTGTTGTTGCTGAACCACTTGAAAGAAGTAGACATTATGGCACTGTACCCCAAAATACTTCAGTATGTGTCACCTAAGAACAAAGACATTCTTCTGAATAACTTCAATAACATTATTGTGATCAAGAAATCTAATATATAAGCCATATTCGAAATTTTGCTATTGAAATCAAAATGTCTTTTATAACTCTCTTTTTTATCTTGTTATAGATTTTTTTAAAAGAGACTCTTGTTTAGTTGTAAGGATAGGTTTCTTCATTCAAACTAAATATCGGTAAGCCATGTAAGTTGAAGGGGTTTTATGTCTTCCATTTGCTGTGTAGAATTAAAATCTTTGTGCCTTTTCCCTAAATTTACTGAAAATAACATTACAGTTAAGATGCAATAACACTGTCTCAGATCAAGAAGTATTTATTTAGTGATTTCTTTCCTTGGACCAGTTTATCAAATCTGTGGAAGGCAGGAAATTATATATTTGGAGTGTCAAGTAGTTAATATGTAATGTTGTTTTCTCCTGTATTAGTAGTTTCTCACTTTACGTGAAGATATTGAAATTATGTGAGGAAATAACTGATGAGGTCAGATAAAATGGATGTCGCTCATTTTCTAAGCAGTTTTCTTTTATGATTAATTGATTCATATGTCTTCCTGGCTACATGTAAAGTATTTTTAATTTTACTCTGCCAAGACTTTTCAACAGCTTCTTTTAGCTTGATTAACAACATTTTAATGGTAGTAAAACTATATTAAAAAATGTAATCTTAGAAATTGAGGTTTTTCTTTTTTTTTACTCTTGTTAAGAAATATTTTAGGTTGATAGAACATGTTGCTACCTACCAAGACATTTTCTTTCAGAATACTGATTTGAACCAATCTGTGCCAATCGCTGCTCTCCCAATCCTCCCACTGTGCCTTTGGGACACATAGTCCATCATATTTTGTTGAATGATGGATTTATAATAACTACCTCATAGGATTGTTAGGAGGATTTGATGAGACAATGCCCATAGCATGCTTAGCACAGTGTCTAGAATACATTCATCACCCAATGGCAGCTGTTATTTTAATACTAATCTTTATTATTGTTACCAGCACTATATATATTATTTTGGTTAACTGTTCCAGGCAAAAGGAGCAGCCTATACAAAAATGGTGGGGGTGAGAAGGCTAGTGGGGTGGGTTTAAGGAAAGCATACACAGAGGGATTCAGGATGATTCACATCAGAATTCAAATCTTGGCTCTTGATACTTCCTTGCTATATGACACTGGAAAGTCTTGCTTCCTCATTTTCAAACTGGGATAATAATAGTATCTACTTCACGGGGATAAGGTGGGGATTAAATTAGAAAATAATGCAAAAGTACTCAGACCAATGCTTGACACATACTCAGTTTTCATTAAATTTTAGCTAAGATAAAAACAATAGATCAGTAAGCCTTTACATGAATTGAACTTTTCTACTGACAACTGCTATCTTCCTAACAAAGCCTGGCTTCTCCTTTTCATCTCAGCAACACATTCTAGTATTCACTGAGGTAGCATCTCCTGGCTTGACTCAAGGATTTCCTACCCAGACACTATGGAGTGCTCCCACCTAATTTATCTCGGCACCACGGGAGCATTTAGCTAGCGGAATCTTGATTTTATTCTTACATGTTTGTTGCGAGTATAGTTCCCATTGATCCTTTTTATAGATTTAAGTTCATTTTTCAATAACACTACCTATGGTTTGTACTGTCCTTATCAAGTTTTAAGATTATAGTTATGCTAGCTCCCTAAAACGAATCAGGGAGTTTACCAATTTTTCTGTGGCTTGGAATAACACAAATAATATTGGCATTACCTGTTTTTAAGGATTAAGTAGAAACCAGTTAGAAAACTATCTGATCTTTGATACTTTCTACTACGGCATATCTTATTTTTCTTCTGGGAGATCTTTAATTATTTTTCCAATCTAGTATATAGTTATGTCTGCTTGGGTGGATCTTTTTCACCTTTTCTTGGGTCAATTTTGATACTTGATATTCTCGTAGAAAATCACATAATTCTACCAGATTTTCAAGTTGATTATCATATAGTCTCACATAACTTATAGTTCTTTTAATCTATTCCATATCTATGCTATCTTTCTAATCACTAATCTCATATATTTTTGTTTTGTCTACTTCTTAATGAGATTTATTGGGTCTTTTCAGTTTTTAATTAAAAATTTGTTGTTGTTTCTATTTTTTTCATTATTTTAATCTTTTATCTTTATTTGTCTCCTGCTTTCTTTTGTTTCATTTTGGCATTCTTTTTCTAATGTTAAATCATTTAATTTATCTTTATTTTTAATAATAAAAGTGTTAAAGGAATACATTTTTATCTGAATTTAGCCTTAGCTATAACATATATTTTAATATGAACTGGTCTTTTGTTACTTTCTAAATAGTTTGCTTTTACTTTGGTTTGGCATTATTTTAGAGTGTTTCTTGGTTTTCAATAGTTAAGTTTTTACTCCTCTTTTTATTGATGATTTCAAGTTTTACTGGATTGTTACCAGAAGATAATGCCTGGAAAAATTTTCTGTTTTGTATTATGTGTTAAGATTACTCGTAGCCAAATATATAATCAAATATCATAATCGAAAGAAAATGTATTCTTTGTTTATAATATACGTATATGTATATCTACCAGATATATACATATGTTATTATGTTTCTAAAGTTGTCCTTATTTTCAGTATTATTATTGGGTTACCTAACAGAGTTTCTTTGGCACTAATGTTGCTTAGCACAAAAATATGTTGTATCTTTGTGTATGATACCTTTTGTCATGTCATATTACCTCCTTTCTTCCTGAATCATTGTTTAGTCTCATGTTAACATAGTGGCTCTGTTTTCTTTTTGTTTGTATTTTCCTGGTATATTTTTAATAATCACTTATGTTTGCCTTTTCTTTGTCCTTTCCTTTTAAATGTGGTTATTATTAACAACATTGAGCAATTAGGGAGCAGACATGCCTCTCCTAGGGAACCTGCTAGTATTTGAACTGAGACATGGCAGCCATAATCTCTGTCTTAGGCCACAAGCAAGGGTAAGTCTTCCCTGTGGCTGGTTCTTTTGCTTTCACCTGAATCCACAGAGAATAAACTGAACTTGACCAGTCCCTAGAGATAACATGGGGAATACAGAGTCTCAGACCCACTCTTTGGTAATTGTCAGCATGTTCTGGAAGTTCTCACTGATGCATTGCTACCAGCAGCAAAGTAGGATCAAGAGATATATGTCACCATCAGCATCTTCTCATGTGTATAATAAATATTCACATTTCAGGTATATCTTCTTTTTAAAAGTAGATTAAGTATATAATAAAAAAATCTACCAAATTAAAAATAAAGTTTTCATCTTAGGAAGTCACATGATGTTTTGTAAGAGCCAGACTTCATTTAAATTGTGACTCTGTCACTAATTTAGCTCTGTAACCTTCGTTAATTAATGTCTCTGAGACTGAGGTTTCTCATCTATAAAATGGAGATAATAATACTTCACAAGGTTGCTGAGAGGATTAGATGAGATGATACATCTAACAGTGCGCAGAATGTAATAGGCTTTCACTGTTTTCTTTTCACTCTTCAGGAAAATTTGATTGAACACAGGTAGAAAATCAGTTTCTAGGGACAGAGGGTCTTCGGAAGTTTTCTAGACCAGGGTACGTATCACAGAACTATAGTGTAGATTCGATACAATGCTGTCACCCTTTTTGTACAAAGTATTAATGGCTCGAAAAGGAGTCAAAGACTATCTCTTTCAGAAGCCTATAAAAATCCAGCCAAGGGACATTGCTACTAGTGGTGAAACTATCTGACATAAGAGGTTTCTTATTTCCTTAAGTCTTGTCAAGTTCATAAGTGGGCTCCAATGTCACTCACCTCTTTCCTTTGAGCTGGATTCACTTTCACTGGATCCTGAGTCCTACATATCTGACAGTTACTTCAGACCTTAGATATGATAGAAACCTGAATTATTTTATGCAATTATTATATGCAAATCATTTGAGGAAGCAGAGTATCAACTGTTCTTTCTTTGGTTTCCTTGTAAATCTATTTCTAGTGTAGCCACTATTTTCTTCTGTCCAATTGGTGTGTAGGTCCTACTGTAGATTCTTTGGAAATAAAGAAATTAAAAGACACATCTTTAGCTATTTCATTACAATGGACATTTAAAAGATATTATATTGTAAAATAAAATTCCTTTGTTCTCTAAGAACTTCAGTTCATAAAAAAATCATTCTCTAAGAATTATTCTATCAAGCAACATTATTTAATGATAGATAACTAATCTGAAAACAACAATTTTTTTTTTTTTGCTTAGGGATGACTCTGCATTTGTATACATTGGATAAATTAGGACTCTCCCCTAACCTGGCCAATGCAATTTAATAAATAGAATGACTTCTAAGTTTTTTTTTTTTTTTTTTTGGTCTGTAATCTTTTGATTTAAATGTTTGATGGGCTGTTGTTGAGGTTTTTTTGTTGCTTTTTTTTCTTTCATGGAATCATTAAGGCCTTACATGAAAGATGGCATCTCAGATAAAAGTTTTGTTTTATTTTTACCTAAACCACATTGAAAGAACAAATGTAAATTAAGATAGGCAGCATTAGATGAAATTAAAAGTACACTGGATTACTGACTCTCTTGGAAATTTTTCTAAACTACATGATTTAGTTCAAACAAAATCATTAGCTTTCTTTTTTCAAAGCAGGCAATCTCGACATATAAATTAAACTGAGCAATGTATGTGATTATAAAGTATAAATAGAATTTTGATGGCATATACAGTGGCATACACAAATATCCATATACAAACATAGGGTGATACGCAGTGCCCTTTCATTTAGCAGTTGGAAATTGAGACCTGGCCAAGGTGATGAATATTAGGATTAGAGTCTTGATAGCAGAGCATATAAAACATTTACTCTTCTATTTAGGATCTGAAAGGCAATCATACTGAGTCATGTTTCACTCTCCAGCTTGATGCTTACTCTCTGCTGTTGCCTGTTATGCCACCAAAGTATAGTAGTATATTGCCAAAGTGGCATAATAGATAATAGCAACAGTCTAGGGACCACCTTCAGGAGAAAGGCAACACAAGTAGCAGTTTCATGCTGGCAAGGGCCAATTCAGTGTAGCTGTTGGCTCGGCCCTGGGAAGTGCAGACCTGGAGTGATATCTCACGTGCATAGGAAGTACGGAAAAAGAACTGAATTTCTGCCTGAAAATAATTTATATCATAGTGCCTTCTAAGAACAGCATTATTCTAATGAGTGTTTAGCTTCTGATTTCAGTCTCTTTCATTCATTTTAAAGAACTTTAAAAAAATGCGTCTGGAGTTTGTCTTTACCATAGTACATGCAGGCAGACAAGCCACAAAGACCAAATCTACATGGAGGCATTCAATAGTAGTAGCCATTATGTTATGGGCAGCTGTAGAAGCAGTCTCTAGACCCGGTGCCAAATTTAGATTTTCCATTTCATACTAGAATTAGTTTTACTAACTGAATTCTCATGGATAGAGGTGAAATCTGCATACTTGCCTAGATTTCACAATGAAGTCTATTAGAAATATCAGCCATTCACCTCTCTGGGCTTCATTATCTCCAGTATTTATTAAAACTCCCCACACATGGTTCTCTCTAATTATTGTTCTGTCTGCTTTCCACAGTTTCTATCTGGGACTGATAATACTTATCCTCTAGCATTGTTTTGTGATTTTAAATTATAATTATGAAGCTCCCAGCCCAGTGCCTAATAGTAAAAGTTCAATAAGTGTCATATTAAATAATTAAAAATTAAATAGGTACATAAATATAATTATTTAACCTCTACTCATACCTATAATTAGAAGAGGTGAATTTTTTCCCTACATACTCTCTTGCAAACTGTAACATCTGAGTAAAGAATCTACACAAATAAAAATAAGAACACCAAATAGTTGATTTCTAGTAGTATATTGCTAGATTTTCATAATTCATCTTACGATAGTGTTTTGGGCATTTTACATAAAGATCATGAAGAATCTCAAATGAATTAGCAAACTCTATTTGTAAAAAATACCACTCCAGAATTAATATGTATATTTGGCATTCACTTCGATAAATCATCATTTCTTGTGCTATAGTGACTTCAGGACCTCCAGGCTCCTTTTGTCATTGTCTCAGAGAGCCCTACTCTGATTAACCAAAAAAAGGTGGTTCAGCCTGCCACTCAATCCCATGGGCCTTACTGTTTTCAAACACAAAAGCATATTTTATATTTCATATTTGTTTATTTAGTTTTAAATATTAAGTGCATTAAAATACTGAATTATTTATAAAAATATGTTATTGTCCGAATCTTCACTTCTGGAATGCAGACTTCAAGAGAGTTAGTACCTGTCCTATCTTGTTCATTGTTTTACCTTTGGCACTCAATTAATTGTTGATACTGAGGCCAGAGATGTGTTCGTATTCAATAAATATCTGATGAATGAATAATCAATAAATCAATTAACAAAACAACAGGCACTAAATCATTGAGATGCTAAATATCATAGCCTATTCCAGGAACTGCGTTATTTCATGTCAGAGCTGTGTGCAGAGATAACAGCATTCATTTAGCACTTCTGTCTGACACTATCTAAGACTTTTTACACATCTTATCTCATTGAACCCCTATGACAGCCTTGTGAGGTCGGTACTATTTTTATCCTTGTTTATGGATGAGGAGGCTGAGGCTCAGAAAGATTAAGAGCAAATGCCAATCAATGAGAGAACCCAGACAGATTCCCATACCGTCCAAGGCTCTTGGAAGGAGTTCGAACTCTATCCTGTGGTCAATGACAGGACATTGGAGATTGTCAGAGAATAGCTGATTTGTGTTTTAGGCGGATCATTACAGAGTAGTAGAATAGAAGATGACAAAAGGGAAGTTAAGGAGCTTAGTAAGGAGGCTGTTAAAATATTCGAGCAAGAGACCATGACAGTGACTCCGGGAAAGGCCAGCGGGGTCAGCTTTTAAGGATTTCTTAGGAGGCAGATAGAGTTTAGCAACCAACTGGTGGTGGGTGTAAAGGAGGGAGGCGCTGAGCATGACTCAGGGGATGGATGTGTGGTTTAGATGTCTGTTATCTTGCATCCTTGATATACTCCCAATCCCCAGTATTTGTCATAGGATTCCCAAAGCCACATTACTCATTCCTACAGTTCCTCTGTGAGCTGGGAAGGCCTCAGAGGCAGCACATGAAGTGTTTGGGTTATTGGTAGTTACTAAGATCATGCTATATCATGGATATGAAACATTAACATGGAAGTAAATTGGGGACAAATACCTGCCTTCTATCATAGTTCCACCTTATATGTAGCCTTAATCATGGTTTCACTGATGTTACAGAGGTAGCATTTCAAGTTTTATTTCTCTCCTGTGAAATGAAGGCAGTGGTAAGGAGGTTGTGTGTGTGTGTGTGTGTGTGTGTGTGTGTGTGTGTGTGTGTGGTTTTCAAAGAGTTTGTTGACAGATTTTTTTAAAGCTGCATTTGATATTCAATTAGTTCATTATTCCTTAGTGACTTACTCATTCTGCATGGCCTATATTACATACAGTCAGATCTCTGAGAAGGAACTGAGTCCTTTCAAGGGTTTGTGTTTGTGACGTGCTCAACAATGTACAAAGGCAGCTCTGTGATAGGAGTCAGAACTCAGCTCTTCATAGCTTTGGCTTCCCTTACACTCTACATAAAGCAACTCTGCCTTGATGCTCCTGAAGACTTTCTTGAAAGATTCTTCTGAGGCTCTCAGCCCAGAGATGTTGCTGGTTCTTAAACACGAATCAAGGCAGGCTCCTACCAGCAAACCAGCCTATCCTAGGACAGACCGCTTACAACACAGATTCTGAGCAAGTAGACCCTGAGATTGAACCCTTAGCTCTTCAGGTTGTTTTTATTGTCTCCAGCCAGTTAGATGGTTAAAGGGAAATGCTAACCAACAAATAATGGTTTCCGAAGGAAACCTCCCAGTTCAATGAAAGAGTTTGTCTTCCTTATTATGGGAGATGCCGTGTCATAAGTGCTCAGTTGAATAAAAAAAAAAAATAGGTCACTTTTAAAAACTGTTAATGATAGAACACATGGCATAAATTACACCATAAACTCCAAACAACTCTGAAATTATAAACATTGCTTAGTCAAGACTTTTCTTTTAACGATGCCCTGATGTCGCTGGCATAGCCCAGTGATTCCAGTCAGTGTTATTTTACTTGAAAGGAGGAATTTCTTTTCCAAAAAAAAGCCTCTCTAAGAAAAGCTGTCTTCCTGGCTGACTTTATGAAACATCTTGCTCCAATGGCCTGTATCATGTCTTGGCTGGGGCCAGGGCCAGGCAGTATGAGATAGAGGAGAAGGTTAGAGGAAAGAGTCATGTGATGAGAAACTGCAGGCTTGGTCCTGACATAGACAGGAGGCTGACTCAAGTCTCAGTGGGAACTATGACTAAATAGAGACTGCCAGGACTCTGAGCCAACATCCTTAAGACCTGGTGCAGAGTAAGCATTTAATTCAGGAGGTCTTCCTTTGTTTGCTTATCAGAACAGTTTTCTAGGGTTGGAGAAGCTGAGAGTTGTCTTCCGAAGGATAAGAATAATATTTACATCATTTACACCTGTCTTTTATTATAGGCCAGGCACTTGACCAAATATGTACATTATCTTATTTAATCTTAACAACCCTTGAGATAGGTACTGTTATTATCTCTTCATTACAAATGGTAACTGGGGCTCAGAGAGGTTAGGCTTTGCCCAGGGTTATATGGCAAGTACATGGAAGTCAGGATTCTAGCCCAGGCCTGTCTAACTCAAAACCTATACAATAAATTATTAAAAGCTATGTTATATTTCTTCCATAAGGATAATTAAGAAAATATGTGTAAAAGTGTTTTGGAAGCAGCAAATGCTATAGAAGTGCTAGTAAAAGGCTACGGAGTCAAAAGAGCAGAACTGTCCCACTTCTTAATAACTCTGCATGTAAGTTTTGTCATAAGATACTTGTATCCTAGTCTTGCTCAGAACTCTGAAGACCAAAGACCAGCTCATCTTTGGTCATCACGATATGAGAGCTTTTTCTTTCAGTGCTGATCAATAACAAGGGCTCCACTTTTCTTAGGCCTGATTTAGCTAGAGCTCCCTTTATCCTCATCTTCTCTTACATGCTGACCCCAGATTACACTTACTGCAGGCTTGTAAACCTGAAAATACACAATTGGTTACTAGGGGAAAGGTGAGAGAGTATGAATGGTTTGATCTAGCACATCCTCACTGTTGGAACAGGGAAGTGTGCCTACTCTCTAGTTAATGAAAAGGTAGCACTATATCTATAAACAAAGGCCCTCGGTGACATGAAAAAGGAAATTTAAATGAACAGGAATATTATTTTTACTAACTCCAGGACATTTTCTTCAGGCCAGAAATGGATTAGGCAGTTGATGTAGCCAGCACACCTCTCCAGGCTGATGGATCCCTGCCACATGGGGATGCTTTAGAGCAAATGTTCCATGAGTCTCTGAGTTCATTCATGTGGCAAATCTCCCTGTGTCTTCCTCACTCATTCAGTGAATGTTCATCAACCCGTACTATGTGCCAGGTGCTGTGCTATTTAGACGATAAACAGTCCTGGTCTCAGAGGGGGTCACAATACAGTGGAGTATTATGGTATGAACCCCCAAATCATCATAGACCATGGAATATATTGTGAGAATATTGTGAATAAGGTGCTAAAGCCATGCAGGAAAGGGAGACTGTAACTGCCTCTAATTCCGGGAAAATAGGGTAGAGTCAGTGTAGCCCTCTGTGTTTGTCCAATAGCAGACGTCAGAGAAGGAGAACACAGACAATTGTGGTTCTTAATTTCTGGTTCATTTCTCATTCTCAGCAGCAGGCTAGAGTATGTCGAAAGGCCAGATAAATAAATAAACATTATTAAATAAACATTTAAGTCAAATCTAATATTTTCACCCTTTTGGGTGAAAATCTAATATTTTCACTCTTTTGGGACATGGGCATGGACCCATGCCTACAAACTGAATGTTCTTTGCCATGGTCAACCTGTTGTCTTGATCAGGGACCTTTTGAATTTTAGTGAATGACAAATTGGCATGCACAGAGCCTATCCCAGGTGTTGTACACGAAGGGCAATTATCTGCATTCCACTTTATGTAGGTGGTACCAAATCCAGCACGAGCAAACTCAGAAGCTTTAGTTCCACATGGCACTGCATATCACATAATAAATGAGAGGTTGTTTATTTTCTAAAAATGATTTGTGAGGAGCATTGATGTGTCATGAATAGAGCTCATCCTGAGTCAATTCCATCTCCTAATATCTATATTAGAAGCTGATCTAAATGCTTTGCTTTTCTGAGCCTCAGTTCCCCCATATGTAACAGGGATAATAAAAGCCACTTTTAAGAGGTTTAAATGTTGCATAGATAGGAAAAGCATTTCAAACCTTAAAATGTTATACAAATAATAATTAATATTTAAAATCCTCTTTAGCTAGTTATCACTATTTATGTTCCCAAGAGGCTTTTATACACAAATCTCACCAAGGAGACAGATGGAGGACAGATTGGTCTTTAAAGGATGTTTTGGAAAAGTATGTACAACACAGATAGTCTGAAATATGAGCTCCTTTGCTGTCTATATCACATTTTCAGCAGTTTCCAGAATAGTGGTTCCTGATGATGTTTCGGTAGTCAATCTGTGCTATTTAGAACAGTACTCTTTGAAAAGAGATGCTTATGATCATCACCAAAATAATAATTTATAATAATTTGGACTTGTGACTGTTCCCCTCTTTCTACATAAAACTTGAAAACTTAAGAAAGAGTTTTTGTGGAGAATTTTTTTGTTTTGAATGTAAGAATCGTAGCCCAAAATTCAATCCAAACCAAATTTCAGATGTGGAATTATAACCCCTACCTCTAAATGGAAACCATGGAGTCCCTTAGCCAGAGTGGCAATTGGCAGTTCTACCTTGGTCTCCTAGGACACACGCAGTGGGATAACAACCAAGAAAAAGAACAGGGAAGGAACATGAGGAGAAATGCTAAAACCATCTGTCCAGAGTTGGGTTTTCTATGTTGCTGGTACAATAGGGCCCTTCTTGTTATCTTCACTAGAGTTCAGTCTCCCTCTCATCACACCATTGAAAATCGTAAACCTCTCTTACCATGTTGATTTCAGAGAATGAATGTGGTTCAGTGAAGGGAACATCGGAATGGGGGTCAGGAAACAAGGTCTAGCTCTGTCATTAATGCACTAAACACTTTGCAGCAGGCCCTTTGCCCTCTCTTAGACTCAAAGACATCATCTATAAATGTGAGTGTTAACAGTTAGACCCACTTTAGAGATCATGGTGAAGAAAACACACTGAAATGTATGCAGGATTATTTTAGACTTTCTTTACTAGAAAGAGAGACCCAGGCCTAGGCCCTCTAGATATTCAGACTCTAGGATGCTGATGAAGAGATAGCACAGTTGTCCTAGAGCCCACACTATGACCCATCCTTCAACCCTCCTTCCCTGGGCCTTGTCTAGAATACGCAGAATTATCTTGCAATGTGAGCACTAACATAATTCTTCTGTGTCTGTGTCTACCACCCCTGCTTTCAGATGGGCCAGACAATGCCAGAAAGACAAACCTGTTACTGCCTCAGTCCCACCCATCCTACTGCAGGTGCTATGGTGCTGGGGACATGGGCATGGCCCCGCGCCTACAAGCTGAATGCCCTTTGCCATGGCCAACCTGTTGTCTTGATCAGGGACCAACCCCTGTAACTCTAGTCCACAATCTCAGTGGTTATTTTTATTTTCCAACAATAGTCAAGCTTGTTCATTTTGAACTTCCCATTCTCCAAAACAGGGAAATTGGTTTAAACACTTGGACAAATATGTGGTTTCAAAAGTTGATTATAATGAGCTTTAAGTAAAAACAGAGATAAATGGAAAAACAGAGAAAAATGGAAAAACAGACAGAAAAATGGAAAATCACCTGGTAATTAAAGAATTGTCTGATCAATAAAGCAAAATTAAAAAAATATATAAAGTTAAAAGATAAAAGATAATTAAAGCAAAGATTAACAAGTACTTCTTCTGTCTGAATATGGAAGATGTAAGCTTTTGGTTGCAATTGTGCTACAATATATCCATTTTGGTTTATTGGTTTATTGTCCCAGTAAGTGGCCATCAATATGCACTTTTGGGAGGGCACAGTTCACCACATGGTGGTCTTAGCTTTAGTTAAGCTTTAGCAACAACTTCTCAGTGAAACGGCTTAGACTTCTTATTACACCATCCTCTAGTCTTGGCTTCTTTCTTCTTACCTTTCTTCCAAAATGCTTTATGCGTAACATGTGTGTGTAGTCTTCAAAAGAGCCTAACTTATAACCAGTACAGGCATAGGTACAAATAGAAACTGCTGTAGTATTTACTTGTGGATGATTTTCTACATATTTTCCATTTCTAAATCCTCCCAATAGACCAATTTTCTTCAGTAACAGAGAATATATTTCTCTTTAAGTTTGTAAAAGGAGCTACATAAAATTCTCCAGACACATGTTTAAAATGTGTGGTCAAACTGGCATCTGTACTTGGAAATGGCCAGTGGTGGAGAATTTTTAAGTTTGTCTGATGATACCTCAAAGAGATTTTTTAAAATGGAACATTAGTCCCTCAATTATGAATTGTTCCCACATTTTAGATCTGCCTAGTAGACCTTTCAACTTAATGCTGTTTTTGTTACTAATGAAAAACTCCCTTATTCATTTATGAAGCCTGGTTCTTCTTAGTATTTTGACTTTGGAGAAGGATTTAATTTAAAGAGTTAACCTGTAGAAAAAAACCTATGTCTCATGTGAACTGATTTAGAGGCAAATGGGTTTTTATAATATGTACCATGTGATCAATTTATATTTCTCCAGAGTTGCTATATTCAGTGGACTCAAAAGGCCTACTGTTAATGTAAATTTTAAGCTATGGAAAACTTGCTTTTCCAAACATTAAGAAAGAGTTTCCCCTCATAGCCTGGAGTCCTCTGCTTTGTTGATCCAGGATGTCAAGCACTGCTGCAGTTACCTGATGCAAGTGAAGATTAAAACAGCTAAAACACACTTAAAGGTTAAAAAACACTGAAGCACAATAATCGACAGGAAAGTGAAAGACTTCAGGCAAGACGGAGGAAAATAAACTCTCATGTCTATAAATATATTAAAGGAAGGTATTGTGAGAAGTTAGGTAGTATATTTTACATATTAGACAAAGCCAGAATAAATTTGCTTAGAAGTCCACAGATAGAAACTACAGTACAGTGATTAAGTGTCTGGGCCTTACTACCAGACAAATCTCTGCTCTTCATATTTACCAGTTGAGTGATTCTGGATTTTTGCTTATTTTCTCTATGGCTGTTTCCTCATATGTAAAGTGGGAAAATAGTTCTGACATTAGAGAGTTATTGTGATAATTAAATGAAAACAATTTTTATAAAGCTTTTAACATAGCACCTGACATTTATTTAGTGCTCAGTAAATAGGAAGAGTTCCAGAAAAGTTCAGTTATATTATAGCTAGGAACTCTAGGACAATTTGCCCTTTACTCTTTTTTAAATAGTGTTATTGAGACATTACTTGCATACCATAAAATTCACCCACTGTTTAAGTATATAATTCAATGAATTATTATTATTATTTTTTTTTTTTTGGTAAATTTGTAGAGTTGTGCAAACATCACTATTTTGTAATTCACATCCAGTTTTAGAACATTTACATCACCACAAAAAAATTTCCTCATGTCTATTTGAAGTTGATCTCTGCCTAGGCAACCACTGATCTGCTTTCTATTCCTATATATTTGCCTTTGCTGAACATTTTATATAAATGCAGTCATACAATGTGTTGTCATTTGCATCTGGGTTCTTTCACTTAGCATGTTTTTGAGATCCATTCATGTCGTAGCATGTGTCAGTTCCTCATTCCTTTTTATTGCTGAATTATATGGATATATCACATTTTATGCATCATTCGCCAGTTGTTGGATTGTTTTCAGTAAATTTGGATTGTTTTCAGTGTTTGGCTATTATGAATGATGCTTCTACATACATTCACATACGTGTCTTTGCGTGGACATATATTTTTATTTTTCTTGAGTAGATTCTTAGGAGTAGGATTTCTGGGTTGTATAAGTTTACATTTAATGTTTTAATAAACTGCCAAACTGTTTTCCATTTTTTTTGAACCATTTTGTATTCCCACCAGCCATATTCTAGTTTCTACAATCTCATCAATGCTTGGAATTTCTTTTTGTTTATAGCCATTCTAGTAGGTATATAGTAGTATCTCATTGTGGTTTTAATTTGCATTTCCCTAATGAGTAATGATGTAGAGCATCTTTTCATATACTTATTTGTAGTCTATACATCTTTGCTGGTAAAATATCTTTTAAAATCTTTTGCCCATTTCTTAATTAGGTTTTTTGCCCTTGCACTATTGAGTTGTGAGAGTTCTTTATATATGTTGAATACACATTCTTTATTAAATGTGTGATTTGCAAATATTTTCTTGCAGTCTGTGGCTTATCTTTTGCATTTAAAAAGACATCATTAAGAAAATGAAAAGTTTTAAATTTTGAAATGGAAGTTTAAAATTTGTCAAATTTGTCTAATTTTATCTATTTTTAATGGATTATACTTTTGGCGTCGTATCTAAGAACTCTTTGTCTAATCCAAGGCCACAAAGATTTTCTCCTATTATTTTTCCCAGAAGTTCTTTAGTTCTAGCTCTTAAATTTAGTTCTATGAGCAATTTTGAGTTAATTTTTGTCTAGGGCATGAAATGAGGATCTAACATCCTATTTTTGCATGTGGCTATTTAATTGTCCCTACACCGTTGAAAAGACTGTATTTTCCTCCAGTGAATTATCATGGCACCTTTGCCGGAAGCCAAATGACCATACACATAAGGGTATATTTCTAGACTTTCAGTTCTGTTCCATTGGTATGTATGCCTGTCCTTGCAGGTGTCTTGCTTACTGTGGATTTAAAATAAGTTTTTAGATTAGGTAGTAAGCAGTATGTTTTCCAACTTTTTTTCTTATTATTTTAATTTATATCTTGTGTGTTTTCGTAGATTTTAAGATCAACTAGCCAATTTCTACTAAAATGTCAAATGGGATTTTGATAGGGATTACTTTGACTCTATAGATCAATTGCAGAGCATTGTAATCTCGACAACATGGAGTCTCAAAATTTATGAACATGGACTGTCTCTCCATTTATTTGTAATTTTTTAAATTTCTCTCAGCAGTGTTTTGTAGTTTTCAGTGTACAAGTCTGTCATTTATTCTATTAAATTTAGTTCTAAGTACTTTATTCTTTTTGATTCTATTATAAAACTGCCCACTTAATTTTATTTTTAGCTTATTTATTGGTAGTATAGAAATTCAATTGATTTTTGTATATTGATTTTGCATTATGTAAACTTGCTAACTTATTTAGTAATTCTAATAGATTTTTAAATGGATTTCTTGGTATTTTCTACATATAAGATCATGTTTTCTATGAATAATGACTTCTATATCTTTCTTTCCAATATAGATGCTTAATTTTTCCTTCTTATTTCACCACTAGAACCTCTAGTACAATCTTGAGTATAAGTGATGAAAGCAGATATCCTTGTCTCATTTCTGATCTTAGGGAGAAAGTATTCTGTCTTTCAACGTTAATTATTATGTTAGCTGTGTATTGTTTGCAGATGTTCTTTATCAGGGTGAGGATATGTTCTTATAGTCTTAGTTTGTTGAAAGTTTTTTTTTTTTTAATCATAAAAGGATTTTGGAGTTTTTCAAATGCTTTTTCTTCATTTATTGAGATTATCATGTGATTTTTGTCCTTTATACTATCAATAGTGTACATTACATTAATGTTGAACCAACTTTGTATTTCTAGCAGGAATCCCATTTGGTCAGGGTATATAATTCTTTTTATATGTTGCTGGATTCAAGTTGATAAATGTCCCTGTTTATAAGGGACATTCGTTTGTAGTTTTCTTTATATGTCTTTTTATGGCTTTGGTATCAAAATAATGCTGGCTTCATAGAATGAATTGGGAAGTATTCCCTATTTTCTGAGTGTTTACAAATGATTGGTATTGTATTTTCTTTAAATATTTGATAAAATTCACCAATTAAGCCACAGAGACCGGAGCTTTTCTTTGTGGAAAGATCATTAAATACTAATTCAATTTATTTACTTGTTATAGGTCTATTTGTATTTTCTATTTTTCTTGAATTAGTTGGTAATGTGTCTTTCTAGGAATTTGTCTACTTCATCTAAATTGTCTAATTTTTGACACTAAGTCATTCTTTTTCATTTCTGTATGGTCAGTAGTGATGTCCCCTCTTTCATCCTTGATTTTGCTAATATTTGTCTTCCTTTTCTTTTACTTGGTCATTCCAGCTAATGGTTTATAAATTTAGTTGATTTTTTTCAGGGAATCAACTGCTGGTTTTACTGATTGTCTTTCTTGTTTTTCTGTTTTCTGTTTCATTTATTTATGCCCAAATCCCTTAGAAACCAACACAATATTCCAAAGTCTCACCTTCCCTTTACTCTTATAAACTGCAATTCTGATCCATTCAGACTTTTTAAACTAGAAATAATTACTGAAATTGAACCAAAGAGAATCCTGGAATATGGTATTGGTTTTTGGATCTAAAGTTGTCTTTTTAAATTCCCAAACCTCCAAATTATTCACCTGCATTGTGTAGAGCTTTCAAGTCATTTAACCTCTATACTCAATCTCAGTGCTCAGACCGCCTCCCAAAACATATTTTCTGTAAATAACCCATACGTGTCTCCTCTTAAATTCTGGTTTAGGTAAGTCTTTTTCTTAGCAAGTGTGCGTGTGAGAAAAAAATTACCTGTCAAAGGTAAACATGATATATAACCCACAAACAAAAGATTTTTATGTTCGGTTCCCTTTTCTACTACTTCTGGAGGAAGTCTGTGTTTTGTTCCTTTTATGCTGTTCTGAGGGTCTGTTGAGAGCTGCTAATGAAGTCAGTTTCCATCAAGGGCTCCTGCTAAGACTGAAGAGGTAGAAAGGGACAGGTACTTCTCAAGGCATAATAACTTGTCAGCTGGTATCAGAAAAGTGGCAAGATAAATAGGATGATTACTGTCTGCAGGTTTTGAGTATAGTTGTTTTTTTTTTCCCCAGAAATCCTTCCAAATGGTCAAAATTTTCCAAGGAAAACACCAAAGAAAAGAAACAAATCTAGACTACTTAGGAGAGTTTCGAAATCACAGACCTACACTGACCTATGGAAAAATGGCTCCTTGTGAACTGAAAAATTTTAGTCAAGCCAGTTAAATGCTTGATGACCACTTTGGCTAATTTTTCCTCCCTACTTTAACCTTAAAAAAAATTTCTTACTGATCTTTATATATTTTACAATTTAATCAATGATGCAAAAATAGCTTTCAGACTCTGCTTACCCCAGTCCTATTCCATGATGATGATAAAAGATCTACATGCTGTGAACAAAGTCTGGCAAATAATAAAGAGCAAATCTGGATCTGTGGAAGGGTTCTAGAATTAATGTGTATGAGTCCATAGGTGCCTGGGAGCCCGCCGAGCTGTCCTCCATAGTCCACGTGTTCCTCAGTTCCTAATCAGCTTCATGCTCTGTGTTCCACGTCTTATCTACTTCCCCCCTCTAGCCCTCCTCTCATGGGAGTTGGCGCAAGCTTTTTGCTTTAGCCTGGACACACACTTGACACACACACTTCAAGATCCACATGAAGATGAGTCCCACCTCTGCCCAGAGAGTTTTGAAATATCACCACCAGCCCGAATCAGACTGGCGAACATCCTTGTGATCTGGATTGCGAGTGTCCGAACTCTTTCTCCTATCAGTGGTTACTCCCATCTCCCTGGTTACTCCCATCTCCCTAGCAACCTGCAGTCTAATGTGGAACTCCTTGTTGGGGCCATACAAACTATAACTACATTCAGAGAGAGTTTTAAGAAGCTGTAAGCAGAGGTACGCTTACTCTGTGAGGGATGTGCTGTTTTGCGGGGAAGTCAGTGGGCTTGGCAGTTTTTGTTTTTTCCTTCAGGTTTTAGGAGGAAATCAGAGAAACCCTTCAAGCTTCAATAGAAAACATGAGATTTTAGTTGAGAGGTAGTCATCTTTTTCTCTGCCTCATCAGCCCACAGGATAGAGAGCCAATTCAGCATTTAGCATTATACTGTGCAATATTAGATTTCAGTAGTAGCTACTCATAGCACTGGTCCAGCAAACAAATTCCAGAATATAATCATGGAGGTAGGATTTGCCTGGAGTAGAGGCTGGAAGGAATTAATGACAGCTCATGGTAAAGAGGTTAATGCCAGGAAGATTGGAATACAGTGTAGAAGAGGGCATCAGGCGCCAGAATGCCTACCCTCCCTGCTCCTCTTCAGTCCTGCCTTGCCCAATGCTTTACTTGTGGAAGCTTGGCATGCGATGGAATCCTTCAGTAGTTTTGAAAATGAAAGAGGCATGGGTGCAACTTGAACCGAAATGTCCATGACAATCATAAAAGGCAAGCACTTAAGAAAAATTTGTGGTGAATTTTCCGAAGAGGGATTTGTGTGTTTCTTAATGAATCTGTCTGCTTCTTTCTTGAGTGCTAACCAAGTGAACATCTGTGTGACAGAGACCAAACAAGATGCTTGGTGGAAGCCCCTCAACGGGAATTCTGTTAATTGAAAGTGTTTTTGTCTGTTTAAAAAATAAGTCTGTGTTAACAAAGGTTTCCTTTTGGTGGTAGTAAGAGATTTACCTATATGTCCAGTAGCTCTCTTCCATTAAAGATAATCTAAAAACTTGATGTGGGATTCCAAAAGCTATTTCCTTCTAGTTTCTGTTGCAGTATTGGAGGTGATGCTGTATCTTGCCTATCGCAAAGGCTGTCCCTTTGCTTATTCCTCCATGAGCCATTGTGCATTTTGTCATTGTTTACATTTACGTGCAGGTCTGTGATACAGGTATATTGCATCTCAAGTTCATCTCTTTAAACTGCTTAATGAAGGGTCTCATTTGAAATTAAACAAGTGAATAACAAATTCTGCCCATTTCACAAGGCAAGCATTAGGCAAAGGCACATTATAAATTTCTGTCACATAGCAGACGAAGATGGATAGTTTTGAGTCATTGTAGAACCATATGCCTTTAGGAATTGAAAGGGACCTCCTAGGTCATATAATCCAGCCCTCACTATGGTAATCCCATTTTCTCGGCAGAATGCCTCCTATTTAAGTACATAGGGGAAATGTGCTTTGTGGGATTTGGGGTGTTTCAAATCAGCTATGCATGTTTTAAGAAAGGAAATGTAAGTTTCTCCCCTTTTATTCGTTGAGAAGCAACCATACTGTAAGTTTCCATCCCAGCTGGAAGTATTCATGTGCGCACTCTCTCTCCCTCCTCTCCCCTCACCCCTCCCATCTCCCTCCCTCCTCCTCCTCCTTCTTCTCTCTCTCTCTCTCTTTTCTTCTCCCTCTCCCTTCTTCCTTTCCTCCCTCCCTCCCTCTCCACTGTGTGTCTGCTATACTCAGTATATTTAATACTTTCATATGGTTTTGATTATAGGATTTTATGTGTGCATATATGACCCTTCTAATTAATTTGAAGATATAAGTACATTAACTCTGTCTGCATTGATACCTCCTTCCTTCATTTGGTCACCTGGTCTATGGTAAGTTCTTAAATCTTATTTTTTGTTCCTTTAACAGATCATAATTTTTTCAGATACTTCAGAAGGAGTAGGACTTAGGACACCTCATGAAGAATTATCTACTCTCCAACTGTGACCTCAAATGTATCTTATAAACAAAGCAGGCCTGAGTTGCCTTACCTGCAATGTGAAGGTGCATTTAGATTCATTTAGTGCTTCTCAAACCTCTTTACTTTGGAATGCCTGATAGCAGAGAAAAAATGAATCCCTTCTCCTTGAGTTTGAGACTGCCTGCTACAAGCCCGAACTGTTTTAATATCACTTTTTCCCTTTAAAAAATATAGGTAAATTTGCATTATACTACTTGTACAGCAAAATAACTCTTGCACCAATCTTCAAGCTGAATTAAAACTCAGGAAAGCTGCACAGTGTTTATTAGATGGCTTTATGTACTGCTGGTGCTGAGAAATGTTCTTCAGTTTGAGATGCATGAGTCATCTCTCTATGTTTTTATACTTTATATAGCCATTCATTATAATTCAGTCAACATTGATAGAATATATACCATAAGCAAGGCATATGGCCAAACTCTAGTCTTGGAGTAGGGCCTTACAGACTGCCACCACTCTAAGGCTGACTGTTGGCCGTGTTCATGACACAAAAGCCACACAGAGTAGGGTGTCAATAACTATTTATCAATGACTTGGTTTCAAGGTTCCCCATGGCCTATAGTGGTGATTTTCAAATCAAAGCTCTCGGATGCTTGGAGTATAGTGGCAGTTCCTTAGGCTCCACATGAAGGGAGGACTTGGGATGGGAGGTTGAACTTTTCCCTAGTCAAAACAATTTTGCTTTTGTCTGTTTTATGTAGTAGATTTTTACTTAAAGCTTTTTTTTTTTTTGGTAGATATTCTTTATTCAGTCAAGTAGTTCCCTATATCCCTAGGTTTCTGAGAGTTTTGGCCAATAATTGATGTTGGATTTATAATATGATTTTTCTGCAACTATTGAGATTGTATAGTTTTTCCCTTTTTAGTTTATTAATATGGCAATTTACATTGATTTTTTAAAATATTAAACCAGCCTTGTATTCCTGAGACATATATATTATTCCTTTTGAATATTATTAAATTTAATTTGCTAATTTTTTTTGTTGTGTTGTTCATGTAGTTTTCTTTCCTTATAAAAGGAAATCTTTTGTCTTTTTTTTTTTTTTTTTTGTATCAGGGTAATGCTAATTTCATAGTAAGTGTTGGTACGTATTCCCTCCTCTTCAGTTTTCTGGAAGAGGTTGTGCAGAATGGGTATTATTTCTTCCTTAAATATTTGGTAGAATTACCAGTGAGGCCATCTGGGCTTAGAGCTTATTTCATGTGAAATTTTTAACTACAAAATCAATTTATTTAATGAACATAGGGCTAATCAAGGCATCTGTTTCTTTTTGAGTAAGCTTTGGTAGTTTGTATCTTTGAAGACATTTATCTATTTCATCTAAACTGGCAGATTTATTGGCATAAAGTTGTCATAGCATTTCCTTATTATACTCTTAACATCTGTAGAATCTATAATAATGTCACTTCTGTACTCTTTGATATTGGTAATTGTCTCTTCTTTTTTTCCCACTCAGTCTAGCTAGAGGTTTATACGTTATTGATTTTCTCAGAGAACCAGTGCTTGGTTTAATTGATTTTTCTCTGTTGTTTACTGTTTTCTATTTTATTGATCTCTGCACTGATCCTTATTATTTTCTTTCATCTACAATGGGTTTAATTTGCCCTTCTTTTTTAGTTTACTTAGGTAAGAACTGAGATCATTGGTTTGAGACTATTTTTTAGAATACAGGCATTTACTACTATAAATTTCTCCCTTATTACTGCTTTAACAATATCCTACAATTTTTAATATGCTGTGTCCATTTTTCTCCAGTTCAAAATATTTTCAATTTTTTTTTAGTTCTTCTTTGACCCCTAGGTTATTTCAAAATGTGTCATTCAGTTTCTAAATATTTGGAGATTTTCTAGATACCTTTCTGTTATTGATTTCTTTATACACATGCACTGATCGGTATTCAGCTGAATCCTCAAGGGGAACCCTCTGCAGATTTCCAGAGTTTTCTCCCTGTGAAGCTGTCACCTCTCTGGTACTCTGTCCTATGAACTCTCACTGCCTTGCTGTCCCTTGCCTCTTAGCTACTTCTCCTTAACTGAGGATATCTTTTAGATGCCACCTGGGTTTCACCTCCCTGCCCTACACCCCAGATACTCCCTCAAAATGTAGAGCTAAGGTAATTATAGGGCTTACCTTGTTTTCTTTCCATCTTTCAGAAACTACGGTACTTCATTGCCTGATGTCTATTATATTGAAAACTGTTATATTATCCATCTTGTTTTCTGGTGGTTTTAGGCAGGAGAGTAAAATTAGTTCCTGAAACTTCATCTTGCCTTAAAGTAAAAGTCTGGATTATGGTTTGTTTGGTTTTTTTTAACATTTTTTTCATGCATTCCTGTATATAGCAGAGTGCCATTTGCATTGAGAAAAACTCCATTATACAGATGACGTATACATGTGGTAGGAGGCAGAAGGCCTAGGTTCTAGTCCCCTATGCCTGGAATGACTGATCATGTACCTGTGAGCAATCATTTAACATCTATGAATGTAGTCATTTACCCTCCTCAGTCTAATAATAGTAAGAATTGCCATTTAGTGAGTATGTGCTATATAACAGGCATTGTCTGTGCTAAGAGCTTTATGTAATTATCTAGTTTCATAGTCACAAGACAGTTTAGCAAAGATTATCTCATTTAATCCTCACAGCACTGCTATGAGGTAAATTTTATTAACCCATATGTCATGAAGAGGAAGTCAAGTCTTTGGCCAAGTTAAGTATCTCACTCATCTGGTAAGTCCATAGCAGGGTTCAAAGAAATCCATGACCTGTATCATACTGCCACATACTTGGAAGGTCTGCGAAAAGTAAGAGAAGTAATGGGTGCAAACCCGCCTTTCAGAAAGTAAAGCTTAGTGAAAAACAGTAACTATTTGGTAATGATAATTCACTATTAGTGAATTAATCTCATTTCTGACTCTTTCTGTATATACCTCTAAAGCAAAAAAAAAAAATAGTACTCTCAATTTCAATACCAAATTCTTAAGGACTTTGAGCTACTTTATTATTCACCATGTTTATAAGCAAGAAGAATTAGAAGTTTACTTCACTGATTTGCTAAAAGTGAAGAATATTTTTCCTTATTGCTTTATATCAAGATTACATAGATACAGGGCCCAGTTTAATGAGGCTTGTGATTTTCTACACTATGCTAGTTACTGAAGGATGCAAATGAAGAGCGTGCTTTATCTTGTTGTCTGCTTATCAGACACAGCTGGAGCAACAAGTCCACTCTGCCTGCCGAGACAAATTTCAGGCCAAATCAGGGCCTCTGCTCCATGAGGGGAAAGAATATGATTTGGCATGATCTAGGCGGTGTACATTTGTACTGGCTTGCAGACCACTTCACATTGTGTTATAAACAAACAGTTTAGGAATCTAGTCTCATCTGAGGTTACAGATATTAAAAAAGTGTATGTGTGTGTTTTTCTTTTGTTGTTATTGTTGTTGAATGAACTATGTAAATAAGAGGAGGGAGTTTGTTGGCCCACTCCTTTCTGTCTATGCAAGAATGCTGACTTTCTCATTTCTAAAAAAGGGATCTCAGACTTTTTCTTCTTAAGTGATCCAAGATACATGGTTGGGGTCACTAGAGAGAGAAAACAATTCTGGACTTTATAGAGAGTAAACAAATAGAAAAGTCTTAGAGGACTAATCACTTTTTAAGTTTTAAAGGCATGTTTTCAAGTCAAATAGCTGATAGCACAAATCAATGCAGTGTTTTCAGTGTGTTCATGTGGAAAGCTGCTGAAATTCTGAAGTTCGCTCTTCTGAAAGGACTGTTGTGACAGACTAGAACATTACTTATTTTTCTACTTTGGAAATGAAAACCCGCTTGTTTGCTGGTTGGTTTTTCCTTTGGCTTCTAATCCTGTCTGGCAGAAGAGCTTGCACATAGAATGGATTCCTGTCCATCACTTACCTCTTGTCTTACAAACTGTACCATGCTAAGTAGAATTTGTCTGAGAACAAAAATCAGGCAAGCTGAATTGTATTTTCCATCCAGAACATGCCATCATGCAGATTAATAGAACAGTGCTGCCACATGTGGCCAACCAACTAAAAATGTTTCAGTTGAAATAACCTAGTTATTATATATTCATTCATTCATTCATTCATTCATTCACTCATTCCATTATTTTGGAAAAAAAAATTCTCTTTTTCTAAAATCATACAGTTCTTGACATAAGCAGCTACTAGAAATTCTGGTCCAGTCACACAGTCTTTTTCCAGTGAGAAATAGTTTCAGATTTCTGATTTCTGCTTTGAAAGTTTTGGTGGGCATATAAGGCAGTTCAGAAAGTAGATGGTTGCAGCAGTGTGTCCTTTGGATCATCTGTGAATCAATAAAAGTGAGACATAGCTCATTCATCTTTGTATCTCAGGTGTCCAGTTCAGTGCCTTGCATAGAGCTAGTACTCAATAAAGGTCTGTTGTGTGAATAAATAATAAAGACTTTCCTGTCTGGCTTCCAGTAGAACATGATAAAAGAATCAGGAAATTATTTATATGCTTCTTAAGGGAAACAGACCTTTTGGGATTTAGTGATGATTCAGATTGGATTTCTAAGGTCTCCCCAGACTTATGATTCCATAATTCTTTTCAACATTGACTTTTTAATATTTCATTGGAAGTAGGTTAGAGTATTTCTAAGCCTTTCACTGAAAACACCTTCTTGACCTTGATACTAAACTGCTGTGAGCAAGACCCAGGAAGTTGCAGACAGGTCTTCTCTCATGTCAGGCTTTCAGTCAGCTCAACATTATCTGAATCTAATGGTCCGAAACCAAGTGAAAAGTATTTCTTAATTGTGAAGTGATACCATCTAAAAATATGTGGACCCCAGAACCTTTGTAAAGACAATGTAAAGCCATTATTCATCACTGACAAGCTCCGCCTTTTCCTTGAGGCTTTGTCTGTTGGGACCACAGTCTTATCAGATTATATGAATTTAGTAGGAATGCTTTAAAAAGACAGTGCTGTGAAATATAGCACTGACTAATTAAGCTATATGTTTTTCTTTTTCATCTTTCACAGTTCTTTAAAGAAACCATCAAAAATGAGAATTGACATAGAATACTGTAAAAAGTCACATGAGTGGGGTACTCGTAGATAATAAGAACAAAAATAAAATGTGGAATCTCAGCCTAGCCTTGCAGATAGTTCCCAAATACATCTGTTCTGTGGGCTGATCATGCCTCTTCATGCTCACTAATGTTTTCTTCTTTTTTCCTACTCCCTACTTCTTTCTTTTCTTTTTATGTGATTAGGTCAGTGGACTGTAAGTACCTGCCTGTTACAAATGTTTTAGACCAGTGCTTCTCAGACTTCAACGTATATACTTCGTTAAAGTACAGATTATGATTTACTAGCCCATGGGCGGTGGAGTGGGGTGAGATTCTGCATATCTGACAAGCTCCCAGATGATGCCAGTGCTGAGGTCTTCACTTTGAGTACTGGGCTTTAGGCTAGGGCAACTGTATTTTAGTTACATGTTTGAATCACCTGGGGGAGTTTTAAAAATCCTGATGCCTAGGTTGTGCCCTAGACCAATTAAATCAGAATCACTGAAGGTAAATCCAAGCAATGGCGTGCTGGTAAATGTTTAGCAACTAGTTCTTCTAGGAAAAAACACCCAGTCTATAGCACTTGCCAATTTCTATGATGTAAATACTCCCCATGTGAGTGAGCTATAAATGTGATTCCAATGTGAGGTCAAAATGGAGAACTACAGTTTTAAAGTTAAACTGTAGTTAAGTACAGCAGTACCCCCTTATCCACAGGTGATACATTCCTAGACCCCCAGTGGATGCCTGAAACTGTGATGATATCAAACTTATGCTATGTTTTTTCCTATATATACATACCTACGATAAAGTTTAATTTATAAATTAAGCCAGTAAGAGATTAACAACAATAATTAATAATAAAATAGAACAACCATAACAATATACTGTAATGAGTGTTACCTGAATGTGGTCTCTCTCTCTCTCAAAGTATCTTATTGTACTGTGCTCACCTCTTTGTAGCTTCTCTCTGGCATATACAAATTACTAGCATTACCATTCTTGCCCTTTGGCAAGAATAAAATAAGAGTTACTTGTGATACCACAACAGTCGATCAGATAACCGAGATGGCTAGTATGTGTCTAATGGGAAGGGACTATCTACAGTGTGGCTATGCTGGACAAAATGGGTGATCCACGTCCCAGATAGGAAGGAACAGGATGGTGCAAGATTTCTTCATGCTACTCAGAATGGCATGAAATTTAAAACTTATGAATCGTTTGTTTCTGGAATTTTTTATTTAGTATTTTCAGACTGCTGTTGACCCTGGGTAACTAAAACCATAGAAAACAAAGCTGTGGATAAGAGGGGAGGGGGCAGGAATATTGTACTTATGAAGTTCAATTTAACCTTGCCCTGGAACCTACGTCTACTCAATCCCACCCCACCAACACAAGTGTGATTCCACTCACTGCCTTTGTGTAAGACAGTAAAATGGCAGCAGCCTTGTTTTGAAATCCAAATTGAAAATTTTTCCAGAGTCAGAGTCAAGTCCTCAGAAACAATGGCAGCAGTCTCCTTCAAATTTAACATTCAGCAACTCCATTCACTATACTCAAGTAACATGTGGATCAGGAAATGAATATCCTAAGGATTCAACTTCTGACTCTGCTACTGATTGTTCAATGACCCCAGAGCCTCTGTTTCCTCATTAGCAAAATGCAGAGAAATATTGTACTTACTTAATAGGATGGGTGTAAGAATTAAATTAGGCATATAAAGACATGGCCACAGTACCTGGCACAGAGTGGGCATTCGGTAAATGTTACTACAATCATTATTATTACTACAATCATTACTACCAATATAATTCTATTAACATTGATAACTTTAAGTTCTGAGAATTCAGGGAGCACAGATATGCATCAGTAGAGACCTTCAGAAGGAAGGAGAGAAACAGCCAGAGTTCAAGGCTGGCTAACAGCTCACCAGCTCAGGAACACTCTCAAGCCCTGGAAATACCGATACAGCACAGCACCACATAATTTTGTCTTTTTTCCAATCCTGGCTCATAACCTCAGGTTTCCTTTCTTAACTTCCTCACTTCCCTTTTAAGAATTGAAACAAAATAGAATCTGACATACTTCTTTTAGCCTTCCCAGTACAGAGCCTTTATATGATTTTGTGTGTGCGTGTGCAGGGAGCAGGGGAAGGTAAAAGAATAATGGAGAAAACTAATTTTTAACCTCTTTGTTAAAATCAGAAAGAAATCTGAGTTTCGATGTCTGTCTGTGGCTCCCAGGGTTACTCAGGACACCATGAGGACTATTTAAAGGACAGACAAAACATTTGTACTCAGGAAGAGGATAACTAAGTGAAGAATTGATGTTTAGCATAAAGCAGTGTGGACAAATGGCAATCTTCCACATGGAAACTTTTTTCCTAACTGTTCACTCCCTTAAACGGGAAGCCACTTCCTTTGAATTGTAGGCTGTCACTTTTCTTTTGAAATACATCCTTGCTTCATGATTTATGGTTAGTATGCACAAGAAAAGGTTTGTTCAGCAGAAAAATACGGCATATTTGTTATAAGTGATATAAAGCACTGGTCATGGCAGTTAAGTTTTGTAAGAGATTACATATTTTGCAAAAAAGCAAATTTCAACCTTTGGCAAATGGTACCTGTTTTATCATAGAATATGCAATAAATCTCTTAAGCAAAGGGAGTTTCTCTTTCAAGGGCTGCTTAAATTTCAGACTCCTAGCCCTAACCAAAACAAATAAACAAAAATCCTCAAACATGTTTTGGGAATCTATTATGTGCCAGATACTATGCTGTGTTCTCTCTCAAAAATCACCTATAGTCAGAACTAATTGCTCTCTATTCTCCCATTACATTTTTCCTCTCCTTGTTTGGAGTAGGGATAACCTGGGGAAAAGGAGATTGAGAAAAGACACTGCATTGATCCAGGTGAAATATGAGTGTCTGAGCTAAGGTTATGGGAATGGAGAGAAGGGACAGATTAAAGATGTGGAATTAGCGAGGCTTCGAGTTTGAGTAGAAGGAAAAGGGGAGGGAGGAATCAGGAATGAGCTCCAACTTTTAGCTTCAGTAATTCAAAATTGAGAAGGTAGAACAGGTTGGGAGCTGGGTGGTATCATGAAACTGTTTACTTCAGATAAAAATTAAAGAAGCTGATTATTTTTTCATTAAAATTGTGACTACTTCAGAGGAAGGATTTATAGACCATTGATGTTTGACTAATAATGCCCTTCCCATGCCTTCTAATTAAAACATCAATTTTCTGGATTGACTAAGGATTGAGAATTAGATATAACTAAGTTTGTCCAGAAAAAAAAAATATGAAAAATACTTAATGCATCAGCCTAAAACTAACAGGTTTGTTCACTACATATTTCTTGAGCCCTTACTCTGTGGCAAGCCCTAGTCTAGGTGCTGAGTCTTCACAGATGAATGGGGCTCACTGCCTGCCCTTCAGTCTGGAGAGACCAACATACAAATGATAAAATGTGATAAATCTTATAATAGAGATACACATTAGGTAGGGACAAAGCACCTTTACAGTCCAGGCCAGATAGTACCACACCTACCACAGGACCTATTTATAATATGAAAAATCTGATCCTTGATTGTTGCCACCTCAATACCCCTTTATAATCATGTAAGAGAGAAGCTGAGAGGAATTAAGTTTTGGAGTTAGACAAATCTGGGTTCCAAGCCAAGATCCACATTTATTACCTGCATGACCTTGAATAAGGTAATCCATCCTTAGAAACTTCAGTTTCCTCTTTTGTAAATGGGAATGACTACCACCCCATCAGGTTGTTGTGAAAATAAAACTGATTAAAACATGTCGTAGATGTCATAGAGTAGACATTCAAGAAATTTTAATTATGAGACTGTATTCTCATTTCTCATTAATGTTTAGTATCATCCAGAAGAAATACAATTCTATGGATGAATATTTAATCATGCCATGAAAACTCCTTAATGTAGGATAAGTTAAAGTGAGCTTGAGTCAGAACATTGGGTCCTAGCAGTGTGTCTGTCTCCAGTGAGTAATTTAGCCTTGGGCAAACTGCTGATCCATTATTTATCTCCAAGCCTGGACTTTTATTTTTCCAGGCTCCAGAAACTCCTCTGGTAAAAGGAGATACGTCACACTTGTCATAATATAATATTTCTTTTATTTTACTTGATTATATTTAATAATTTAATCTCTATTTTTATATAAGTCAATCATGTAAGTTTAAAAGACTGATAATTCTATGAATCTTATAATGTAAAAGTCAGTCCCCTGTCCTCCCTCTCCCCAAATTTTAGTCAACCACTTTGAGCACTTTTGTTTCTTTGGGAATTTACCTCCATATATATATTCAAATAACATCCTTACAGTACAATTCTTGATTATTTTTAAGTTTTAGTATTATTTATTGACATCTCACTATAGTAAAGAGAGATATAACACTTCTGTTATAGGCAAACACACACACACACACACACACACACACACACACACACCTCTCCTCTCTTTCCACTCTTCCTATATAGCAGATCGTCAATATTTTGGTTATTCAGATTTTCATTGTTATTCAAGTTAATTCAGATAATGATTATGGTTACAAACAGTTGCATTTCTTTCCTTATACTTTTTTGTTTCCCTGAAGGTAATAATTTCATTGCTTTCATTTATTTCCTTTCATTTGCTTAGTTTTCTTTCTGGGATCATTAATTCATCCCAAAAGCTTTACAAAAAGTATAAATATCCTTTAACAATAACCTGAACACATCTGTTAATTGCTCATTTCATGGAAGACATTTGTTATGGAGTCCTTCATCCTCTTATTTCAAACTAGACTAGTGCTCTGTTGACCTATTATGTAACCAAATTCCTGGGATCTTACCTCCTTTCACCATCAGCCTGGGATATTCTTCCCCTTGCTCTGGTAATGGGTTCTCTATTTCTTGGGTTCCATGTCTTCTTTCTATTTGTTTCACTCCCTCATTTTAGAGAAGCAGATTCTCCAGTAGTGTTTTCTAAAAAAGAAAGAATAGCTTTTGTTTTGGAGATGTTGCATATCTGAAAATATCTTTATTCTACTCTTAAGATTTGATTGATAGTTTCAATTGGTATAGAATTACAGGTCAGAATTTAAAGTGTTTCTCCATGTTTTCTAGCTTCCAGTGTTGCTGTTACAGTCAGATGTTGCTCTGATTTTCGGTAATTCTTAGGTGAACTGTTTTTTCTTATTATTTTTTTAAATCACTGTAAACTATAAACAGTGATTATAGTTTAACTCTAATGTCTTGAAATTTCACAGTTATATGTTTTGTTGAAGGTCTATTTTCACTTATTGTGCTGGATTGTCAGTGGATTGTTTCAAACTGGAAACTCATCTTTCTATTCTTAAATAGTTAAAATAATTTTATTTAAATAACATTTTATAATATTCTCTATAGTCACAAGTTCAAGAGTCACATTCAGATTTGTTTTATTATTAGAATAACTGCTTGACATCATCTTAAGTGGATGAAGAGGCCGAAGTTAGAAAAAGAAAGTCATTTCTCAATAAATATTGAGATATTGAATTTTCTGTGACAAGTTTCTTTAACCTATTATAAAACAAGGTCTTTACTAAATACACTAAAATTCCCTGGTTTAGATTGTCTAATGAATAAGGTCTATACTATTTTCTAACATAGATACATAGACAGGAAATCCATTTTCAACTAAATAAAATGGAAGACATGCATGAGTAGTTTAAATGTTTCCCAGGTGAGAACAGAATGTCCAGTAATAGACTGTCATGGAATTTATTTCTCAGTTACTTGATATAATATTTCATTTTAGCAATGAATCACTCTAATATAGAGGAATGATTAGATTTGCATTTGGAATTGGGGTAAATATAAATTTGGCCAGGGTGTGCATTAATATGGAAAAATGTTGATACTTTACAATAATTTATTAATGACAGTTTTCATCATTCTTTCTGTCTGGAACTGTAAAAGAAAAAAGTTTAACATAATGAAAAAGATGAATTAAAGTTTAGTACATCTAGCATATACCCTCACTACTTATGCTTATGAAGTCAGTCTTTCTTTGGAAACTCAACCTCATTTATTGGACATCTTTAGAAAATTATTAATTCCACAGAGAAATGTATGCCCACACCTCTATTTTCTTTTTACCTATTTTTAATGAAAATGTTCCTCGAAGATATTATTTATTTGGCTAACATAACCCAAGACCATACTTTTAACACATTCTGATCAATATTTATTTATTCCTTCATTTACTTAGTCAACAACTATTATATAAATTTTTCTTGGTGAGTCAAGATTATCGGTTCCACTTAAGACAATGGTGCCCCCAGGTGTCCTGAAGATATGTAATGGAATTGGCCCTAAATTAAATACTTTGAGAAAATTGTGTGTTTGTGTGTGTGTGTGTGTGTGTGTGTGTGTAATTCTTCTGCAATAATCAGGCAAGAGGTGATAGTGGCTTGAATCTCCATGACATAATTGAGATAGAGAGAGGGGGTCTATTTCTCTGCTTTTGAAAGTAAAGGTAACAGGATTTCCTGATAGATTGATTGGATATGGGTGTGAGAAAGAGTCAGGTTGACTGTAAAGTTTATAGTCTGAGCATCATTTAAGGACAGAAATACCCTTTCTGATTATAAGTTATTTTTTAAATTATATATCATGTCTTATACACTTTTAAGTTGATATATTTAACAATTTTAAGAGAACATGTTCCATTCATGTCTAGTACTTTATTCAGTAGCTCAATTAACCTAATTTTACCTTTTTAGCCTGTTTCACTAAGCAGAAAATTCAGTTTCCCTCCCACTATTTTAGTTTTCCCCACAAGCATATGAACTGCTAGAAGTAGCACAAAATGAGTAAACTGACTTGGAAGAGGAAGAATAAATGTAAACTTAAGATTCGAGAAGAGATATCTCTCATGAACTTTGTAATATTTTCACCCACCACTTTCCTGAAACTAGTCTCCTGCTTTTTAAGGAGGACATCAGTTAGCACTACAGGAAAGGAGGGAAGGGAAGGGAAATTGAAGGGAGGATAGCCATGGAAAGAGAAAGGGAAGGAGAGGAAGAAAGAAGGAAAACCCAAAGCACTGCTGGCTCTGTTGAGATGACACCAAAGCAATAACTATAATTGATGAGAAGAAATTTTTTGTAAGATAAGTTTCATTTCTTCCAATGTTACTAAAAGGACAAGGGAGAAGCTTAGGAAAGGGAAGAAAAACAAGATCCATTACTGGGACCCTATGCTGAAGTTACTGTAGTACATTCAGTAGAACTTTTGACAATAGTGGTGAATCCATGTACAGTGAAGTGATGTCATAGAGAGAGGCAAATAAAAAAAAATGGGGTTTTCAGTATCAAAGAAGGCAGAAGAGAGCAATGTGTTTTATAGAAGTTCAACAGATTTGTATAGATCTTGGAATTTTAAGGAAAGGAGACCATAGTTAGGAATGAAAATGATTCTTGCTCTCATAGGAATTTGTAATTAATTTAGAGGGAGAAGACAAATACGAAAACAAAGAAATAAAGTGGGTGAAAATACAGAATTACGCAGACAATTCATTCAAATTGGAGCATTGGTGCTCTGGTGTGGGCTGTTTCTAAATTCCAGCACTGCGTGAGGCTCCTGAGGCTGCTGAGGACAGAGAGAATGTTTAGGAACTATATCTGGTCTAGAGCAGGCCTTCCAGCCCCCTGGCACATTTCATCTCATAAGTCAACCTCAGCCAGTCTTACTATCTTGACATTCTGAGAGTCAAAGCTCACCCTGAGCCAAGATTCCAGACCAGACCTAGGTCTGAGAGGAAATAAAGATATCTTTCTCTGACACATCTGAGACAAAGAGTGATACCGAGGTGGAAGATTCAAACTAAGCCAGAGAACACACTTGGGAGCCCGGAGAAGAAAGCCTCCAAGGAAACGTCAGTAAAAGTCTTAATCTGGTATGCGGGGTGAGTACAGAGAGCCAAGAGTTCAGAACTGGATTAATGAGAGTGAGCACAATTAAGGCAGGATCTAAGGGAGGTGACAGTGGGAGCTGAGAGACTGTTGAACATCTGCAAGCATTTGCAACTTGATTTTATGGTTTTGTGTGGGTGTGTTAGCCTGGCTTAAAAGTATCAGGGGTGGGGCAGCCGCTTGGCACAGACTGGAACCACATGGACCTCCAGTGGTGGAGCTGAGAGACAAGGCTGTTAAAGGACTTGTGGGAATAGTCACTCCTTGGGACTGTGCACCAGAAGCAGGTGAAGACGTTTGAAAACAAGAAATATGAGGAAAAAAGGAGTATTTAGTGTAACATTATGAGTATGGGTCCTGACGTTGTGTTCCAGCTTCTTCACTTATTAGCTGTGCAAATAATGTAAAATTTCTAAACTTAAATTTCCTCATGTTTAAGACTGAGATTACAGTACCAATTATCCAATTATAGTTATTTACATGATTACTTATAATATTACATATAAATATATAAGAAATAAATATATGAATTATATATACATATGAATTGATTTGCATAGTGCTTAGTATATAATAGGTGCTCAATAATGATCATTCTTTTTTATTGTGTTCTTTGATAAATGATTAAATTAATCAGTAACTGATTATTGAGAGAGATTATTTGTATAAAAATGTGATATAAATTAATGTGTTACTATTAGTTCATCAATTATAATAAATGTACCACTAGTACAAGATGTTAATAATAGGAGAAATTGTATATGGGAGGAAGAAGAGATATATGGAAACTGTACTTTCCGCTCAATTTTTCTGTAAATCTAAAACTGCCCTAAAAAAATAAAGCTTATTAATTTAAAAAATTACGAGGCAGTACAGGTGAAGCTAAAGAAGTGAAAGGTATGTATTTGCTCTCTAGAATTTTACAGTTTAATTGAAATCACAGCTGTACAAAAGGAAAGCTGGTTTGTGGAGACAAGGCATACCTTTTAAAGAGTTTAAATCAAGGTTTTTCAATAGCAGTACTATTAACATTTTGGATCAGATAATTCTTTGTTGTCAGGGCTGTTCAATGCATTCTAGGAATTTTATCAATGAGTCTCCAGATTTTGCCATATGTCTCCTGTGAAGCAAATTGTTTCTGGATGAGAATCTGTTAGTTACACAAGAAATTCTCTTCTTTCATCCCTACCTCCCAGTGATTCATCAATGAGCCCTATATTATCTCACCCTTGCTTACCTTGGATTTTACTTTCTACCATGAGTTATGCCCTTAGATGTTCCCTCTAGCACGACAAAGCCGCCATCATCTCTTGTCTAGACTGCAGCAAATGAAGGCTAAATCGCCCTACCTGATTTTTCCACTTGGACACTATCATCTTCAGTCCATTCTCCTAAAAGGTCTAATGGTCATTTAAAAATGTGCATCCAACGCATATCATCCCCCCTTTTAAAACTCTCTTGTGTAGAGATTCTTGACTTATGCTGCATATTAGATTCATAATGGAAGCCTAAATGCAAATTCCGATGCCTGTGTCCCATTCCCAAAAATTCTGATGTAATCAGGCATCAGCATGTTTTTTTGTTTGTTTTATTCTTGATAGTTTACACTGATCTATCTTTTAGATCATTGATTCTTTTTTCATCTGTGTCTAACATGCTATTAAATCCATGTACTAAATTCTCAATTTTTGTTATAGCATCTTTCAATTCTAGAATTCCCATTTGATTTTTTTAATCTTCTATTTCTTGATTGTATTAATCATAGATATTATAGACATTAAATAGGTACTTTAAAATAATTGAAACATTTGTAGTTCTGTTTTTATTTTCTTTTGATTTTTAATAATTTGATTGCTTTTTTTCCTACTAAGTGCCAGACATTCTGTATTAAAAATTATGGTCTCTGTATGGTGTTATCTTCTTCCAAAGAGGGTTAATGTATCATCTGGCCAGAAGATCACAGCAATCCTGTCAAGGGATGGTTTTAGGCTTTTTTAGGGCTGTTCTATTTCAGTTTTGCCCTCACTCCTAGATGTATATCCCTTATTCCTAGAGGGTAGCCATTCTGTGGTTTATGTAACTCTAACATATTTACCTAGGACTCAACACTTGGTGGGGACCTCCAACCTCCATCTTCCAGCACACTCTGTCTGCTAAAGTCTCCACTCAGCATTTAGCCTTTATTTGCTGATTTTTTGTTAAGTTTCTTGGAGTCTTATCCTTTACATGCACAGCTTAGCAGTTTTCCAATACTTTCAGGGGGAATTGCACAATAAATTTAGGTTTGATTCCCTGCAGTTCTCATCTCTCTGGGATTTTGCCTTTCCAGAAAAAAAACAAAACAAAACAAAAACAAAAAAACAAAAACAAACAAAAAATAGTGTTACTATGAACTATACTTCTCTTCTTTCAGGAATCCTAACCCCTCAAGTCCTCCCGGAGTTGGTTATTCTTCAGTGACTTCACACATTTTTTTTGTGTGTACTTTGTTTTGCTTTTAACATTATTTTCAATGGAAGGATTATTCTAATTCAAGCTATTCTGTCATATCTGGTACCAGAAGTCCTGACATTGAGATTTTTCAAATTTCCAGAGGATTGAGAACTACTCCTGGTGATTTCCCATTGTATTTAGATATAACAATTTGCAATGTGGCCTCTAAGTCTTATAAACCTCAGAGACTTCTCTGCTTACTCACTGCCATAGCCATATCATCTAGAACACTATCTGGCACATAGTTGAATTGGTTAATCAACAGCATAAACATTAATTTAAAAAAGTATCACAAAGATAGATCACACTGTAAAGATAAATAGATATCCTAAAAAAATGTAAACAGTAATAGTTTGAGGAGAGGAAAAGAGGACCATAGCCTAATAATAAAAAGCTTTCAAAATAAGAAATAACTTAATGACCCATCTTTCTACATAACTGTAAGCTTTAGGGTATTTATCTGACTGAATTTGCTTTAAATAAAAAATAAGGTCAATGGATGATGCCATAAAATGTGTGGGTCAGTGTTTAACACTTCATTTGGGATCAATGATCTCAGACCTTGAAAAAAATAATTACCTAATGTGAAATAATAGAAAATATATATTAGTCTCTACCCCTGGTTCCTGGCACAAAGCTCCTGAAACCCTTGTAAATTTCTAAGTGAAAAGAGCATTAAGAGCATATTTGGTTCTAATATTTGGTTTTTGACCCTGTTTTCTGATACCAGGCTCCTGAAACCCTTGTAATTTCCTGGGTGATAGGAGTGTCCTTTATTCTAATGAGGTGACTCTGGGTGGGCTCCTGGATGAGTGCTGGTCACCAGAAAGAACAAGCCGTGATTAGAAACTTGGAATTTTCAACCCCAACCCCCATTCTCTTGAGAAGGGCTGAAAATGGAGTTAATGATTGATCATTCCTATGTGTTGAAGCCCCCATAAAAATCCCAGAAGTATGGAGTTCAGAGAGCTTTCTGGTTGGTGAACACATTCTCACCAGGGAGGTGACACACCTCAACTCCACAGTGGCAGAAGCTCCTGTGCTTGAGACCCTCCCAGGCCTTGCCATATGTATCTTTTCATCTGGCTTTTCATCTGTATTTTTTATCATATCCTTTAATAAAATGGTAAATGTAAATTAAGTGTTTCCCTAAGTCTCATGAACTACTTTAGCAAATTAGTCGAACCCAAGGAAGGGGTCATGGGAACCTCCAGTTTGTAGCCATGTTGGACAGAAGTCGTGGGAAACCTGGAGACCTACTACTTGTGATTGGCATCTGAAGTGTGGTGGGACTGAGTGCTTAACCTGTGGGATCTGACACAAACTCCAGATAGATGATGTTAGAATTGAGTTAAATTGTAGGACACTCAACTGCTGTAATGGAAAATTGCTTGGTGTGGGGAAAAACCTCCACACATTTGGTGACTCAGTATCAGAAGTGAAATGTTCTTCGAGAAAGTAAAGGGGAAAAACACAGGAGATAGACTTGACTGAGGTTTCTCCCTTATAGCTAAGTAGAGTTCGAAAACTCTAAGGAACATGGTTGGCAGTTTAAGAGAAAAATTGCAGATTAAGGAACCAGCTGGCCGAGCATTTGAATTTGGTAAAGTGTGAACTAAAACCAGGGCCAGCTGAAATGGTAAAAACAAAACAAAACAAGCTGTTAGGATCTCAGAATTTAAAGAGATTAAAGGAAGATTGGAGAAGCATTTGCTCTCAGTGTAGGTCCTGTAATTTGAATTAAGGAAAAGAGAGACATCATATTTGTCTCCAGATACCTGAAGCCTGAGTTAGCCCCATACACTTTTATATCCCTTCCTGAGTTCTTGCTACTTATCAACTAGAGGGCTTTTTAGGTTGCTTTAAACCCTCAGAGTGATTAGTGACAAGTCAGGCCAGTGAAATGCCTTAGTGGCACCTAATATTTCAATTCAGGTTTGTCACATTTCCACAGTATAAATCCCTCCTCCTTCTTCCTTGAAAGTTTTAGTGAAGTCTGGCATGATCACTAACATACACATGCAAAACAATCTTAAAAGTTAGGGTGGGGCTGCCTAGCCCTTTGTAGAACTTGTAACCCACAGCTCAAAGGTTAAACATTATAAATAGGAGTGAAGACATCTGGTAGATGGTCTCGATAGTTTTAGAATTTCAATTGTGATATGTAAGTATTTAGTGAAATGAATAGTAGGACTAACTTATATGGAACTGTGATTTCCTGAGGTCCTTGGAGGGAGGGAAGCCTGAGGAAAGGTTGAAGCCCAGGGATGAACCAGCTCTGTATAATTCTCCTCCTTTTATGATGCAAACACTTCAGGGCTCCTATCATGACTATAATCTATATTGAGCAGTTAGTCATTACAGTGAGAGCTATAGCCTTGAGAAACCACAAATCAGCCCACAACGGGCTGAATACATTGCCTCTAACTAAACCTAAAGACCCTTCTAATAGGGCTACTATAACAAAGAACTATAAACAACTTGGCTTAAAATAACAAAAATGTATATCCTCACAGTTCTGGAAGCTAAGATTCTGAAAGCAAGTTGTGGGTAAGTCCATGTTCCCCTGAAGCCTGTAGAGGAATCCTTCCTTGCCTCTTCCTAGTTTCTGATGGTTTACTGGCACCTTTTGTGTTCTTTGGCTTGCCGCTGCATAATTTCAATATCTGCCTTTATTGTCACATGGTATTCTCCCTGTGTGTCTCTTTACATGACCATCTTATAAGAACACCAATCAGAACACCAATCAGGACACCTGGGTTAGAGGTTCCTCTTACTCAAGTATAACCTCATCTTATCTAATTACATCTACAGTGATCCAATTTCCAATTAGGGTCACATTCTGAGGTGCTGGAAGCTAGGACTTCAACATACCTTTTTTGGAGGGACACAGTTCAACCCGTAATAGCTCTCTTGAGGGCAACCATGTTAGTCATGGTCTTAACCAGAGGTAAGAAGAGAGAAACTATCACTGCAGTGACAGAACCTAGTTTTATGTTCATTATATTTTATTGAGATAGAGACATGTAGCTATATGAAACATATCTCATTTTCTCTGCCGGGCTCCCTACTCCTCTTTTTCCCACAATTGACCCTTCTCCATTTAATGATGTGCAAAAGAGAGTTACTAAACCCAATAGTAATAGTGCAAAGCTTTTTTTCCACTGAAAGAAAGGCTCTGTTGATATTTATAGGGAGTTACTGACCCAGACTTAATGTTTGCTATCACTTCCAAGGTCTCAGCCTTCAGGATGAAAATCCATTCTGAGTGAGCCCAGTTGTGGAAATAAAAAAAAAAAAATCTTTTAAAAAATTTTTTATCTGCCTTTCCAATTTGTCTGCCAAGGTCATGTCTCCCTGTGATAGAAGCCATTCACACTTCACACAGCAGCCAGTTGACTATGGCTTTGAGGTTATTAGAAGGAGTGATGAGAGAGAAACTGCCAAATTTTTTTTCTGACTGTCTGGAAAATAAAAAGACCACTAAGATCTTTCTTAGAAAAGAGAGTTTATCTCCAGAACTCCCTCACATACCCTCATCATTGGTGAATATTTGAAGTTTGAGGAGATGAGAAACAAACATCCAGTTTCCAGCACTGCTCTTAACCAGGATTCCCTCAAGGGCAACAGCCAGCTGGGTATGAAATTGTAAGGAACAGAGAAGGAGATTTATATAAGCAGTGCTTAATTTGCATATGTCTACTCAAATTATATTGCGTGCTCTTAGACAGCTTTAGAAGTTAAAACTACACCTATTTCTATCCTGTAGTTCCATAATTCTGCATGATGCAGTGGAAGGAGCATAGGTTCACAAGTCAGAAAGACACACGTTTGAATTCAGTTATCTCAAATTCTGGCTGACAGCTTTGGCAACTCTTGCGTCTCAGTTTCCATATTTGTAAAATGTGTAAGTCAGGTTTCTCAGGCTTCAACAGCTCTGCTGTAGAGTGGTTAGGAGAGTGTGTTCTTGAAGCCCACAGTTTCTAATTCGAATCCCCTAGTCATGTTCCTTAAGTTCATCAAGCCTCAGTTCCTTCATCTTTAAAATGAGGCAGAATAATAAGATCTGACTCATTGGGCGGAAGAGGTTGATAGAGAAGATGTTTTGGCCCTTTAATGAGTAAGAAAGTATAAATCATCCTCTTGTTGATATTTGTGCATTGACTAAATGAATTTATTGAAATGATTTTAAGCTGAGTGATAGCTAGGGCTAAATATAGATATAGATTACATTAATACATGTAGTATGCATGTATGATGTTCTACTTAGACAGCTAACCATAAGCTAAAAATTCTACAGAAGCATGCATTCCTGGGAGAGAATAGGTGTTTGCTTTCTCTCTGCCTCTATGCTTTTTAATTTCAATTGCCCTGTGTCTCAGAAATGTTGAAAATAGGGCATGTCCTTGGTAGAGAGAGCATAATGAAATTTGGAGTCTGTTAAACTCTTTTTCCTGGGTATGATTTTCTGGAGTCTAACCAAATGTCAGACATGACATAAATGCTTTATCAGGCATGAGCAGTCCTTCTACCTCTCCTCCCTCCCCATCCCGCCCTGCCACTTTATCCCACCCCATGACTAACCCAAGCTCAGTTTGGAAGGGGAAATTAGCCGATCTGGTCCTGGGGAGTCTAGAGGACTGTTCCAAGACTACCTCTTCAGAAACAGTTCCTGGTCCATTCAGAGGGTACTTAGGGAGTTTGGTGAGGTTTTCAAATCCTAGAGTGCCTTTGTGGGGTAGATGAGCCCTTTCGGGAAATTGTGGACTAAGACAATCCCACCCTGTCTTTCTCAGTCATTCTGTACCACATTATTCTCTTGCCTCTGGACTCTGCCTCCATGTTAGTCTTCCACGACTTCCTAACCTGTTTCCTCTTGCACGACCTGGCGTGTTTTCAGCCCTAGTGCTCAGGCGAATAAATGCCGTTTGTATAGAAAGCTGTAAAAGGTAGCTCTTGTGTCACTTGTCATTACTTTCACGAGGAGCATTCTGGTTCTCATAGAAGCTGTGGGTTTGACAGTTTCCCAGGATTTCTCACAATCACTTTTTCTTCCACAGCTTAACGCTACTCTGCTCTCTTTCCTGCCTCACTGTTAGATTCATTAAGAACCATGTTGTCACAGTTGCTTTCTCTATTTTTGATATTTGTTTAGGCTAAAATATCAGACTTGTTCTGGTATGAAGCTGGCCCAAATAAGAGAGAAAGCCATTAGAGTGGTCAGGAATAAAATCCCAAATCTTAAAAACTCTGCTAATCTGCCAAGTTTAATATTTCTATGGGAATGAATGCAGGCTCACCACTGGTGAGTTTAGGAAGAAAGTTAATTTCCACCTCTGTATCTATGATCAGATTTCGTTTGTCTAATCGCTTAACTTAACTTATGGCTGCTGAGCACCTATTATGTGCCAAACTGTACCCAGATGCTGGGGATATAGGTTGAACAAGACATCATCATCCCTGTCCCCTGGGCTCACTACCCCTCAGACACTGAGTTGAGAGCGTGCCAGTTCAACCATGGGAAATCACAGTCCCCATGCTATGCTCACACTGTTCGATAGGCTGAATCCTGAGCATATGTAACTCAGAATATACCCCATGTTCAATCCTCCATAGTGAACTGCTAGCCCTTCCAAAGTGGAAGCGAGAGCTGGGATTTCCCAGCATCTAGGACCAAACGTGTGATAATTCTCCCTGACACCTGTGTGGCACTTTAGTTTGTAAAACCTTCTAATTTTGCCTACGATATGGTTAGGACAGATGCTGTTATCCATTTTACTGATAACGACATTGAGGCTCAGATAGGTCATATGACTCTTCCAAGGTCAGGCAACAAGGAAAGAAGTAACAGAGGTAGTTCTAGAGCTAAGGTCCTGATCATTTCTCCTCTGTTTTACTTGATAGAATTTATTCAAACCCAGTCTGATCATGGTAATTTAAAACTATTAATAATCTCATATGTGTTTATGATGGATAGACAGGGAAAATACTACTTTAATAATTTGCTATTGGTACACCATCTTCCTCAAATAGCATCTCTACATTAAACCCTCTTTTTAGAACAAGGCAAGAAATAATATGAAAAGGAAAGAAGAAAAAAAGGAAATGTGAGATGATATAATTTGGTGGTTAAGAATCCACTTTGGGCAAATTGATGAATTTACTAAATTTCCATTTCTTTACCTGTAAAATAGCAATATTAGTACCTATTTCATATATAGTAAATAACAAATAGTAGCTATAATTATTACTATCATCACTATGAACAAAATCAAATCTTAAGCAGCTCTGGCTACTTAGGTAGGTCTCTTGAACATTTTGGAGAACACTACAAGTAAAGCCTGGGCATTTTCAACCAGGGCCTGCCCTTGGTCTTTTTTGCTTTGGAAAGACATTTTTCCAGAAAGGTATTGCTTTTGAGGAATTTAGGAAAGCAGAGGAGGGTAGAAGTGAGGAAAGAAAAATAAAATAAGCAACAGCTTTGCTCCATCAGGCTAACTTCCTTTTAAAGACACTGTCTTCTCTAATGATGCGTCAACATAATGACATGTGTGGATGTTTACTTTGCCACAGAAAGTGGGTACCTTTCTACGGATGTGGATGCTGAGGTAGAGGCTGTGAACTGGCTGAGCTGGGAACTGTGATTTGATAAGAGTGTCAGGAGTTGGGCTGGGAATTCAACCTCAGTCTAGTTCAAGATTTTCCAGGACACATACCTTAAATATAGAGACACTAAATAACAGTACAGGTGGTCCACACTGAACACAACTCAGACTTCCACAGGATCCTATAGCTTATTAAGCCACATGCATATACCCTAAACGAAGATAAATAAGACAAAGCTAAATGGTAAAAGGGTTCAAATTAATTGTTCTCTGAAATTATTTTGGATTGTATAACTGAAATGTCAAAATGCTGTGGACCTTTCAAAAAGCGATTACTAATTGTTTATGAATAGAGCCTGGATAAATTATGTTGCATAGTTTTTCCTAATTATGGAACCTAAAAGTAGAAGGATTTTGATCCTTCTGATATGTATTTTTGACCTGCGCTGTGCAGAAGGGGTAGGATGCAGCGGTTTTGAAAGGATCTGACCAAGAGCATTTACATGCCACAGTTATGTCCTTTTTGGTCCAGCGGTCCTTCCCTAAGGAGCCACCTACAGTACCAGAGGGTCAAGGTTTATTTTGGATTGAATAAAAATGAAGCATGTGAGAAGCTTACACATACAACTTTTTTTTTTTTTTTTTAATGCGGGAACCACAGTCTTTTCCATTTCCTTTTTAAAACTGAAGACTGGGAAACTCATCAAGGAGACAAATTCATTCATTTTAAATATGTTATATAACTCAGGATTGTGAGATCAGGAAATGAAATGGAAAAGCCATTTCTGCTGTCAGGCTTGTAGCAGTCTGTGGTGGGGTTTTACTATTTACTCTGTGTTGTTGGGGATCTTTAGCCTCATGTGGCTTTACATTAAAAAACTTTGACCACCTGTACTTGCTATATTATATCTGGATATTTGCAAGGTGTTTTCATAAACATTTGTAGAAATTCATAGCTTTTATCAAATTATTTAAAAAATGGTCTAATCACTAGCATACGTTATTCAGTACTTGCAAAGCTATACATTTTCAGTTATGCTAAAATACTTTCCGAAGCAATCAAGAATCTAGAAACTTCCAGAAGTATTTTTATGCCATCAGAGGAGATTATTTGTGTGAAGAGGCATTCAGTCCAATTAACTCTAATCTCATTAAATTAGGCAGCTATTTCTTTTGTGCTTTATTATACACACATCTAGTGTAATGACAGATGCCTCATTTGTGTAACTTGTTATTATTTTGATTTCAATTACACTTTCCTGACTAACTGTACAAAATTCATGCTTTTTCCACTTTTGTTTCTCTTTTCCTATTGACCCTACTCCTCTAACCTCCTTTGTGAGAGATGAAAGTCGCAATGCATACATGTAGAATACAACACTGTTCCAATTTTGTTTGAATTTTTAAGTGAAGACATTCACTTGAGTTCACCATAAAGGTGAAGCAAAATCTCCAAACAAGCTTTGATAATGTAGTCCTCAGGAAGTTCCTATGGAAAAAAGACTAATATCTGTTTGTATGAATGGGACACAGGCCTTTTCAGAGAGGTCGAATTAGGATTCCCAGAATACTGTCATCAATATATGTTTTGTATTAAAAAAAAATTGTGGCAAAAACATTTAACATGCGTTTGACTCTCTTAAATTTTTAAGTGCATAATACAGTATCATTAACTATAGGCACAATGTTGTACAGCAGATCTCTAGAACTTATTCATCTTATATGAATGAAACTTTGTTGAACTGAGCCATTGGTGTCACCTGAGAGATATGACTGGTCACAACAGAGACAGCAGGTTTGGGGAAAACAAACTACCTGAAAAAGAAATGTAGGACATTATAGCATTCCATGGGTTTAGTTTTAAGAAAGGAGAAAAAGATAATTGGAAGAGAGAATTTCAAAAATTTTTACATTCGATAGTGAATGTGGACAAAACACACAGAGATCTGGGTTGTAAGTATCTTTATCATGTTTGCTTTAAAACATTACATTTTTTTTCAGGAGCTAGCACTTACTACTCCACTCTGAAGAAGATATGTATTCTCAGCTCCAACGGGTGTGCTATTCCCTAAAGTCAGACAGGAATGATCAATATGATAATAAAAACTTAAGTTTTACTGCTACATTTCTCTTGCCTTTCACCAGTAAATTTGTATTTGATCATTCAATTTTCTAATTTCTCTTGGTCTATCTATTATGTTTTGCTTATGAAAAATTAGGCAGTACTAATTAGAAAGAAGGTAACTATATCATCACATCCAAAAATATAGATATTAAGATGGTGATTATAGAAGCATTAGTATTAGTATTAGTATTAACTAATCAGATTCTTCTTGAATCTCATTCAGTCTCTCTCTTTATGCGAATGAAAAAAAATCTAGAAGCATATACAATATGTTCTAGGTCCTTATGGCACAATTTTATAAGTTACTGAGAATTAGACTTCGGGAGACTCTACCTCTATAGCTAGTGTTTTTGTTTTTAATTTAAGTATAATTTACATATGATAAAGTGAGCAAAATTTAAATGTAGAGCTCAAAGACTGATCACAAAACATGTAATTTACATTTCTTTCAAGAAACAATATTTCTAGCTTCACAATCACTACCCCCTTTCCTCATCAAGAATAACCACTATCCCGAATAATAGCACTATAATTTAGTTTTTCATGGTTTTAAACTTTGTAAGTAGAAATACAAAGTCTACTATTTTGTGAAAGTGTTTTGCATTCAATGTTATGGATGGATATAAGATTCATCCATGCTGTTCCATGTAGCTGCATTTCGTTCATTTTCATTGCTATGTCATATTCCACTGTGTGAATATAGCAAATTTATTCTTTCTATTAATGATGAACATTGGATTGGATTGTTTTTAATTTGGGGCACTGGTAATGAACATGTTTCTTGGTATATGTGTGCGTGAATTTCTCTTGGATGTATACGTAGGAGTGGAATTGCAAGGTTATAAGGTGTACCTACTTTAGTAAATAATGTTAAAAAGTTTTCTGAAGTGGTTGTACCAATTTATACTTTCACTGGTAGTGGTGAGCAGTCCCATTGTTCCACATCCTTGCCAAAATTTGTGTTATTAATCTTTTACATTTTACTTATTCTTCTGGGTATTTTGAAGTATTTCATTGTGGTTTGAATTGTATTTTCTTGATGAATAATTAATTTGAGTACTTTTTCATTTGTTTATTGGCCATTTGGATGTCTTCTTTTCTGAAGCAACTGTTTAAATCTCTTCTCCACTTTCCTATTGGATATTTTGACTTTTTGTTATTGATTTATAGGTATTCCTTGCAAATTTAGCAGATGAACACTTTGTTAGTTTTATCTGAAATATATATAAGTATCTTTATATATTTCTACTTCTCCGATATGGCTTGCCTTTAAATTTTTAAAAGTAACTTTTTAATATAAAAATTTAAAACTTTAATCAAACCAACAAAAACAAAAGTAAAGCATAAATGACAATATTTAATATGCCTAGCAGAGAAAGGATTAATTTCCCAAATATATTAAGAATTCTTATGTGTCATCAAAAAATTTAAACACTTAAGTGGAAAAATGGGTGGAGGCTTAAGCAAGTAAACCATGTAGAAACTAAGTAAACAATAAACGAGAATATTTAAATCAATATCAATTAAAAATTCAGTGTACATATTTTCACTTATAAATCTGGCAATGTTTATATTTTTAGCCAGTGTTGAGGAGGTTATGGGAGGAAAAATGAACTCATATGCTGCTATATAAATTAGCAATATATTCTAGAAGGCAATTTGACAAAAACCCGCATTAAACATGCCTACCGTTTAAACCACTTTAAAAGTGCTTTTGATGAACAAAAGTTCCTATTTTCAAGGTATTTGATATTAATCTTTTTCTTTATAGTTAGTATTTTTGTATCCTGCTTTAAAAAATCTTACCTTACTCTGAGTTTATGAAGATTTTGTCCTATATTATCTTCTAGAAGTTTATGGTTTTCCTTTTTGTACTACATTGGCAATCCACTTGAAATTTATTTTTGTGTAAATGGTGTGAGGCCTTAAGTTTTATTATTCTTCCATATTAATGCCGATGGATCCAGCATTCTTTATTGAAAATCATTTAACCACTGCTCCATAGTTCTACTTTATCATAATCAAGTGTCCATGTAAGTGTGGGTCTGGGTCTCCATTCTCTATCCTTTACATGGGCCAATTTGTCTGTCCTTGAGCTGTTTCTATTAATACATTGTCTTAGTTGCTATGGGTTTATAATAACTTTTGATAACTGAAAGAGTCTTTTTCGTACTTTGTCATGTTTCCAGTGTCTCAACCATTCTTAGTCATTTGCATATCCACATATATTTTAGAATTAGCTTCTTTATTTCTAAACCACACACACACACACACACACATACTCGCATGTGTGGGTGCACACACGTGCTCCTAAATTATACAAGTGATTACATTGATTCTTTAGTTTCATTGGAAAAAAAATATCTTTAAATAGTCTTCTAATTGATGAACATGATAAATTCCTCCACTTATTTGGATCTTTAATTTCTTTCAAGTAGTGTATGTGCATGTGTATGTTTGCATGTGCATGTGTGTGCTTGTGTGTGTGTAGAAGTCATGCACAACTTTTCTTAGATTTATTCTTATGTATTTGATTTTTTTTGTGTTTGCTGTTGTACATAGAAAAATATTTAAATTCCCATTTTCCATTTGTTGCTGGAATATAAAAATTAATTTTTGAACTTGTATCCAATGACCTTGCTAAGTTCACTTATTATTTCTAATAATTTATGTAGATTAAAATATTTTTTCTATGTAAATAATTATACTCTACAAATAATGAGTTTTAGTTCTTCCTTTTCAATTGTATGCTTTTTATTTGTCTTTCTTGCTTTATTGAACGGATTAGGAATGCCATATAGTGTTTGAAAGACAAGTATACTTGTCTTTCTCAATCTCAGAAAAAATAATTTCAGCATTCCTCCATTAAGTGTGATGTTTGCAATAGATACTTCTGTAAATAGCCTTTCATGAAATTAAGACAGTTTCTTTACATTTCTATCTTGCTAAGAGTATTTACTATGAATGGATGTTAAATATTATCAATATATTTTCTACATATTATGGAGTTAGTCATATGGGTTTGGGTGTTTTTTTTTTTCCTTTGCCTTTTATTCTATTAATGTAGTAAATTACATTGATAGATTTTTGAAGAGTAAATCAGTCTTGCAATTCTATAAATCTAATTTGGTTATGATGTTTAATCACTTGAGTAGACTTTTGGATTCAGTTTACTAGTATTTTGTTTAGGATTTTTACCTCTAAGTGATGAATAAGGTTGGCCTGTATTTCATTTTACTTTATTTTTTGTGATATCACTGTTGGGTGGCAAGTTTATGTTGGCCTCCTAGCAAACTGTTTTCATGCTCCTTCTGGCTTGAAGAAGTAGGCTACCATTAAGTAAATGGTCCACATATCAAGGAATTACAGGAAACTTCTAGGAACTGATGTTTGTCACAAGGAAAAAATGGAAGCTTCAGTCCATCAGTGCAAAGAAATTAATTCTTTCAACAACCTGTGGGAGCTTAGGAGTGGATCCTTCCTCATTCAGACCTCCAAATGAGAACATAAGCCATATGATGCCTTGATTGCAGCCTTATTAGACCCTGAGCAGAGAATTCAGATAAACGGTTCCTAAACACCTATCTCACAGAAAGTGTGGGATAACAAACATATATTGTTTTAAACTTCTAAGTTTGTGGTGATTTCATGTATAGCAATAGGAAAACTAATACACCCTTTGTATGTTTTGACATGTCTTTTCATTATTTGTGCAGTCCTTTTTTTTATTGCCCTACAAAAGATTCCAGGTTCAGCTCGTACAGTCCCTTAATAAACTTAAAATAAACCATTTTCCCAAGGAACTATGGTTCCTTTTAATGGAGAATAGAATTTAGAAAACAAGACCTGGGTACTTGGTGTACTCAGTACCATTGGAATGTCTTGTTCCTAGGCCTTCTCATTGAGTGGAACTAGGGAATGTGTGTCTGTGTGCATGTGTGTACATTCACATTTATATCTATATTTATTTCCATGTCAATCTATACATATTGAAAAATGAGTTTACACTGAAACCCCACTACTAATCCAGCACCAGAGGATTTATTCTAGTTTTCTTTCTTTTCATATTTGTAACGTCCTTCCCCAACTGAGAAACCTGGTTACTATCATCTTTAATATGTTTACTTATTCAATAAATTTCTTCTGTATGTAACTAGTCTCCCATCATCTTTATTATCTTCCTCCACTTCATAGATGCCCTCACCACCCTGCTCAGTCTCCGTCACCCAGTTGGCTGAACTAATGCCCTGTCACTCTCAAAAACACCTATTTTGCCAGGCCCTACCTAATGGATTATGAACTGAATTAATTATCCAAGAAGGAAGGGACATCAATTTATTTTAGATTGAGTACCAAACATTGTATGTGCAAAATCGCAGAAATAAGGTGAACCTAGATTGATTTTCTGTTTCCCCATAGAGTATTTCCATAGTTGCAAGCAGGTAGGAACTCTATTAATGCCAGTTCATCATGATAAAAACTTGTAATTGATTTGAAACTGGGCTTCTATCACTACAAGGACCTGGTTCAAGTTGACCCTTACTCCTAGTTTCTAACTCAAAGCCTCTGCCTAAGGAAGTCCTTGAACTCCAGGGTTTTTTGTTTTTGTTTTTTTATTTTTATTTATTTATGTACGTATGTATGTATGTATGTATGTATGTTAATTAAGTTTAGTGGGATAACATTGTTTAATACAATCATATAATTTTCAGGTGTACATTATCATTTGACATCTGTATATTCTATTGGATGTTCACCATCCAAAGTCCAGTTTCCTTCAGCTACCATGTATTTGATCCCCTTTACCCACTTCACCCTCCCTACTATATTTGACCCCCTTTACCTTGTTTACCTCCCCCTCCTCCCCCACCCCACTTTGTCCCCCTAACTCCATGAGGCTGACAAAAACTCTGCTTGCCTTCTCAGGCTCTCAGCTACCTCTTTCAGAATTGGAAGAAATTTCTAAGGGGAAAAGGGACCCAAAAGCTGAGCTCTCTGAATTTGCTTCTTTCAGATTTTACTCCCGTAATTTTTCACTACCTTGTTAGGTCTCTGATATATTCAAGCAATATTTTAAAGTATATTTTGTCCAGTCTCCTAGTCATTATTACTAGGAAGCAGGAGGCAGTGGTCCATACAAGTTATCTAGTCTGTCATTTTTGGGAGAAATGTCCGTTATTGGTAAAATTCTTATTTTTAAACTAACATATGGTCAATACTCACTGTGTTCTTAGCACTCCTTAAGCACTTCATATGCTTTATCTCATTTAATGTTATAACTGCTTTATGGGATAGGTACTATTATTATCTCATTTTATAGTTGAGCATCCAAAGTTTAGTGAGATTCACTAGCTTGCCCAAGTTCACACAGCAGTAAGGAGAGGTCAACTCAGGACTGTCTGACTCCAAAGCCTAGTATTTAAAACACTGAGCTATGCTGTTTCCCACAATTAATCTTCATAGCCTAGAAACAAAGCACCCTGTAGGGAGTCTTAGTTATTAGTCTGTTAATACAATTTTGAAATGGATGAAGAGAACAGAGACATATTTTTAATTTGCTTAAGTAACTCCAAGACAGGGCTGAAAATAACACTCATGTTTGGGCCCAAAGGACCACATTTATCTCTTTATGTTATCCAAACAAGAACTGTGATAGATTTAAAGTTAAATTAAGAGACTTAAATTGGGAGAAAAAAAATGCTATCCTAAACTACATTTATATACTTTGTGGCATAAATTAACTTGTAATTCAGGAACTCGAGTTCCCGCTTCCTGTGGTAAGAATCTGTCGGTTCACATAAAGCCGTGCACTGTGACCAGATGTTATAGAGACAGACAAGCAAGATGCGTCTCACTGATGCATCTGGACAGGAAACCTTAAATGTGGTTTTCTTTACTTAAAAAAAGAAATCCCAGCCACATACGTTTTTATTTTTCTTCTCAGCATTTGGTGTATAAAAACACAGGGCATGCTATTGCAGGTAGCACTTCTCAGGAGAGTGATAGCATGTTTAAAAAGATTTGAAGGGCCCTAAAATTCTTTCAGGAATGAAGATTCAGATATTTTAATCTCCCATACTTTTCTAAAATATACTTATTTGTACTCCCTTATGTACAAGCTAGAATGAATTAGCTAAATTTTCTTGAAATTTTTGGAAAGTTATTCCTCTTCCAGAAATAGTTCATATTTTCCTATCAGCAAAATTTTATTAGTGAGGCCATGAAAATAGTCTTTTGGACTCCCGGTTTCTCCGTGGACCATTATTTTTATTATACCACCTTGAATTTGTAAATGTAACATCTAGTCTTTCTTCAAAGAAGTCAGAATTCTTTCTAAGATGATAACCATCCTTCCTTGCAAGGTGTTTGTGAAGTTCCTAAAGGATAAAGGGCTGATGAATGTTAATCCATTCTTCCTTTTAGAATGAGGCATTAAATGCTGATCCCCATTACACAGCAAATGTGGAGTAATAGAAACTATCTCTTGGTATTCCAGGATCTCTTTGCATTGCTCTTTTATCTGCTTGGTCTCTTTCTTACTTGTCTCCAATCAGATGTTAATTTTTCAAAGTAGATTTCTACTTAGTAATATTTGATCATGGTCAAGTTATATTCTACCTAGACTTCAGCACTTGTAAGTAAATGGATATAGAAACTCTTAACCACATAATAGGAATCTCTTTCCTTTCCGTTGGTCTATATTCTTCTGGGAGAAGCAGCACATTAAGTCATTGATACTCTCACAGAACTGTTTTTATTGAACTGAGTGGTAGTATAATCAGGTCTAGACTGAGATAGGTGGAAGCCCTAGGTAAGGCAGTAATGGGACAACCCATTGAGCCAATATTTTTTACATATTTTTAATACTTAGTGGAGATGGTAGAAAGTGGTTTCTAATAATGGGAATAGAATACAAATGCCTTTATGTTTAAAATAAGGATTTTATAACATGTACTTATTACATGCAAGTTTTGGAATTAGACAACTTCTTGGGAGGCATGTTAAAGTATTTAAAATATGAATAAAGTAAATCACGCCTTCCCAGTAAAGACATCAGGCCCATGTATTATTCAGATTCAGAATTTCAGATTCAAGTGCCTGAGTGATGGCTGGTCTCAGCTATAATTGCACTAAAATACTTACTCATATATACCACAAAAAACTAAATTGAGTTAGATATAAGGTGTGGTTTTTCTCCATTCCTCCATTTTTACCCAAGGGCACAATTTTCTTTAGCAGATTCTCATTTGGTAAGTTCAATTTCTGTTTTACCAGATACATATAAAGTTTTATATATATATATATATAAATTTGAGTCAGCTGGCACTAGGTTTCCAATTTATCGATGACAATGTTTTAATGATACTAGTAAATTAGCAGCTCTGGAAAATACTTAGCAGGCTGGCACCTTCAGCTGTGAGTGTGATATTATCAGCTATACTGAGGCCTGAATAAAGTTATTTTTGTGAGGACTTTTTAAATGATGCTAATTTGTGTCATCATTATACAGACATGGAAGCAATTCCACTTTAGTCTTAATTCTAAGAATCACTTCTGATCAATTGGTATGTTTTTACCTTTCAAACACTACAAATCTGGACAATTGATTAGATTTCTCTTTTACTACTTGTTAACTAAAAAATTGAGCCAAATTAACAACCTATTCATAGAAAACTCATAGGCCTTTATGAGCAGAAAGAAACCTTAGAATTAACCTCATTCCTGGCTTCATTTTATGTTCCTACCATTATTTTTCTTTCCTACTTTGACTTAAGATATCTTGCTTTATTTTAGGTATCCTCATAAGTCGCCCTTAATCCTTTATGGCATGAAAAGAGGTACATATAAATAAGTCACCATAGTTTCTAACTTAGTAAAGACTTTGGTCATTAGCTTTTGCAGAGAGAACAGAGTTCTGAGGGAACAGAACATTATTTTGTGATAGTAGGGAAAGGGAGCAACAGTTTGAGCTTCTGCTCAGCAGGGAGAAGGGGGGCCTCAGTGAGCTAAGGGAGAAGGACTCTGTAGTTGAAGCTGCAGAGCACAGAAGACGAACTTGTCCTGTTTCACAATTCTGCGGGCGGTGGGCCCTTGGAGACTCAGAGCCATCAGATAAGTTTTTGCTGGAAATGTCTGTGGAAAATTGTTATATGCTTCAATTCTAGTAACAGCTACACTCTATTCATTTCTCCTGCTCTCCAACACATACACCTGAGGAGGTTAATTATACTGAATAACTAACATAACTGGTTCATGATCCTTCTTCTCTGATATTTCCCTTCCCACTGACAGACTGGTCACTGCCTGTTCTGTCTCCCTACTAAAAGCAGACTGAACCTAGTGTGGATTCTGGCCCAGAGTCTCTCTCCTATGAGAGTAGAGATGGGACTCAGAGATGCTAGCTGTACTCTGTTCATTGCTTGAAAAATTTGTGGGCCAAAAGTTTTATTCTGCTTATCCACAGAGCCAAGAAAACTGATCTGTAGTAAAAGGCCAAAATAAAGCAGGGCACATAGAACAGCAAGCTCCAGAGCTGGAGCTTCCTGAATTCCATCCCTCAAGAGGTCCAGCTATAGTTCCTCACTCTGTTTCCTTGTTAATATTCTCTTCCTACTGTAGCTGAGGAAGCTCAGGTAGCTGTCTACCACTCAGAGATGAATGATCACTCACAGAGATACTAGGCCTGAAAAATATGTGTCCAGTGGAAATCACCAAAGATGTTTAGGGATTAAATACAACACTTATCCATTCAACAGGTGTTGCTGAGAGCTACTATATTTATCTTCACTTGAAATAAACCATTGAACCACTTATATAGTTGTCCCTCTGGGCCTAGCAAAGCCCCAAGAGAAGGTGATACATGCAGCCACATCATGTTTGCTCAAAGTCATGTGAATTTGTGTTTTTATATAGAGTCAAATGTTTTGGTCTTGTCTCTCCACTGGGAGCCAATTTTGTAAAAATCATACCTTATTTCATTAATTGACAATTGTCTAATTTATTGTGTCAGTGAATATGTATGTTGCTCATAAAAAAAATAAAAAAGCTATGTTATCTATTACTATGTTTTTGTTCCGAGAGATTAAGTAAACTAACAACTCTGTGTCTGGGATCTGGTTGGTTAAAATTACTTGTGGTCTAGTGGGTCTAGGAGTTAGTCATACTTCTTGACAAGTATACAGGTTGCAGTAATTCTCTTTGCAATGAAGTAATGTTCAGCATTTTAGATTGTATGTGTCTCTAAATAATGTTTTTGTTCATTCTAAACAAATATCAGAAAATGGTCTGTTCAATGTATTTTGCTGATGAAACATCAAAATATAAATAACTGCTTTTAATAAAAGCTGAAAATACCCTATAACATTGTGTATGCAAAGAGAATGTGTTTGAGTGATACGGGAACACATTCGCATACAACAATGCAGTCATTCTCATCCATGGTCTTGTGAGGCTCTTATATGCTGGCTAGGTTCCTTTACAGGAGAGCCACTTCTCTGTTTGCAGCCTATACCAAGAGCTGATGTCCAGTATCCATGTTCCCATTGAGTTTGCTATGTGGCTACCCAGTTAGACACTACATTTCCCAGCCTCCCTTCAGCTAAGTGTGACCATATAACTGAGTTCTGGTTCATGAGAAGGGAGTGGAAGGTATGTGCGCAATTTTCAAGTCATGCCTTTAAAAAGACACTGCTTGTCTGCTCCTTCTTCTGGGAGTGGATATGGTTTAAGAGACAGCTTTGACCAGTAAATAAAGGCTACCCTAGGGGATATAGAAGCAAGAAAATAGAAGAAACTTTGCTTCCTACACAACCCAAGTAGCAGAGTCATTACCGCATTCTCACCCCCAAATCACTTAACAGCTTAGACCTACACATGAGAAGTAAATAAACTTCTTTTTTGCGTTAGCTATTGTCATACTGATTTTGTTAAAGCAGTCCTACTCTACCTCAAATGAGGGTCTAAAATGCTTTTTTTTTTTTTTTTTATAGTGAAATGTAGACATAAAGTAGAGATCACACTTCTTGTGTTAAAAGCAGAATGTTGGAGCAGAGCCATCACAGAGCACCCATCAGTGGGCACAGTCACCTGAAACAAGATTCTAGAGCAAAGCTGGGGATGCCTTATTTCTGCATCCCCATTATCTGGAGCAGTGCCAGGCACATGTAGATTATTTTTGACTAAATGAATAACGGATTCAAAGCAAGCCAGGCAAGACATGCCAAGAATGGGTGGAAACTAAGTACCTGATATAAAAGAAATAGAATGTGGAAACTTTAAGCAATGTAAGCCAAAAAAGGGCATGTAAATAATAATATTAGCATTAATGAGACTTAATGTCTGGCACTATACTAAAAGTTTTCTTTTCACATTTAATCTTCACAAAAACATGAGGTAAATATTATTACCCTCATTTTACAAAAGAGGAAATTGAGGCTTTGAACGGTTGTGGCTATCCCAGAGTTTTGTAAGGCTTTGAACTCAGGCCATCAAATTATGCTGCATGTGAATGCACTAAAACATATTCCCAAGCCCATTGTAAAACCAGTAGATAAAAGGAGCAAACACCTTCCTTAGGGTGCTTATGGATGAGGTTGTTTGTCTGTGGCAAAAGGGTGGTTTTGACCTATCAAGAGATGTTTAGGGTTGAGAGAAAGAAAATTATCCTTGAAAATATGGTGATTTATAGTAAAATACTTTTTATATAAACTTCTTAGGTTTTTGATAAAATTGTTGAAGGAGCATGGTGTATAGAAAGCCCGGAACGAGATGAAGACTTCCGTGTGACCTTGAGTAAGTTCTTTAAATTCTTCGAGACTTGATTTTCTTGTCATTCTCCAAAGGACTAGACCAGCTGGGAGCTCAGGTTGTAAGCAGTTCTAACTCATTGTTTTGCTATAATCCCTGATCAGCTTCGAGAAGAATATAACGGACCTTTAGATGAGAGTGGGCTCTTTTGGGCTTTTACAAGTCATGTGGCCACTTATCTGACTGGTGTCCAGCAGTTCAGGGGCATAGACTTGTGATGAGCAAGGCAACACCTAGAGAAAATGTGAGAAGTCAAGCAAAGTTGATCTAGATGCTTCCTCAATTTTCAGGTTTTAATCTTTTCTTGTCTCACCTGCTTCCTAGTCACCTCTCCTCCCCCTGCCCTCCAGAATTTTCTCAGTGGAGTTTCTCGTAACATTTTTCCATGGAGTCTTCTCTCCTCAGATGATGCCTAAGCTTTTAGGCATTTTCAAATCTATTCTCCAAACATCTGTATTTCACTTTCATCATTTCACAGCTGCTAATTTGCTAACTAGTCAGTTGAAGAAACTAATCAGAATCATATATGTTGGCTAGTCTCCTTTACAGGAGAGCCACCTCTCTGTTTGCAGCAGGTACCAAGAGTTGATCTCCAATGATCTACCTTCCCTTTGAGATTAACATGGGGATAGTGGTTGATAATAGCCTAATCCCTTCTCATATAACAGGGATTATTCAGGGACTTTGCCCTAAGAATGTAATGGGGCAGACTTAGAGGAGCTTTTGGGGTTTGCCTAAGCAAGTTATATTTAAGACCAGATCTGAATTAAAAACTTAAACATACATACTGTCAGAGAGTTTTCTTCAGTTCAAGCCAATGTAGCAAGTATTAATTAAATGTGACCATGTGGCGAGGGTTGATTTTTTTCCACTCTCAGCTCTAGTTCAGCTCTCAGGACAGTTCAAGCAATTTTAAGATTCATTTTTAGAAGGGGTTTCTGTACTTACTTGCTGCCTCTGTCTCAAGTCTGGTAACCTGGAGAGTATAATCTAAATAGAAACCCAAGATCCCCATTACTTCTTTCTGTCTTATTCCCAGAACAAGTCTCAAGAGATCGGCCTCCTGCTTCCCATTTTACAGACTTGACATGAGCCCTCTTAGAGCTCCAGAATGACAAAAACTTCCTAAAGAAAAGTGTTGACGTAAAGAGATAGAAAGAGAGTACAGTGATAAGGAAGTAGCACAGCTGTTTAATCAGTGTGTATAATAAAGATATATGTTTTCTCGGAAGTAGGGAATTGTAACATCATGATAGATGCCATGCTACATTTAAACGTTAACTGTCACGAGCAAAAGATTTAAAAGTTTTCACAGAGATAACTGTTTTGAACTAGGCTCTGAAGGATGAATAAGAGTTTGACAGTTTAAGCAGCAGGGGAATTCCGGGCCCAGGAAAGTGCATGAGCAAGAGTCCACAGGCGTGAGCATGCATGGAGCATTCAGGAAACAGCATGGAATGAGGTGGGGCTGGGAGCATAGGATACGTGGAACTAGAGTTGGAAGGTGAACTAGAAAGGTAGGATACTGATAATAGAGCCTGTGTACTTGGCCTGAAGAAATCGAATAAATGAGAATAAATGGAAATGAGTCTGGACATTTTCTGGGACCTGAGAAGCATTAATACTGTGCGGAAACCTGATGGGAAAGTCTTGAAGTAGTTGAGAAATATAGACTCTATTCCTGGTTTTGTCTAAACTAAGATTATTTGTTGGTAGATTTGCCATGAAAGATGTGGGAACTTGACCAAGGGACCCCAAATCCCTCTCTGCCTTTCTCTGGTTTTAGGAATGTCAAACATAAGCTAATATAGTTCTGTAATGGTGCCACCCATGCCCCCAGGATGTGGTAAGGGGGACCGTTATTGAGCTACCATTATTGGTCTCTGCCTAAGTACCTTTAGAATAGTGACTATTTTACTTTATTTTCTTCTCTTACTCTCCAGGAAACACTGGCCAAGTCAGAGTGTTATGTTTCTTTACTGGAAAGCACTGAATATTTAATTGAAGTATATGACATCAATCTAAAAACTTTGAGGGAGGTAGGGGTGTGTGTGTGTGTGTGTGTGTGTGTGTGTGTGTGTGTAGAAACTGCCACTATGTCTAGGAGTCATTTCAGAAATTTGAACTAAAAGTTTTTCTATACCCTGGCAATAAGTGTGGCACCTGTTTTGGGTAGCTAAGGGTGAAGAGTGGTGCAGCTAGTGTTGCCATAAGCAGACACAAGGCAACTAGAGGTGTTAGATGTTTATAAAAACCATCCTCTTGCCCTTCTTGGATTGTAGCCAAATCCACCTGTGAGTAGGGTACTTTATAGAGCAGTCACTGCCATGGAGGGAAAGACTGTGGCAGTCAGGCTGACCTGGAGGAGAATCCCAGCTTCGTCCATATCAGCTGTATGATTTGAGTTGCTTAACTTTTGAGAGCCTTGGTTGCCTCATCCTTAAGATATTCTTTATAGGTTTACTATTAAGATAAAATGGCAATCAAATATATGAAAATGCCTGGCTCATTGTGAAAGTGCTTAGTCAGTTGTAGAATTATTTCTTTCTACTGAATCATAACTAGCTGCCAAAATATCTTACTCGGTTCCCTTCTTTAGAATAAATCATCCCAGTTCTTTAAACCTTTTGACTGAGTCATTTCCCCGGCCTGTTATTATGTGTGTGGCTGTTTACAGACCTTGCCTTGGTTCTTTGGTGACACTTGAGAAGAGCCCAAGTTTTTAGGAGCTGACAGCCACAGTTACATGCCCGTTTGTCTCATTCTCGCCCATCACACTCCTTCCACTTCCAGTATCCTCCCTCCTCCTGGGATGCAGGCCAAGCTGAGAAGCTCTTAGCCACCACCCCACCCCTTCCCAAGTCTGGGTGATGACTAGTCCTTACAGCAGCCACTCCTGAGACAAGCTGTTGGCAAGGTTTCAGCTGCTACCAAAATGCAAATCCTGCCCTTGCAGTTTCTTCATTTCTGGGGATGAGGCAGTCATAAGAAGAGAAGGAGGGGTTCTCTGTTGCAAATCCATCTGTAGCATTTAATTTCAGTAATGGATAGAACGACTCTGTCTAAATTTTTTGAGAGTCCAGAATTGACACCATTGCCACACCGTCCCCAATAAGGTATAACTAATGCAAAACCAATGCATGGCTGGACTTCCAATTCTGGACAGTTACTCCAAATGGAACTGAACTGAAATACCAATTTTTGTGCTAAATGTGACCAAAAACTGCTGAATAATGAAAAAAAATCTGAGAAAGTTCTCTTCATTACATGAAAACAATCACATGCTTGTTTAATTGTTATTTCTAGCCAACATTCAAGTGCCTATTGTGTGTCAGCTGCCTATTGTCAGTGTGTCAAGATGCTATTCTTAGGGACTTAATGTGTGTTATCCCATTAAATGAGAATATTTGCAATATTTACAATATAACTAAGTCTGTGCAGTTACATTTTTAGTCTCACAATATTTTCCACCAATGTCAAAACTGTGGCAGCATCATTTATGCCTTTGTCTGGAGCAGAATCAGATTTCATGAATGGAGTCTTGAGATAAGCCTATTATTCATATGTAGCACCATAGCCTTCATGGTAACTGAATTTCAGGTTAGAGTAGAAACAGGCAGAGCAAAATACCTTTGTAGGAGACTGAGAAAGAACTGTCAAAGAAGGAAAACCAGGAAAATGTTGCATCACAAAATAAAGGCAACCAGTCCGTGTCAGATGGAACAGATAAGCCAAATAAGACAAGGTCCGAAATGCTCTCCATTAGAGCTGGCAACAAGGTCATTGGTGATCTTGGAGAAAATATTTTCAGCAAAGTGGTGGGGTGGAAGTTAGGGTGCAGTAGGATGAAGACTAGATAGTGACTCTATCAAAAACATTTTAGAATTCCCATTACTATTTAATTTCAGTAATTCTTATTCTTTCCACTTAAAATGTTTGAATGCTAAGAATGTGCTTGAAACGTTATTTTTGCTAACTCCTTGTGCCTTTTCAGAATGTTTATAACATTGAAATGATGGTGTGGTGGTGGTGATGTTAAGATGAGATTCAGAAATGGAAATTTCCATAATAGAAACCAGAAAAATTCCTGGCGTTTGTGTAGTTTTTGACTCTTATAATCATATACTACTAAAATTTGTCATAAAGACCAGCAGGGGACCTACAAACTTGGTTTCTTGGCAAATTTTAATCTTTTTAGAGAAAGGTCAAATCAAATGTTACTTGAAAACTTCGACAAGAAAACTGAATTTGGAAGATCCTTTTTGAGATGGAGTTATTAATGTGCTTAAATCCCATGCCAAATTTTTATTCTCCTTGTTATACTCTTATTATAGTTTTTTTAAAATTTGCTTTGTGATTTCCTAATGCAACTTGGTTGATAATTGGATTACATTTCAGGTAATGCATTCTATTAATTATTTTAATGCACATTCTGAGTGCAAGGAAATGTTCAGAAGCTTAAAAATCTAAGTCATATAATAGACTCTTAAAGGAAGTTTTTTTAGTTTACTTTTTAATTCAAAACTGACATGTCTCTACTCAAAACTATACATTTTTAAAAAGAATTCCTGTGCTTTTCTTCCTCACCCTTATCCTGAAAATGGGGCAAAATGAAACCAAACAACGACAAGTCATTAAAATATTTGTTTGACTAATGAACAAAGGAATGAATTCTCTGAGTTCTATGCAGGAACTGTGAGATTAGCCTGAGTCACAGTACCATTTCTGGGGGTTATTGTTTCTGCTGAATTTTTCTTGAGTAGAGAGCATATGCTTGAGTATGTTCCCTCAGTATAGATATGATATGACACCTCAGGATTGGGAATTGTTTTGAAAGAAGATTTATAAAAAATTTTTTTTTTGCATTTGCAGAAATGTTGATGATCACTGAACTAATCCAGATCACCTCTGGAAGGAAATTTAATTCAAGACTGTCCCCTTCATATTACTAGTTACTTGGACAGTATAAATGAGTTCTCCTGCATGCTACAGATGCTAACTTGACAAGACCTTCCTTTCTATTCTCAATACCATAAATTAAATGAAATATGCTAGCAAGAAGTTACTTCTTACGGCTTCCTTGCTCCTAGAGCTTCTCTTTGTTTAAAAAAAAATAATAAGAGGGGGTTATTAGGACAGTAGCCATGAATGGAATTTAGTTCTTGACTTCCCCCCATCTATTGTGCTGAACTAGTTATTTTTTTCTTTTTCTACCCACATGAAAAATTAATTACTATCTTTGCTGAAGCTGTCAATTAGTTGACTGATAACCAAACTGGTTTTCTCCTATAACCAAACCTTTCAACAAAGTATATTTCTAAATGTTAAAAAGTACAGTTCTTATTACAAATGCCATATGACTTCATACATGGAATATGAAAAACATGATCTTTGGTTTTCATATCTTATGATTTAACTAAATGCAGGAGGCTTTAAATGGCAGAGTCTAAAACTCAAAGATAGACTCATCCATGGTCTTGGACATCAAGTATTCAAGTAGGCCATGTGAAGAAGTTTTGCAGATGTTTTAGTCCAGGTTCACCAGAGAAACAGAACCAATGAGATACACACACAGACACACACAGACACACACACACACACACACACACACATACTTATTGAAGCTGGAAAGCCTGAAATTTGTAGGGCAGGCCAGCAGGATGGAAACTTGGGCAGGAGTCATTGTTATCGTCTTGAGGCAGAAGTTCTTTTTCTCCAAGAAACTTTAATTTTGGCTCTTAATACCCTCAACTGATTGGGTGAGGCCCACCATATTATCTAAGGTAATTTGCTTTACTTAAAGTCAACTAATTATAAATATTAACCACATCTACAAGATGCCTTCACAGCAACACCTAGATTAGTATTTGGTTAAATAGCTGGGTACTATAGTTCAGCCAGTTTGACACTTAAAACTAACCATATGGCAGGTATGGTAAAGAGCAATATGGACTCAGATGATACTGCTTCATGCCTTTGTACCCTTGTACAAGCTATAACCACCATCTGGAATGCACTCCTTCATCTTGTCCTCTTATTCCTTCGATAAGTTTTCTACTTACTCATTCAGATTTCACCCCCTTACTAAAGTATAGGCCATGGGGATGGAAAGAAGTTGGAAGATGCAAGAGCTATTCAGGAAGGAGAATCAGTGGGACTCTGTGACTGATTTTGAAAGTGAGAGAGGGAAAGGAAATGTGGGATAACTCCTAGGTGCCTACCATGGGCAAAGTGACGGATGTTGTTATTCACTGATGCAGAAAATGGAGAAGAAAAATAGAATTGGCAAAGAAGACGATCATTTAAGTTGGGACATATTGAGTCTCAGTTTCCTGTGAGTCATGGTGAAAGTGTGTAGAGGAAAGATTAGTTTTCAGGATAGAGATCTGAATTAAACATACAGATCTGAAACATATCTTATATAAATGAGAATTGAAACCATGGGAATTGAAGAAGTCACACAGGGAATAACATGGAGTGACAAGAAGACCAAAGGCAGAATCTTGGAAAAATATGAACAGGAAAGAAACAGGCAGAGGAAAGTACCTCTGCAGGAGACTGAGAAAGAAGTATCAAAGAAGGAAAACCAGGAAAATGTTGCATCACAAATTAAAGGCAACCAATCAGCCTCAGATGGAACAGATAAGCCAAATAAGACGGGGTCCAAAATGCTCTCCATTAGAGCTAGCAACGAGGTCATTGGTGACCTTGGAGAAAATATTTTCAGCAAAGCAGTGGGGTGGCAGTTAGGGTGCAGTAGGATGAAGACTTGATAGTAGAAGCAGCAAGTGTAGACAAATCTTTCATTGATGAACATCCTCTCTGTATAAATAGCATAGTTTTTGGATTCTGGCAGTCTGAATTCCATCAGGAGATTGCAGATACAGTGATTTAAACAGGGGAAGTTTAACAAACAATTATGATTGTAGAATAACTTTAGGATATGAGAATACTTTTTATGGTATCCCAGGGCAGAAAGAGATGGACAAACTTGGAAGGAACCCTCTCTCCAAGGATGCAGTTCAAATCTCATTGGAGAATGTGTGTTTGAACCCACTGAATGGCAGAGAAGTTTGTTGACTTGCTTGTCAGAGCTGGTATGCAGTCAAAAGAGGAGCAGGAATGAACCCTCTGGAGTGCAGGCAGGGCTGTCAAGCCACACCTGGTGTCCAGTGCATGGGTGTGCAGTAAGAATAGGACACTAGACCTCCTGCAGCCCAAGAGTCTGGTGTCTCTATGGAAAAGAATGTGAGGTTGGGAGAAGTGCAGCATGAAGAGGACTGTGGGAGACACACCTGGGGAGGAGGTGGGTACAGTCAGGGAGCCAGTGCCAGTGGAAAGCCTGGAACACAGGATGTCCATATGGAGAGGGCAGCAGGAAGGTGACTACCACCCATGCTGGAGCTGCAGTGTCCCTGGGGGGCAGTGCCTTGTGCGTGAGTGGCTGGGGCCAAGTACCATCGGTTGTTCTCATACCTACACTGCTAATCTACCATGCTATAGCCAGAAACCCCAGAAGAGCCCCTTCCTCCTGCAATGTCCTGTTCTCTTTAACAAAGAAATGCTTAAAGTAATTCCATCCATTATTACAGAGCATATATTTGAAGGTGAATTTGGAGCCTAGAGATAATCAATTGATACTGGCATAGAAACCATGCAACTTGCTACTTTGTTTACCAAAGATCTTTCTTTCCATCTCTAGTAAAGATGAATGAGATAGGACTGAGGAGGCACTAAATTGGAAGATCATGAATTTTTAACAGCTCCAGTGTGCCGAATTGTTTGCTGTTTAAGCAGTTTTTAGTCACTCTGGTATCCAAGCAAAGAATTCAAATAAAGCATCAATCTAGATTTGCTTTTTGTTGTGGGGGGTTAAGCTGGAGACCTTGTGTCATGTGCCATGGTCTTCAGTGAAAGAATGGAAGTTGCCAGGAAACAGTAAATGACATTACCAAGGAGGAAAAGAAGTGGGACAGTGGAATAATGAGCCTCTAGTAGGGTAAGCTCTTACCTCTAGTAGAATGCGGAAGATCAGCAGTTTGGAAGCCACTGAGGGAAGCTAGGAGGAGGCCTAAATATGAATTCAGTTAGCAATGGAATAAAGGATCTAGCGACCATAGTATAAGGGAAGGGAATGGTCAGTAATAGACTGTACCTGAGGCGAGGTATTCCATAGCAGTAAGAGTGTGACAGGGAAGGGTGCCAGCCCTTTCATTAGGGAGTTTAGGAAAAAAGCATGAATGACAGTGATTCAGCTCAAATGTCCTCACTTTGACACAAGTCTTTTTGGTATTTGAAGTGTAGTTCTGGTCTCAGAGATGTGATGAGGGCTGCGAAAAGGCTTGCAAGAGCCCAGTGAGGGTCGCATTCAGAGTGGGACTTTCTCAGTGTTCAGGAGTGGTCAGAGTCCTGCTTAGGGATCCAGGATGCTTGGGAATTATTTATTTAATTCGTTGTTTTTAACTTAGACATTCTTTTAGTATAAGAATAATTGAAGAAACTGGAAAGTGAGAAAAAAGGAAAAAATAATAATTCCCACCCTAATGTAACAATTTAGGAGTTTTTCCTTTTAAGGCTTTTTTTTTTTCTGTGTACATTTTAAAATATTGCTATATTACTAGTGATACAGAATTTTATGTCTTTTAACCTGATAAATCGTAAATGTTCTTTATGTTGCTACATGGTCTTCATAACTATAATTTTAAAGGTTTGTGTAATAGTTCATTTGTTGGATGCATTTCATTTATTTATTTTTCTGTTGTTGAACTGATTGCCTCAGAATTGTCAACAAATTGCTCAGTGAAGTATGATTTGTGAACATGACTGTGTACGGCAATTCGTTTTTGTGCCAGAGTCAATATTTTTTAAAATTCTGGTTTCAAAATCATAGCTATTCATAAAAGGTTCCTAGGCTACATTTTGGATTCAATGTATCTTTGATGACATCATAGTGGACTGTCTTTTCTTTAAGAGGGAGGCATACAACTCCATCTGATGTTCTTTGACTCAGCATCAAAGGCTTTTATGCATTTACAAGTAAGAAGTGAAAGAACATAAAAGAGCTCAGTGTCCTTAGAAATAACACATTTCTATAGTGGCTATAGATCTGGAAGCTTATTCAGTATGAGCATTTCTCACACCACCCCCACACCTATTTTCCACAATTCAACTGTAGCCGCCTCTCTCAGTGTTTCAGTTCGCACCTGCACAATTGGATAAAATATTAAAGTGGAGTAAAATAAACTCATAAGTGTGTCTTAGAATGGAGTGTAGATACCATCTATAGAAACCCAAGATTTAAAGTAAATAGGTTCTTTGGCAGGAAGCCATTCCTTGAGGAGACTGGATATTCTCACGGTAGAACTAAAGAACAAGGAAGGGACCAGGGGTGTGAGGAAGTCTGAAGTAATCAGTGCTCAATATGTGAATCGCTGGCTTAGAGGCCTTATGCTCCCTGGGTCAAGGGACAGGATGGGTCTCAGAATCTGGAATGGAATGATAGCATGCCTACTCGTTGGAGTTGAGCAGTCTTACCTGCTGGGAAGTAGAACCAAGTGGTCAGTCCTTCCCACTAACTTTGTTAGGGATGTGCTAGAGCTGACTTGTACTAGATCCCAAGAACTGACTGTTCAATTTTCAGGAATTTTGCAGCTAATAGACTCATGTTAGTAGTTTGAAATTAGCTGTCATGGGAGTATGTACACCACAGAAATCAGCACCATAAAATTACACTACAGAAATGCTACAAATAAGGGCTCCCCGCTCCCCTCTTCCCCCCACTACAGCAGATTTGGTTGTTAAAAATTAACCAGCACATCTCTGATGGCACCTCCACCTTTATCAATAGGCAACTTGGAGTCAACTTCTCTAAGCCTCAGTTTTCTCATCCATAAAATGTGAAACCTAGAGTTTAGATCCGAAAGAGATTTCAGAAATTATATCATGGATGCTATTAGCTCTGACTAGAAAGTAGTATACTTTTTTTTTCTCAGAGACAGAAGCCCTGTAGGCATTTATCACTATCACTTGGTAAGATAATCAGAATGGCTCAGTCTGAAGCAGGATTCTTGGCAGGTGAAGACTGAGGTGTTGTAGAGTTTGTCATATTTTCATAACTCACGATGATGGGCCATGCAGATACAGGAAATCTAAGTCTCGGAGTGAAGGCCTGGACTGGGAGCCCAGATAGGCCAATGAGATTAGAAGAGGTTCAGTCATTCCAGGAAGAAGCAGGTGGGTTTTGTGGTTTGATGGGTAGGGTGGTATCTGGTAGTTTGAGCTGAGAACATATAAGGTTCAAACCTAGGCCAGAAGCAGAGTTTTCATTCAAACAGGTGAGATAGTCATCTGACAGAGTCCAGGTGGGAGGACAGTAGATATCAGAAAAAAAAAAAAATCAGTTTTCAGAGCTTGATCCTTAAGGTCAGGGAAAATAGATATAATCATTTACAGCACTGGAGGCTCCAGGACCTATTTCAAATTGCCTAGCCCACACCCTACATATACAAAATCAAAGCTTGGCATTTGCCAATATAATATTCTGGAATGGAGAGTCCACCATAATGGTATAGTGCTGGGGAAATGGTCTTGGTTCTTAGTCCAAAGAAATCCTTGAAAGGTATCTTAGGAAAAAAAAGTGGGGCGGGTGGGGGTGGGGGATATACTTTTCCCCTGGATTCTTCTTTTTATGATATGTTAACTTCTACTTCGATGCTTTTTTCTTCATTCCAATCAATGTTGCAGTTAATTTTGATTGCAGAAATCTATCTCAGAATTGGCTTGCTGCCTGAAGATGACCATAACTAAGTTCACTAGTCTTTCTTTATATTCTAGCAGTTACAGGAGTGGTTAAATCATGTTTGGATTGAGCAGTTAAAAACAAATCCCTTTTCATTTAAGTACAGATATATAGGTGAGGAACTAGAACTCTCTTAGGCACCATGATCAGATGAGGACTGGCATCAAGATAGGAATCTGGTCTCTGAGGAACAGATACTGATGGAGGGGGCCAAAACTGGAGCCCAGCTAGTGGGGACTGGAATTTTTAATTCAGAGAGAGTCTCAGATCACCTTGATTAGAGACAGCATTATTTCAAGAACAGAAAGTGAATCTTCAGGTGATGTGGATTTGGGGAAACACCATGCACTGTATTATTACAGAAGAATTGGTTTAAAATAGTCTCATTTTTTTCTAGTAACTAAGTAATGGAAGAAAGATGTTGTGTCCACAAGTATCACTAGTAATAGCTAACTAATATTATTCTCCCGTAAATCATGGCTCATTAGCCATAGTTAGATCATTATAAGTTTTCTAGTAGCTATGTCAGAATTCTCCACCTTATAAGTCTGACATGTGAAGACACACTTAAGTTTATTTTATATATAATTTGTATGTGATATCTTCAGTGTTGGAAGGTTGATTCATTTCAGTTGTTTACCCATGTGCCTTAGTTTATGCTAATTTTTGTCAGCGTCACCTTTCTTTATTCCCTCCCTGTTGCCAAATTCATAGATCATGTATTTATTTGTAATCCCATTAATTTCTGTTACAGAGTTAAATTATCCACATCATGCCAAGTTAACCAGTATTTGGAAAAATTAATACCTAAAAATTTTTTTTGAGTTTAGATTGTATAAAAGAGAATTTGACTCACTATAATTTAAATGGTATTTGATAAATATTTATTAGGTAGTTTACTACCTAAATCATACATTAACTGCAAGTTTTTTTTTTTAGAAATCCAATAAGAGTTTCGCACAATATTTTTTCTTTCTGAATTATGGGGTGCATTTTGCATATGCTTTCGCATATTGAGATATAAAATGCGTTATGAAAATATTGATATCATGGATTTATATAGTCAAATTTTCCCTTCAGGACATCTACATTATGGCAAATGCTTTTCAGCTTGTTTAATAATAGAAACATAAAATTTTGATTAGTAAGGGTCTCAGAGTCAATGGGAGAAAGAGTGAACTTGGGCCACTGGACACAAATTCTACCCTACCATTTACTGAACAATACTAAATTTGTATGACCAACATGCTAATTATAAAAGATGCCATCTGTGATGTTCACTCAAGGAAACATGATTAGGGTGAACTAATAAAGTTGAGATGAGGACAGTGCACAGCCTGAAATTAGGCATAGTGTGTTATTAGTCATGGGTGCTAAAGGCAATGGGAAAAAATGTATTAGTAGAAAAAGGAAGGTACATGGCTAGTGTAAAATACTGCTGCCTACAGAGTTGAAACCATTTTGTCTTAAGAAAGTATATTTTATCTGGCTCTGTGGTTGTTGAAAAATTGGGGAATTGATTGATTGCACTTCACAAGTGATGGACTGTGTGGAATGTACCAAATGAGCATTAATGTAAAACAGCTGTTTGTATATTCCATTGCCAGCATCAAGGAGGCCAAATAAAATTAAGATGCTCTGGCATAAAACAAAGACATCATTGTAATCATCAGGATGCTTTTACACACTGTTATAAGATTATTGTGTAATTGTCTGACCCTCTCGATAAATTCTTCTCTGACACTGAGCAAGTTCTTTTGAGAAATTAAACATTGATGTTTTAATCTTGAAAGACCGAATGACTTTTCTAAGTCAATAGTCATGCAAAGCAGGCATCAGTGGTGGAAGAGGGGAATTTCTCTCTCAGTCTTATACAGTAGCTTTAGCTTTTTAGTGCTTTCTTCCTTCATCCAATGGTGTCACAACATCCATGCCCACCACACCTTGACACCATACTTCAATTCCTGAGGATGCTGGACAATTCTGAACAGTTTGTAGTTATCATTGTTCATATTTCATAAATGTTTCTACATCTGAACAACAAATAAGCTAACTTAATTCCAGCCTCATTAATTATTGTTCACAGCCAATTGAACATAAGCCCTTTTCAGAAAGATTCTGGAATAAATTAGGAGTATTTGGTTTTAAAACAATCTTGGTCAGACCAGCCTTGGTCAAACCAAACTAGTCAAATTTTTCTTGCCTTCTGAAGTTTGAATTCTTCATTAACTAGAGTTAAGGTAGAAATTTAACCTCCAAACCAGATGAATTTGTGTAAGTACCACATTCTTTAGCAGGCAAAGCATATTTGAAACTTTTATCCTTAATTCAGCTATCTAGCACCTAAGAGGTTATGATTGTTTATTTGAAGGTTACAGGAAACTTTCAAAGATATTATCTATAAAACCACATGAAAAGTCTGCTATAAAGTTAATAGTTAATTCAAAATATTTCTGCCCTCAGATTTTAAAACTTTTCTGTTTAGGAGAAAAATGGATTACTTTATGTTTTAATCATAATTTCAATTTATTTTTTAATCATTAAGTGTTTATGAAGTTTCCAGCAGGTACTAGTGAGGTGTTACTGAAACCAGATTTAAAAAATGATATATCTTTGTACTAGTTTAAGACTTTTGCAGATTACCTTTCTATCATCTACCATGATAAATAGGAATACTGAACTCTGTAATTCCTGCTGCTCTCTGGATGTGCTTGAGGATGGGTTTGCAGTGTTTGAGATGGACAGATGAAGGCAGTTTCAGTAACCAGGTATCAAGAAATAGAGGGTCACTGCTTGGGAAATGGGAGAAAGTTTTATCTGATTGAGAGCAGAAAAGCAGAACTGTAGAGTTTATCTTCAAAGTTAAAGATTTAGAGTTTGGTTTTGACTTGAGAAATGTACAGATCAAGGTTTAATTCTACAACTTTGGACACATTGCAATGATGGACAGGCCTGTGGAAGTTTCACCAGCAATTCTAAGGTTGTCACCAGAAAATATGGAATTGGGGAAATATGAGTAAGATAATATGACTTACTTCTAGAGTGGAGAAGTACTGTATAGAAATAGGAATACGCTCTCTACCTACCCATGTTTTTAAGTCTGTTTGTTGCAATACCATGGTTAAAAAGCATTTCTTTTAAAAACTCTGGTTTGTACCTTCACTAGTTTGGCAATTCAGTTTTCTAAAATATGTGTGTTTACCTTATTTGCACCTATAACTGGCACAGGCCTTTTTCACTGCTTTCAATCCCATTTGTTTCAACTTGAATTTAGCTGCTATTTTTAACCCAAGTGTTAATTGCCTCATTAACACCATAAGGCTTCTCCCACAGTAGTTCAGTGCTTCCAAGCAGCAATTAATTTATCCTGGCCTGAGTGATACCTCTGGCCATTCTGGCACTCTCCAGCTCTTCCTTAACTTTTTCAAAGGAACGCCTGTGCCTACTCCCAGTGGCTTTTAATTCTTTCGTTGATGGCTCTTTCTCCTAAGCGAAGGCTACAATTCCGTTTAAAGGGCACAGATTCTTATTATTTAGGAAACCATATTTAAAGGACTAAGACAGATTACAAGGTCAGTTTACATAGTTCACAAATGGCTAATGTGATGGGGGTGGGAGATAAAGATGTAACATTTCCAAAGGCCTTACACGCATCAGGAATTCTAAAAAGCACGTCATTTGCTCTCACATTTAGCATTTACAATACCTACATAAGTCGATTATCCAGTTTTAGAAAAGAGGAAATAGAGGCCCAGGCTCACAACCTCCAAGAGGTAAAAAAAACTAGGATTTGAATATAGATCTGCCCAACTCAGACTGTTGCGCTGTTAGGAGGTAAAAGAGTGAGAACAAGATTATAGACTGGACAAAATGGGGAAGAGAGTGGAGCTGACTGATACTGTGTTCATGTCACGGAGTGAGCCTCTGTATTTCATCGTTCGTATGCTTAGCACTTCAAGTTCAAGTATTATTAGAAGGTAAACTTCAACAAGCAAAACGGCCGTATGAGAGAACCACAAAGAGAACTTATTTCTCAAGACTTTTCTGGAGAGCCTCAGACTAAGAACAAACAACCTGGGCTAAAAATTTAAGCTTGACCACAGAGATTCCTTAGTATGATATGCTGGAAATTTTTTTTTTTTTTTTTTTAAGGAACTTTGATCTCCTTCCCACTTCAGAAAAGCCTTTAAGTCTCCACAAAGGACTGCTGAAAAAGCAAGGATTTGGGTAAAGTCCATCCTATTAATTTTGTCATTAATTCTAATGAATCATTCCCATAAAAATACAATTCTTTCTCTTTGCTTTTGATGATTATTAGGGATAGAAAGATTTGTGATCAAATATTTTAAACTAGAGTAAGTGGCGGTATTGCTATCATAAACACACAATGAATACACTTAATGACCTCATGTAGTAATTAAAAAGTTTGAAAAACCTGGGAAGGGAAAATATGATTCTGAGAACAGAGCACTCTGAAAGTTCTTTTTTCCTTAATAATAATAGTAATGGTAGTAGCTAACACGAGTTGTGTGCTTCTTATATGCCAGCGACTTTTCTAAGTGCTTCAAATGTGTAATTCCCTTAATTTCTCATAAGAACTCTATGAGATAAATACTATTATTATCCCCATTTAACATATAAGAAGTGAAATAATTTATCCAGAGCCACACAGCAGGAAGTCATAGAGCTGGGGTTCAAACCTAAGCGGCTTCTTAACAACTGTGCTATGTGGGAACACCATTACGTTTCTCTGGATTCAGTTAATTAAGTCTTCAGGCTCACAGAGGTCATGTTTTCTAATATTTAGGAAGATATCTAGGCCTCCTGACAGAAAAAAATATTTAACATAAATTGTCAGTGCCCAACAACTACTCGGGAGGAAAACCACATGATGGTTTAGAACAAATCTGCTAATGTTCTGTAAAGGGCCAGATGGTAAATATTTTAGGCTTTGTGGGCTATATAGTCTCTGTCACAACCACTCAACTCTGCTATTGTAGTGCAAAAGCAGCTATGGATAGACGATATATAAAGCAAATGGGCACATATGTGTTCCAATAAAACCTTATTAAAAAAATAAACAGTGGGCCAATTTGGACCCAAATGCTGTACTTTGCTGACTCTTGATCCAGAGCATTGGTTTTTAATGTATGATCTGGAGCATCACCTGGGCACTTGTTAGAAATGAAAATTCTTGGGTCCCCACCCCAGACCTACTGAATCAGAAACTTTGGGGGGGTCTCACCTCTGTGTTTTAACAAAGCTTCCAGGTAATTCTGATTCATGCTATAGTTTGAGAACCACTGATCTATTGAAAAGGAACCAATTTTTTTGAGTATTAAGTAGAAGAGCTGAGACCCAAACCAATGGTTGCTGGACTCCAAAATATACCTTAGCTAACATATCTCCAAAATAATCTTGGAATCATTCTATTCTCACCTGTTGAATGGACAATTGAAAGAATTAGGTTACCAGATGTATTAGAGAAACTTATCCCAGTGTATTTCTCAACGCTCCCAATTCAGTATGCTTTCTTCTGCACCCTGTGGGAACTGCAAAGTGAGCAGAAATCCCCTTCGGTGATTACACCTGAACAGGCAATTCCCGGCACTGCCTGGACAGATGGAAAACCTCTACTCCTTCTAAGGGAAACCCAACAGGTTTCACACTACTAGGGCAGAAGCTGGAATTTCCTAGTTATCGCACCATTACTTGCATTTATGAACATCATGCTGGAATTTCATCCAACCTCTCCCCAGTTCCCTGATGTAAAGGCATAGAGATGATCTCAAATGTGTATTAAAGATTTAATGGAGAAGAGAGAGGAAAATATTTATTGATCATCTATCAATGCTAGAAATTATTCTACTTTGTATATATTAACTCAAATAACCCTTTAAAGAACTAATGAGGTAAGACTTATACAATTATATAATATAGGTGAGAAAACTAAAAGGTAAAATAAATGTGACTATATGGACTCTGTGTAACTTCAAAACTCTTTCTTCCTCCCATGCTGCCTGCTGCCGAAATCCTGGATGCCCCCTACTGCTTAATGACCTCATTCATAATTTAGGGAGCTAATCATCTGTCCTCTATCGTAATAGAACTGAGATATCTCAAAAAGCACTGTAAGTTTTTAATTGAAAAGCAATGTGTTCAAATTTCGATTTTACCTCCAAAAGAATTGTTTTTAATGCAAGTCAAATCAATGTGAACAAATGCAATTGAGTAAGAATGAATTTGAAGGCTATTTATTAACACTCCTCAGAATTTAGCATTTTGGAACATAATAAAAGATCACTTTGTTATAACATCTTTCCCTACCCCCAGCTTCAATGTTTTCTCATACATAACACTTAAAAGTCCCAGCCAGAGACCCATAAAGCAATATTTTCCCCCATGTAATGGTTTCCTACTCATAGAGTTCAAAAACCTCGTTTCTTGGAAAACATTATAAAGAACTTCCACAGTATAAGAATGTAACTCACACTCCTTAAAGATCAGTACATTACTTAAACATATCCAATGTTTAAAATACCTCTTCCTGTAGTTGTATTTCCATAGTTTATAAATATCATTCCCCTCCAAAAATTTTAAAAACGAAAATGAAGTGTGAAGTTCCTGCCTACAAACCATATTTTTTAAACAAAATCCAACTAAAGATATTTTTAAAGTTTTGTTTCACAATGAACTTAAAAAATGGAGAAAAATGTCCCCTCCTCCTCCTTTCTGTAAGTTATTGTATTCCTTTCCATGGTCTGTCTTAACAAAGTATCAAAAACTTTGTATCTTAAAATGACAAAAATGTATTCTCTTATTGTTCTGGAGCCTTAAAGTTCAAAATCAAGGTGTGGGTAGGGCCATGCTCTTTGTGAAGGACTAGGGAAGAATTCTTCTTTGCCTGTCTCTAGCTTCTGTGGTTGCTGGTATTCCTTAGTGTTCCTTGGCTTACAGCTCTATCAGCCCAATCTCTGCCTCTATCTTTATACGGCCTTCTTCCCTGTGTGTCTGTGTCTCTGTATCTGAATATCGCTCTCCTTTATCATATACAGACACCAGTCATTGGATTTAGGGCCCACCCTAATCCAATATGATCATCATGACTGATTCTATTTGCAAAGATCCAATTTCCAAATACGGTCACATTCTTAGATATCAGGAATTAGGATTTCAATATAACTTTTGGGGGGGACGCAGTTCAGACAACTATAGTTATTGAGTAAATAAATACTACTTCAGGCGTAAGAATAGGCTACAAGTATTTAAAAATCTTTGCTTTATACAAGAACTAATTTTCTTATTTTCTAGAAGAAAAACTTGGTATGTAGCCAGAAATTTGGTTAATAACCAAAGTAGTTATATGTGTTGCTTCTGGTTAGCATTTATGAAGATTATCATCATACTCGTTAATTTATCTCCTTAAAAATTATTTAATAACGGCAATAATAATTGTAGTAATAAGTATATACTAAGATCTTATTGTGCCCAGCAAATGTGTACTCTTTTAATCTTCACGGTAATCCTGTGAAGTCAGTACAGTTATTACGCACATTTTACAAATGAGAAAACAGACCCAGAGACATTAAGTAGCTTGTCTGTTGTCACACAGCTAAATAATAAATGTTGAAGCTGGGGTTCGGGTTTCAAAGTGCCAACAGCTATTTCTTTGGTAAGGAATGTCTGTTTTATTCCACTAAGTCAGGAAAGCACGTAAGGACAGTTTGGACTGAAGATGACAGGATATCAACATGTTACCTTTCAGTAGAATCCCTTATGCCGAAGTAACTGGTACAGTTGTCTTTTCATGGAAGTCATTCAATAGCAAAGATTGGTCAAGAACATTTTCAATGAGTTAGGCACTAAGTTAGGCACCAGGAATATAAACAAACAAACAAGAAAGCAAGCAAACAGAATACAAACTTTAAAGCAATCTACCCTCTAATGGTCACCAAGCTATCAAAATAAGACCATAGCACTTTCGATTTGTCTTCATGCAACTAAGATTAGTTCAAATTAATATGCATTCTTATAACATAAAGAGCAGAACCTGAGATAGAAATAGATCATAGTGGAGAGTAGGCAGGGAGCGGAGGGAAGAGCAGGAGAAGTAAGGAAAGCTAGTGGAGAGGAAGAGAGTGAAATCGGTAAACTTGCAGTACCAAATGTTCCTTCTGATGAGGACTGTATTTGACATATTTAGAAGGGAAGCCTGAAGGTGAAAATCACTGTGGACCTTTGTTTCAAGGTCGCAGCCCCCTTAGCTGCCAACCATGTATGAGGAATGCCATGGACTGAATGCAGTGGGAAGCTGCCTACAGACTTATGCAGAAATGGACATGGTGTAATTTCTATTTGACAGTGGCGCTATCCCTGAATGATTGCCAGAAGAATTTTACATTCTAATTGCCAGTTGCCTTTTATTCTCCAACTGGTAAAACTGAAACTTTTATGGTGGAATAGCAATTGCTCGGAGTTGTTCAGTGATAGTGTTTTTACTTTAATTCCTGACTTAGCCCACAGAAACACCGAAATATATTCATCGTTATTGCTCATGTTCTTCCAGTTGTGTCAGCACCTTAGTTTCATATTTGTGGTTGGTACATTGGAGGAGTTTTACTTCAGTGAGAACACATGTATGGCACAGAGCTATATCTAGCCTACTATAGCTGAGAGGTAATACTCATGCAGGTTCGAATAAAAAGAGAAAATTAATCACAAGATTAAATAGATGCTCATTCTCCACTCTAAATAAATAAATAAGCCTTCAAATTTTTGACACATCACTGTCAAAGCAAACTTTATTTTTCATATAACCTTGATTCTAATTCTAAAATAACCGAAGGAAGAGTCAAAATCAATGCTATGTATATTTACCTTTAAAATTTTTAAGAGTTTATTTAAAGTTATATAACAAGAAGGAGCTTACATATGCATAAATGCAGATCAATTTTAAATGTGAGTATTAATGAATGGATAAAAGTATCACTATCTCTACCAGCCTCTCTTATATCTCCTATGTAATATGAACAAACCCGAGTCATCATTCCTCCCAAACTCATTCTTGATCATAGATTTCCTATGGCAGTTAAAGGAGCCATCACCATGAAGACATCCAAGCCAAAAAGAAAAATCATTTTGTACCTGTAGAGGACTTCTGCTTTTGGATAAGACTGATTACCCGGGACAGGACTAACCTTTTGCCATAAACAGCTATAAAACTAAACACTATATAAAGCAAATATTTTCAGACATTGGACCACAGGCAACACAAAACTTATCTCTGAGAGAAGGAAAGCTCACAAGGTGAGCCTCAATTTTGCCCTCTGTCTGGGGACAATTTCTTTACCTTGGCACAGTGTGCTGTAGTCAAAGCAGTGCTGGAATACATTGTAGTTCTAGCCCCATCAGAATAGAGAGACTGAGTCCATTTGTCATTCAGCTGAAATACCAGTAAGACCATATCTTATGAGTAAGATCCACATTCTAGAATAAGACCTATTTGAGTTCCACTTTGACAAAGCCTCAGTCTCCAAACTCTGTCTCCCCTGTAGAGATAAATATGGCCAAGTAATGGGAACTTGGAAAACACCTTGCATTTTCTATAGAACCATGCTAATGAGGTATAAGACCAAAGCTGCTCAAGTTCAAGTTGATGAGCCAGTAATTGAACTACATCTAAAACTGCACTCTTCAAAAGAAGGTAATGAAATCCAGTGTCTCCTCAATCATCTACAAAGTTTTGTATATTAGCAAAAATTATTAGACATGCAAAGAGCTTTCATAGTCAAGAAAATAATAGTTTATACAAACTAACCCCAAGAATGTTCTCGTGTTAGTTTTAGCAGATAAAGACTTTAAAGTGGCTATTATAAATATGTTGAAAGAATTAAAGGAAAATGTATTCAAATAAATAAAAGAATTTAGTCTTAATGAGGTAACGGGGTTTCTCAGTAGAGAAATAAAAACTGTAAACAAACAAACACAATCATATAGAAATTCTAGAATAGAAAATTACGACTATATTAAAAATTCACCATTTAGGCTTAACATCAAATTGTAGATAGCATATGAAAGAGTCAGTGATCTTGAAGAAAAATCTAGGAATTTTCTGATCTGAAGAACAGAGGAAAAAAATAAAAGAAAAATTAACAGTGCCTCAGGGCCTGTGGAACCGTGTCAAATGGTTTATCATATAATAGAGTTTATCATGTAATAGAGCCCCAAAAGTAAAGAAAGTGAGAATAAAAAATAAAATGTATTTAAAGACATGATGGCTGAAATCTTCCTGAATTTGTTTAAAAACATTGATTTATACCCAAGAAATAAACAGTATTAAATAAAGGGGTAAAAATACATCAAATTGTTGCAAACCAAAGAGAAAATCTGTAGAGGGGAAAAAAGACATTAAATACAAGAGAATAATGATACAAATAATGGCTAACTTATCAAAATCAATGGGGGCCAGAAGACAATGGTATAATACCTTTAAATTGCTGAAAGAAAAAAACCCTGCCAGTCCAGCTTTTGAAGAACATTTGAAATAGTCTTCAAATACTCTAATAATGAACTTCATTATAAGAAATGGTAAAGGATACTCTGCAGACTAAAGGGAAATAATGCCATATGGAATTCCAATACGTAGTAAGGAATGGAGAGCACTGGAAATGCTAAATAAATGGGTTAATATAAATGTCACCATTTAAAAGAAAAATGACATTTTAAAGTGAGGTTGATAGCTGTGTAGGAGTAAAAAATCTGACAATAACATAAAGGGAGAACAGGTAAATGTAGTTATACTTTTAAAGATTATTACTTTTGTGGCATGGGAATTATGAAGAATCAAATATAAAGGGCGAAGTGTTAAAATGTTGGACTATAGTTTTTGATAAATTCAATATGCATATTGTTAACACTAGAGAAACCATTTAAAATTTTTTTAAAAAGTTTAAGAAGCAATAAGAAAATAAAAAGAATACTAAAATATATTTGATTAACTCAAATAAAGGCAGGAAAGGAGAAACAGAGGAACAAAAAGTTTGAAGGGACAAATGGAAAACTAATAGCAAGATTATAGGTTATCCATAGCAGTTTTATTGGAAACAATCCAGATATCCATCAATAAGGGATAGAATCAATAAATTGTATATTTATACTATAGAATATACTCTGTATCTGTAACAAAAGGAAAAACTAATGCACACAACAATATGGATGAATCTCAAAAACAATTAAGCAGAAGCCAGAAAAGAGAATAATTATTGTGTATTGTCATTCATATGAAGTTCTAGAAAATATAAAAGTAATTTATAGTGCTAGGGATAAAATCAGTAGCTTCCTAGGATGGCGGAAGGGATTGACCCCAATACGGCATGAGAGAACTTTATAGGGTGATGGAAATATTCCAGATTTTCTTTGGGATGATAATTTCACAGGTGTATACATTTGTCATGAACATCAAACATCACACTTAAAGTGAAGCATTTTAAAACTTATCCGTGGAATCTATACTCTTCTGCTTAGTAAGTAGCAAATCCAGGCATCTTGATGCCAGACCAGGTTCTTTCTAGAAGTCATATTGATCCCGTATAACCACTTACTGTTGGTTTCCAGGTTTTTTGTTTGTTTATTTTTATTTTTTAGTAGACACTGATTATCATCTCATTATCTTTTATCAAGAAGAAAATTTCTAGGAATCACACAATAGTAACTAGTTCCAATGAGTTATTAAAGTTTCTCTGTATTTCTGAATTTTTCCCAAGTAAAATTCCATGTGTTGGAACCATCTGGCTTATTTCTTAGCAAGGGAAATACTGGAGTGGTTTCTTAAAGTTTCCTCTCGGGGAAAATAAAGTTTTCCCTAAATAATGTAGAGAATTGGGAAAATTTATAAATCTTTAGAAATATGATTTCTAAGAGTTGTTTGGGACTTTATTTTTTATTTCAATTGCTTTGGCCATTCTAGAGCAAACATTTGAAGATTTCTAGGAAATGCAACATTCCATAGCTATTTAAAAGCATTATTCCTAATGGCCAAAAAGTGGAAACAACCCAAATATCCATCAACTGATGAATGAATAAAAATGGCATATCCATGCAATGGAATATTATTCAGCAATAAAAAGGGATGGAGTATTGATACATGCTACAATGTAGATGAATTTTGAAACCATTATACTGACTGAAAGAAGTCAGTCACAATAGCCCACATATTATAGGGTGGTGTTTTTTGTTGTTGTCGTTGTTTGTTTTTGGTATGAAATGTCCAAAACAGGCAAATCCATAGAGACAAGAAGTAGATCAGAGGCTGCTTAGGGTTAGGAGTGTTGTGGGGGGAGGGAGAAATGAAGAGCGACTACTAATGGTTACAAGGTTTCTTTTGGGGGGACAAAAATGTTCTAAAATTGTAGTGATCATTGTACAATCCTATAAATATAATAAAAAACACTGAATTGTACACTATATAAAGGTAAATTATATGGTTGTTAATTACATATTGACAAAACTATTAAAAACAAAATAAAAAAATTGATTTTATTACATCATTTTTCTCCTAATTATCTTGGGTTGATGATTTCATATTTGATTTGGAAAAATCCTGGTTTGTCCAAGTTTAGATAACAATGTCTAGGCATTTGATATTAACTTTTTTTATTATTATTTGCTTACTTAGTAGACTTTAATAGTATTTTTAAAATTCACATATGCATGTTTGGAAGACTTTTTTCTTGGAAGTCACATATTGAGTTATGTATGGTTAATGTTAAAGTTTAATATGAAAAATAAAACCTATTTTGAAATATTTCATAAGAAGCTGGATTAGAAAAAGAACTTGTTGAGGGACAGCTCAAATGGGATACTGAGAAGGGAATAGGAGAATAATCTTTAAAATGCATTTGAATATAACAAGAATCCTTGAGAGAGAATAGACTACAAAACAGAGAAAATGACATGTGGCAGAGGAAGAGAGACTCTAAGTCCATCACACTGAAGTCTTTTCTTGTAAGATCTAAAAAAGACTGTCATAATAATAGCTATCCTATTTGGGGATGGAATCAGATTTGACATAAGGAAGTATCACATTTCTGCCTTTCTGAAATAAATTCTGAGCACAACATATCCTGTTCTGATTGTCATTTCTAAGTCCAATGCCGTTTTCATCTCCACCAGTGGTCTCATCACTTCGTGAGCTGTCTCTCTTCTAAACTCCCTTAGCAGCACACTGTCTGCAGCACTCATATAACATGGAATGTGCTATGTACTGTATTTGTGATAATCTTTACAATCTTTGGAGAGCAGCAGTTGTACCTATTCACATTTGTATCCCTAGAGCCTGAGACAGTGTTGACACAGAGTCAACTCTCCTCATTGATGATGAGGTATTATTGGTAGAGTATAACATCTTTCCACCCAACATGACCGCATTTCATATTTACCACACTGTATGATAATGGCTCATTTACTTGGTAGAATTCTCTAGACTCTAAAGTTGAAGGTTTAGATGATATTTTAGTCACCTCCTTACTCTCAGTATCTTGCACATTGTAAGAGTTTAAGAAATATTTGTTAGATGAAAATATGAATGAGGGCGCTGAATCAGGAGGGGTAGATTTTTGTCCCCTACCACTCATTTGTTCAGAAATATTGAATAAATCACTTAGCATCACTGTGTCTCAGTTACTTCATTATATGAAGGAAGTAGGAGTAGAATTCGATAATCAAAAGACCCCCCCAGCTCTAAAATTTTATGATTTTTTGATAACGGTAATGGCTTAAAATAGGTGATTCAAAAATTTTAGTTAAAAAATTGAGTCAATGAGCTAGATGATATCAACTCTTAGCAACTGCTTTTCCCCTGCCTCTGAACCTCTCATCACCTGGAACTCTAGGGACCCCACACAGGTAAGCTTGCCAAAGAGTTTGGGGATGTCATTATATCATAAATAACTCTTTATTGGGGAAAGACTGGAGACCCCAGGCCCTGGAAAACAGGTATGAAAAAGTGATTTACACCAATAGTTCAACAAGTGAGGCAACCTATTTTGAACCAAAGGCTAATTATACTAAGCAATCTTGGTCCTCTTCCATTTCTTGCTTAGGAGGAACATCAGTTTGCTTGAAAAGTTGTCCAAATAAATAGGTACAGAAACTCTGCATACATTTGTGTCCTGCATACATTTGTGGGCACTTTGTACCCACACTGTAATAAACTATGTATTATGACTGATTTAGTTCTTATAACAACCCTGTTTGACTGAGAAAGAAACTGAGACAGCGATAGCCAAGGTTATATAGGTAATAAATGATAGAGGCAGCATTCAAATCCTCACTGTCCTTCCCTGTAACGATATTAGAATGGTGCAGTTTTTATAGAAACCTCAATTTCTCAGCAGTGGAGATGGAGGGAGTATCAAAAATGAATAATTCAGGCTTTAAGACAACAAGAATGTATTGCCTTCATTCCCAAACAGCTTTGTCTCTGTATAGAATAGAGAGATGATTCCCAGACTGTTCACATTTGTTTGGAAAGCCCCTTACAATTCCTCAGAGACCAGCAATGGATTACATTAACTGGCGATCTGAATTTCATCCAGGTCTGGTGGTTCCCGGGAGCAGACCTTGTCTGAGAGAATGCAGCTGTGCTGTAGGTCAGTGTGATAGGGCAAGTGGGCCTCATCATGAGTTACAGAACCAAATAAAGTACTCAAAGGCAAAGGTTGCTCTTTTCTTCCAGCTTGAAGGTGGAATATTTATCAAGTGACTTTTTGGAGAGGTTTCACTGTTGCTTTTCATTTTCCGGGGAATCTGTAAACCTCATGATTTGATACAGAACACAAGAATAATTCTGCTTTATAGTTGCATTCATATTTATTCATTATCTTCCTATATTTATGTTTAATAACTGTAAATAAAACTTTAACGCACACAGGCAAACACAACAGGCGAAGTTGTCTTCTGAATTGCTAGCAAGTTCTCTTACTCATCTTTCTGGAACCAAAGTGTTTTGGCCAGTATATCTGAGTCTTTCAGCAAGCATTATTTCTAAAAGAATCATAGTTATTGTTTTGGCTTATATTCCCAAAATATTTGCAGCAGTTTCTGCGTGGGATATGCCTGGCCCTTAACTTGGAAGACTATAGAAGCCTAATATATTTCTCTTTAATGAATTCAATCAGTCCTGAAAACCTCGAGTATTAAACAAGTAAAGATCTCCCTGGTTTTATTAATTCACATTGTTTTCTGATGAAACAGTAGGTTTTCTAGTTATTAAAAAGAATACTTTTAGCATGGAAACCAAATCATCACCAGGGAGTGAACCCGTCCTGTGACATCCAGACAAGTGGTTGTCCTGATTCTGATAATAGCCCCAAGGGCTGGGAACTCACTTTCATCAAAAGAATTCCCCTCACTCCCTGGCCCCCCCTATTTTTTGGACAACTCTAATTTTTAAAATGTTCTTATTTTAAGCTGAAATTGTATCTCTGTAGATTTCATCTTTATGGATATTCTTTCTTTTTCTTCTTATGGGCTCCTCTTCCTCTGTCAGGCCCATGTATTTTGATATTTCTCAGAAATCAATATGATTTTCTTATTTCACACACTGTCCTTGGACAATCTATGGTGCCGGGGTTTACCTATACAGAGATAAATATATCCCAAGCCCAGATATTTATGCTGAACTCCAGGTCCAAGTAGTCAACCACCAACTAGGCATATTCATTTGACTGCCTCACAGGTACCTCATATTCAATTTATCTAAAACTGGTTGTACTTTTCCTTAGACTCTTGAAATTGGTGAATGAAAATAACAAATATTAGTAATGATATGGAGAAATTGGAACCCTTGAGCCCTGCTGATGGAAATGTAAATTGGTGCTGCCACTATGAAAAAGGATATGGTGGTTCCTCAAAAAATTAAAAATAGAATTACTGTATGACCTAGCAATCTTACTTTGGGGTATATACTCAAAAGGATCGAAAGCAGAAACTCAAGCAGATGTCTGTACACTCATGTTTACAGTGGCTTTATTCACAGTAGCCAAAAGTAGAAGCTACCCAAATGTCCATCAATGGATGAATGGGACTAATGGATAACCGAAATGTGATACAGTTGGTTAGTCTTAAAAAGGAAGTAAATTCTGACATATGCTATAACATGGATGAACCTTGAAAACATTATGCTAAATAAAATAAGCCAGGACAAATCCTATATGATTTGACTTATATGAGGTACTTAAAGTAGGTAAATTCATAGACACAGAGAGTAGTATGTCGGTTGCTAGGGGTTGATTGGAGGGAGAGTCAATATTTAATGACTACAGAATTTCAGGTTGGGGATATGAAAACTGTTCTGGGTTGGATGGTGGTGATGGTTGTACAACAATGTGAATGTACTTAAAGCCACTGTTCACTTAAAAATGGCTAAAATGGTCAATTTTATGTTATATATATTTTACTACAATTAAAAAAAAATAAAGATCCTATAGAACCGTATTTTTAGCTGTCTGTTTGTCTACTAACACTTGCTCTGGCAATCCTGAACCACTTGTAGCTTCTCAAACATACTAGGCTTTCATGAATCAGTGCTTTCCTATCTGCTGCCTGGTAATTTCTTATTCCTTGTAGTCACCGTTCAAATCTTGGGTGACAAACCATCACCCTGGTTTGCCTGGGACTGAGGGGTTTCCCACAATTTGGGACTTTTAGCACCCAAACTAGGAAAGTCTCAGGCAACTTGGGACAACAAGTTGGTCACCCCACTGAAAGAACGTATCATATCCATGTGTGGAACTCTGTAATATGCTGGAAGATATTTTTTCAGGTTCATAGTGATTTATTACATCCCTTGAGTAATTATATATTCTTTGGCTTGTGTTATCATCGGAAACATATTTCTCTCTTCTCTTCATTAGGGGATCCTAAAAATCTAGTAAAATGTCTTGCTAAGATCCAGATATACTGTATTGAAATGCATCCCTTTGATCTACCAGTTTTGCTGACCTGTCCAAAATGCAAATTAGATTAGTCTATCAGATCTTGGTCTTTATGAACTCATACTGGCTTCACATGGCCACAGCTGTGTGTGCTCACGTGCATATGTGCGTGCACACACGTGAATGTGCATATCCAAACAATCCTTTCAATTAACCCCTCTAGAACCTTACCTTGGATCAAAATTGATTCACTTTTATTTATTTATTTTATTATTTTTTATGGTGACATTGGTTAACAAAATCCAATAAGTTTCAGCTGTATAATTTAACAGTAAGGCATATATATATTTACTGTTAAAGAATATCATATGCTACCCTGTACCCACATTGCCACAGATTTCCTAGGCTTTCAAAAATAGTGAAATCAATATAAGGAAGGGAATGAAAGATTTTCTCTTGACCATATTAGATTCAGAAGACAATATTATGCAGTGTCTATGTTACTGAAATATGTCTCATAGGACAGTTATGGGCTCTGCCTGCTAATACTTGGTGAACTGGCTGAGTTGGAAGCAAACAAATTCTAGATTCATATGAATGTTTGTTTCATATGCAAGCTAGTTATATGAATATACATTCATTGGTAGTGATATAAATACAAATCTTGATTAGTGGTAAGTTATCAACGTTAAAACTAGTAATTGCTACCATTTGGTGAGTTTTGGAGACAGATGTATCTCTTTAAACTGATGTATCAGTTTAAACTGATAGCTTAAGTAATTACAGCATTTGTTTTGTTTTGTTTCCAAGTGAAAACAGGGCTGTTTATGATTGTCCTGTGCTTGCATCAAGTAGCTAGGGAAGAGAGCCTTTACCCTCTGTGACAGAATGGTTCATTTTTGGCCTGCAATGTAAGCTTCATAAGAGTTGCAAATAAGAAGCAAATTTTAAACACAGAAAGGAAAAGGGATTTTATTTAATATATAAGATAAATTTCTGGAAATGAAATCTTTAGCTGCTTAATATGTTTAATTCCAGAAACTTCAACCTCATTTTTTTCTTATGGCACAATAAATGGATTCAATGTCCTAATCAAGACACCATTCCTGAAGTATGTTCTATCTTAGAGTAAAATGTCAACCAACCAGCACGATCATCATTACCTAATGTAAAAATAATAATAATAATGTTACTACTATTATTATTATCATCATCAGAAAGACCTGTATTTCCAATGTGACTGTTACAATTAGCTCTGTGACTATAGCTTTGTCTTCAGTTCTGATTCATAATTTGTAAAATTGGGACAAACAATACCTGGACTGCACACCTGAAGAACGGTTGGGAGGCAGTAACATTTCTTGACCATGCCCCGTGTGCCACAGACTGGCATCTTACGTGAATGATATCATTTATTCTTCACAGCACCACCATGAACATGAATAGTAGTATTACTCTTATTTTGCAAACAGGGAAACTGAAGCTGAGAGAGATTGAATAATGTACCTGAGATCTGTGGTTTGTAGGTGGCAAAGCTAGAATTTGATCCTATACCGGGCTAAGCCCACTCTACCATATTGCATATAAATGTATTTGGGCTTTTTCAGTTATAAGCTTCAGACCTACCTATAGATATATGAGTACATGAAAAGAACACTCTCTCATCCAGAGAGGGAGAGAGATTTTATATTCCTGTGGATTTCCTTTAAAAACCTATATAATTTCACTGATTTCATAAGTAACAGGATTAGCAGAATCTTTCAGAAGTGTCACATAACAAAAGAAGATGTTTATATATTAAAACCATTACCATTATTTACACAAATATGCTTAGTATCACAATGCCTTTAAAAGAAGCATTCCACACAAAGCAGTTATTTATTCATGGATTCAAGTGTTACTTAACTTTCACATAATGAAAACAATCCTTTATGCATTCTGGTTCATGAACTTAAAAGTCTTTCCTTTCATATTCCTTCTTTTATAAAATGCTGATCCAGAAGGAGAAAAAATGTTAGCTACTGTCCGCTAACACTGTTTCTCTTGCATTTTATTCAAACCAAAGATTTTTAGGAAGAACATCGATCTCTCCTAAGAATTAGTCCGGTTATCCTTGAAGACACACTCTAATTCTTTCCATTTCTTGTATTTCCTAAATATTTTCTATCCACATTTAATATTTCTTTAACCAAAGTAGTGCCCCATACTTTTGGGTTGGCACTAATGGTATTCTAAATACTTTCCCCTTGAATATATATTCCAAAATAGAGTGTTCTGGTTCTAGGCTACAGATATTTTGTTCTACACATAGGATACAGTGGTTATGAGTGTGGAGAAATTAAAAAAAAAACACACACTAAATAATCTCTGAGAAGAAAATGATCAGCAATTACAGTGGATAGATATTATCCTGAATCCCTAATTTTGAGGCCATCTATACATCAAAGTGTTTTTGCATTTCTTTTAGTTTTATTCAATATTAACACAAACTATTCCATTGATTTAAGGAACTGTTAGAATTGCTATGGAGTCTTTAAACATGACTAAAATTTCCTCTAAGGAAAGAAATGATTTTTATGCTATCCATCTAAAGCCTTCCAGTCAACTTTCTTCCTCAATTAAAATGTGGAAATAAGAGCTGAATAGATAGACTTAAAATAAAGAGAAGCAACGAAAGAGAAAATTTGGTTCTCGAGTCTTGTCTGTCTCTGTGTCTTTCTGTCCATCTCTCTCTCCCCTCCCCTCACCACGCGTGCACACACACACACACACACAAAACAGGTGCACAGGAATATTTATGTAATTGTATGTGAACACTACACAAAATTAAATAGAAGGAAAATAATTCTGCAAGATTAGTTCATATGGTTAGTGTAAGCTTTTAGTGTTTGCTTGAACTAAATGGGAGACATACTATATCATAATAAATGTTAAAGCATAAATATTGTATGTCAGAAAAAATAATTTTAGAAAGTGCAATTCAAAGGGTAAATTTAGAAAATTTCATTTTGGAATTCTTGACAATCTGAAACCTTTGAGATTTTTGAATAAATAAAAGTGAGACTATGTTGGAAGTCTTATTTTAGAGCAAGAGGGTCAAATATAATTGTTTGGATTCATTTTCCATATTGGATGAGAGCCAGTGGAATCAAGTATAGTTATATTGAGTCCTACTATTAATCACACACTCTTATTTTCAGGTCAGCTAGGAAACAACTGTGGCAGCTGGATCGGCTGGCACAGAGAGATCAGAAGTGGGAGTGCCCTTTCCAAGCAAAGACCTAGATAAGCCTCAGGAAAGGAGTCATGGACAGACTGACTGGACAAATGCAGAATTGTTTGAAGCTAAAAACCAAAGGATTTATTTTCGATAGGGACAGAAATATAACCCCCACCATAATCTTTCACAAATTACTATTGAGTAAATGGTAATTCTTCCTATACTTGAAAATAAATTTGTTTCAGCCTAAATCTTCTTTTAAAAACTATATTTTTTAATGTTAGAAGATGTGACTGGGGCAGGGATGGGAGTCAATGGAGAGGAATGGGGCACACAGAAGCTTAAAGATATTCATGTCATATTTCTTATGTGGTAGTGTTGTTTTGTTCTCCTTTCAATTTTACATATATATATATATATGATGTACTCTCTTTCAATGATATATTTCTCGATGAAAAATATTTTAACATTAGGAAATGCCAGTGTGCTGCTATGATTCTAAGCACCTCAATGATCTGTTAACATATCTTCAAACTGTTATTTGAAAATTATTTTATTTCTGTACATCTAGAACAGTATCACACTCTACTTAAAACATATAACATTAACCTTTTTTTCTCCAAAAACTTTTAGACTAGAATTTTGTCCTAAGAAAAGTGAGAGAAATTGCTAGAGGAGATGCAGAAAGAGTAAATCTGAGTAGACTTTTTTTTCACTCCTGAAATACCTGTTATTCCCGTAAAATGGCTCTATGACTATAGTTTTGTAAAGGAATTTGGATGAAGATACACTAAAAGGTTTAGAGAAAAATATATCTCTGGAGATAATTCTTCCCTAATCAGGCTCTCTCCTGTCTCCAACATACTACCACATATTGTACCAGGAGTACATTGTTTGTAGCAATTATTTTTTAGTGGGAAGAGGAATGAGTCAGGAGAAAAATCTCTAAGTTTCAAAGGCAAAGTCTAAAGTACCAATTTTAATTTAACTATATATACATTTGAAAATTAATGGGCTCTGGTAATGCTGTAGCTTTTGGAATTCATTCAGAAGGCGTTTAAAATGGAAATGCTGACAGATTGTGAACATGAGTGGTTTGAATGGTGCTGCTGTAACACTTTGCTACACAGGCATGATGCCCATTGTAACATACATCCCCAGGGCCATGTTCTTTTAACTTCACACTCACACTCCACACACACACACACACACACACACACACACACACCACACACACACTTGAAAGCCAGATAAAAACAAAAGAGTACTTAGTGGGGTGATCTACTGTACATATGTGTCCCTTTCATCTTGATTGGTGTTTGGACTCAGATTATCCTAGTCCCTTGGCTATGACCTTGAAAATGATTAAAGTTCTCCACCAGAAAGAAAGTGAGTTGCTTTCAAATCAATGGGTAGCCTCTATTTAGTTCACTTCACAAATGAACAATATAGAAACGGTGCTAAAAGGCTAGAACAGTAAGCCATTACACAGGAGGAATGAGAGACAGGTGACTGGGATGGCAGAGATAATTAATGAACAGTAGGCTCATCCCAGTTCTTGGTACTTTCAGGTTTTATTTGAACAGGTAAGCTATGATACAATGGGTGTAAAATAATTGAACTGTATAATCCTGAGATTTTGCTCAAAGGGAATGTGGTCGGGTGGAATTGAAATGGTGTGCTCCGTGTTATACAAAATGTGTGAAGAGTATCTGTTTCTCTCTGATTTTCAGGTCTAGTCCCAATAAATATGTAACTCTTCCCACCAAAAGTCAGAACAAAACACCCTTCCAGCACAATATAGCCCAAAGCACCTCGAAGAACCTGGGCATCCGCATGGAAGAAAACATTTTACGTAGAGCTCACTAGCTCCTGGACCAGCAAACCAAGAAAGGAAGATCATTCTGCCAAGTGATGCACATTTGAGTAAATTCATGAGACTGAGAATAAAAGACCAGAACAAAGGAAGAAAGATGGTAGCATAAACAGACTTGGGGAGGAAAGAGTAGCAGCAAAGAAGATTAACAAAGTTTGAGTAATAAAAGACAAGAAATCCATCCTGTATTAGAACTGAAAAATTTCTTCAATATCTAAGATAAGGCTATTCATTAGTTTCCCTAGTGAGGAGAGATTGAGATATTTTATCATTTGGAATCTGTTGTATATAAAGATGCCATAGTAACCATGTGACTACTTCTCAAAGTGAATTTTAAGCCATTTTTATAAATATTTTTGTCACCTTCTCAAAGTCCCCAGTTAAAGACTGGCCTAGGGACCCAATTATTACAGACATAAGCATCCCTTATTCCTTTAACAAATTTGGTGTCTCTAATTAAAATGCATCATGTTCTAAACCCCAAACGAAATCTTAACTTCCAGGAACCATATTTTAAAATGAGCAAAGTTTAAGCATGCATCTCTCAAATGTTTCATCAGTTTCCAAGGAATCATGGCCATTTTCATTATTATAAAAGATTGGATAGGAGAGGAAATTAGTCTAAGTCCAAATTCCTGAAACTCTGTGATCTTTCCAGCCTCATCTCTATATTGTAGCCATTCCAAATGCAGGTCCCTGATCTCAGTGCCAGGGCTTTTCATACCTCCATGCTATCGCCACCCTGGATTGGTTCAAACTTTCTCATCTACTTGGCAAATACCTACTCATTTTTAAAGATCTGAGCTTTACATGTTCCTACTCACTCTCAATAGAATTGTGTACTATCTCTTTTGTTTCCCAACTGTGCTACATCACCAGTTGTTTATTGTTTCTTTTTCTATCATCTATACCAGTTGATTTTCTTACTAGATTCTGTCCCTAGCAGGTTATAAGCTCCTTAAGAGTAGTAATTATGTCATATATCTTCACAACCTCAGGTTTTAGAACATTGCCTTATACATAGTAGACATTCAACTCTTTATTTAGTTATTCATTTATTCAATAAATATTTGAGCATGGAATTTTAATTAAGCCACAATTATTCTGCCCAGGTACTTAACAAGAGTACTTAGTATGAGACTTCACAGGCAGTCAATAAGTATTGTGTGTGGTAACTACATCAAGAATGGGTTGAGATGTTAACATATGATCACTATTCTATCTGCATCACAATTGTTTGTAGTACTTGTTAAAAATACAGATTCCTTAGCCCCGCCTTAGATATACTCAAACAGATTATCTAGGCATTAAGACTCTGGAATCTGTAAAAATTGTAAAAAGCAACTCATGTGGCTTATGTGCACACTAAAATTTGAGAATCATTGAATTGCAAAGATCACAGACTTTGGAGTTTGATGGATCTAGGCCAGGGTTTTAGCTCTACAATTTATTCACTATATTACCTCGGAAAAGTAAATTAGCCTCTCAGAGCCTCAGTTTTCAAATTAATATAATAATGTCTCTTAATTGGGTGGTTGAGAGGATTTTTACAGAAGATATGTAACAGCGCCTAAAACTGTACTCCATTATCTAGAAGTGCTTGGTAATATCAATTTATTTCTTGTCTTCCTTTTCTAGCTTCACTTTTCTCCTCAAGGTCTCTTCATCAGTTAGAACATGTGAAAATAAGCACCACACCAGTTCCTTAGTTATCCTCTGTGCAGAATCCAAGCAATCTTGACATCATTATAATAATTTCAAATATGATTGCTTGAACTCTATACACATGCTAAAATATTCATATTGCTTCTTTATACCCTTGGGCAACTAATCAGACTTTGATATGGGTTATTAAATTTTGACTTTGATAGAAATGGATATGTCCTTTCTAATATATGCCAAGACTTGCAATAATGTGACAGGATCTGTAGGCATTTGTTGCCTCCTATTAATTTCAGGGACTGGCCTGGTGTAAATTAACTTTCTTCTCTTCCATGGAAAAAATAGATATTTTTATGATCTTTCATAATCTTAGCACTATTGTTGCAAGAATATTATTCCAAAATATGAAAGTTCCTTCTATTTCTACAACTCAAAAAACACTCTTACCATTAGTTTGTTTTTCCTTTTTTGGAAAAGTGTGGGGGCTGTCTACACGTGGAAATAGTTGGAAAAGATAAAATGGAAATGTTCCATATTCAATTTTCTGATGTTCTTAGTAATGTGAGAGCAATTTTAACTAAAGGTGCTGATTGAGAGTCATGAGTATGAGTCGTTCTTATGTGCTACCACAGGCAAATTACTATCCACAATCTGACTTTCGATGACGTTATCACATCACTGGTTTCTATAAGTTAGGTCCTCTGTTAAAATCTGTAGCATGTTGTATGAGTGAGTATTTATGTAAAATATACTAAATATCTGACATAAATTATTGGGAAATTGTAGTGCTGATTTCAGATGGGGAAAATAAACCTTATTATAAAAGAACCAAAGATATAATGAAGCAAGAGAAGTAAGACATCTTATTTGGCTCTTTAATACTTCCATAGACAAGTATTATTCACATGTGTTCTTTAAAAACAGTATAAACCATAACCTATCTTATATTTGAAATTCAAAATCTTGATTTTTTCATACTATATTCTTACCTCAGCCACCTCACTCTACGTTACCATCTAAATAAGATTCCATAAATATTCAAGCAAATGTTTGCCAGTGCTATGCAACGCTTTTACCCAATTGTGAGTTCTCTGTAGTCTACTTCTTTTTAACATATCTTTGCAATAGTAAAACAATAACCTTTGCCCTTACACTCATATGACGTTGAGAAAATTAGTATATAGTTAGTAGAAAATTGGCCTTGTAAGCACTGAATATGAAAAACACTAAGTTCATTTCTGGATAGAGGCATGTGAACCTGTCAGTTTATAATTTAAAACAGAACTCTAGACTTCCTGGAAGACCATCCCAGTAGAGGGCTCTAGCTTGCTTTAACATGTTATGGAGGAAAAATCATAGGCAGGTTTTTGAAGACAAACTTGCAACATTACATTTAAAATGTAGAGTTTTTCTCCTAGCATAATTATGCAAGTGTGTGTGTATCTAACTACACATTTGATTGTCCCTGCTCAATTTATAGATCTGCTTTCTCTAGCTACACAAACTCATTTATTATATCTTTTTAATTCTCTTCTAGTATAGTATAGCCTCTATGTTAGTTTTTCCAGACCATCCATATACTCCTCAGGAGCCTAATCCAACTATTTTCCTCAATCTTAAACTTTTATTAGTTCTTCTCTGATTTATGTAAATAATACATGCTTATTATAAAAAATAATGGTAAAATAAAAATAATAAAGGGTAAAATTTAATTTATCATTACCAATTTCACCACCCAGAAAATATTTTTATGTTACTATTACTATTTTGGTATATTTCCCTTCAGTCTTTATTCTAGAATATATAATATACACTGTAGACACACATATGTATTGCTTTATATATAGTTTCTCATCCTCTTTTTTCAACTTTAAATATTTTAAGAATTTTCTGTATTAGGAAATATCCTTTAAAATTTTAATTTTTGTCATTGTATAATATTACACTATTTGAATATACCATAATTTGATTATTTAGAAATAGAATAATGCTGCAAAGATCACTCTTATGCATATGTTTTCATGGGCATATCCGATAACTGTATCCCTAGGATATAGTTCTAGAATCAAAATCACTGATCAAAAAAAATAGCATTTTTAAGGACCTTAATCCATATTGGCAAATTTTCTCTAGTTGGACCTAATTTATACTCCTCTAGCTGGTATAAGAGTACCAGCTTCACTGTACCTCATCAACATTGAATGTTATATTTTCTTTAAAAATCTTTGTCATTTGCTTTAAAAAAAAAAAAAACAAACCATGGGAGCTTATTATTTTAAACTTGGATTTCTTGAATTGAGTTGGTTAATTTGTTTGGGGCCAATTTTATTTTTCTTATGTAAATTACATATTCCCTTTGCCCATTATTTTATATTTCTATAATCATCTCTTTTCTTGCTGTTTTATAAGAAATCTTCATATATTATAGATCTTGACAATCTGCCAAAAAATGATCTGAACTCTTTGAAAATATCAAGGTCATGAAGAGACCAACTGTCTTAGTTTTCCTTAAACTAAGCTAAATTTTGAGGTCTCTGGTTAATTCGTCTTGATCAATTTGATCTGTGCTGATCTCCACCATTTTTAAAATGTCTATAGCATTTAAACCTTACATTATTTATTTTTTACTGAGCAAATTTCTTCTTTTCTCCAAACGATGTACTCTCTTTGAGGGTATGAGTACCCTTTGGCATCTTCTGCATGATAAGGGCTCTATTAATTCTAAATAGGTCATAGTCTTTTCTTATACTCAAAGAACCTGACTTAAATTTAAATAATAATTCCATTTCATATGGAATTCAAAAATTCAGACTCAACATTGTGAATAGAAAAACAAATCTTTTTAATTTTCAAATATAATTGATGGGGAAATAGAGACACAGATTACATGAGTTACTTAACATCTGCTTAATTCTTATTTCTTCTTTCCGCCAAACCAAAAATTACCTGTCCTTCCTTAGTTGACCAGAAGTCAAAAACAGAAAAACTGTACTTTAAGGCTGTTTAAGAATGACTATCTTCTCTCAGTACTGGATTTCTTGGAAGATTTCAGAAAGCCGTGACTATTTGTTATGAAAATTGGGGGGAAGGGGTTTTACAGTGACTAGACTTGGCATGCGGCACCTTAACCAAGCGATCAAAGTTAACATCACTAGTAATATAATAAAACATATCAACATATGTATACCAGATATGATGCTCTGAGAAAGGCACAACATCACTTCAGTGGTATTTATGCTGAAAATATGTAACCTGAATATGTTCATGAGAATACATCACACAAATCCATATTGATAGACATTCTACAAAATGACTGACCAGTGCTCTTCAAAATGTTAAGTCATGAAATACAAAAGACAGAAACTTCCACAGTTGGGAGGAGACTAAGGGGAGATGACAATTTTTTAATCTCTTTGTTAATTTATTAATTAACTAAACATAGTGTAAGATCCTGGATTAGATCCTGGACCAGGCAGAGGACATTTGGGAAAACTGACAAAATTTGAGTATGACTTGTAGATTAGTCAATAGTATTATAGCAGTGTTAATTTCCTGACTTTGATAATTGTGCTGTGGTTAATGAGATATTAATTAACACTAGAGAAAGTCAGGGGAAGGCCACACAGAATTTCTCTGTAGTATTTTGGTAACTTTTATGTAAATCTAAAATTATTTCAAAATTAAAAGTTGAAAAAGTGAGGGAGAGGAGGATGAATTAAATTCTATATATTGGTCTATGGTCATGCCACCCTGAATGTGCCCAATCTTATCTGATCTCGGAAGCTAAGCAGGGTTGGACCTGGTTAGTACTTGGATGGGAGACCACCTAGGAATACCAGGTGCTGTAAGCATTAAAAAAAGAAATTCTATGTATTGGAGGAAAAAAAATCCCCAATATTTTTCTTGAGAAAAAAATTCCCCAAATTCCAAGGATCATATCAATCATTCCTATTCATCAATACTGTCACTTTAACCTTTATCATATGTGTGTAATGTGAGATGTCTTTCAGCATGTGGACGGGTCATTGGCTGTGGATGGTATGCAGAACAGACAAGGAAAACTTGGAGAAATGATACTCAGTGGTATACAGCAGTTGTTCATTAAACAAGTATGCCAAGTAGTATTTTAGGTGCTGAAAATATAATTATAAGCAAGATAATAGATCCCTGGCCTCCTGGGATTTCCAGTCTTAATAATAAAGAAGATAATATTAAAATTTAATTTTTTTTTTCAAAAATTGGAAGGTGGACTTCTCAGTATGAAAAGGCTGTGGGGGAAAGAGGGCTTAAGTAAAAAAAAAAATTTGTTTAAAAAATTGAAAAAGGTAAGGTTATGCTGTGTTAGCATGCTCCTGATGCATTAATGCAAAGCATTAATCCCTGCGTGTAAGAGAAAAAAGGCAGAAGCAGAAAAGTAGATTACAGGAGAGAAAAATCACTAGGAAGTAGCAAGGAGGACAGAGTGAAAGGAAAGAAAGAAGGAGAGAAAAGGTAGAAATGAGAACCAACCGTTGCAGTTAGTTTACAATATGACTTAGGCCACAAGCATCGCTGCAAAAAAAAAAAAAAGCAAAAAAGTTGGAGGAGAGTAAGATCTTCCGCTGAGGTGAGATTGATTTCAGGTATGTGTCTGAAGAGGCTACAGAAAAAGGTTGGGGATGGGAGACACGCAAGAGGAAGACATCAAATTGGGGACTGCTGGAAAAGGGAATGGTACATGGACAATTTGACGAAGGTAGGGAAGGAAGGAGACTAGTCACCTACAAGTTTTTGAAACGTAGAGGAAGGACCGCGTGGGAAGCAAGAGTGTCCGGGAGGTGCCGGAAGGCTGCGTGCGCTCCCCGGGCGCGGCTGGCCCAGGGGCTTGCGGACAAGGGCGCAGGAGCTGGGTGCGGGTTGGGGGAAGGTTGCGGGGCGGAGGGGGTGGGTGTGCACTATGTTTAGTGATGTCATTGCAAGTCAGTGAGCGGTGAAATTTAACACCGGCCGGATTTTCTTGGCTTCTCTTCTTCCAGGGGAAGCAGCCGGCGGCAGTCAACGCTCAGCGCCTTCAGTTGCCACCGGCCCCCTCGCACCGACTAGATTTTTCGAAGTGGGTGTGTGTGCTTGTCTGACAAATGTTCCGGCGCGGGTTGTTTCCGAGGACTTCCTCCCCATAGCCCCCTTCATCTCATTCCCTCCCCCCACCTCTTTCTCCTCCCAGGCCCAAAGCAGAGGACTCCACTCGAGTCAGAGTCGCCTTTGAACCGCAAGTTAACTTGAGGGCTGCACTCGCAGCCGAGCTCCCGCTGCTGCCGGCGCCCCGCCGCCCGACAGTGAGGTCTCCCTTCTCGCTCGCCCTCCCAGGGGAGCGCTTCCCCTGGGCTCGTCGGTTTCCTAGTTAGGGAGCTAGGGAGCCTAGCCATCTACCCTTCGGGTGCTATTTCTCTTCCATCCCATCTCCTCCTCCCTTTTTTTTTTGTTGCTATTGCGGTTTTGGAGCATCGTTTTCATGTGATTTTGTTTTCCTTTTTCATGGACAGTACCTGCACCCTTAGCGGCTCGGAGTTGGCTTCTGTTTTCCGTTAGCGCTTCGCTGCTCGGACAAATGCATACAAATGCATTTAGGAGCCCACAGGACAAGGCGTGGAAAGGTCTCCCACACGGCAAAAACGTAAGTAGCCCACCCGCTGGGACAGGGGTTAGACCAACCCCTCTCCCCACCCCCTGAATCCTCTGAGCCGGTTGGAGATTTGTGCTCCCGCTCCTTGGCACTTTTTGAAGTTGGGAGCCTTGAGCAGCCGTGGCATCCTCCTCCTGTCTCCTCAGTTTGTAAAATACTGTGTTTTAAAGGAAGCCTCTTGCCAGCTGGACTCTCAGACCGTTTATGCTAAAGAGATCCTGAGGTTCCCGAGGGAAAGCTCGCTGGCGCACATCCCGACGCCGGTGGCAGCGGCTCCCGCGGCTCCCGAGCAGGGCTCCGACGCCTTCCCGGGTCCCAGCTCCCGCTGCCTTCGCGCCCTTCTTTCCTTCTCCTCCCTCGGGGCCCTGGCTGAGGTCCCGCTTCCCCGCAGTGCTACTCTGGGCGTCCTGCCTGAGAAATTGCTGGGGCGCTAGCAGTCTCCTGGGTTCTGTTCGCGCAGCCTGGACTGCCGGGCGCAGGCGTGGGACAGGGTTGCGGGATGGGGAAAGCAGGAAAGAGGGAAAGAGGGTGCCTGCAGAACTTCGGGCATCAGGGCGATGCTAGACCCACGGGACTCAGGCAATCGCCTCTTGTACTCAGGAGGCCAGCAAAAGTGCTGCCCATCTGGGGTCGGAGCTGCGCCCTGATCACTGGCATGCCACTGGAGAAGGGGCTGGACGCGGTAGGCGGGGCTGCTCCTCCCGGGGAGTGTTCGCTGGGGCTCTGACTGGCACCCTGCTTCCCCTTTGGGCCTTGTACCTTTCCCCACACTCTCACTGGGAAGAGAGCGTGGCTTTTGCTGGCTGCCTTGGTCCTCTGGAAGAGGTTAGTGGGTTATGCAAGTTTGCTTATGGCCCTGGGGGCGGAAGGGACGAAAGCGGCTGTGGTCATTCTCTGCCTGGAGGCTGCTCCTCGGGAGAGTAGGTGGGAGGAGGGCACGCGGCGGAACTGACGGTGGCAGCTGAGGGCAGGCGGAGGCGGGGTGCGGAGAAAGACCGCCTTGTGGCAGTGTTTGTATGAACATGTGCTTCCCAGCCGCGTGTAGCCGAGCCAGCCTGAGACTCGCGCGCTCTCTCCTCCGACCCCTGGAAGCCCCCACAGCCGGCCTTCCCTACTAACTAGGATGCACCTCCCCAGGCGACCGCACCCAGATGAATTAGTGAGCAGGAACCTCCGAAACCCTCTGTTTGTGCAAGGAAGAGCCGGTGGGGGTGGGGTGGGCGGGGAGGGGGTGGAGGTCAGAGGGACCTGAGTATAAGAAGTCAGGCTCTGCCCGCTGCCTTTCTCAGAGAGGCTCGCGCGGGTCGCACCGGGTTCCCAGTCAGGTTTCTCATCATATTTCTCAGAGAAAACAACAACAACAACAACAAAACAAACAAAAACCCTTCTGACTGGACCCGCGGGGAAAGCGAGGCCTGGGGCACAGCTGATCCTGCGGGATCGGGAGCATCTTCCTGCCGATTCTGGCGCCCATGGAATGGTGGAATGAGGCTCGGGTCCCCTTGCGTGCAGAGCCACCAAGAGAGGCTCGGTAAAGCTCTCCACCTCGAAGCTTTTCTGTCCATCCCTATGCCCTCTTGCCCTCCCAGCCAGCTCCCGCCGCGAGGGTTTTCCCTTCACCGCAGAGCAAGGCCTAGTCGCTGACTAACATTCTCCCTTGGTAGTTGTGACCAGCTTCTCGGATTAAAGCAGATCTGCTCCTGGCCTCTGTCTTGTCTGGTTTACACTTCCCTTCCAGACGCTCCCAGAAAAGGCCCTGCATAAATTCTTGGGCAGTTTGGGGTTTGTAAATTGGGTCCAGATGATTGGGGGGAGGGACACAGAGAAACCAAACAGAATGGATTACACAGAGGAACCTCTGAAGAAAAATTAGACTGTGTGGACTGGGAAAAGAACCCTTGTGGAGAGATGTCAGGGTGGGTACCTGATCTTAGGTGAAGGTGTTTGTCTCTTTTGCGCTCCTACGGGGCCTCTTTGCCAGGGGCCTTATGGTCTCTAACATATCCAGGTTGTTCTAGTACAGTTGCTAGTAGGGGGGTGGGCTGTGCAGAATTAAAGGTAGTTCAAGGTTGCATCAGATTGCAGCCCCTCACAGCTCCAACCACACACATGCAAAGTGGGGAAATAGTAGTTACTAATTGAGCTGACAAAATTGTTTCTTAAAAACTGCTTTCAGATGTGTTACCTAATGTGAATTTGTGGAATTAATAAGAGGAATTTTTAAAAAGTTGCTTAGTTATCTTTGTGTTCAGGTAAATGTTTAAAATAAACTGATGCCTTGAGCAGAAAAATTGTAATTTATGGAAAGTGATTTTAAATGTCGTTTAGACATTCTGCTTGGTAATCTGTGAAGCTGCAAAAAAAATAATAATTTTATTACGGGAGTTATAATAGCTGTGCTAGTTTCCTTGTCATGCTTTACAACTATGACTTATTTTAGAATTTGTAATTCTGAGAAGCGAAGACCATTTCATTTTCATTCTCATAAAAGGCTAACATTTGGTCATTTATCCACTCATCATTTATTCACTCATTTATTCAACAACTGTTTACTGAGCTCCAAATATGTGCCCAGCGTGATTCTAGGCAGAAAGGATACAGTAGTTGAGCAAGATAGAAACACAATTGCTGCCCTCCCAATGTATCCAGTTAAGTGTAGGAAACAGAAAATAAAACAGCTAAGTATAACAAAATGAGATAAGGGTATACAAAGGACAATGTCTAGCAGTTTGAGTAGCTGGGAAGGATAGAGAGGGATAATCCTGGAAGGAAAAGCTGACCAAAGGAAATGAAATCTAAACTGAGACCTAAGTGGGAGAGGCATGGAACTTTCCAGACAGAGAGGACAGTAAATTGTTCAGAGGTGAGACAGCACAGTACATTCGAGGGCCTGAAACAAATAAAGTTGGTTGAAGCACACCTTCTAGGAAGCTGGATCTGGATAAACAGAGACCAGATCTAAAAGGCTTTTAAACTAGATTACTTTCTTAGCTAAATAAATGGAGGTTAGGATGACCTGACTTCTTCACCTTGAGATCAGCTGTGCAGGTAAAAGATGCTAGAGAAGTTATATATATTTTGAAACTCAGACAACCTGATAGTTTTATTGACTGATTCATTCATTCATTTAAAAAATTCTTTATTTAACAGTAGTGTGTGCCAGGAATTTTGCTAGGCTAAGCAGCAATCAATTTAACAATCTGTGGTATTATGAGGACAGACTAATTTAGATATAGTTTTCTTCCTTGCTACTGACAGGACTGTAAGGATTTTGATCACTTGAAGTCCTTAAACATTTATCTTTCACTTCATGAATTTGCCCGTGTGCTTGAAATTTAACCAAAAGTTCTAGTATGCTTCACACTGGATTAGTTATACAAGTGACTATTGAGTTGAATTAATAATCTAAGAAATTTATTGTGTATAAGTTAGTAACACTTTACTCCCTGCATCGACTTTATCCCCACTGCTGGGATGAGTACTGTTTTGGGGGAACAAAAGACAGAAATTTTACTATTTCTGGATCTTAGCAGCTAGTAAAGAACAAAATCTGTAAAGCTGTCATGACTTAGAGACGTTTTTGGCTTATTAATGTAGTGTGATGGAAATTGTTGAAATTATTGATGTATATCACATGTGTGTGTTTTTTCAGATTAGTTCACCCTTTCCAATTGGTTTAAATAAAAATCACCAACTCATAAAAAAAGTTTTCTATTCATAAGATTTCACAAGTCCTTCTTACTACTATAAATTGAATCTATGTAGGAACAAGCATCAGTAGCTTGAAGACATGTATCATAATACCTGAGGCTCTCAAGGGTGCCTTAAACAAAAAGATGCCTGCCAGTCCCCAAAGTAACTTAGATCCTTTAGATAAAGAGAAAGTTAAAGAGCTCTAAGAATTATTTAGGGAAGATGTCTGGAGTGGATATTAGTTTTTTAAATATTCTGAATACAGTCTCTGGATATCTATTTCCTGCTTGATCCCCTTTTAGGCCTCACCCCTCACATGTCTGGTTATGTTTTGACTGTGGCTTATCTCAAACTGAAAATGTGGCTAGCAGACCAGACACAGAATATTTCATATTTTGTTAGATATGCTCGGATATTAATATCATGGGTTATATTTTCCAAACTTTTATTGAATGTTTGTTATCATACTATTGACTTCTATTAGACTTGGTCTGATTTTGTTAAATATCTGAGTATATGTACTTCTGTTACTTTACATTAGTGACACATAGTCCAAACATGCAAAAAAGTGAACAAAAACAGACATGCTTTGAATATTTGAAAAAAAAAAAAACACCCAATATACTAACTAGACTTTTTGTTAGAGTGATTTAAATATATGGACGAATTAGCAAACTTAGTAGACTATTTTAAGATACTTAGTTAAAAGAGAATTAGTCGGAACTATAGGAAAACCTTCCCAGATTTGTGGTTAAATAACATGACCTTTATATATAGTAATTTATAGAACATCTTGCTAAGTAATTTGATCTTGGTCCTCTAATAGGATCAATACTGATACCAATAGGATCCCAACACACACACACATATTTTATGGTTTTATATTTGGAATATAAAATATAAAATTTATATTATGTCATCACATGGTAGATGAGTCAGCTAAGACTCTGAAAATTGAAATGACCTGCCCAGGGTCACGTAGTGAGTTAGAAATAGAACCAGGATTAGACTTTTGACTCACAATCTTTTTATTTATTTTAATTTAATTTAAAATTTAATTTAATTTAATTTAATTAATTAATTTATTTTTTAGGCGAGGCCACCCTTGGTTGACCTCACAGATTGCAAGGACCTTGTCAGCTTACAATCCCTTATTTTTTATTTTTTATGCCTACAGCACCTGGTCTTCCTAGGTGGTCTCCCATCCAAGTACTAACCAGGCCCGATCCTGCTTAGCTTCTGAGATCAGACAGGATCGGGCTTATTCAGAGTGGCCGAGCTGTAGACCTTGACTCACAATCTAGTGTTATTTTCTTAACCATGTTGTTTTCTCTCCAACAACTTAATACAGGTTTAACTTTAATTTATTCAAGGACTCCAGTGTGTCTTAGCACTATATGCACAACGCAACAGTGGAGAAGCACAAAGCACAGCTGCTGCCCTTAAGAATTCTATCATCTATTTCTAATATGGAAATGTGATATTTTTTTAAATTAAGTAAATGTATAGTAAATGTAGTATCATGGGGACGGAGCGGGGGGGTGGGGAGGTGGGGGAGGGTGTGCAAAACCAAAGAAGTAAACAAGTCCAGCCCAATTAGATATTTCCCAGAAAACTTGGATTCATTAGACATCCATTTTATATACAGTTATGAAGTTTAGCTCTTTATCAAGTGGATTATATTAATTAAGTTCGATGTCATCTCTGTGTTTCCACTTCAGAGATGAGATAAATGGTTAAAGTTAAAAAAGAAAAAAAAAAAGGAAAAAAGAAGCCTTTCACTTCCCTACCATAGCAGATTTTTAAAAATATTTTCTTTTTCTTCTTTCTCTCTTTGGACATTTAACTAAAAGTATCCATATTTTACTTTACTTTTCCCAAGTGTTAAAAAATTTAATCCAGAGGGAAGAATTGACTTCCTCAGTCATTAGGAGATTTTACTGTTATTCCTTTCCTATTTAAAAATAGTTGTGTTAATATGTAAGAAAGATGAAGACGTGTTGCTTGCTCAGATATTTACTTAATAATTAATCATAAAAGGTACAACATACTCAGAATATAATAAAGTTACAATTAAAGCATCAAGAGTACATAGACGTGGGAAAGATCTAGTCCTCTTCAGGGATGATGGGAAACTTCATGGAGCAGGTGTTGTTCAAATTAGGCTTTGATGATACTTAAGATTCTGACAACTGGAGACAGAGCATTTCAGGCACTTACAAGGTCTGTCCAGGAAATAGAGAATAACATGGAATGGCTGGAGCTTTGAGGGTGTTAGGTATAGTGGGATCTATATTGCTAAAGCAAGGAGGTTGGAGCTGAATGGTAAGGGGCTGAAAACTTGGTGAGGAACTTAGCTTTTCCTGTTATTCCTTACTTGGCTTTTAGTTTGGGGCATAATTAGAAAAAGAGAAATAAAAATCTCTATTCTAGTCATCAATCTCTACCCCTCCGTTAGTCATCAACTTTAGTACATAAATACACTTACATAAGGTATGGCTCAACTGATTTGTCATAATCTGCTAAAATCACATGGCTAAGGGATGATATTTGATGTGTTCAGGTTTTCCTACCTCACTCCAAGAATGAACTTGTTAACATGTCTATAAAGAACTGTATTTTCCATTTTTTTCCCCTGAGGTCATTGCGAAAGTCCATGGATTGGCTGAATTGCAGAGTGAATAGCACTGGTTGTTGTTAGTTAGCTTTATTCTGAATGGAAAATGCCTTTTGGGCTGTTTTTCTAAGCTCTCAGTGAGCCTGATTACCTTGGGGCAGGTGAGCCTGTGCTTCCTTTCACATTCCATTTTCTTCAATACAGCATAATTCCGATGCACTCACCTTCACTGACTATAATCCTGACCTATTTTCTAGTCTCACTGATATATATCCTGCCAGTTATTTGTTGAAAGTATAAATTGGAAAGGTAAAGGAGCCTACTTTTACTCAAACTCTAGATCACATTGGGATCCATCCTGGAGAACCCAGAAAAATCAGTTGAATCTTATGTGGTGGTCTTCAACTTTGTTTGTACATTAGAATCACCCAGGAAGTGTTTCAAAATCCCTGTATCATGGACAAATTAAAATTGGAATCTCTTGGGCTGGGGGTGGAGAAGGCAGGACCCGAGTATTAGTCATTTTAAAAACTCACCAGCTAAGGTAAAAACCAGATTCACAACAAGTGAGCTTTACATCATCTCTTGAATTCCATCTGTTCCAGAAGAGTGGGCTTCAGAGTGCAATCAATCCCTAGATCCGCAGCATCAGCACTACCTGGCTCTCAATGTAAATGCAAATTCTCAAGCCCCACCCCAGACCTAGTGAGTCAGAAGCTCTTAGGGTGGGACCCAGCAATCTTTAGCCCTCCAGGTGATTCTGATACACCCTAAAGTTTGAAAACCACCAATCTAGAGCAGTAGAAAAGGATTTTATAAAAAGGGCCAATTAATTTTATTTGCGTCACTGTCATTAAATTAAGATATATGTGATTAAAGCAAAATAATATTTAAGTGCATTTTAAGTACAATGTAACTATAAATACTGTTGTAAGTTGCTTTTCTCAGAGTTTGATACCCATATAATCTGTATTAGAAGCACCTAGTTAAAAATATGTATATCCTGAGGATCCACTTCAAAGTTATGAATCATTTCTGTGGCAAGGCCCAGAATCTAATTTTTCACAAGCACCTCAGGTGGTTCTTTGGCAAACTAACATTTGAGAACCATTGTTTTAAATTGATGACACCTATCTGGGAATCTTTATAGGCTTCATTAAAATAAATGGTTCAGCTCTTTGCCCATACCAGTTAAAATTTCTATAATGATTCAGTTGATTAATTTGTAGTGTTAATGACAGTCAAATAGTCTATCAAAACTTTGTCTTATAAAAGCTGTTCTTTGTACTGAATATAACCACAGTCTGCATTTTTCACTTACTAAAAATGGTTACACCATTTTAATACAAATGATTTTCTATCATATTAAAGAGAATAGAATAATTTTATATTGTTGACTTACTTTGTAAAGGATTGTTTCTTATGTTAAGATTCTCTTCATACTAGTTGATAAAAGTAAAAACTTATTGATAATAGACAATGTTCCAATAACTACTAGTACACCAGGAACTTAATAAAAGGAAAAAATAATTTAAAGGGGTTCTGTAATCACTTGTCGCAGAACTGTATTTTACAGAAATGCCATTGGGGGAGTCCCTGGGTTAGAATAAAAAACAGAACCAGGGTCTGTATCAGTAAGAATAAGATAATAAAATATTGTTTTCAGCATGCTCATCATTTAAAAATGATCTCTATTTTTTTGCTTGGGAGGCAGAGATAGCCCATTATGAAGATTATTCAACAAAATCTATTAAGTTTAGTTCTAATAAAAAAAAATCACAAAATATTTTTTACTTAGCTAATCAATATGAATGAGCATTTTGATTTGCAATGATTGAATATTGTGCTTATGATTACCATTCATCACAATGTTCATTTTGACATCTACAGGCCATTGCTATTTTTGGAAGCAAAGAATCATGAAGCTAGTAGAAGTGATTTGAATATAATATTCAAATGGCTTTTACATATAAACATTCATTTAAACAAATAACTGGTTTCATCAATTCATAATAACTATGTTTAAGTGACTGTAAGTTGTGTTATTTTGTGTAAATTTCTACTTATATAAAATTGCATGTATGGTAATTTGAAATAATGTAATAATAATGTCATCTATACTAGTTCACATTTATTGAGTGCTTCCTATATTTCGGATACTGTTTTGTGTGTTTTACATGAAGTTTTTTCAGTTAATCTTCAAAAAACCTCATGAGATAGATTTAATAGATGAAGAAACTGAAGCACAAAGTGATAAACAGTTTGCCCAAGTAACATAGTAAGTGGTAAAGCTGGAACTTAGGTTCAGAGCTCTTGCTACTGTCTGATATGAATATGGAAATACGGTGTTAGTCAAAATAATAGCTTAATTGTTAATCTTGCACTAGAGTTCATTTTGGATTTTATATAATTTATAGGTTGTAAATGTCCAACTAAGTTTTTTCTAATTACTTTTTTTTTTTTTTTTAGCAAACTGCTTCTTCATTTTATTGTGCTATGTGTGGCAGGGGCTGCTGCTCATGCACAAGAACAAGGTAAGAATGTTACCTTGATACATATTGACTTATATAAAAATTTTGCTTTCAGACAGCAAAAGTATATGACTTTAATGATTTTCTATCATATCAAAGAAAATAGAATAAAGTCATCATAACCTTAAATTCAACGTTAAATAATAAAAAATTCTACCAGCACAATGAGAATGTAAGAGTGAAGAAACCAATTTTGGGGGGAAATATGACCTTTAAGAAATTACTCAGATCTTCCATCTGTGAAATTGCTTACATTTTTAAGCAAACTCACTATAAAAGAGAAGTTTTGTACAGTAAAAGGGCTTTGCTTGTGACTTCATTTTAAGTGGGAGTTCTTGGGGGTGGCAAACTGTGACTGAATTACCTTTGCACTTCTTGAAACAACACAAGCATATACTAAATGTTCCGTCTAGATTTACATCATGAAGAAACAAAATAAAATCTGCATATCAGTGGGCTAGGATTTTATTTAATTAAAATGGAGAGGTTTGAAAAATAATTCAGTGTTTGATTAGCTTTTGCTTGCTAGCTAGTTGCTCTGGTATTACCACGATAAAGTTTAAGGAATCTATGTATACCCTGATTAATTCATTAAACAATATTTTTAAAGTATCTTCAATTTGCCACATAAAAACCTAATTGCTAGTAATTGAAATACAAATAAGATAATATCTCTGGCCTCAAAGTGGAAGAAATATGCCTTTGTCAAAGATAAAAAAAAAAAAAGCCAAAGTCAAAGATAAAATCCCTGAAACTGTGCTAGATCTACAGACAGTATCACCAAGGCGCCCATTTTTTCTCCTCTGCTTTTATTAGCGGGGCTGTCAAGTTATTTATTCTGACAGAACCAACTTTTCACCTTTAGTGAGCCACTTGTTAGAATTTGGTCAGTCAACCAAATAACAGTAAGAAAAAGACAAATGAACCAAGATAAATAAATGAAATATATATAGGTAGAGAGAAAGCACAAAGAAAAGGTGGTTCTCATCTGTTTGATCAAATTGACAAGTGAACATAGATAAACATTCCATCAAATAGCATGTAGATGAATTAAAATATATATTTGAAGGCATGTTCTCATTCTCTTTTATGAGAAAATGGTTAAATTAGCTCGCATGTCACATGGAACTTCATGTACTGCTCTTCTTGACCAACTCATTTCTTACTTTATTTTGCTTTAAGTAGTCATGAAGAAGAGAGAAACTGTATGTCTTTATTTCTTGTTATTATTGCTGTTAAGTTTCTGAGAACTTATTATGTATCAGTCACTGTAGTGGTAGAATACATATTTTCTTCACCACTATGTCATTATAGGGTTTTTATAATTATGCCCATGATAGAATTGCTGAAACCAAGATTAAGAAGAATAAGTAACTACCACAAGGGTTACAGGCTAATAAATGGAAGAACCAAGATTTGAAATCAGGTATTTTTGATAGCAAAGCCTACAAATTTTTTTTTAAAATGAAGCCTCTTGGCCACAGAAAAAATAAGAAAGAGGTAAATTGCCATAATTAATTCAATATGTATTTTGTGTCTTGTCCTTTGCTGGTACTTTACATATGTTATTCTAATCTTCATAATGAACCTGCAGGTTAGATATTATAGATGAAGAAACTGAGGCTCGAAGAAAGGGGTTGCCCAGGCTTACACAGCTGAGACTTGAATCTAGCTCTGTCCATCTCTGACAACAAAAAAATTTTCCTCTATAAATCCCCTTGCTTCACAATACATCCCCCGCTGGTGTTATCAGTTTAATAATTTACAAAATGTATCATTATCAAAACATTAAAAATCCATGCAAAGAAAGATATAAGGAAAACTAAATATTTATGAATAGTTTTTTAAAAATTCAGAACCAATGAAAGGAATAAATCTTTCAACCTTAAGATTTCACTTATAGATACAAAATGTACTTTAAAAAAATTTATTTAAATTAATTTCAAGTATATAGTACATTGGTTAGACATCTATATAGTTCATAAAATGATCCCCCCAATTGCTCCCTCCCTCTCCTGGCCCTCCACCTAGCCATCATATTAATGCTAACTGCATTCCTTAGGCCTTGCTCCTCATCCTCGTGACCAACTATCAACTACTAATTTGTACTTCTTTAGCCATTCACCCCATTCTCCCAGTCCCTCAACCCCCTCCACTCTGTCCATCCCCAAATTGTCCGCAAAATGTGCTTTTTTATTTCAAGGTGAACTCATTATTTTTAGTTTTCCTAGAACCATAAAATTTTATTGTGAATTCTTAACAAAAAGAAAAATCTTTTAAAAACATCTTTGAGGTCAGAAAATTAGATACTTTTGAGTACAAAATAAATAATATAGTAGTATGTTATCAGAAACAGTACTTTTTTCTCAAAATAGATTTTTTGTTGAATTGTAATCATATAATAATATAACATTTATTCAGGAGATTAGAAAAACATTTGCAGAGAAATTGTGATTTATAATTATCACAAATAACATTTGCGACCTTAATTTAATACTACTAAATATGTCTTTGAACTAGAGATTATCCCAAATTAGACTTCTCAGAAATAAATATATTTATTTATGTTTTTGATAGTTTTCAAAATTTAAGAAAAGTTTAGAGTAATACTAGCATATAGTTTAAAAGTCGAGTTGTATTAGAAAACATAAAACAAGAAACAGTATTCTTTGACCTTACCTATTCCTGCAATCCTCTACTCAAACTCTCTTTTAGCCCCCTCTTTTGGCTTTAACCTCCATATTTCTTAATAATATGATTATATATTGTATTGTCTTCCTATTTTTGATAGTGAGGTTTTTAACATTTTTATACTATCATACGCTCCCACTTTCCCTTCTTCTATCCTCTCAAAATAGCTTTATCAACATTTTTGGTTAAATTAATAGTTAAACTTTACCTTATCACGACCATGAGTGTACTTTTATTAACCAACATTTATATTTTCTTTCCTATGCAATATTATAAGATTGTCTACTTTTTTGGTTTGCTTTGTATTCTGTATCACTATACTAATTCTTCTCAGATACTCCAAAAAAATTCTAAAATTACTTTGAAAAATACTTTCTAAAAAATACACCAAATACTCTAACCATTTTTTTCCTTTGTGATATTCCTTCTAGAAGCTAAAATTCTCCTCTTCTACCATGGATTGGTAGTTCTCTAAGCTTCCTATAGAGTTAATGTCTCTCATCTGTGTTAGGTCTACTCTCTTGGAGCTCATATTTTTCTTTTTCACCATCTATTTCCTTATTCGAGTGGAGCATAACATCCAGTAGCATCCAAAGAACTTGTACTTAGACGGTGCACTTTTGCAATATTGCATTTCTGAGAATGTGTTTATTTCACCCATATGCTTGAGGGTAGTTTGGGTGAGTATAGAATTTTAGGGTGTAAATAGTTTTCTCTCAGAATTTTAAAAGCTTTCATCTATCATTGTCTGGCTTATAGTTAGAAATCTGATATTATACTATTTTTTGATTCTGTATGTGTGACCCTTTTATTTTCCTCTTTAAACCCTTAAGATCATCTGTTTATTCTTTTTTTAGTTTTAATTGTAGTTGATTTTTATTTTTTATTTTATTAAAAAATGTTTTTACATTATTTTCAGATATACAGTACAATGGCTAGGCATTTATATAATTTATGAAGTGATCCTCCTGATTACTCTAGAATCCATTTGGCACTACACACAGCCGTTACAATAATATTGATTATATTCTCTGTGCTGTACTCTATATTCCCGTGGCTGTTTTGTAACTACTAATTTGAACTTCTTTATCCTTTCGCCTTTTTTACCCAGCCTCCCAAACCCCCACCTCTTTGGCAATCAACAGTTTGTTCTCCATATCTGTGATCTGTTTTTGCTTAGTTTGTTCATTTCTTTTATTTTTTAGATTGCACATATAGATCATATGGTTTTTATAGCTAACTCTATCTGACTTATTTCACTCAGCACACTACCCTCTAGGTCCATCCATGTCTTTACAAATGGTAAGATTTCATTTTTCATGGCTGAGTAATAGTCCATTGTACATATGTACCACCTCTTCTTTAGCCACTTGTCTACTTAGGTTGCTTCCATATCTTGGCTATTGTGAATAGTGTTGCTGTGAACATAGGAGTGCATGGATCTTTATGAACTAGTGTTTTGGTTTTCTTTGGATAAATATCCAGAAGTGCAATTGCTGGGTCAAAAGGTAGTAGTTCTATTTTTAATTTTTTGAAGAACATCTACACTTTTCCATCATAGCTGTACCAATTTACAATCCCACCAACAATGTACAAGGGTTCCCTTTTCTCTACATCTTTGCCAACACTTTGTTTTTTGATTTATTGATGACAACCAATCTGACAGATGTGAGGTGATAGCTCATTGTGATTTTAATTTGTATTTTTCTGATTATTAGTGATCTTGAGCTTCTTTTCATATGTTTATTGGCCATCTGTATGTCCTCTTTGGAGAAATACCTATTCATATCTTCTGCCCATTGTTTTAGTGGGTTGTTTGTTTTTTCTTGTTGAGTTGTATGAGTTCTTTAGAAATTTTGGATATTAATTCCTTGTCAAACGTATCATGGATAAATATATTTCACTTTCAGTAGGTTGTCTTTTCATTTTGTTGATAGTTTTCTTTTCCGTGCAAAAGCTTTTTAGTGTGATGTAGTCCCATTTGTTTATTTTTTCTTTTGTTTTTCTTGTCTGAGGATATATACCCCCCCCAAATTACTACATTACTCAGAGAGTTTGCTGCTTGTGTTTTCTTCTAGAAATTTTATGGTTTTGTGTCTTATATTTAAGTTTTTAATCCGTTTTGAGTTTATTCTTGTATATGGTATAAGAAGGTGGTCCTATTGCATTTGTCGGGCAACATCATTTGTTGAAGAGACTGTCTTTACCCCAGTGCATATTCTTGCCTCCTTTATCATAGAGTAAATGACTACATAGGAGTGGATTTATTTCTGTGTTCTCTATTCTGTTCCATTGACTTTATGTATCTGTTTTTATACTAGTACCATATTGTTTTGATTACTGTTGCTTTGTAGTATAATTTGATATCAGGTATTATGATATCTTCAACTTTGTTTCTCTTTCTCATGATTGCTGTGGCTATTTGGGATCTTTTATGCTTCTATAGAAGTTTTTGGTTTATTTGCTCTAGTTTTCTGAAAAATGACATTGGTATTTTGAATCTATAGATTGCTTTCAGTAGTATAGCATTTTAACGATATTGATTCTTCCTACTCATGAACACGGTATATGCTTCCATTTTTTTTTGTATCTTTTTCAATTTCTTTCCTCAATGATGTAATTTTATGAAAATGGGTCTTTTACCTCCTTGGTTACTTTGTTTCCTACGTATTTTACTGTTTTTGATGCAATTGTAAATGGGATTGATTTCTTAATTTCTCTTTTGATAATCATTGCTATATAAAAGTGCAACTGACTTCTGAATATTAATTTGGTATCCTGCTATTTTACTAAATTCATTTATCAGTTCTAACAGTTTTTTTGGTAGAATCTTTAGGGTTCTCTATATATAAGGTCGTATCATCTGCAAATAATGACAGTTTTACTTTTTCCTTTTCAATATAAGTGCCTTTTATTTCTTTTCCTTGCCTGATTGCTGTAGCTAGGAATCTCAATATTATGTTGAATAGAAGTGGTGAAAGTGGGTATCGTTGTCTTGTTTCTGATCTTAAGGAAAACACATTGAGTATGACGTTAACTGTAGGTTTGTCAAATATGGCGTTTATTATGTTGAGGTATGTTCCCCTCTTCCCAGTTTGCTGAGAGTTTTTATCATAAATGGATACTAGATTTTGTTGAATACCTTTTCTGCATCTATTGATATGATCTTTCAATTTGTTTTTATCTTTCAATTTGTTTATGTGGTGAATCACTTTAACTGATTTGTGAATATTGAATCATCCTTGCATCCCAAGAATAAATCCAACTTGATGATGGTGTATGATATTTTTAATATATTGCTGAATTCAGTTTGCTAATATTTTGCTGAAGATTTTTATATTAGTTCATCAAGGATATCGGCCTATAGTTTTCTTTTTTTTGTAATGACTTTGTCTGGTTTTGGAATCAGGGTACTGGTGGCCTCGTAAAAAGAGTTAGGGAGTCTTCCCTTCTCTTGAATTTTTTGAAATAGTTTGAGGAGAATAGATGATAATTCTTGTTTGAATGTTTGGTAAAATTTACCTATGAAGCCATCTGGTCCAGGACTTTTGTTTTTTGGAAGTTTTCTGATTACTGATTTCATTTTATTGGTTGTAATTGATTGGTTCAGACTTTTTGTTTCTTCTTGATGCAGTCTTGGTAGATTGTATATTTCTAGGAATTATCTATTTCTTCCAGAATGTCCAGTTTGTTGGCATATAATTGTTTGGAGTATTTTCTTATAACCCTTTGTATTTCTGTGGAGTCTATAGTTCTCCTTTTTCATTTCTGATTTTATTTATTTGGGTCCTCTTTTTTTCTTGATAAATATGGTTAAAGGTCTAGCAAGTTTGTTTATCTTTCCAAAGAACCATCTCTTAATTTCATTGATCTTTTATATTGTTGTTCTAGACTCTAGTTCATTTATTTCCTCTTTAATCTTTATTATTTCCTTCTTTCTACTCACTTTGGGTTTTGTTTGCTGTTCTTTTTCCTGTCTGGGAAGCTCTTTATTTATTTCACCTTTAATTTTAATTAAATTTTAATTTTAATTTTGCTGGGTAGAATAGTCTTGGTCGTAGGTTCTTGTTTTTCATCACTTTGAATATTTCGTGCCTGCGAAGTTTCCATTGAGAAATCAGCTGACGTTTTTATGGGAGTAATCTTGTAAATAACTAACTGCCTTTCTCTTGCTCCTTTTAAGATTCTCTCCTTGTCTTTAAGCTTTGGCATTTTAATGATGATGTGTCTTGGTATGGGTCTGTTTGGGTTTCCTTTATTTGGGACTCTATACTTTCTGGACTTGTATGTCTATTTCCTTCATTAGGTTAGGGAAGTTTTTTGTCATTATTTCTTCAAATAGATCCTCAATCCTTTGCTCTCTCTCTTCTTCTGGTATCCCTATGATGCAGTAATTGGTGTATTTGATGTTGTCCCAGAGGTCTCTTAAACTTTTCTCATTTACTTTGATTCTTTTTTCTTGTCACTATTCTAGTTGAGTGTTTTCTGCTACCTTGTATTCCAATTCGCTGATTCAGTCCTCTGCTTTATCTAGTCTACTATTGATTCTGTCTATTCTTCATTTCAGTTATGTTATTCTTCATTACTGTCTGGTTCTTTTCTGTGGTTTCTATGTCCTTTTTTATGTTTATTATCTCTCTCTTGGAGTCCTCACTGAGATGATCTATTCTCCCCCGAAGTTCATTGAGCATCCTCATAACCAGTGTTTTGAACTCTGTCTTCGTTAGGTTTCTTACCTCCATATTGTTTCATTTTTTTTCTGGAGTATTCTCCTGTTCTTTCATGTTTCTTTGTTTTCTCATTCCAGTGCCAATGTTCATTTGTATGTATTAGAAAGATTTATTATGTCTCCCAGCCTTGGTCAGGTGGCCTTATCTAGTAGGTGACCTGTGTGGCCCAGTGGCACAGTCTCCTTGATCAGGTGCGCTTAGTGCTCTGGATGTGTTCCTTGTGTGGGTCGTATGTGTTCTTTTGTTGTAGCCAATCCTTGATTGCTGTTACTATGTCATTGGATGGGATTGACTTTGGGTTGACTGGCTGTGGGGATTGGTCATGCCCATAAAGTCTGAGCTGCTGTGTGGAGGCTGACCCCACTGAGTGAAATTCACCCCAGCAGGCTCGTGTACCTGTTGAGACCACCTTTCGAGTGTGCCTATTATGAGGCTAGTCAAGTGGTGCTTTGTTGTAGTCTGATGCCAGCCTCTGGGTATGTTGGTTCTGGGGCCCCATGGGAGGGGCTCTCACATAGGTCAAGGCAGCCACTGCCTTTGAGTGTTTAGGACTACCTGGTAGGAGCTACAGAGCAATCCATGAATGGTTGCTGTCTGTGCTGGATCTGGACGCAAGTGAGAGAGACCACACCACAAGCCGAGGTAGGTTACCCACAGTACTGGCCCTCAGGCGGCTCGGCATAAGGATCAGTGCACCTCAAGGCCTGAGGCTGTCTTCCAGGTGCCCGTAAGTCTCTGTAGTTGTAAGAGCCTTTGGTCGGGATTTTGGTGGGGAAGGGACCCAGGGAGTCCCTGGGGTAAGGTGTGCAGACTTCCTGGCCAATGCAGTGGAGTGAGCCAATTCCATAGGGCCAATGCAGATTGCTGCCAGTGCTGAGCCCGTGGGCTCCCACAAAAGTCCCAGATTACAGCAAGGCCAGTCACCATCTGCCTCAGGCCTGCAGACCCCAGCGATCTACCCAAGACAGTTTGGGCTGGCACCAGTGGCTCGCCACCAAAAGTCTCTGTCATAATGTGTGGGCCATGTGTGGGCAGTGTGAGCTGAGGGCAGCTGCCTGCCCACAAATGCATGGCCAAGGTAAGGTATAGTGTGGAGCTGGCTGTCTGGCAATGAGGCCTACCCTGAGCAATTTGTGGGTTGGGTGGTGTGGGGTCCTAGGGCGACAAGGGGTAGAGCAGGTCAATCTCACTGGTCCAATGCAACTTCAGAATTGGCCCATGCAGGGAGAGGCCTTAACACTGGCAAGATGATGCGCATCTATAGACTGCACTGGAATCGGTCCTGACAAAGGAACAGTGATGGCTGTCCCTTCAGCTCTTGCCCTGGTACCACACAACTCAGTCTTTCCCCTTATGTCTCTTGCACCTCCTGAGCTGCTGATCTTCTGGTAGAACCCAGGGTAAGAGTTTGCGAGCAAGTGAGTCTGGATGGGCCCTTTAAGGTAGGCATCTGGATTTCAGGTTCCTTCTGTCTTACCCAGATGGCCAGAATCCCCACTGATTTTTACAGTCAAATGTTGTGGGAACTCCTCTTCCAAGACTGTAACCCTGGGCTAGGGAGCCCATGTGTGGGTCAAGGGCCCTGTGTTCCTTAGGGGGGCCTCTGCAGCTGCTCTTTCTCTCCCGGTGCTCAATTGCCACGTGTGGGTGCAGGACCAGCCTGCTTAGTGTCTGCATTACTCCTACCAGTTTCATTGTGGCTTCTTCTTTATATCTTCAGATGTATGTATTATGCTCAGCTAGACTTCAGATGATTCTCCAAGTTGTTTGTTTTATAATTTGGTAATTGTAATGTGATTGTGGAAGGAAGCGAACCCTGCTTTTATCTAGCCCTCCATCTCTACTGGAACTTCCGTTTATTCTTGATATTTTGAAATTTCACAATAATGCACCTTGGTACCGGTACTGGTCCTTTATCTCCCCAGTTTATAGCTCTGGACACTCAGTATGTACATTCAATGTGGAAATATCTTTCATTTTCTGGGTACTTTCTTATGTTAGTTCTTTCTCTCTGATGTATTTGTTTCCTCTTTTGAAAGTTCTATTGGTCTGATATTGGATCTTGTGGATTGGGTCCTTATTGTCTTATGTTTAGCTTCTATTTTCCCATATTCGTTTTTTATTCTATTTTATATTAGATTTTCATGAGTCACTATTCCAAACATTAAATTTTTTATTTCTGCTGTATTTAAGTTTTTAAGAGCTTTCTCAGATTGTTGCTTTTTTAAAAAATAGCATCTTGTTCTTTCTTCTTTGATGCAATATATACTCTTATCTTTCTAAAAATAAAAAGTTTTCTCAATCTTTTCTTCTACTCCCTGCATTGTCTTTGTTTCCCACAAATTTTTGTTTATTTTGGTCTGTATTTTATGTTGGAAAAGTTCTTTATAAGTCTATAGTACTTGTGTTATTATTTAAATGTAAAGCTCTAGAAATGTGCTGGGAAACTCTGCATGGGTAGACTTGTTAACTGGTATATTTTACATAGAGAGTGAGTAAGGTTGGTTTTAGCTGCCCATTATGTTGTTGGACCACAAATGTGTAAGGCTATGCAGTTTCTTTAGAGAAGAATCCTCCAATATCTTACTTGTAGAATATAATCTTGGTTGCCACTGTTACTAAAGTTAAGTGATATAAAGAGGTTTTTGTGGGCGTGGGGGCGAGGGGGCCGTCTCGTCATTTAGTGTGTAGATTTTAACTGAGTCCCTTTGTTCTCATGGGACTCAGAGACGGCTATGATTCAGTGTTTCTACATAAGCTTGAATCTTCTGTTATGTTCTTAAAGCTTTTTATACTTTCAAACCCCACCTCCATTTGAAGCTCCCTGCCTCTCTCTTGATTTCAGTGATTTGATGCCTTCAATTCTTGAGCATTTTCAGGATTTTGTGATGTGAATTGGCTCACCTGTCATTAGCACCTGTCTCTGCAAAGCCCTTAGTGTTCAAGGATTTTTTTAGCTATGCTAACTCCATGTGTTTTTCATCTTTTAAAAATTTCTCTATATCTCTTACTTGCTATGTCTCTTCTACCCATTCACTATGCCCATGTAGTTTTAGACCATATTTCCTTATTCTCATTTTAGTGAGATTTTAAGACTAAGCAGAGATAAATATCTGTTATTTGCCATGTTCTCAGTTATTCCTTTAAGTCTTAACACAACTGATAATATAAATTTTGTATTTGTTTTATAATGAAGTTTTAGTATAACCTAAAAATAAGTGATTTAACTTCAAGTAATAATAATTTAAGGCTCCATTTCTTTAGTATTTGACAGATATAGATCCCTTATCTGATACAGTCTACTTCCCTTATTACTCTGTCATTGTTGGTGGGCTGGCTGCCAATGAGATTGGCATAAATTTAACCCCTGTACATGATAACTTACATTATACAAGATATGTAGCTGGTTCTCAACATACACAGATCCCTAGGTGTGAAAACCACATGTGTAGAAATCCAGTGTAGAATACTCATCTCCACAAGAGTATTTTCTGTGAAAATTAATCTAAAACGTGTTTATTGTTAACAGAGAAGAAGCTCAGTAACTCCAAGCTTCAGTAACTCCAAGTATCTAGCTTCAGTAACTCCAAGTATTTTCTGCCCAAACTCCTTTATGGACACTTGAATTTTTTTTACATAAGTTAAAGCTTCATTTCTCATTTTGTAAATAAGTTTGCTTTCATCTCTTTATCCAGAATAGATCTATTATTTACATTAAGAATACTTTAAAGTCACAGTTGCCATTTTTCACATACCCATTGTGACAGTGGTGCTAAAGCACAGGTGTTCTGGGGACAGAAGCCTGGGTTAATGTCCATGTTCCAGTGCTTACTACCTGTGTGACCTTGAGCAAGTTCCTTAAAAACTCTGTGCCTCATTTTCAGCAATTCTAAAGTGAAGATAATAATAGTTCTTACTACATAAGGTAGTTGTATGGATCGAATGAAAAAACATATGTAAAGTCTTTATTGCATGCTTGTTATATGATGAGCATGCAGTAAATTTTAGTAGGAAAAAAAAAGAATACTCCAGATCTTTTTTTCCCCATAAACTCATAATGTTGAAAAAATAAAATAAAACAAAATAGTTGGATTGAGACAACTTCCTTTTGTTCCTTAACTCAGTGAGCTGGCAGTCAGGAAGCCTATATGTGAGTCTTGATTCTGGTACTATTTTGCTGAAGCCACATAGAACAATAGAAAGTAGATATTGGGTAATTTTCTAGATAATTTAGTCAATTTGGTAAATATGCAAAGAAAAGAAAAATGTGTTTAGACTTGTATAATCTTTCTTGCTTACAACTTTGGTAACTTTATTTTAAGCAATTGTTTTATTTTTTCATCCTTGTCTACTAGAAAGAATATGACTTTTGGGACTTAACTGAGAGTTCATTATAATTAAGTGCTATGTTATATTAATTTAGTTCTTTAATAATGAGTTAACGCTATAACTTATTATATTCTAAGTGATATTATTCTGTACCTTTAATCTAAAATTTTATAACTTTTTAAAAAGACTTTAAAGCTATCAATTACTAAGAAATGTAAGAGACCTTACATTTTGAGGAATAAATATGGCATTACCCTTCTTTCTCCAGTTTGTGATAGAATAATGTTGGGATTGACAGGTAAAATGTTTCTTTGGTTCTCTATACTTGTAAAACAAATGTAACTGTTAGCTCTCCCATGTCTGTTTATTTAGGCATATGCTATTCCACCACAGAGTCAATTATATAGCCACCAGAGTTAGAGTCAAATACCTGGGTATGAGTCAGTTTTATTATCTGCTGAGACTCAATTTCTCCTTTTTTTCTTTCCTCTCTTTCTTTTTTCTTCTTCTCAAATTTCCATCCTTTCCCCATTTCCTATCTCTCTCCTTCCATCTCTCTCTTTTCTTTCCTCTTCCCCTCTTTCCTTCTAACTAGCGATATTATTGATACTGTCTACAAGTTTCAAATAAAAGGCAAGTGAAATTGGTGTGTCTATATCTCAGCATCAGCCTTGCAGGCTTGGAAGACTGGTTTTGTTAGCATATGAGAAAGGAAATATTTGTCAGTGTACAACAAAACAACAACAAACAAAAATTTCACTAAAGGCTTAATGAGGACATAACACTTGAACCGAGTCTTATAAGATGAGTAAACTTGATACGAAGCAGTTTACTTAACAGGGCTCTGAAAAAATGGGATTAAAAAAACAAAAACAAATAGGCTTCGATATGGTAAGACGTTCAAGGAAAAGAAAAAAAATATTGAGAGTGTGGAATGCCATGGAGTGAGCAAATATATCATTAAAGAGAAAATTGTGTAAGGGCTAGTATAAGTTAGGAGGCAGTCTTTAAGACCGTACTTACTTCTGACACTAACTACAAGTTTGAGGATCCCCAAGACCACCTTCAGCTTCATCAGTGCTCTAGAAGGACTCATGGGACTCAGGAAAATCTGTTTTACTCACAGTTATGGTTTATTACAGAAAAGGATACAGATTAAAATCAGTCCAAGGAAGAAACACATGGGGTAGGGCATAGGGAAGTCCCATATGTGGACTTCCAGTGGGGTCATGGTTAGTGTCTACTTTCCCAGCAAAGATGCATGGCAATATGCATGGAGTATTGCCAACCAGGGAAGCTTGCCTGAGCCCTTGTGTCCAGAGTCTTTATTGAGGCTCTACCATGTAGACATGATTGACTGCTCATGTAGCTGACCTCAGTCTTCAGTCCCTCTGGTGGTTGAACTGATAGCACATGACCCAAAGCCCTCACCATAAATCACATTGTTAGCCTATCTGGTGTGGCCCAATAAACAAATATATTTTTACCAGGCAAGACATTTTAAGGCTTATAGATTACTTCCCAGGAGCTGAGGGCAAAGACAAGACTGTTCTTTGGGCAGTTTAAATTCTTTACTACACAAGTAGCATGTGGCATTGGGTGCCAATAGTGGAAACGGTGGAAAAAAAAGGAGTTTGAAAAAGTAGAATCAAGATGAAATCTCCAGTGATTTACTTGTATTACTTGACAGTTTTGCAATAAGGCTACCATACTAATCAGAATTATAAGAATTTTCTTAAATGTGCTAATCTGCTTATTAGCCTCATAAAATCTATCATAGACACACAAAGTTCTATGCAAAAATAAGTGTAAAAATTATTTTAGAATGAAGTCAGAATCTCTTAATGAGGGAGTGAGAGGTTGGAAAGTGGTAAAAATATTTTTTTAAATAAGATATGCACAGGCCGAAAGAGCATGGATTCTTTATTCCTTCTTTAATGGTTCCTTTTTATTTCTAGTATGAACGATCTTCCTGAGAGTGATCCTTTTTTTCTATATTCTTCCTGTTCTGATCTCTTGTTTTTGTTTTTGTTTTTGTTTTTTAAATCACCTTGGACATTTAGCATAAACTAAAAAGAGAAAAGTTATTAGGATGTGAGACTGGACATGCAGGTAGGAATTAGATCATTAAGGGCCTGAGGGCTGAAACAAGAAGTTTGAGTTTTGTACTAAAAGCTGTGAGAATTACTGATGTGTTAAAAGAGGGAGAATCATGAACTAAATGTTCATTTTGTTCTATACTTTAGAAAAGTTTCTCTAGCAGCAGTATGGATGATGGATTAGACAAGGGTATCTTACAAGAGACAAAGAAATCTGTTAGGAAGCTAATATTATAATCTAAGAATAAAGAGAGCCCAACTAAGACTTGTGTTGGACTTGATGACTGAAAAGATATGACCTTCACGTCTATGGTCATAGCACTGCTGATCGACTTAGTAAATAACAATTTTCACACTCACACACAAAAAGCAAACCAATTGTCTTGATTAAACCAGGTTGTGACCATGCCCGGCACCAACTCGAATGTACTTCACTTTTTAAAATCCCTGTGTTGGATCCCAGTGCCCGGCACATATGAGCTACTTAATACGTAGTTGACCTTGAAGGTGCAATAGGAGACACTTGGGCACTATTAAATACCGTAAAAAAAAAAAAAAATGGAGAATGGGTGGGAAGGAAGTATCAAAGATTATTATTAGGATTCTGGGTTAGATGACAGGATTGATTGATTAATTCATTCATGCAATACTTACTGTGGGCCTACTTTGTTTTAGTCACTGTTCTACATGTTGGAAAATAACAGTAAAACAAGATAAAGTTCTACCCTCATGGACTTACACTTCAACTAGGAAGTTAAGCAATAGTACTGTTTTCAGTGCTATGAAGAAAAAATGAAGCAATTGGGGCAAGGAGGCTATTTTGTATTTTAGGTAATGTAGTCAGAGAAGGCCTCTTTGAGGAGGTCATATTTGAGCCTAGGTCTGAGTGAATTAAGTGTTTAGAGTATTATAAGCAGAGAGAACAGTAAATGCAGATATTATGACCTAAAAATGAGTTTCATGGTTTTAAGGAGTAAGAAAAGACCAGTTTAGCTGGAGCAAAGTAAGATGGGATGAAATGAATAGATATGAGATCAGAGAGGTAAGAAGGGAGCTGATGACATAGGTTTCATACACCGTGCAAAGAGTTTGAATTATATTTTTAGTGTAATGGTAAATACTGGAGGATTTGTTCAGGAAAGTAACATGATATAATTTACACTATAAAAAAATTACTCTGGAAGCTGTTGTGGTAGTAGGGCTTTTCACTGAGAAAGGGACTAAAGTAAGAAGACAAATTTAGGGGGAAGATGTATTGAGTTAGAAGTGCTTGTGGGACATCTAATCTCCACTGGATAAATTCAATAGGCAATTGGATATGCAAGCCCAGAAGAGAGGTTTTGTGAGTCAGCATATGTGGTTATCAAAACCATGGTTTGGATGAAGTCATTAGGCTTGGTGTTTACAGTAAAAAAAAGAGCAAGGCGTTGTCTTGGTAACAACATAATTTATTCTCCATTTAAGAAGTAAATAGGTGAAGGAGACAAAATCGGTTCCGCTGTTAGGTGCCATATGCATTCCTAAAATTTATCATGCTAAGAGATTGGCTCTACAAGACTGCCTGCACTCAAATTCCACCTCTGCAATTCCTAGTTGGGTGACCTTGGAAAATTGTTTAAAATCTCCGTGGCTTAGTTTTCATAACTGTCAGATGGTGTTAACAAAAGAATTTACTTCATAGTGTTGTTGTGAGAATTATATGGCTTAATATAGTAAAGTTCTTAAGCCAATGCATAGTACATTAGAATTTAATAAGTGCTGCTATTTTTCTTATTCTTTAAAATAAATACAAAGCACTGAATAATGTGCCTGGTTAATAATCAGTATGCTTTAAATGGTAACTGATTTCCTTAGTTACACAAACAGGATTGATTTTGTAGTTAGGGACACTCATGAAACAAGTAATTTACTGTAGACAGCTAAGTTTTTCCTTGTTGTATTCACTAGTATCAAATATCTGAATTTAAATCAAAATTGTAATTTAGTGATATCCAGGGTCAGGCCTAAATTATTGTTAAAGAATCTGTCCTCTAGTAGAAACCTTTTTCTTTTTTCTCTTGTTCTCCCCACCCCTCTCATCTGTTCCTTCTATCCTTAGGAGTTCTTTAGTCTCTCTTCTGTCAACATCTGCTCAAAGATTTTGCTAAACGTCGTCACACTAAGGCACAAAAGCTTAAAACTAGAATAACAACTAGATTTCACCTCCAGTGCCGACTCTGGTGGCTAACTAGAGAATATTCCCCCACTATTCCTTGAGATTTCTTTGGGGGAAAAATAACCCTGTCATGATTAATTAGTGAGGCTTACCACGGGGAATGTGAAGTGGTGTGAAGAATATAGTGGCTGTAAGACAGCCTGGCAGGGAAAAATTGTAGACTTTGAAGTCAGACTGATTGGGCTCAAATTGATTTCTACCATTTATCAACTGTGTGATCTTGACCAAGTTATTTAATCTCTATTGGCTTCACATTCTTTATCTGTGAAATGGGTGTAGACTTTAAGTATAAACTTGAAATCATGAGATATTATCTTCCCACTTTTGTTTATGGATATCATAGAAAAGAGACAAGGTGAATGAAATAATAAATAAACCTGAAAACTTCATTTTCAGCAAAACTAGGGGACTGATATAATCTGCAAGCTCTCAAAATAATCTGAGAAAAACAGGTACCGTATGGAGTAAAGTTAATAGTAAGATTTCAGAGAGCAACAGCAAAACCAAACTTCCTGAAGGTGACAGCTCACCCTGAAGTACTTAACCTTTAGCCCTTGCACAAAACAAGTGCTACAGGATCTGGGGAGGACCGAAGCTGCCAAGAAGGAAGTCCAAGAAAGAAGCACAGATAATAGCTAAATTACTCAGTGGAAATAGATTTCAGAAAATGCAAACTCTACTTCTTGAGGTGAAGGATTCATTCTGAAGCATATACCGAGAGTAGATTCAGGGGAAAAAGAGTGAGAGGTTGGGAACAGGGCTTGCGTACAAGTTCTCCTGGGCTAGGATTGATTTAGAGAAGAAGGTGGGGATATGTTGAGGAGCCATATGAGAAGGAACCTGGTAATACTGAAACACAGCCTTTGGGTTTTGAGATTTGGAAGGCATAGCCCTCTGTCTTCTCTCTCTTCTATAAATTGCTGGGTTACAGAATAATACGTAACTACAAGCAGTTGGCACAGAATAAATAGAAAGATAGGACAAAGTAAAATGTAGATAAAAACAGCAAAAATGAGAAGGCACACATAAAAAAATCACTTCTATGAAGGAAGATCATAAAGTAGAAATATAAGAACTCAGTAAAAGAAAGTGATGGCAAGACATTAAAAGGATATGAATTGTGAGCTTGTAGAACTCAGGAAAGAAGTTGTAGGAACAAAATCTTTTTATAAATCCAATGAAATTGGAAGGAGCACAAAGAGACATTAAACATTGTAGGAAACACAAGAAAGATAGAAATGAGAAAGTCAACAAACAGAACTGAAGAACATTCTTTAAAAGATTACAGAGAAATTATAGATGTAGAAGATAACAGTGGAGATTCAACATAATCATAGTAGGAATTTTTGAAGAAGAAAACCAAAACTATAAATAGAACAAATATTCAAGGATATAATTCATGAAAACTTTGCTGAAGTAAAAACAAACAAGCAAAAAGAACAACAACAAAAAAACCTGAGTCTATACAACAATGGGCATACTATGTGCCTGGAAACATTTATACAGAATGGTCAAAATGAAGCCATATCCTAATAAAATCACTGCACTTCAAAGATAAAGAACAGTTCTTTTGGGCATGCTGGTAAAAATTCAAGACATTTGGAAGGAGAAAAAAAAATTAGCCAACTGCAGATTTTTCTATCCTAACATTCAACACCTAAGGATGGTGGATCCATATCCACAAGATATTCAAGAAAAGACAATGTCAGCAAAGAATTTTATATCCAATGAAACTTAAGATATAAGGCTACTAACAAACATCTAAAAAGTCACTCAGGAAATGTTCCCATGAAAGCTTCTTGTGAAAACTAATAGAGGATAAACTTCAGCAAAGAGGAAATGACTGAGAAATCGACTGCAAAAAACTGGCTCAGTTGATCTGAACACAGTGTGGGAACAGAACAGAATATCAATGCCATACAAACTAATAATATAGGAATGGTATAACCACCAAAAAGTGGGAGGAGAAGAGAGAGATGAAAGGAAGTGGATTAATTTTGATGGTTAGTTCACATATAGAATTTGAGAATAACATAATATTATCCAAAGCTGATAAATACAATAAAACACTATAAGAATGTTTAATAATAAAAAGGTAAATACTAAGAAAAATAATCCTATTGACTAATATAAGATGGTGAGAAAAAGAGGGAAGAGGGAGAAAAGGAAAAGGAAACATTGTTTATAGGAAAGAAGTAAGAGATATGTTCAAATAAAGAGGGTTAGGGATATTGTATACATTAACAATTTTAAAGATAACTCTCGTAATAAAAATACAAACGTTCCTAAATCTCCAAAGAACTACATATAAAAAGGAAGCAAAAGAAACAAAGTACATAATGAAAGACTTAAAAAAATAAAAATGAGAAAACAATATAAAGTAAAATAACAGATGAAGCAAACCATCATATCAATAAATGTAAATAGATTTAATTTTGATATCCGAAGAAAAAAATTTTCAGATTAGATCACAAAATAAATCAAGCTCTTTCCTCTTTACCTAAAATATAGTGTTTCAAAGTAGATATAAAAGCATGGGCAAAGGTATATCAGACAAATGCAAACAAAAAGGAAGTTGGAGAATGGGGACTTAGTTTTAATACCAGATAAGTAAAAATTATACCCCCCAAAATGATCAACCACACATAGTAGTATTTTTAATGATTCCAAAAGGTATGATATCCAGTAAATATATGAATATTATGACTATATATCCATAATAACCATAACATCAATATTCATAAAACTTAAGACCACATGAAATAAAAGGCTAAGTAAGCATGCTAGTGGTAAGAGACTTTCTTTACTTCTTAGTTTATGACAGATGAATTGTGTAAAAGTAAACAAGGATATACAGGATATAAATAATAAATTTCAGCTAACTGGTTTTAAATCCTCTACCCTGAAACACCTTTGCAAGTGCTTATTGAAGGAAACAGATCACTTAATAAGCTAAGTTTCAGAAATAGGAAGTGCAGATTAGACACTATTCTCTTATCACAATGCTATTAAGTTAGATTTTGATAATTCAATGAGAAAACAAATAAAACCCTTCTAATAGGAAATTTTAAAAATTTTTATTAAATCACTTGAATCAATGGAAAAATACAAGTAAAAGTTACATAGTTTCTAGAAAGTCCACAAAAATGAAAATACATACCACATATCAAAACCTGTGGAATACAGCTAAAGCAATACTCAGAAAATTTATAGCTTCAGTTTTATAAATAAAGAACCAACTACTCATTTTTAGAAATTAGAAGGAAAATGAACCAACAGAAAACAGGATAATATAATTAATATAAATATTTAAATTAATGATATAAAAAACTGACAAAAATAGTAGAAAAGATAAAGAAAAATCCAAAGTCTATCCTTTTGTAGTGACCAATAATGGTACTGACTTAAGAACAAATAAAGCAAAATATTTAAAATTGGAAAATTATACAGAAAAATCAAAGAAACAGGAAGACAAAAAGGATTTTAAGGGGATATTACATGAAGATCTTTAGGTATTCGAAAGCTTAGAAGAAAGATATTATTTCATAGAAAAATATGAATTTCTAAAATTTATTCAAGATGCAGTTGAAAATTAGAATAAATCAATGAACATAAAAGATTAAGAAAGTGAATGAAGAGCTATCAATGAAAAAGCCAACATGATAAGTTTGGTTAACAGCTGAGTTTTATGTAACTTTTGAGAAAAAAGATAATTTTAAAGATAATTAAACTGTTCTATGCCATAGAAAACAATTAAACTTCAGTAGTATAGTCTGATAAAGATAGTACATCAAGAGGAAAACTACAGACCAGTCTTAGCTGAAATATTAATGCAATAATTCTACATGTTATTCTTTAAGAATCCAGTAATATATCAAAAGAATAATATATAACCATAAAGTAAATTTTTTTTTAGGAATGCAACGATGGTTCAATAACAAGACATTTATTGAATAGTAAATACACATATATATAACATATATATGTATTCTAAAGTTTTCAAATAATACTCTTTCCAATAATTTTTCTTTTAACAGAATCAAAAATTTGAGGCAGTAGATAGCAAGGATTATTGTTAAATGCAAGGAGAGGTTTTCTTTGGGTAAGGGGCAGCCCTTGATATCATACTACATAAGTATGACTCTTTCTTTGTGTAAAATAGCCTATCTGGCACCATAGAATGATAACTTTTACATACTTTATGATTATATATATACTTTAAGTATTGTGATTTTTCAAAGTAGCAGTGTTTCTTCCATAATTTACTTCTCATGTTGAGATGTACATACCCTTAAAGGCAGGTAGCATTGGGTAAGAGTATCCAAAGTCACAGACTAAACATGGTATATGTTTCAGAAATGTAAATTTTCATTGAAGATTGGGGATGGGACTAGTTCACTGATTTAGCTGGTAATTCATGTTTTATATTAAAATAAACATAGCTATATTATGGTATAAAATTAAAAATTTTTATAAATTGCAATTATGAAATGTGAGAAGTTAAAGATATTTTTTGTGTTTTTATGAGTCCTCTTTAAAATATTTCCCCAAATCCTGGAAAAGCATATAATTCTAAATTGCTGTTGGAAATATTTTGGTGGAAAAGTTTGAGAGACACTGTTATATAATAGCTTTGATACTGATCTTTGTACCTAAATACAAACATATAAAACTATTATTAAATTACAACTACTTTATAAAGAAATGTTTGCTCTAACCTTAAAATAAAACACATATGTGTTTTGTAGAGCTCTCCAATGAGAAAACATTTTAAGTGTATTGCTAGATTATATAAGAGTGATATTCAGTAATTATTTTTTTGTTGTAAATAGTTGTCAGACTTGGGTCTGACATTTGCCATTATGTTTGCTATTTGTAATAAACATGAATTATCAAATATTGACTAATTTCCTAAAAAAGGAAAACTAAGATGAGGTACTGTGTTCCTGGATAATCTTTAAAAACTTTTATTTTTCTTTATCACAATTATGAATTAACAATTCTTCAACATTTCTTGTTGGAAATGATTACATATGTACAAAGATACAGATGGGAAATTTTTAACCAAAAGAATATTAAAGATCATATGGCTGACTAAGCTGTTCTGTATCTTTAAAAAGTATTTATCATTCTTTACATATGGCATTTAATTGTATAGGGCTCTAGAGATAAATGTGACATCTGATTAGATTGTGGTGGGGCAAATTCATTCATTCAGAAATTATAGAACTATTTGCAAGGCAGGTATAGTAGATATCTGATAATGGGTCAGACAAAGACTGTCTTACAAGAGTTTACAATTGGGTGAGGGAGATAAGCAATATACTGTCAGAAACATTGCAATAAAAAATAAATCCATAGTTAAATAAAATCTCTATTGTGTAACTAGCTATATTATATAATAAATATTGAAAAAATTACAGATTATTTGTATAAAAATTAGAAGACTAAGAAAAAAATGGGAGAGAGAGAAACTTAGAAGGGAGAGAAAAAGAATAGTTCACTTGTCCAGGAGATATAAAGGTGACTGAGTACTTTAAGTGTAGGACACACTTAAGGTATTAGGCAAAGGGAGAGCTCATACGTAAGGCTAAAAGGGAAAAAAGCCTGAAAAATTACAGTTTAAAGGATTGCGTAAATTTAATTTATAAAATGATTTCCAAGTTACAAATGTCTTTTTGTTAAGTATGTCCCCAGTTTCTCTTTAACATAGAAGTTATAAAATTTTAAGTTTCAAATTAAAGAAGTAAATAACATCTGGGACTCTTTGAACATGTATATTCATTGGTGTAATAAATAAGATTTCTAATTGATTGGGAAAAAATGAGAGAACACATTAATTGAATTTGAGTTTAGGGATATTAGTGTGTACCTGTGTGTGTGTACATTTTTCATATTATTGAGTATAGCATTTATTCCCCCTCTCTGTATCTCTTATTAACTGGAAATTAGTTATTAATAGAGGATGCTTATTTCAGGGATTACTGTTGATACAGACAAGGAAGATTTTCTCATACTCAAACATTTATATGAACACGTGAATGCATAAGAGTAAGATTCTTTCTCTCTTTCTCTTTCTCTCTCTCTTTAATTTCTAGGCATAGATATTCTTCATCAACTAGGCCTTGGAGGCAAAGATGTAAGACATTCAACATCAGTGACTGCTGTACCATCATCATCTACACCATTACCTCAGGGGGTCCATTTAACAGAATCAGGTGTCATTTTAACAAATGATGCTTATATTGAGTCACCTCTCATGAAAATTTTACCAGTCAACTTAGAACAGCCATTTACAATATTAACTGGGTTACAGTCACATAGAGTAAACAATGCGTTTCTCTTCAGCATTAGACATAAAAATAGACTGCAATTAGGAGTCCAATTATTACCTAAAAAATTAGTGGTATACCTTGGAGGAAAGCAGTCTACGTTTTTCAACTACAGTGTTCATGATGAGCAATGGCACTCATTTGCCATTACTATTAGACATCAAGTTGTCTCAATGTTTGTTGAGTGTGGCAACAAATATTTTAGCAAAGAGACTCTTTCAGAAGTTCAGACCTTTGATTCTAACAGTGTGTTTAACTTAGGAAGTATGAATAATAATTCTGTCCATTTTGAAGGAATAATATGTCAGTTGGATATTATTCCTTCTGTAGAAGCATCTGCAAACTATTGCAGATATATGAAACAGAAGTGTCACCGTGGGATAAGCCTTCCTCATACAACTGTGGTACCAGCTAAGATACCAGAAAACTCTCCCTTATCCAAACAATTTGGTGAAAAAGTACTGTCAGAGGACACATTTACTGAAGGCAAAAATGTTCCAAATATCATAAACAATGAATCTGCAATAGTGTATAAACAACAAGAACACCAGATATCAAGATCTCAGTTAACTTCTCTTCATTCAGGGGATCTCTCTGCTGTGGATCTTGTGAACCATGGGATTCAGGACAAAGAAATGATCACCAAGGAACATCCTCAGACAAATTTAAGCCTATCAGTTACCCATCATCTTTTCAGTGAGGCAAGAACAAATAGCAGTGAGAAATTTGGTTCTCTCTTAAATGTGACCAGCAATATAACACAATATAGTGATAGAGTAACTGACCTGTCGCTTTTTAAGAAGATATCGTCTATTCTTCCACAAAGAAAACAAGATGCGGTTACTAATCTCAAGAAGGCCATCAGAGCAAGTCTACATACTAATGAACTCATGGAACTGCAACATATTTTAAATACAACCTTATACAGAGTGACAGATGAGCCGTCTGTGGATAATCACCTTGATTTAAGGAAGGAGAGTGAATTCAATCCTGATGCTACTTATCCCAGCGAATATAGCTATGAAACTGAGCTTTATGATTATTATTATTATGAGGACCTTAATACAATGCTCGAAATGGAGAATCTGAGAGGGCCAAAAGGGGACACTGGACCTCCCGTAAGTTGTTGTTGTTTATGTCTTAATGCACTAACTTACTATACGTTTCAAAAGGAATTCTCTAGATTAAACAATAAAGAACAGATAAGATCTGTCTCAGAAATGTATCCTGGCAACGGTGATTGAATTTATGGTTGCTATAACACATCCAACCAGAATGTAGCCCCGGCTCAAATATTGTACTTTTTAAGGGGGGCTGGAAGAGAGTTATTTCCAGGCTGAAGAGGTTACTTAATTCTGGTAAAGTGGTGAGTAAGCTATGTTTTTTTCTTGTTCAGTTGAAATTCAACCAGTAATTCAACCGCTAAATATAGATCATCATTCTGCATTTAAGAAAACATAGGCTTATGCATAGGCATGTTAAGAGAAGGATATAAAAGTTATAGTAGATTAGATACATCAATTAAATAGCCTTTCAGTACAGTAGTATCCAATGAATTAAAATAGAGTGCAAAATTTATTGTAGATAAATATAAATTTTGTAGTGAATCATTGGGAAAAGTCAAACTATTACCTTATCATTCTAAATGAAATATTTTAATTTCCATGAAGAGCAACATATTTCATTTAATCTTTAATGATATAGTCAATTTATATTTATGGGTGAATAAAAGCTCCAGTTACCTAATACAAGAATTAGCTTGTCAGCCTATCGGTTCATTCAATGGAAAATTCACTGAAGTCCCCTACTTAATAATGTACAAACAAAACCATGAGAAAATACACTGATTTTTTGAGCTCTGAAATTCTTTTATTGTGTAAGTGCAATTACAGATGTACCTTTGAAAAAATTTTTAAATACTTTTAAACTTATTTAGAGCTATTTAAAATAATGACATTAGAAACATTATGGTTATGCCTTTCATAATTGCATACCTTAAATAATCGACCTATATGTTTTTAGAAATTAATTATTTTAATTGCAAGAAGACTAAATATACCTTAAGTATTTCCTTACTTGATGAAAATAAAATTTGTCATTGATTTAGTTTCAGAAACCATAGAATGTAGAATGAGAGATGATACCACTTGCTTAGCTTATATTTCCTTTGTGGTTATTACTCAAAGGGATTTTTTAGATATTGAGAAACTCTTATTAGAATGAATCTTTAAATATTTTAAAATAAAATCTGAGGAATAGATTATTACAGAGAAATAAACTTTCCACCTATGTCAATTAATTATCAACATATTAGTAATAAAACTCGGCTACTGCGTAGATCATATTAAACAAATAGTTATGGAAAGCATTTATGGAAAACAGTACGATGAGATGACATTAATCTCTTCTAGAAAACCAAAAGTAGTCATTTCAATATTGGTAGGTGAAGCAATAATATTCAACAAAAATTTACTTAGTCTCTGTTATGGGCAGAGCAGGAGCACAAAGTATGTATGACACAGTCATTGCTCAGAAGGAGCTTGCATTCAATAACAGGGATACAAATACATTTATAACTATATCTCATGGTAAAGTAAGACAAATGCCACTGAGAGATAGATACAAACTAAGTCTATGGGGTACAAATGTTCAAAGGTAAGAATATTTTTTGAAGAGACCTCTATGAAAGGTCACTTAAGGCTGAGCTGTTCAGGTTGAGTTTTTGTGGACAAAGTTAGTTATAACTTAGGCCTCAAAGAATGGATACTATTTTGGTAAGTGATAGGAATTGGTATACTTTTTTTTTATATATAGGAAAAACAGCACGATAGCTATCATTTATTGAATTTTTACCTTGTGGCAGATAATCTACCATGCCCTTTACATTCCTTACCTTAGAAGAACTTTGTGAAGTTGGTATTATTATCCATATTTTTCAGGTGAACAAACTGATGTCCAGAGAAGTTAATATACTTGTCCATAACCATATTACTGATAAATGATAGAGCCAGAATTTGGAGCCTGGTTTTCTGCCTCTAAAGCTTAAACTCTTTCACAATGTTAGGCTAAATAATGTTAGGCAAATATAAGACCCGAGCTAAATGTCAGGTTAAAAATCTTAATTGTCAAACTGATAGTTCTAACTTTATCTTGTTCTTGGTGGGGGAATTTTGTAGGTTTTTAAGCAGATGTATTAATGGGAAATTCAGTCTGATAGCAATGCCCAGACGGGCAGTTCCTGTTATCTTGATGTTACCAGACTAGCACATTATCTAGGATGACACCAGTGAAAATGCAAAGGAAAGGTAGGATTCAGGAGATATTTTAAAGGAGAGTTTGGTAGAACTAACTAGACCTAGAGCCCAACCAAGAAAAAAAAAGACAAAGAGAATCAAAGACAACTCCAGTTTTAAGCCTGTGAATTGAGAGAATGGTAATGCCATTACTAAAAACAATAATTAAGAAAGGAAGTTGATTTTAGGAGAAGAAACTACATTAAAACATTTAATGTACTATTGGCAATTCAGTAAGCTATTGGGAAAGTTGAAGAAGCTGAAGTGAAAAAGAGAGGTCATTAGGGGATATGGATTTGGGAGTCTTCCCATCAACATTGTAATTGAAGCTGTAGGGTTGGGTAATTTTCAAGGGAAGGAGTTTGGCATAAGGTCAAGATCCAAAAATATTTACTTTGAGGTTATCAGAGAAAAAAAGCAGAAATGTGATGAAATAGTCAGAGAGATGGGAGCAAAGACTACATAGTACTCTATCACAAAAGCCAAAGAAGAGAGTTTTGAGAATAAATTGATCAGCAGTGCCAAAAGCTAGAGAAGTCAAAGAAGATGAGGACTGACTGAGGAAAAGTGGAGGAAATCCACTGGATCTTCTGATGGGAAAGTAATTGTTCAGCTTTGAGAATCTTACTTCAGCATAGTGTAGAAGTCTAAAGGTAAATTTAGAAAGCTTATAGGAGATTGAATGGTGGTGAAATGATGAACTTTGTAGAGACTGTTCCACTGCTTCTCAAAGTGGATGTTACTGTGTGAAGTCTGAGGGCAGCCTAATGTTTTCTACTTGTAGTTGATTTTATTCTTCTGTATCCTCATGCAGTTCTTTTGTTATCACTGAGGTTCATCAAACCTAGTAGGTTCTATATCAGCTTTTTCTGGTGCTCTTTTGATCTGAAGATTATTTTTTATTCTATTATAGAAAAGTCTCCTTTTATATTCTCAAGTGTTTTCCTTTTCCATTTTTAATGTTCTTCTCCAGGTATACCAATATGTATGTGTTGAATATCCTTTGTGATCAAATTATTTATTATCTTCTCTATAATTTTGTCTATCTGATTGCTCTTTTCCATTTCGTTTTGTGTGAATTCAGTTATCCTGCATCTGTATTCCTTTATTGATTTTTCAGTTATATTTAATCAGCTTTTATTGCTTTTGACATGACTCATCTATAATGGTTCCTTTTTTGCTCTTTCATATTTTTGTAAGCTCTTTTGGTTCACATTTCATTAACTTAATTGTTATTTTTGTATCTTGTAACTCTTCTTTGAGCTCTCTTTTGATAGAAAATTGGCATTTTGAAATTTTTGAATATATAGTGAACTGTATGACTAATTCTTTTTCTCTGTTGCATAGAGTAATTCTTCTTGTAAATGATTTTCATCTACTTTTAATTTGTTTCTGTCCTCGCACATCCTCCTCTCCTCAATATCTATAAATAGGTCTATTGCAGGCTTCTTTCTGGTTATTACTCATTTTTTAAATAAACACAACTCTATCTGGGCCACTATTTGTTTTAAAGTAGTATAAGTAAAGGCAAAGGGAAGTAAAGTGTAGTGGTACACAAATTTAAATTTAGATTGCTGCCTCAAACACCATTTACCATATTTATTTTGTCCTCTAACCAGAGATGTAGCTCCTCTCATTTTCATGTAGAGTATGTTATGAAGCCCTTTATATCACAGGCTCTATGAATAGTGATATTGCCTGTGGCTTTCTCATTTCCTTAAAGCTCATCACTGTACTCAAAGGATTGTTGGAATGAACTTTCAGGACTAATACACTTTTAGCTATCTGTAGCCTGACCAAAGTTTGAGGTTTGAGGAGGTTTTTGGTTTTTTGTTTTGGTCATCTCTCAACATCTTTTTTTTTTTACTCCAAAGTTCCTCAGTATTTGGAAGGTAATCTTCATATTTTGCAGTTTGTGGTTGTGGTTCTTTCCTTGTTTCATTGGAGATGATGTTTTCTTCTTTTGGCGTTTTTTGTTGTTTTCAGTGGGTTTTGAGAGAGGAAGGATAGTTTATTAAAAATTTTCTTTCTGCCGTCTTTTATGTAAATTCTCTAGTGATCTTTTTAAAAAATAAATCAGATCATGTCAGTTATCTACTTAAACTCTTCAGTGGCAGAAAAATAAAGCGCTTACAATGAACTAAAAACTCTTTATCATAACCCGTGCAACCATAAGTGATCTGTCTCCTTCTTACCTGAGCAACCTCATCTTGTTCCACTTTGTCTTACTCTCACTAAAAGCTTTCTTTTAGATCTTCAATAAAACTATGACTTTTTGTTTTGTTTTGTTTTGCTCATGATCTCATTTACTTAATTACTATTTTCTGGGATTTTATTTTCCCTTCTTTTCTAACTCCTATTCATCTTTTAGATCTAATTTAACACTTCTTCCAAGAACCCTTCTCTGATACAGTGTAAATTAGGTTCACTGTGTCAATCTCCCTCTTGGTTTCTTGTTTTTTTTCTTCATATCATTAAGTAAAATGTATAATTATGTGTTTATGTGTTAACATGTGTCTTTTTGTTAGACCATAAGCTCCAGGAGAGCTTGATGCTTACTGTTTATTAAGTGAGTGAATGAATGAATGAGTGAATGAATTTTAAAAGGTATTTTAGATGCAGGACTTCTAAGATTAATTTACCAGGCATTATTATCTCTTAGACATGTTGGTCTAGTGAATACATTTGCTTTGGTATATATATTGCCTAGTAATAACAATATTATAACTAATATCGAGTGTTTGCTGTGTCCCATACATAACTTTAAAAAATAAATTACTTTATAGTTTACTGGTTAACTACTATATATCTGACATAGTGACAGATATTTTTCTTTTAATTGAATTATACTTTCTTTTAATAATCAATAATCTGAAAGTTAAAGTGCCTTTTCTAGTACTTAATTTTATTTATAGAAAATAATTTATTCTCAAAAAAATCATGCCATATAAAATTACTTTGCTTCTGTCATTTCTAGAAAATGCCTATTAATAATCTCTTCTCGAGTATTTGGAAATGCAAAATTGTGAAGACAAATTAAATTGATTTTTATTAGTGCTTATTAAACTACTCAAATATTTAAATCAATATAAAATATACTTTCTTTTTTTCCCCAGTAGCTGTGGTATTAACTGTGATATTAATTACCCTTTCAATGTGAATGGAATAGTGTTTTCTTTTGTCAGAAAGTAGCGTGACAAGGCAATAAACCAAATTAGACATTTGTTTTAATTGTCCATTTAGTTTTTCATTTTTAGTTCTTACTATTTGGGATATCAATTCAAATCAACAACTGCTAACTTCTGATTATAACAGCAAAACTAGAACTAATTTAAAAAGAATTTTAGTATTTTTTAAATATGTGAAAGTCAATTTTTAATGCGTTAGTTATATAATAATAGCTATTGAAACATTTGAATGGTTATGGGAGGAGAATTCCTTCAGTTTGGAGTTGAATAGAAATAATACTTCTCTTTTAATATTATGAAATGCATTGAAAGGTCTTTATCAAGTTAGGGGTTAGGAGAAGGAAAAAATAAAATTAAAAGAAAATGGACAGTTGAAAATATATAACGAGCATAAGAAAATTGCAAAATGATTAATATCAATAAAGAAGAAAATTTCAAAGAGAAAAATGCTACATGAAAATGAGGCTCATTAGGTTATGCTCCTTAATAATGATAGGACTAGCATTAGTCTTGATATATCTAATTTCAAAGCTTGTACTATTTTTACTGCAATAATGAATGAATATTTATAAAATAGAATGTGTGTATGCTCTATAGACACCAAGAATAATGCTGTATAGCGTGCTCAGTAACAATTAAATGAATGAACAGGTGAATTAATAAATATGTAATAACTATTCCAAATTAAATTTATTTTTTCACAATTGATTATCAAAGTAAGTACAAAAGATGACCTAAGGCATTATTATATGAAGAAGCAAAGAAGTAGTTTTCTATTTTTTATTTGATATATTTAATAAATAACACTTAAGAACTCAGAACACTTTAAAAACTGATCAGTTTTTGCTTTCATACTTTGTTTTACAAACCATTTAACTCCGTTAGTGACCTTCTAGTATGCTGCATTTTTACTAAGGCAAATTTATTACTGAATGTACTAGAAGGATCTCATTGTAACAGTTTAACACATTATACATATCCTTGGCTTAAGTCTTTTTTAAAAGAACATAAAATGGTCAGTGCTTTAATTTTTCAAGGCAAGTCTTTTGAAATATGTTTGAAAAAACCTCTTATTGTTGTTCTCAAAACCTTAAATTGAATTTTTCCTTCAGTAGTAAGAGTAAATTTAGGTAAAAATCACCCACAAAACTACTAGTTATGGTCCCTGTAAAAACCAGATGCAGTGCCTGTAACCATAAGTCATAGAGTTCCTGCTGCCATTTCTGGCCAGATTAAAGAGGACACTTGAGTTTCAACTCTCACCCCTGCTGATTAGGGTGAGGGGGATCTATGTTACTTTAAAATCATCAGCTGGTAACTGTAGACAAAAAAAGCCCTGGAGTGAGAATCTTAATGACTTGTGAGAAAAAAGATGTGTCTATTATCATGCCTAATATCTTGTCATTTGTTTTCAAGGGTCCACCTGGTCCAGCAGGCATACCAGGTCCATCAGGAAAGAGAGGTCCACGGGTGAGTAGATGGGTCCCATTTCCCACTTGCTGTTAGAATTAGTAAGTTTCCAGTACTTTTTTTTTTTTTTAGTATTGTACTGTATGTACTTCCTTTGGAAATCTGCCTGGATCTTCAAACTTGGCCGTACCTTTGCCAATTCAAGAGAAGCTTAGGAACATGTGCAGCTTATTTGCATATAAACACTCAGTGAGAGCATTCTCTGTAAACATTCCGAAGAAGATTATCAAATTTGTAGATTAGTGGCTGTTATGGTGCTACTTGTAACATTATTCTTAGTTATGAAGTGATATCATCTGTAGTTGATTGTCCAAGGTGGGGTTCATTTGCTTTGGGAAATAAGGAGAAGTGGGCTGCCTTAAAGTAGCGCATTCCTGGATTACATAGTGGAAAATACTGAAGCTATTGATGAGAAAATAATTGTCCTGAGGAAAAAAAAGCTGCCTTAGGGATAAGCAGTAGTTTCTCACATTGCACAGGTCCAGTAAAAAATTTATTGCTGTGTTTGAATTAGTTTCTTTCAAACCAAAAAATGAATGTGGACTTTTACTGTCTGAAATTTTTCAAAGATCTAGAAAAAGAATTGTGATTGTGCATGTTGTTAAAACAAATGCATATACCATATATAATCCACTTTCTTTCTATCCTGATTTTCATTTATCCTATAAACAATATAAAAATCACCCTGAAATGTTACTTTAAGTTGACCATATTCACATCAAACTCTTGTCCACATGAGGCCTAAGATGAGTGCTGACTGTGCTCCCTCTGTTATTTAGTATTTCTTTCATTTCTCGACACTTGATGACCTGTCACATTCCTCCCAGGAGAGTAAACCTGGCTCACTCTCCTCTAGCCTCCAAACCACTCTATCTTCTCTCTCTGTCAGGAGATGCTATGCTAGATCCTTCTTTTCCAAGGGACTGAGTCCATCTTTGCTCTAATTGCATTCCCTCTTTGCCACTAAGGCTTTTCTCATATAGCATGACCTTCAGTTTTTGAATCTTTATCTATTTTCATGATGCAGCAGCTTCTTTCTCTAATTTCCAATTGTTTCTTCATCGATTTGTCCAATCGTCCTTCATTTAAGGAAGGAACAATATTTCTCTTCTCAAGGCTAATGATTATATTCGTGTTCCTAATTTTATCTCCATTTAATTATTTAACTTAAAACTTACAACTTTGCATTTCTTCTGTCCCTAGATTTTATCTCATTTGGCAATGCCCAACAGATTATCTTCGTTTTTAAAAATTCCAAAGTTTCATCAATGTTAATTTTTCCTAAAGTTATTGTCTTGGCTCACTCTTGTGCTACTGAGCTTTGTGAAATAATATCCATTGCTCTGAAATCTACAACAGCTCCTTTGTTAATCTCCACAAATTTTTCCATCTACTTAATCAAAATTTACTTTTTGCAGGTTACAAAATGACATATGTCATAAAATCTTTTTTTCTTTAGTGTTAATCTTGGTCGATATACCTTCAATATTTGCATTGCTGACACACCTCCTTTCTGAAACACAATGCTCTATTAATTCAGAATTGAAAAGACAGATAAATAAATATTAACTGTATGTTATATGTTAATATTGAGGTATGACTGAAAAGTACAGAGGTAGATACCCAACCCAAATGAGTTTAGGTGGCTAGAGACTTGGAAGGCCTTCTGGAGGTAGATCTTAGTTCCTTTACTTGCAGGTTGTGTGAGCTGAAGTTTCCTCATGGGTAAGGAGGAATAAACATAACTGCCTTGCAGGATTCTTATAAGGATTAATAATAAAATTTATAGAGCACTAACACAATTATTTGCACATAGTTAATAGTAAATAGAAGCAATTATTGAATTCAAATTGACAAATATTTCAGTGGCTAATATGTGTTAAGTACAACACTAGTAACACTAAAAACAGTCTCTTTTCAAGGAATTTATAATCCTGGAATTAAACATCATATGTCATAAAGTACTTAAATAGCAATAAAATTTTTAAATAACAGATTAAAACAGTATAAAAAATGTCCCAAGGCAACATACAATTAATTGCAAATGAATTTTACATTCAATGATTTCTACCGAAGTTAGTAGAAAAGAGAAATCATTCATGCTGGTGTATCCAGGATTTAATAATGAGCTGAGAGGGCAGTTGACACCTGAAGAATGATTTGGGTGGGTATAGGGGCAAGGTTAAACGTAATAAGTCTTTAAAGCATACATACTAGCATAAAAAAAAACCCAAGTGCAGAAAGGGTTAATGTATTCAGAGGAAAGTAACTAAACAATTACACTTTTTTGTCTTTAAACTTCTTACTGCGTGCAGCTTTTGGAAGTAGCACTAAGCAATATGGCTGGAGATAGGGGTGGTAAATAAGGGAGGTAGACAAATGCATCTTCAAAGCAAAAGATGGAAACCACAGTTCTCTATAATTAATATAGTTCTCTTTTTTAAAGTGAAATATGCAAAATCTCAGAAAAGATAAAGAACTTTGTAAAAAAAGATAATATTAATTTTAATGAAATTATAGTTTGTATTTATCTGAATGTTATAAATGCTGTCTGTTATTTGTATCTAAATCTATTCTAAGAATTATCTTTTTTCTCTTTACAGGGCATACCAGGGCCACATGGAAACCCTGGGTTACCTGGATTACCAGGTCCAAAGGTGAGTGATTACTAGTGAGTATCACATGATTTTCCTGATGTTATTTAAAAAGGTCATCTTGCCACTTGCACAAGAAATTATCTGTCCATTTCAAAAGGTGGGGGTTACCTGAATCTAAGAAAGAGCAAGTTAAGGCAATTGCAAGTTTAAAAAGGTTTAAATGAAATGGGAAGTGCAGCACATTATGGAACCTTTTTACAAACATATTCGGACTAATGTGCTTTATAAAAATTGTTAGAACAAAAAGATATTTCATAAATTAAATGATATGAAGCACATATAGTACTTGGTAAAATGCTTGTTTACAGTTAGCACTTAAGAAAATGATATTTCCCTTTTCTTGGAGTAGCTACTTATTGAGGTGACTAGGCCAATTAGAAATACAACTTTTACTGAAATTACCACATTTATTATTTGTTAATAAAAAAAAAAAAACAGTCTCATGGCTCTATGAATGAAAATGCCTTAAGATAGTATAGAACTATGTTCTTTTTATAAGGTTATTTTAAAGTTTATAAGGCTTTTACCATGTTCCTCTAAAATGATGTGGCTCAAACCCCAAACTATTTTCTGTATGGTGGCCAGCAGCTGAAATTTATGTTCAATGCTTCCAGCCTTCCAGTTGTTGCTTTCTGCTCAGCTCTTTGGAATCTATCACATGTCAGAATCAGCCAAGAACTGAAGAGAGTCTACATCCAGATTTTGGGGAAAACTCTCTTTTTTTCTTTCTTTCTAGGATTTTCTCTCTCAATTTATAGTCATTATGGTAACCCCATAGTCTCTCCTCTAACACCATTAGCCAAAAGGTCTCTGGCTTTCTGCTTGAATTCTAGCCACTCTGTGAAGTCTGGGGAGTGTCTTTAGGAGAAAAGCTGTATAAATGTGTAATAGACTAAGTGTGGTTCCATTCTTTCAAGAGCTGAATCCTCTCCAGTGTGTTCCGTTTTTGGTTTCTCTCTTGTATATTCAAAAAGTTATTTTATATATCTTGTTCTGGCTTTATAATTATTATTTGCTGGAGGATTAGTCACATTCATGCTACTCTGCTACTATCTGAACCACAGGTCTCAAAAATTCCTTTTAGGACATCTCGATTTGAGATGATAATTTGACATTCAAATAGAGATATTAAAAGATATATGGATCTGGAATGCAGGGGAGATGTCAAAGCTAAAACTATGCATTTTAGAGTCATCAGTGTATATATAATATATATTTTAATATAATATATATTATATATTATATATATTAAAGCTATAGAACTAATGAGGACACCTATGGGTGAATATAGACCGAGAAGTATCCAAGGACTGAGTCTTGGTATATTAGAAAGAAGAAGATGAATTAGCAAAGGGTACTGAGAGAGAATGACCAGTGAGGTAGGGTAGTGGTTGGGACAAAAGCCTGACTAGAGTATGTCCAAGAGGGAATGGAAGGAGAGGCAATCTCCTAGTTAACATAGCAAACTTTCAAGGAGTTTTGCTCTAAAAGGGAATAGTGTAATGAGCAGTAAAGTGAGATGTGGGCTCAAGGAAAGTTGTTTTTTAAGATGGAAGAAATGACAGTGTGTTTACTTGGCGATGGCAGTTATTCTGGAGACAAATAAAAATTAAAATAATGCAGGGAAGACAGCGCACCAATCGTATACTGGTGAGAGAGAATTGTGGATTTGGTTATGAAGGCAGAGGATTTGGGAAAAGATTTAAGTGAGGTAGTAGATTTGGTTCTAAGAGCCTGTGGAAGTTGAAAGCAAAAGCACCAGTTGAGGATGAAGAGGGAATTTATGAAATAATCATCTATGAAAATGGGAAAGTGAATTTACTAAGGCAATTATTGGACATACCAAAAAACAAAACAAAACAAAATAAAACCAATCAATATAAGAAGTCATGAATTTAAAGTGAGTTTGTTAGCATTATTGTTTTCTTTTAGTCACATTCAGAAAACAAGGGCAGAATAGTTGGAGAGTTTAGATTTAAGAATTGCCAAGCAAGCTTTTAAAAGGAAGCTGTTAAGTGGAAGAAAGAGGCAATGCTGTCATTTATGTACAAAAAGGAGTGATTATAATGTCAGATCCTGGAATTTAGGCTGGCTAAGGACCAGAAGTCAGACCATATAGCAGATGAAACAATGAAAATGTGGTGGGATCACATATTAGCAGGTCCAGTGAGTCAAATAATTGTTATAGTTGTGGAGGCTTAGAGTGAGCTAAAAAGATAGAAAGTGTTGCTTAGAAAGTTGAATGCTTACAAATTGAGATTATGGAGCTTGTGTAGTTATTAGTAACGTTAAGTCAAGAATTTCAAGTGATGCTACCTCAAGATTGTGTCATTTAGTGTTTCCTTTTATGGATTTATTGATTTCCAATTTAGGTTATTCATAGTCTGAATTTTTAAATTATGTATTCTTTTTGTTGAAATTTTTCTGTACCATCAATAATTCCTTCAAGAGTTGTGTTCTCTGCTTTTTGAGATGACAATAATTGTAATATTTATTTTAATAATGATTGTCTTTAGTCTTCTTTTAATACTGACTACTAATATCTTTATAATCCTAAATCTTGCAAGCTAATCTAGGTAGATATTATTATTTCCATTTTACAGAGGAATCTCAAGTTCAGATAGATTAACTTGATCAATCTTTTCACTCCAAGTCCCTACGTTCTTTCTATTATTTTGGATGGACTCCAATCTGATAAATCGGTTCTAACATGCTAATGGGTCTAGTACCTTAGGGAGTTTCCCTTCTTAGACAGAGGGCCCTCTGGAGATCCAGTAACAGTCTAAAGGAGCTACTCTCATAATGAGGATTTTAGACTCTATAGCAGATCAGTGTGATAGGTGGGATTTTTAGAATCATTTGAATAATAAAGTGTAGGCAGCTTCCTTTCTCTTTTACTCATAATCAAAAGGATATATAGCTCCTTTAACAAAAGTCAGATAAGAGTTAAGTAGAAGTCAGTATTGAAGGTTAAAGTAAATTATGATTAATTAATAAACATTATTAAATCCAACGATAATTTGAAAAGCCAATCAGATATGACTAAAAGTGTCTCAGGAATCATAGAATACATACAAAATGAAAGAGAAAATAAGTAAGAGATTTTAGAGTATTCTCCTTCAATGCATAGAGTTGTGCCCTACTTCTTTGACATTTCAGGTAAAGTTAGTATGTTCAGTAATCTCTGCTTCATCCATTTTATACTATGATCAACCCACAGCTGGCGAGGTTAAAAGCATTTTCTTTATGTTGATCTGCAATTCTGGTTTTAGAACATGAGTTGATCAGTTAACAAACCTATTTGTGTGGGAGTAAAAGAGATTTAAATATACTTCTATAAATTTGTTGTCCAGATGTATAAAGCTTGAAAATAAGAAAAAGCTTTGTCTTTAATTTTTATTGCTTAATTGATTACTTTTTCCTACTTTTAAATTTTTTATTGGAAGATGAAATGTCAAATTAGTGGAATATATTTAAAAAGTTAAAAGATAACACTAAAAAAGTTGATAAATAATAGAAAATTCATACAGAACCTAAAAAGTAGAGTTTTTAACATGAGATTGTAAGTAAAAACATAGGCCACAAAGAGTTTTTATTATATTCAAATTTTTCAAGGGCTGTAATTTCTTAAGCTTTTAAAAAATTCTTTGTAAATATTACCTCAAATCAACTGGTTCAGCATTATAATAGAAGTTTAAAATATGTTAAAACCAATAAATATTTTATTTAATAGATATTGTGATATGAGAAAGAAAATTGACCTGGTTTGCCAATAATTTTCTAAGTAATCTTAATCAATTCAATAAACCTTTCTGGACCTCATTGCTTCTTTATCTATAAAATGTGATTTACTCAGTAAACTGTCATATCTCTTACAAGTTCTAAGTATATTATCTTTTGTTCTTAAATGAGGAGTTGGTTTTTAAAATTTGAGATATCACTAAAATTTGAGATATGACATTTTCCAGGTCCTATAATCTTGTAACCAATAATCTAAAATTATAGCCTTAGTAGTAGAAGTGGTGATGGCTGTGGAAGGGAAGAAGTCAACCTGGAAAACAACTTTTTTCCTTAAAAGTTTTCTTTGTCTCTAGAATATAGGACTCTTTGCCAATGAAAACTCATTTCTAATTTGTTAAATGAAAAGACTTACTGGGAACATGAAGGACTTTTCTTTTGTTCTTCCTTCTTTCATCAGTCAGTGTTATTTAAAAGCATCCCTGAATACGCGAAAGAAGACATTTCCCCATTTTTCATAGAGTGAAAATACCATTTAGAACTCTCTAGGAATGGAAAGTTATTTATTAGTTGAAAGTGATAATGAAATCAAAATTTAAATTATAAAGAATCTCAATAGTGGCCTCTTTATGAAGTATGAAATAGATAGGAAAGGAGATACTTTGCTGGTATGCATAATGAGAAAGATTACTTTAATATTGTACCAAAAAAACCTTGGTTTAAACCTAATGTCATATTTCTCTTGAAATGTAAAAGATAAAGATTCCAAAAGTATGAAAAATATTTTTATAGAAGAATAAAAATAAATTTGGTAATTAGAGAGATTTTTTGGTTTATTTTTTATTATAAAAGTGATGCAGGTACATTGCAAGATACTGGAAAATATTTAAACTTGGAATGATATTTTAAAATTTTGAGAATTAATATAAGCATATTTCTTTTGCTAAAAGTAATTATTTTTCCAATGCTAAAATAAGAATTATGATTCAATATGTCACAAAAACAGAAAAGTTACTAGAACCTATATGTAGGTCCCTTAAAGACAGATATTTCAATAGTAGTATAACTTTATTAGATTAAAAAAATCAGCTATGTCTGGGGAATTTCTAGGAATCTTTTCAACATTTAAAAATAAAGCTAAAAAGAATACATGAAAAAGTAAATAATCTATGTCTATCACAATTTAAAATAATTTTACTTAATACTATATAGTGTTTATAGTATGTGACGATGCATGCAACTGAAAAAGTATGAATTTGTGCTTCACTAAGTATTTTATAACTGTTTTATCTAGGGCCCCAAAGGAGATCCAGGATTTTCCCCAGGTCAAGCTGCTTCTGGAAAAAAGGTAATTTTTTTGTCCAAGAAATAAAATCATAGTGATGTATTGCAAACATTTAAAAATCATTTTTATCTTTTTAAAATGTAGATTTTACTTAATTTCAAACAGAAAAGATAGAGAACTATTGGATTTTAATGAAGCTGAAGAAATATTTGAAAGATTAAAAGATACCATCAGCGTAACTTATCAGTTTAACTCTTACCATTAATTTTATTTAGCATCCATTCTGACCTGCCAATTAGGGAGGATGGGGAAAAAATCAGAGCAAGATATGGTTCTAATGTCAAAAATTTTGCTGTTAATATGAATGCACATAATAATACATAGATTTTAATGCCATGTTACACATTTTTTTTAAAAGATAGTTCCAAATACTTTGTTTAAGTTCCATGGTAATTTCAATTGAGAAAATAGAATTCATAAAACTTAAATGACTCATTACATGGATACTAAGTGGCAGAAGCGAAGATGAATACAAATGGAGTATTTAGTATATATCTGAGAAGCTTTATTTAGACAAGCACTTGATGAATGTGATAAAATTATAGGATGTTTTTGTTTATGTGGTATATATTCACAGACTTTAAATCCGTGAATAATTGTGGTGGTTCCTGGATTGAAAGCTGGTCTTTTAATTGACTTATCGAAATTCTTGGAAACTTAAAAAAAATCATACTATATTAATGGAATTTATAGATATTATATTAACAAATAAAATAAAATTAATCTAAAATCTGAAGAATTTTATTGCTGTGATGGAACTGAGTTTACTGAATTCAAATAATATAGGAAAGAAATGGAAGTTTATTATTAGGAACATAATATTTTCATTGGTCCCTTAATTATTAAAAGGAAAAAAATCCTACAATCGGAGAAACATAAATGCCATTTTTTAACGCTTCTCCTGTTTGCCCTGAGATAACTTGTAGATCACAGTGCTAACCTTACCCCGAAAGTTTGCCATGAAATAGCTTGCTTTTATTATTATTTTAGCATTTTCTCTAGTGTATCGATAGTATTTGGAAACAAATGACATCATTCTATTTATAGCATTCTGTTTTTAGTAGTCTGATTGTTGAAAATGTCAAATCCTAGAAAACACAGAATTCTTACGCTAGCTGCCCTTTTTTTTCCTAAATGGGAAAAGGGTTAAAATATCTAAACCTAGGATAATTAATTTCTTACTTAAAATATAGACATTAGAGGCCCATTCTGTTTTGGTAACTGCTTTAAATAAACTCCCCAAATAAAATATTCACATTTATATCAAATGCTTTGTTTTATCTTTCCTTGAGGTTTCTCTGTACAAAATATAGGGTGGTGTAGAATGTGTATGGTATCTGTATAAATATAGAATGATTCAACCTGGAAGTTGAGGTTAGGAAGCATGTCAGTCCTTTTTTACTTATATACTAATTGTAGTTAATATTATACAGCAGAAATGAAGTAAGATATAGGATTCAATAGCATGTTGCTATTGAGCTTTAAGTGAAATCCAACTTAAATTGAGAGATATATTTCTAACTGGTAAAATTTAAAAAGAATTTCTTAGAAATTATAGTTATATTAAATTGGGTTCAAATATACTGAGAAGGAAGGATATTAGTTATATCCACACAATATGAATACAAATAAAATACAGACATTAAGTTGGTAGGAGTATAGGGGGATTGGGAAACAATAGAATTGTTTTTAAACATTTAGCCATTTTTATAAGAAATATATGGTCAAAGCAATGCAGAGGCTAGTCCTTTGACATGTAATATCAACTAAGTAACATCTCTCATAGAACATACATAAGTGTTTAAGTCCTTTCTGGACATCAGAAGCAAGCAAAGTTAACATCATAGTAATAATTCTTCTTTTCCCATAAAACAAGTGAAATATTATCATTATTATTATTTTCAGATGGAAGAACTTTGAATGGAAATCAAATAATCCACTCACGATTAGAGCTAGCGCAAGAAGACAATCTCCTATTTCCTAGTTCAGTTTTCTTTTTCCTCTATCAGAGTAATAAATGTAAAAAGAAAAAAAAAATCTATATAAACCAGTCACCTCATCGCAAATGGAAGCCATCTTAATAAAACATTTAGAAGACACATTAAAATAACTATTACAACAAATGAAAAAGCCCTGCATTGTTAATAATCAGAAACATCCTTTTCTCCTGTGATCGTTTGATGACATATTAAAGTAGACAATGCACTAAAAATAAACAGGCACTAAGGAGTTTAAAGGTTATTACCTAAGTACTCTTTTTCTTTCAAATACCACAATTTTTTTAATGCACAATAAATTTGGAAATAGAGAAAGGCAGGGAGGTAAAGACAAAGCGCACCTAAACAGGTTTAAGATTATCCCCCATTCCTTTTTGACATATTTTTTCTCTGTCAATTCACACAGTCTCTTCCAAGTCTCTCTTTGTCACTTCTACCCACCAAAGACACTCCTTCCATCTCACCGGTATACTTTCTCCTTCCTACCTCAAGATGGGCTTGCAGTCCTCATCGGAGTTAGGAGAAAGAGTAACAGATGGGTCTAATCGATGAAGTTAGGTCTGTTGAGCCAAGCACATGGCCCTCCAAATAATTTTTCACTGTAGTTTTGCCCCAGTGGTTCGTTTGCACAGCAGAAAGCACCAACAAGCAGCAGTCCTGGAAGCGGAAGTGCCTCTTTACATGTGCACTAAGTGAACCCAGTCCTGCTCCCCACATGCCTGCCTCAAGGTTCCACGTGCAAAGCCCCTCGGACTGTAGATCTTCACCCAAAAGAGCAGACTGGAGCCTTCCACAGTTGCCACATGAAGCGTTTGCCAAACTTTAAACTCCTTTGTTTCTTAAAACATAGTAAACCTTGGAATGGTGGGAATCGGAGTAGTAAGGGCATTCCTAGAGAAAAGAACATCAGAGAAAACAGGATCAGGGCCATGGAGGTGGGAAAGCACAGTCCAGGCATTCAGTACTGGATGAGACAAAGTCTGGGGCCTCAGAAAAGGTCTCAAAAGGTCTCAGAAAGGAAGCGGAACTTGAGCCGGTTTGTGAAGATAAGAAATAGATGTTGTAAGGTATTGATGTACAAGATGAAATCCTGCAGCAAGGAAATTCTAATTTTCAATCTTCTTTCATAACATTGACCCTCTATTTTGTTCATAGGGTGACCCAGGCCTTTCTGGATTAATGGGTCCCCCTGGTACACAAGGTGATAAGGTAAGATGTAATTCTGCTTTGATATAATTGGGTGCCATATGGATCTGGGAGCTCTTCAGTTCCCAAGATCTCATTTTGAAGTTGAGCCCAAAGCCAATATTTTACATTTTTTTCTCAGTAATAAGAATTAGGATGCCATTCTAATCTAGGAAAGTGATGTCCACAAATGGCAGGGTTTTACTAAAAGAAAAGAAATCCTTTAGTTAATGATGAGAAAATCACTGGCAGAATATTGAAGCTTTTCTTTCCCTCCCTCCTTTCTCCCTCCCTCTCTCTTTCCCACCCTCTCTCTTTCTCTCTCTCTCTCATTATATTAAGGAAATAACAGACTTTTGAAACTTTGAAGTCACTTTTTAAGTTTTGTATGTCCAAAGTGAGGTATACTTGGTTATAGGTAATACAGTTGGCTTTTTTTAAGGGATTCTCATTTTATTAGGAAATAATAATCTCTGCCATGATATATATATATATATATATACAAATGTGTGGCCTGAAGGATAGAGTAGAAGTGAGGCTTGGGGATAGTAACTAAAACACAGTAATTGTATGCATATGACTGGGCTTTTTCTGAGGTAAAAAGAAATACTAACACAGATGCTATAATTATTTCGTAAAATATATTGTGTAGTTTCCTGGATTAACACAAATGTAAATTCTCCTCTGTATATTCAGTTTGTTTTTTCCACAAACACTGAATTATTGATTCTCTACAGGGCATAAGAAAGACAGAAAAGTTCTCTCTAAGGTATCAAGGGTCCCAGAATATTGGGGGGCAGTGTTTGATGTGATATGGATGTCTAAATACATATAATTAGCTGTATTGGTATTTTAGTGTGTCATATTTTTTCCCTCTTCGGAGATTTAGGTTGGAGGTGGTAGTCAGGCTCTGATTGCTTGGTTCAAATCCCATCTACCATTTTCTAGGTCCCATAGACTTTGAGTAGGTTGCTTAACCTCTCTAAGCTTTAGTTGCCTCATCTTCAAAATGTGAAGATAATACTCCCCACTTCATAGGGAGTTCTTGGAAATGTGGAATGAGATAATCCATGATACTACAGTGTCCGACAAATAGCAAGCCCTTAATAAATGTTAACCATCCGCTATTTATCTGGTTTTGGAAAGGATCCTGACCTTGTTTGCTTTTCTTCATAACCCCAACTAAAGGGCTGCATTGTGAAATGATGAAAAATGTTGTGATCTCATGGAGTATTTTTCCTCCCATGACCTAACCACACCATTTTTCTTATGGTCTTCACACTAGTCTTCATCCTAGATGGTACTTAGAATCCGATAACTCCTTTGAGGTTATTGGTTGCTCCGATGGAGACATGAAACTGCAGAGTGATCATTTCTAACAGAATTGGTCTTAATATACAGTCATGATTTTGTTTGATTAATGTTATTTAGCATACCTCTGACCACTAAGTATACCGCTGAAGAAACTACTGATGAATAGCATCAAGCAAAGAAAATCTCATAATATGGAAATTATCTTAATTGTTTTATTTGATATTAAATATACAACTATTTCTTCCTAAAGAATAACACTGCATATGAAAGAAAAAAAGCAAACTAATCATTACTCTCTGAGGTCAGATGATGCCTGTGGTTCATGAAACTAGCAATCCAAAAAGAGAAACACTAAGTAAAGGTTGAGTGGTTATTTTGTAGAAGAATATATACAGAAATATTTATAGAGAAAATTTTAAAAGACTGATTTTAACCATTAGAATAGATAAACTTTGAAGCTGTTCTCACTTAAAGCAGAAGATGTTAGCTTCCAAAACCCTCTGTACATATATGGGTCTTGGCCCATCAGTATTTTAAAGTATTAAGAAGAATATATTCTTTTTGTCTGTTTTAATCTAGTAAAATGAAATAACAGCATTAATTTAAACAAACTGGAACATGGATTATGTATCTTTCACAGACTTCTTTTTCTCATATGATTTTTTAAAACTTTTAAAATCTGGCTTTTATTGTTAACCAATAGAAATAGATCCTATAGAAGTCAGGGGTCTTGCAGTATTATCAATTATTAGCTATAACTGAATTTTCTCTAGAGGAGGTTTAGTTAAAAGTATTTAGAAACTAAGTTACTTTCTGTTAAATGAAGCATCTATGGTTTATGATAATTTGACAGTACTTCAGAACTGTTGAAATATTTGAGATGATTTTGTAGTTTTTCTGAGAATGTTTTCTCCTTTTTCAGTAGCCTTGCTCAGAGAACCTAGAATAATGGCTCATATTAGCTGCAACCTAGGGACTCCTATCCCTTCATCCTTGCAGTTCTGCCCCTAAAGTGCTGGATGGATTCTGTAATAAAGACAGGAACTTGAGTTATTCATTTTGCAAGTGAAAAATCTCAGATAAGCCCAGAGAAGTTAAGAGAATTGCTCAGGGTCATTCAAAGTTATGTTAGGATCAAGAGATAAAACTTAGAAGTAAAAACCACTGTGTTTTTACTATTTTGTATTATGAGAGATGAATGAGGTGCTTGGGCTTTGATTAATAAGTTTATTACATCTTTTTATTAAATTATTTCAAGTTATTATAACTGCTAACATTAATAGTAGCTATTATGTACAATGTTCCAATCTCTCTGCTGAGCCCTATTTCTTTTCATCTTAAAACAACCCATTGAGACTGATACTATGTTCAGTATGTCATAAGTTAATTGGAGTATAAAATGGTTAAATCACTGACCCGAGGCCATACAACTATTAGTTGGCAGAGTTAGGACTCCAATCCAAGCCTGTTTAGCACATGACTGTGCTGTTAATAACTTCAAATACTGCTTCCCCATTAATTAATTAGTTCATTAAGCCAATATTTGTTAGATGTATATTTCAGTATTCTGACTATCTCAAGCATGCAAAAGGAAGTAAAAGTCTGTTTTTCATGAAAGCCAAGGGACCAGATATAGTTTTAGATGATAAATAATAATGACTTCATTACTCCTTTTCTCTGGAAATATCTGGACATATTAAAATTATTTTAATATAAACCATACTCAAGTAATCTTTAAAATGGCTGCAAAAACTTGTGTAGAGAACACTGACAACTTATGAAAACTATTGAGATAAATAAACAGAAGATTAATATAAAAATGTTCTGAAAACTAGAGGTAATATTGAGACAGAAAAAATAAAGCAAATAAATCAGAAGCAATAATTTTGTTCACACTAGTTAACTTTTTGGCTTGCTCCTTTATTTTCTTCTTTTTATCTCCCCCCACCCCTCGGGATTCTTTTTTTTTTAAATAAAAAACTACTATTAACATCTTTTAATAGTAGTAACACATTGGTTAATGTGTTTCCCCATATTGGCTGGTTACATGTTCTCAACTTAGCTATTTTCATATAACTCTTATTTTCCTAGGAACTAAAGTATATTTTCACTTCTTACTAAGTATCTAAATTTGTGCCAAAAAGCAGATAAGTTGAATTCAGAATGCATGCTGAATTGGATGGAAGACAAGAGTCATAATTCTGAACTTGGGCTCCAGATGGATTTTTAAATTGGTTTTTAATATAGCCAATCAGTTGCTATATTAATATTGGAAGTCTGCTATTTAAAACTGTAAGAACATTAACAGTGATTTCAGTTGAAGCAATTTTCCTAGGATCAGGAGGATAAGTCAGATGGGTATAACTCAGAGTAATTGTGAAATGTGATACACACATTTCAAAACAGATTTTTATGAATAATGTATGGCAATATTTTTCTGAATATCAAAAAATACTAACTACACTGGTTTTAGTAATAATTATAAAATTGTGAATTCTAATTCTATTTTGGTGGAATTTTTGAATTATTTTCGAAAATATTTACATTACATAGGAGACGCACAGTATCTTCAGAAAGTTGGAAAGGAAAAAATAACTGAAAACATCAAGTGGAATGCATTGCGATTTATCAGTCACTCAAAAACTATATAGATTTTCATAATCTATTTAAAGCAAGGACAGTAGGAAGGAGCTATAATAATACTGAATGTTAATGACAACAACAATTTTAAAAAATCAGAGTTGGCATGAAATCAGTGTCTGGAGAGAGAAATAAGAACTCTAGTCTTCCATAGTTAATTCTATAGATCAAATTCTCACCTGCCCATTATCTTTGTAAAAATCTGCAGAACTACATTTTACTTTGGGCTGGTCCGTAATCCAAGTGTAGTACTGAAAGTCTAATACAGATACTGCTTAGGGTCTATGCTGTCACCACTGTTACCATCTGCTCTGCAATCTGGTATTCCCACTAATGGTAGGGGAAGCTGAGAACAAGGCAGCACAGTGCTGAACTCCCCCACAGGCAACCAGTGGTTGTCAAAGTGGTATAATTTGTGGGACTTTGAAAACATCCCTGTGTCCAAAGATATTTCCCTCAGCCTAGCACTTATGATTGACATTCTAGCATTAGCGATAAATGCATTTGGCTAAAAGTATCTTGGTTTCCAGAAATTCTTAAAAAATATTCCAGGTCCTCAGAAAATGCTTTATCTGTCATGTAGCACCATTTTGAGAATTAGTTTATCATGCTGTTTTTCTTCATGAGAATTGAAAAGGATTACAACAAGAATTGATGGAACCAAAGTAAAAACTGAATATTAATTAAACGGAATATTAGTGGGTCAACATCGTGAGGAGTTTGAGACAAAGGTTGGCAGCAGTCTGTTTTATACGTGAGGGAGGTAAGTTCCAAGAGAAGGGAGGTGGGTAGAATAGAGAGATTTGTATGATATTCATCCTATGTATTAAGTCTCTTCAAGCTCTCCAATTATCTGGGGTCATTCTTCTATTAAATTTTTTACTTATTTATTTATTTATTTTTAAATTAAATTTATTGGAGTAATATTGGTTAATAAAATTATATAGGTTTCGAGTGTACAGTTCAATAATCATAAAAAATAGTTAAACTCCTTATTCTTAGGACTTTAGGAGATGTATTGCCTTACCCCAAGAAATGCTTACATTCTCATGGCTGTTGATTTTCACCTCATTCTGAAAATCTTAGGATTTTCTTTTTGATCAACTATGGCCATCTTATCACTATTTCTCAATTTTGACAAAACTTTGTCTGTTTATTTTGGCCAAAACATGGTTATAGGCCTTTGTAATCCTCAAGACATTGCTGACATAAGTCCCGCAGTGTTTGAAAATTTTATTAGAGACTTGGTATTACTTAATCTATAAACTAATCTTACTACATTATAGAAAATGAATATTTAATGTTGACTTCCAGACAACAGTGCAGTAGCAGCTAAAGGGAAGTATATGAGTGATTTTGGAGTCCTTAAGTGCAAGGACTATATTTTATTCACTGTGATATTTCAGCCCAGTGTCTGAATATAACAAGCACATGTTATTAGTAAGTAAATGAACATTGCTGCTCTTAAGTTTAACTGTGCCCTTTCACCTGGTCATAGTGGTCATCTTTTTTTTTAATTTCCCCTATACAAATATAACTAACAGAATTTTTAACGTCTGGCAAAAAATTTTAAAGGTCATGGAACAATTGTAACTTTTCCTATTTTTAAGATTGTTTTACATGGTTTCAGCTTGTATGGTCAGTTTTATGGTCCTATACTACCAGGCAAAACAAGGATGGCCTGTATATAAAAGGTACCACTATTTTCTTTATGGACAAACATTTTATTTATCCAAATTTTAGCTACTTGAGGAAGTTCAGGTATATACTTGAAATTTGTGTCCTTTTATATTTCTGATTTTGACACAATCGTATCTCTTTTTTTCCTTTTTTTTTTGGTTCCTGTTTAGTCACCTATTGATAATATACTTGCTAGACTTCAAATTTTTGTTAAAATAAATATTAAAAATTGAAGTCCCTACATTAAAATTAAATTCTAGGCCCCATTTACTATTGAATTTCTTGGTAAGACAACTTTCCATCACAACAAAAATTGAGACACTTCTATAATTCATTGTAATGGGATTTTGATCTGTTGTAAAATAGAATTTGTAAATTTTCCTATTGGCGTACCTTAAGGAATGTGTCCACCTCATTTTTCCCCCCCAATACATTCACCTTTACCCTTGCAGGGTCTCAAAGGACATCCAGGACTCCCAGGACTCCGAGGTGAACAAGTAAGTACTTCTTTTATAAAATTTGTATCTTCTCCAATAAAAAAGATACTCAATAGGGAACTTCATTTGGTTTCTTTCCCCCACTTACTATTTCAGTTTTTCTTCTTAATGATTTTCACTGTTTAATGTAGGACAATATAGGATTATCTATTATAGTTTTGCTTTTTTATTTTTTGCTTTCATATTCCATACTGACATTTACTATCTGGCTAACATGTTCCAGAGCAGCAGTTCTTAAACTTTGTGGTTCATAAGCCCTTTTGGGTATCTCATAAATACTATGAACTCTTATCCATGCATTGCACACACAAACACACACACTCCTAATTTTTTTTATACACAATTTCAGGGGCTTACCTATTCACTAAAGGTTATCTATCCATAGCTGTTAACTCCCTGACCCTTATATGAGGAAATGCAAATACATTTTAATAACAATCCATATTAGAATGGCACATGCACCATTGTTCATTATACACATATGTATGTATTTAAATGTCAAAATAGTTTTAGAACTACAGTATTTAGGTTATAATTATTTTATTCCTTTTCTCTCTCACCAGAAAATATATTGTTATAGAAAAAATAAAGTCATATCTCCTGTACACATTGTCAATACAGTGTGTACTATGCTAGTATGAATAAAGCAATGAAAAGGATAGGGGATTAGAAATTAGGGTGACAGATACTTTTATTGGAGATTCAGCAGCTTCAGGAAGCCCTGAAGGGAGGTCCAGAAAGAAATGTGATGGGGATTATCTCTGAGGGAAAGATGTAAATGAAGAAATAAAGCCAATTTTCTATATTCATTCATGTTAAGTGGGACAGTACACTCTCTTCAGTCTCTGAGGCACAATTTTTCAAAAAGACTAGTTACCGGAAATGGCAAACAAACTGATATATGTAACAGTTTCGCATGGATTAAATAAGTGCTAGAAAGCATTTGAACATTTATGGGTAAAAATTAAAAGTATTGGAGGGATTAGTCCCTGAGGAGGAAAAAAATCCCTAGAATACTGCTTTGGCAGAAATGTGTGTTTTCCAATGAAGAAAATGTCATACTTCACAAGTAAAGGAAAATTGATCTTGTGTCAGTACTGACCAGTTCGCTCACGAATGCTCTATAACCTAGTTCTGTTAGTATACATGTTATTGTTCTGAGGGTAGTATTCTTTTTAAAAGAGTGTAAAATCAATTTTAAAGGTTGGGAAATGTATTTTGGAGTCAGTTCTCACTTTTTATTCTTTTTATTTCCAGAAAACAAAGGCAAAATTAATGATAACTGAGGAACAACTAAAATCATTTTGTATTTTAACTATGAAAATGTTGTGGACATTGAGAAACATAACTAATTTACTAGGAGACATTCACTTCTGGAAAATTTGTAAATATCTATAAATTGGTCAGCAAACATTTGGAAAAGTATTTAAAGCTCTATTAATAAGAGATGTCATTTACTGAGTTATTAGTTGCCAAACTGTACTAGTGTTGTTAACTATAATATCTAGTTATATAATCATTTATTGACTATTTCTATATGTTAACTAATTTAATGTTGAGCATCGCTAAGAATTATTGCAGTTATCCCTACTTTTATATATATTTCTACATATTATTCTGTTTTCTACACATACTTCATGACCTAGATATTATTCCATTTTACTAGTGAGAAAATGGAGATATACAGAAAACCCATTGTATCAGTGCTGGAACTTACCATGAAGTCTGATTGATTCAGAATGTGTGCTTTAATGCTTAGAGTGAGAAGTGGAATTGGGGCAAGATTCTCATTCCTAATTCCTCCAGGAGCTATAAAATATAATTTTGTGTTTAAATTCCTCCATTAAATCAACAGATTTAAGTGAGCCAACTTTTTTTTAACCATGTTTAAGTCAGAGGGAATTAAGTCATAGTATTCGTTTTATTTCTTTTGAGCTTCTGTGGTTTTCACAGCGATTTTAGGGTGTGGTTCGTTTAGAATATGTTTATGCCATATAAGATTATGCCGAAGGCTTACTTGTTTACTTTGTTTACTGCTATTCCGGTACAGCAGAATTTAGCCATCAAGTGGAGTTCTTCTGTGTATTTCTCTGTGCAGTTGGAATGTGTTAGATCTTTACACATTGCCTTAACACCCTCTGTGAAAATCCATTCAAAATCGGATTTCACTTATGTCTTATAACAGATTATTTTTTAATTGGAGTCAGTTAACCTAATTTGGCTAGGAAAGGAATGAAAGGGATGGTGGTTGGCATTTTCCAGAGAGTGACCTACAGAATAAAAACAGTCTTTTTAATTTATTTCAGTTCTTTCTATCAGCATACCTAAATATAAGGTTTTGAGAATGTTAGAAGAAAGGCCTGTACATTTTAGAGTTGGGGCATAAAGGAAGCAGTTGTAAGTAAACTCAACCAAATATAAGTTGGAAGGCTTTCCTGAGAGTCTATTGGAAGTTATTTGCACTTCAGACTTCCTCTAAAGAGGCAATTTTGAATGGTGGTCTCTGGAGTTAGATTTGCTGATTTAAATCCTGGCTTCCCACTTACTAGCTGAGTGATTTCCATGGATGACAAACACTTATGTCTCATTTTTCTCATTTGTAAAATAGAGATGACTATACCTACTATAGAGTTGTAGCAGTTTAATAAGATAATATATATAAAATATTTGAAATGGTTCCTGGCACATGATAGGTACTCAATAAATGTTATAGAAATAAAATATACATTTTATGTAATATTAATAAGGTAATATTCCGTACATAAATATGGTTTCTGAAATTCATAGGATATAATCTCTTCACTTGTAGATAGAATTTTATTCTGTAATTGTCAAGCCACTGTTTATTCACATTCTATAAAAGTGTTCATTGGCATGTATAAGTATAGATGTTTGTATACATATGTATGTATGCAGTATATGTATATATGCGTATGCACACACGACAATTTTCATCAGATTGTCTCTGTTCACATTCAGACCCTGTTATTTCCTGTGACATCTTCGGCAAATTTCATAACTTCTCTGTATGTTAGTTTCTTCAAATGTGAATAGAGAAAATAGTATCATTATCATAGATAAAAAGTTGATGTAAAATTGGCACATAAAAGGTGCTTGATAAATGGTAATTGTTGGAGCAAGGAAAAGAAGGGAGAGAGGAGAGAGAGAAATGAGACAATAAAATTGAGAAACAGATTCTGAGAAAAGTGGAGAGAAAAATATATCAGGAAACTACATGTCTAACAGAATAGGAAGGCAAAAACTTTCAACTATGATCTTGTATATTTCTTTTCCTTGGCCTTTTCTTTCCTTAGATTTTTCAAATTATAGTGTTTCTATACTTAAAATGGAGGTAACACCCTTCTGTCTACTCCAGAGCAAATGGACAAAAGGCTAATGTCCTTTATTATCTCTTTGAAAAACAACAAACAGGAAATGAATTTTATATAATAAATAATGAATCTATGAAAATTTCCATTACCGTCATCATTTGAGGTGAGGTAAAGGCAGCTTAACATGCATTCTTCTGGGGTTTATGCTCAGACAGTTAAGAAGCGTTGCAAGATGATTGAGACAAGGAATTCAATCCAAAAAGATAGTGGTTATTATGAAAATGTCCTAACTCTTTCTATAAAATAAATGTCTTTATTTATGCAGCACTGGATTTTTCCACCCTAGATCTATAATTATTAATAATCAATGTCTCATTTAGAGCCCCAATCTAACAGTTTCATTTATTTTTATTCAGCAATTTTCACTCATTTTCGTTTCAAATAGGTGATCTCAATCAGATATGCAATGTGCTGGATCATTAATATTTTTATGGGGTAAAACATTCTTTCCAAACTGGGGTATTATGAATGCACCAAATTTGTTTCCTGGGCTTTTTCTTTTTACTTCATTGTATTATTTTATTTATTTTATTTTTCATTTCAGGGAATTCCAGGATTCACTGGTAATATTGGTTCACGTGGTTATCCTGGCAGGCAGGTGAGGTAACTATATTTATACTTTTTTTGTTGTTCATCTTCATTAATATATTGCATATTCTAATTTTGAGAGCTTATATTCAAATGATAATTGGTTTATTTATATTAAATAATGAATTACTCATAGCCAAATAATTTAAAAATCAAAGTTGTAAAAATCTATCAACAATTTTACTGCAGAAAGTTTTGTTTAAAATGGAAGTAGGGCTTGTAAACCTGTTTGATTTGAGATACCTCAAAATTAAAATGCCCAACAGCCCTGCTTCTGATTTTACAATACTGCCAGTAAAATAAAGTAATGGTAAGAGTTAAGACTCTGTATAATAAACATCCGTTTAAGATAACACAGTTGGTGGTGCTACATATACCCACTACCAAGTACTCTTATCTGAACCGAATTTGTCTATGAATACTTTTTGAAAACTTATTCTAATCATTTCATATTTGTTTCCCTCTAATCTCTAACTTTAACTAATTCATAAAAACTAATAATAGAATAAATTTTCTTTCCTAGGCTTTCATAAATTGGTTACTTATTCTTGAAATTAATTATTCATTTAGCATACTAGAGAACTATGTTTATATCTTTCTTATTCTCAAGAATGAGGGAAATAAAAATCCCCCCAAATAATCTATTGTTAACAAAACTTTATATTTTAGGCCTTTAAAAATATGTGGAGTGTATTGCATATGAGTCAACATCAAGTGATGATTTATGTTATCTGAAAAATATAAATGTCATAAATACTCAAACATAAGGACATTTATCTGAAGTTAAAAATGTATTTATTTATTTTTTTAAATATGGGAATGTATTTTAGGTAAATTAAAAAATTAGAAGTGTTCTAAAAGAACAGATTTCCGATGAGAAATAATTTAATGAAAAATTATTTTTTTGTATCTGATGACATGTGTTAATCTACTTTATTTAGATATCTAAAATATATTTGTATATAGATTATGTACAGTGCCTCTTGGTTCTGAAATTCTAAAGTTCCTTGAACATATATAGTCTTCATTCATTAAGTATATAGAGTTTTGAATTTATACTTGTGAAAATGATACCTCTTTACATGACCTTTTTATTAATCTATTTATCAACAACTCTTTAAAAAGTAGTGTGTAGTATGATGATGGTGTCTTTTGTTCCCACTAGGGTTTAGCTGGACCAGAAGGTAATCCAGGTCCTAAAGGTGTACGCGTAAGTAGCATTTTTATCATATCGTTAAGTATGCTTGCATAAGAGTAGCATGACATATACAGACTACTTATCATTTTCACACTTTTGTAGGAATTTTGAATGTAATTAAAGTTTAGCCTGAAAAGAATTACATTTGTTTAACATTTTCATTGTTAAGGCCACAGAAAGTAGTCTTATAGTGGTTTTGCATCATTTTTTGATATCTCCTACCTCATTTACATCATTTTGCTAAGTCCTAGAAAAATGTCTGGTGTGTTAGAATATGCCCAAAAACATCGGTAGTATTACTCATACATAAACATATATAGACCGAAGAAATCATGATGAAGAAAATAAACAAGCGAAAAACTTATTCATATTAGTTTAAGAGTGAGATAATATTATGATACGAAACCTATATGGAGCAGAGAAATATATGCAAAGAAGGAAATAAGCTGATATCAAGAACATACTATTGCACTTCTAAACCATTAAAAGAGTTTTAGCCATATTACTGTGTTATGTTACATAATGTGCTGCAAATTAAAATCAAAACTAGTTCTAGGAAAAATTGGTAAAAGTATACTAAAATTTTTGTTTTGAAAATTCTCTATTTTTAATGGTTAGTTATTTTCCAGAATCTACATCTGTGCCTTATATTATCTAAAATACCTTTTGAAATAAGTGAAGCATAAAGTATTTAAACAGTATATGCTCTAATGATGCTTTAAATTTTTTAAATTCCTAAACATTTTCAAATGCTTTCATATGTATTTTCTTCTTTTACTTTGCCATCAATCCTGTAAAGTAGGAGAACAGGTATATTGTCTCTGCTTTATAGACTGGAAAATAGTAAACTAAGGAATTTTGCAATTTGACGAAGTCACAGCTGGCCAGAACTAGAACCAAGCAAGGGCTTCTGACCTTTAGTTCTGTACTCTTTTTGCTCTCCCTTGCTGTGTCTATGCTTGCATTAAGTGAAAATATGAGGGAGAAAAATCATGTTTTTTTTATTAGAAGCTGCACTAAAAATAAATGTTGACAGATTCAGGAAGCAAGAAGAAATTAGTGGTCAAGAAATAGTCTTTGGAGTTAGAGAGGCCTGCTTTTTAATTTTTTTTTTTTAAACCCTTTATTTACTAGCTTAAACCCTCTGTGCCTCATTTTTCTTATCTTATTAAATGGTGGTAATGAAACTTACCTTTTAGGTAGTTATGAGAATACTGGAGCTTAATATTCTTAAAGCACAGTGCCTAGTGCATAGCATACACTTTTTAGGCAGATTCTATCATTGTTATTGAACTTGGGAGTTTCTTCTGTGCATGACCTAATAATTTCAAAGTATTGTGCAGTTTTTTCTTACGTTTTCTCATTTTGCTTCTGTGATTCTTATAACTTTTCTGAGTTCTTCTACATAACATTTTGCATTCTAATCTACATCATTTTGTTGTTGCTTTTTACCCCATTTGTACTGAAAATTATTGTCTAGATTGTAACCTTTTTCAAGTTGTATTTTTAGCTTTTGATGGCCAGCTTGATAAAAAGATTTTTAAAAAGTATATTATCTTTTTATAATTGATTTAATTCTTTAATTTTCCTTTGGGATTGGAGAGTATCCTTATCTCGGTTTCACATTCACAAAGGGCCTCAAATGTAGACTTTTGACATCAACTCCAAATGTGGTTAAAAAGACAAAAATCACAGAAACATACTGACAAGATTATAAGATGTTTTTCATTTAATTTGTGTTCTGTTACTGAGCTATACCACATGCTATGCACTATAAGTTAACTGGCACTATTATTTGATTGTATGTTTTGTTGTTAAGATAATTACCTTTTAAAAGTAAATGTTTAAAACATACCATAATTTTGTAATCCTCTTTTGGCATTTCTTTATATAATAATATGCTAGGTGCCTTAGAAAGTAGACGTGTATAGGGCCTCTTCTGACATTTTAGTGGCCCTGTTGGTGACACAAAATTGCCTCTAACTGGGTATACAACCTTCAATTCAAAAAGCAAAAGCATTGTGTTGTTATTTTTTTAATGTTCTTTGTTTCATTACACAGTAAACTCTAATTTAATGATGGTGTTTTGAGAACGACCACAGCCCTATATGATTTCTTTGATGGGTGCTCCTGACATATTTCAATATAATAATTATCAAGAAATCTTTATGAAATACTTATGTAGTTATTGACAGCATTGTTCTCTTTAAAATCTTTACTTGTAAAATGTTGTGCTTGTACCCTCTACAGGCTATGTTGAGTAAAAGTCTGACTTTTCAATTTCTGAGTTCTCAATTATTTAGTTCCCTGATAAGTATACACCAGTTAGAGTATCTTTTCCTTTTATTTATAAGCAAAACTCCACTTATATAACAAAACAAAAACAAAACAATTTTAACAAAACAATTTTAAACAAAACAAAATTAAAACAAAAGCTGTTTTTAAATGTAAAGCCATCTGTAGCTCATGATTCTGAACATACATGCAACTTGTCATCATAATCCTAAATGTTTGGTATCAGAAATAGTTTTGGATGCTTCATTTTTAAATAAACCGTCCCCATCCTCTAGGTGCTGGCTTTCAAGCAAACAAATCATAGGTGTTTCACTATTAAAGTTAAGTAAAAAGAACATTCTTTCTCTTTTTTCTCTTTTATTTTATTTTTTGCTTGGTCGTACAATCTATAGAACATAGAGAACTTTAAAGGTGTTTTTTCTTGGAGAAAATGCTCCTCTTTCTATGGCAACATCTGAGTAATTTTCACCCTCAAGAACTAAATTTCTTACAAGATTCTTATTTCAAGCAACTTAGAAACAATTCCTGATTACTTCTTTTAAAAACGTGGTAAAATATACATAAAATTTGCCATGTAAAGTGTACAGTTTAGAGGCGTCTTAGTTCAGGCTGCTAAAACAAAAATATCATATACCAGATGGCTTAAACAACAAATATCTCTCAGTTCTGTAGCCTGGGAATTCCAAGACCAAGATGCCAGCAGATCAGGTGTCTAGTGAGGGCTCACTTCATGGCTTGGAGACAGCCACCTTCTCATTGTATCTTCAGATGACCAAGAAAGCAATCATTTTAATTGCTTTAATGGGCATTAATCCTGTTCTTGAGGGCTCTACCCTCATGCCCTAATTACCTTCGAAAGGCCCCACCTCCAGATACCATCTTATTGGGGATTATGCTTCAACATAGGAATTTTGAGGGCACACAAACGTTCAGTTCATAGTAGGAGGCATTAAGTACATGCACATTGTTTTGCAGTCTTCACCACCATCCATCTCCAGAACTTTTTTATCTTCCCAGACTGGAACTCCAAACCTATTAAACAATAACTCCCTGCTTTTCTCTGCCCCCAGCCCCTGGCAACCATTCTACTTTGAGTCTCTGTGAATTTGACTACTCCGTGTACTTCATTTAAGTGGAATCGTACATTATCCTTTTGTGACTGGCTTATTTTTCTTAGCATGATTGTTTTCAAGGTTAATACACATTGTAGCATGTGCCAGAATTTCCTTCCTTTTAAAGACTGAATAATATTTCATTGTATGAATATACCACATTTTGTTTATCTGTTCATCTGTTGAACATTGCTTCCACCTTTTGGCTATTGTGAATAATGCTGCTATGTTGTACAAATGACATTCCCTTTTTTAAAACCTGAATTCTCTTTTAATATACATTATTAGGAAGAATTTACTCTGAAAAGCCACCCATTCTCTGATTCAAATGAGTAGCCTTTATCTGAGATTTAGATGAAATGGTCTCCCATATATATTCTTAAAATTTTTTATACCTTGGCTTTTCTCTGTATTCATAAAATCATTCTTCTCCCATCTCCATTTTAGCCTCTGGGTCAGTGATAATTTTTCTTTGTTTTTTCTCAGAGCTCTAGTCTACCTTTAAGTCTTCTGACCTGCCTTCAAGTCGTATATCTATGAGCTTTCTGTGAGTTTCACATTTCTGATTCCCTGCCAAGATAATTGCATTTGAATGCATCATCATCACAAACTCAAAATGACTAACAAAACTTACCTACTTTCTATCAAATTCAGCTTTCCTATATATTTGTTTTCTATATTTCTATCAGTCCAACTATAAAACTTAGAATCATCTTTGCAATAATCTTTAGAGACATATACAAAGATCTGTTGACCCACTGTAACCCTGGTGAATATTATAAATTGCAAATTTGGTTATATCAAAATTATTCCTAGCTTTTTTAATGACTCATAGTATTAATTCTAAACTTCTATAATTATATATAAGGCTTTTTAAATTATGTGGGCACTGATACCCTTTTCAACCCCACTTTTTGTCTACCAAGCACATACAACTATTTGCAATTCTCTACAATGTCATTTCATTCCTATTGATTGATGGCATATTACTAGTCCTGTCTGGAATCCCTTCAAGACTCAGTTCAAATGTTGCTTCCTCTGAAAAGCTTTTCTAAATCTTTTCTCTAGATAAATTTGGTTATTCTGCCTTCAAAGTTCCCATTGCATATTGTATTTATCACATTGCATATCACATAATCATGTCACAATTATCATATATTATAATTATTTATTTATATGACCCTATTTCCTAATAAACTATGAACTTCTTGAGGACACTGATTTTCATATTCATCTTTATAATCACTGTTCCTGGCACACAGTGGGCACTAAAATAATGTTTTGTGAATCAGTGATCTAGACTAATATTTCTTCAAATTTGGACCATTGAAAGAGCCTTGTAAACAGGTTTTCTTATATTCACTGTTTCCTGTCATGTAGTTTGTATCCTGTCAACAGATTAATATTTTAGAAAAACAAATTGACATCAGAGAGATACCACACTCCTCCAAAGTCAGTAGCTTCCAGTTGTCTAAAATATATAATCTAAAATTCTTAACCTGAAATTTAAAACTCTCTTACATCTGCTTTCTAAACTACTGTACAGTTTATCTATTAAATTGATGAAACAGGTTATTATTTGCCATATGTAAGATATAACTAAAGTATGTTAGGATAAAATACCTTGCATTGTTATTTATGTGTACTCCTTGTTTCTCAGACCATTTGGAATCTTCACGAGGGCACAATGAGTCTTTGCTCTCATCCAAAGCATCTTACACATAGTGTTATCACTTACCATTTACATACACTCCCCGAGTTCTCTCTGTTATACCTCTGCCTATTGTAATTGCTCTTGCAGTGTTCTTTCTCAATCCTGTTTATTAATATTTTGCCGCCTCTGTACACCTATCTCAAGTTCTAGTTTCCTTTGGAACCATCTCCGATTGCCTTTACCTCCTGCCACATTAGAATAAATCTCTTTCTCCTCTGTACTTCTTATAGTCTTTTCATGCTTCCATACTTCTTAAATCTTTTCATACCTCCGTTCTGCCTTACATTTTAGTTAAATATATACATATGTTTTCTGCCCACTATAAAATTCAATGAAGAAGAGGATTTGGTCTTGTTGATTTTTATTAGTCATCGTGTCTTAAGTTAGGTTTTCTACTTTTTTTTTTAATGAAAAGATTAATCTGTAACTTTTGGAAGAGAAGCAATAAGATGAGAAGAAGTTATTCATACAGTTAAGCTGTATAATTTCATATTACTGTGAAAAAATTTTAACTGTCTCTACTTGGAATTACTTACAGGATGAATACTCAAATGAAATAATGTACAATGATTTGTTTACTTTAAGGGTTTCATTGGCTCTCCTGGAGAAGTAGGACAACTGGGACCTGAAGGAGAGAGAGTAAGTTCATTTTTTTTCAATATTATTTCTAAAGTGATAAATTTATGATAATGTCATAAACAGGGGTCATAAAGTCAGGTATCAGGTAACTAATATTACTGAGTGAAGCAAGCCAGCTTTAAGAAAAAACACCTACTAGAAATATATAATTAGACTCTCTTGAATTTTACCAAATTTTATTTTAAAAAAATGAAGTGATACAAATATATATGCATATGGTTAGCTATTTTAAACTCAATTAAAAAACACAAGAGAAATATTAAAATATCTAATTATTAAAATTTTATTTTGTAATTTATTAATCTTTAATATAATATAAACTCTTGACAGGTCTTGTATTTTACAATACAATGTGCAGTAAATTTTTAGCCTCAGAAGATTTCTTTTTTGTTTAATTTAATAATGGCAGATAGCTGTTCATAAATGTATGTACTTATGAATAAAGATAGAATCTTTGAAAAATGGTTTGTTATACTTAAAAAATTAAAACATGTACAGAGGTCCGGCATTCTTACTTCATCATATCTAGTTTGAGGTGCTATGCAGTTCAGTGATTTTGCATATCTTCATTTACATTGTAAATTTTAATTGAAAACAGTAGAATTAAACAATATTAATAGACTATCATAAGGTTTGAAAACAGAATCATATTCAGAATTTAGCATTTAACTCTATTATTATAGAAATGCTCTTCAGGCCAAAATTTTTATTTCTGGAAACTGATTTTTGCAAATGAAAGTAAATCAGATTATTCTTTGCTAGATGAATTTTTCAAATACATAGTTTTTCAAGTGAGTGAATTAAATCACATTTTAAAAAATAATTACTTGCAAATGCCCTTCCAGAGAAGAAATATTTAGCGTTTAGATGTTTTGTAATGATAATAAAATGTTCAGTCTTTTTTAGTGAAATGAGGTGAAGATTTTTTTCCTTGGTGAACATACAAATTATTTGTTTCACTTATGAAAAATGTCTTCAGCCCAACCCATCTGGAAAAAAAAAGTTAGCTATATTCTGTAAAGATGCATAAAGTCCTAAGGAAATGAGTCCTCTTGCTCGCCTTTGAACTCTTTTTTTTTTATAGAGACATTAGATAGGTATCAAATACTGTTGAATTGAAAGTGAATAAATTACTTTAACCAATGATATCATCTGACTTATCTATATGTAAATTCCAAGCTACATGGTTCTGACAGATTTCTTAGTTTCTAAGTCTTTTAAGTGATTATAAGTCTCAAAGTGATATCAGTTAGGATGCTTTAGAATACAAATAACAGAAAAGTTCAACTCAAACTGGCTTAAAAATGAGGAAATTTTTAATAACTATGATAATGATAATAGCAAAGTATTATCATTATATATATATATAAAATACAAGGCACTATACAAATACTTCATATGTGAACTCCTTTAATACTGACAAAACCCAGTGACATATTATTCACACTATAGATGAAGAAAATGAAGCACACAAAGAAAGGCTTGTCTAAGACAATATGTAAGTAATAAGAGCAGAGCCAGGATTCTGACATATATATTCTAGTTCCAAAGCCCGAGTGCTCAAGTACTATGCCCTACTGCTTCTTACATGACCAGAAATCCATAGGTTAAGTAGGATCTAGGCACAATATGATCTTGAGCACAGCAGTAGCATCATCTTTCTCTCTGATTTACTTTGCCTACTGTCGGCTTTATCCTAAGGCTGGTTTCCCATGTGATTGCAAGATTGCCAGTGCAGGTGCTAAATGTGCCTTTGTTTATATCCAGCCAGAGAAGCAGGGAGACAGAGGAGGGGAGTAATTGTCCCTTGGGTATGGAAAAATAAGACCTTCCTGTTTGTGCTTTGGTTGTGTGCCTACCTCTGGACAAATAACTATTACCAGAGGAATGTCAGGATCCCATTTGGAAATACAGATGGGGTGAATTCCTGGATAAAATCAAGATTCTGTTATGAAGAAGACAAGGGTCCACTTCGGTTAATATATTGAAGTTTTTCTGACTGTCACATCAATTTAAAGAATAATTCATTTCTCTTTGGCATACTTCGTTAATTGATGTTTGAGAAAAAAAGATCTCATTTATTCAACAAATACTTACTTTTGACTTTCCTACATTCTAGGGTGTTCCTGGGATTCGTGGAAAGAAGGGTCTTAAGGGAAGACAGGTAGTTAGATTCTTGTTTCCTGAGTCTTGATTTAGAGCAATATAATCTAATTATGTGCATATTTCTCACCTATTAAAATATGAATGTAGCTGTTGTTCTTGTCTAAAATCCATCTCATTCAACAGAGTTTAATTTTTGCCACTTGAACAGTCTATCAAATAATACCTGAGAATGCAAAGGAAAATTTAGATTAAAAAAACTCAAAATTTGACACTTCTAACACATTTAATATACCAGGGTAAGAGACCTTTATCCTGATGACAAGTGGCTAAAATGTCACAGAAAATACATGAACAATTTAAAACACTACTGATAGCATTATTCAACCTCATGTTTTTTTGAGGTTTTTTAAATACTTGCTTCAGATGTTAGCTGAGATACAAGTTCACTGTGGCTTCTTGTATTTTCAGATTTAAATAAAGATCAACAAAAATGAATTTTTCCAGATAATATAATAATTTTAGAGATGGGTAGAAATTTTAACACCACTCAATACCCCATTGTTTAACAAATGAGAAAACTGTGGTTCAGGGAAGCATCCTCAGGTCATCCTGGCTGCATTAGTATAGCTAATTAGCCACCTGCTTTTCACTTGCGTCATTTTTACTACTACTGAAAGATATTTATTAGGATAAGATATTCTGTGCTCCACTGTGTTCTCTAGTCTATGAGGAAGAAAACCGCTCTTCATAACATCTTTTCTAAAATTGTATAGAAATAAAAATTTTGATGATAATGCTAAAAGACTGCAGATCTCACCAGAATATTCATATCCTTTTAAAGCATTTATACTTTGAGCTTTGCAATATTTTTTGAAGGTAGGTTAGAATAGGTAGTAATGTCACCAATACATAGGTGAGGAGAATGCAGCTCAGTGATGTTAAAAGACTTGCTCAGAATTACATAGTTAAAAGTGGTAAAATTAAGAACTGAATCCAGGACCTTTGAATATAAATCCAGGATCTGTACCCCTTAGATATTTCTGTTATCTGTCTTCTACTCACACTGCTTAGAAGAACATGATTTATTTTTTCATGATATTTGGACAAAATGTGATAAAATTATTTTAAAATTTTACTTTAAAGATTTTAACATATTAAGATTAAACTTACCAAACTGTCAAGAGTTAAAAAGTAAACTGAACATTTTGTTTCCTTACATTTACATTCAACTTTAAAGCTAATGTTATAGCAATTACAGCAACAGAAATTGTTATTATCACCAATACCATCATCACCTTTTCTTATTCTAAAGTACCCTGCTAAATATTTTGTATGCCATCTCATTTAATTACGCTTTATTATACTTCAAAATGTTAGTACGTTATTTCTTTACATTTTAGCCTTCATACATATACCCCAACCAAAACACCTCTCTATTTTTTATGTGCCAAATATCTAATGTAAATATGTGGATGTGGGCTGTCTCAAAATGGACAGTACATGAAGTTTATATTCTTTATTCTTATCTTCTCCACTCTGTCTATCCTCCTTTTATCAAAGTATGTTGTCAGTAAAAGAACTAATTAAGTTTATATGTCACTATATAAATTACTTCCAATACTTAAAGTGTTACCTACCCATTAGTAATTATATTTTAAACATAATTTAAGACAAGGTAAGTAATCTGCAATGCTGGAATTATAGGCATTGGTGAGGAAATGTTTTCTTGAAGCCCTTGTGATATATCATTTTAGTAGCTACCTAATTTATTTATTAATATGGCTGGTCTTATGTAAATATTAACTTTATCTTGAAAATGTATGAGTAATATCTAGTTTCCTACTTCATAATGAACTATATAATTGTCCATAGAAATTTATAGATAGCTCTGGTTTCTTACTCCGTAGGGAACTATACAATTATCCAACAAATGCTTTTTAATTCAAAAGGGGAATTAAAGAAAACTGGAGAAATTGTGAATGAAATGATTATTGGGTTTTTTGTTTGATTGCATACTTCTTTATGTTACACAATTTATAAAGTTTTATTGCTTTAAAAATATATGCCTTTGTAATAGAATTAGATCCTTAAAAAATATATTTGTAAAACACATGTATTCTATTTTTTCTAAATAGTGTTTATAATAGAAAATTTGTCTGGTGCTGTAATATGTCATGTATACTACTTGTACTTTTTCTTGTTTTTTACCACAAAATGATTTGGCCATGTTTATGAGGAAATTGCTGTACTTTGAGTAAGATCCAGTTACAGCCACAAGGCAAATCATGCCAAGGCTGTCCTCAAAGACTCTTCCAGATTATTCTATGTATAAATGCTCCCCTGTGTTCTGTTTAAGTAAAATCATCTTCAGATAGCTTTGACATTAAGTAAGGACAAATGTATTAGCATGGGATATTATGTATCATGGGACACTTATACTTTAGTTTAAGGGATTAAAATTTCATGAGAATGGTCACCTATTACTGTTTAAATAACAATAAAAGGAAAATATCTTGTGAGAATATTTCTACTCTCTTCGATGTGGAAAATATTAGGTGTGTGGAATACAAATATGGTCATTTTCTCTTGGTAATGTATTGAATTCTGTATGCTATCTTTGTTATATGTGAAATAAATATTCAAATATAGGGGCCACCATAAAGATGACAGAAAACTTTATCTGAAAGAATATGGCAAAAATCTAGAAATGCTGAAATCTGAAAGTACTCATATCTACAAAACTTTTGACTATACGTATGTCAAAGATAGTTACTTCCAATTTTCTACTGATTTCAGAGCTATTTAGAAGTGTGAGTTGATGCTTCTTTAGGGTACTGCTATATGGATCCCATGTTATTTAATTTATTATCAGTATGAATATTATTATAAAATGTACTTTATTACAATTATCACTCCCCTTTAATTAACAGTCTCCCTGTGTTTTAAATGAGCTTGTTTTCACAAAATTTAGGTAGATGAAAGTACACAGTTTTATTAACATAGAATAATATGATTCAGTTTTAAATAATTATTGTAAGATGTAATTTGTAGAACAGTGACATTTTTAGATAACTCTGTAAGTTTAATGTAATATTTTACACTTAAATTTTTAGTCTCTGAATTTGAGGCCAGGAAATAGTAAAATAAATTACTTCACTTTCTGTATTATGTGTGATGTGAAACACTCTCACAGTCAAAATAGTGATGGTAATAGGCATAGAAAACTTCAAAATCCAAGTTCAAGTCTTTCTGAATATTAATCAGGATGAGCTTCTTTGAACAACTGAGCTGGTTTCTAACCTGAGTACTAAAGCTCTGTGTTTGATATAAATAGTTTACAAAAATATTAAAATGTATGTGCATTGACATCATATCACATATACATATAGCACAGAAACGTAGAGGAGTGGTAAAATTCCTTTCTATAATTGTTCAGTGAGTTAGTAACATTGCTAAGCTTAGGTTTTAAGATGTTGCTATAAATTATATGCTAATATAGCTGACCAAATGGTCACTTACTTCCCTGAGTAAACACGAAGCATAGAATTAAGTTGTTGTGAGCCAACTTCCTTAGTGATGTTTGTATTTTCTAAAATAAAATTATAGGTTTATAAGTAAGAGATATCTTTCCCTGAACAGTGTAAATATGATACGAATGCTTTTGAAAATGGACCCATTTAAAAACAACATATTATTTTGGTTATTCAAGAATTACTTATTATTTATCCTCATACTGGTATTTTTTAATTTAATGTTTGTGTTAAAAGTTATTTCACTTAAAATCTTACTTCCTAGAAAACTAGGAAGTTTTCTTAGGTTGTGTGCATTTGAGAAATTTTTTCTTCCTTTTTTTTATTTTTTATTTCAGTATCTTAGTATAAGGTACTTATTAATCACTACAATTATTTTTAAAGACCTCATGTAATCACTTACCTATTAGTCAATATTTGTGTATTCATGATTTTAGATATTAAGATATCCTTTTACCTCTTCTTTTTTCCTCCTCCACTCCCTACATGTTGTAATTGGATCAAAATCCTTAATGTCAGTTACTATTAGAGGTCAGATGTGGGGCTCTAGATGTCTTCAATAAAATCAGCCTTTGGAGGTGGGAAAGCCCTATTAATTCATTATTTTTGCTCTCTGTGGATATTAGAGTTCGTCTCAAGTTCTTTTGCCAGCAATCTCAGATAAAAACACAGTAATAGACAGTCTTTATTGGTAAGGACTTTTTAACACCATAGAACTATTCTATTTTAGAACTGTTCTATTTTACATGTTTTACTGTCTTTATTTAAAAAGCTTCTTGGAACTTAGCTGATGTGAGTCAGATTCTTTAAGAGCATAAAACCATCCACTGATTTATAATAGAAAAGAAGAATGCTATTTTTAATAAATAAGGGAGGCAGGGAGAGAGGATTTGTATATATTATTAACTTTCAGATTTTATAGCTATTATATAATTCCAAGTAGCTTCCTTTTTAATGCAAAGTTTCCAAACTTCATTCTGTAGTGCCACAGTCAGGAAATTCTACAGTGGCTATAAAAAGTATTTTACAAGGGCTCCCAGATTGATTTAATCATTAGTCTCCTATAATAAGTTGGCTATACATATTTATATGGCTCCATAGAGCCATATAAACTTATGCCAGAACTGACTTGCCAGAATTGAAGATAAACATGAAATTGAAGATTGGGATTTACTGTCAACACCTAGAAAATTTGTCAAAACGTGAGTTGTCTAAGGAGTTTTTCAGAACCAATAAGAATAGATTATTTAAAAAATCATGTTACATTTAAAGTTCGACATAGATAAAAAGTGAACTCAGTTTTCTTACCGTAAAAATCAAAATATCACAGTCTTAGAATGGTGGACAAAATAACATCCTCAAGGCATTGTAATACCCAGACTTCAGAGATGTTTACTTTTCTGACTGTAGAAAGGAGTGTCTCCTCTTCTTTTCTTATACATCTTTTTGTTACAAGAAGTCTATTTAAAGTAAACTGTATTTTAGCTTCTAACTCCAGTGTTAGAATTTCAGAATATAAAATCCTTCTGTTAGACATCTGTTATTAGTTTCTATCCTTAGCTCAAGACCCTCTTAAAAACATATTGCACAGGAGTGTTTCAGATACGTACATTTTTATGGAAAATTTGGAGACAGTGTTTTCTTTGTCCTAGGGAAAAGGTTGCAATTAATTCAATCATGAAGGAACTACTAGTGTTGCTACAGCGTTACAGAAAATTGTCATTGATTTTTAAGTGATTCTGCCTCTTTTAAGAAAAACGTACTATCTGGATTCACTTTACTGGGTGTAGTCTGTAGTAATATATCTGGCTAAGTATAGTTTGACAGATGTATGGAAGGGCCCAGGACTTTGAATTAAACCTACTTTCAAGGTTGGGACAGGTATTGAGCAGAGGGATGTCTAATGAACTACAGCTGATAATTTGGGGAAACTCTAGATGGAGCTAGTTTTCATAGAGATATGACACCAACAGGCAAAAATTCAGCCAGGCAATTATTTTCATGGCAGATAATTTAAGGGAAAACCTAGAGAATCTTGTAGGTTATCAAAATCAAGAATGTGAGACTGTGAGTGCAAATATGGCAGTGAAATTTGGCTTGGGTTCAGAAACTGTATACTCTGGTTGGGAAAAATGGCAGGAATAAGGTGGGGTCCTTATAACTGAGGGATAGAACATGATGTCGTATACCAAAACTGGTTCTTCGATACAAGAATAAGGGAGATTCCAGTTCCCAGAATTGGAATACAGTGTTGTAACCAGTCTTTAAGAAAAAGGCAGGGACTTGAATCTGAGAACTGAAGCCCAAATCATAGCTCCGTTAACTGTAAGCCTGACTTGATGCTTAGTCCCCGAGAAGTAGGCTAGAACTCCTTAAATTCCTAAGTTTAAAATTAGGCCCAGCTATCAAGACATGGTTCTCCTTGAAGCGTGGATCCACTTGTCTCTCCTGTGGGATAAGGAAGGGGGAAGAGACTGGATCATCAGAGAGTACTTCACACGCTAGCCTTTTCCTATAGTAATCCTGTTTCACTTTTGAAGGATTTTAAAATATTAGGATTTCTTGGTGATATATAGTCATGTTTAGAATGTGTAGACTTCTAGGTTTTATTTTAGAATTTCTAATCTTAGACAAGTTAGTGTGATTGTCTCTTTTCAGTGCTTAGTCTTAGAAAAAGTTGAATTTCTGTTGTTATTGGTAATGCTTATTTAGTGTATATGTCTTTTATGATAATTTTTATTTATGTCTAGTTTAGGTTAAGTATGTCGTTTCTAAATCTTTATTCTTTAGAAAGACCAAAATATGCTCATAGTTAACTATAGTCTTTAACAGAAAAAAATTTCATAGCTTTATTTTTTTTTAATTCTAGAAATGTAGTTACTAGTATTTTATGGTTATTATGGCCCAAATATTTCTCTAATTATTTTATATGCATTATTTTTCTAATTTCTATGTAGAATTAGGAAATAATCCTTTTACTAGAATCCCTAAGCAATAAATTTCCCACTGTTTCAAGATATTTAGCTATACTACCAAGTATAGCATCTATGTGTGGTCTAAAATATTAACACCATGTATCTATTCAGGCATACCAAGTCTAGAATACTTCTTTTGTTCTTAGTGTTTGATAACTGTCATGTCTGATAACAGTACCATCATTAGGCCCAGGCAAAAGAGAAACTTGATCTGGGCACTGTAGTTTTGAAAGCCCTGTATGTCACAAACAAATAAAATAAATATATATTTTTTTAAAAAAACCCTGTCACTCAGGATACAGCACTTAGCATTGGCATAGTATGACCTGTAATCCTAGACATCCACTCTTGTTACTATGCATGTTATCTATTGCTGTGTAACAAAATACTCTAAGTTAGTGGATTAAAACAATAATAAATATTCATAGTTCTGTGGATGGGGAAGTTGGGAGTGGCTTATTTGGGTAGATTAGGGTTTCCCATGAAGTATAGTCAAGATTTAGGGCAGGACTATACTCATCTGAAGACTTGACTGGGACTGAAGGATTTGCTTTTAAGGTGGCTCATTTACTGTTTGGCCAGTTAAGCTCTAGTTAGTGGGAGGCCTCACTTCCTCCCCATGGGGAATTCTCCACATGACAACTTGACTCTCTTCATGACATGGCTGTTGGCTTCCACCAGAGTAAATGGTCCATGAGAGCAAGGTGGAAGGTGTAGTACCTTTTGTGACCTAGCCTTAGAAGTCACATACTGTCACTTCTATGTTTTTTTTGTCATATAGGCCAGCCATTATTCAAAATGGAAACTACACAAGGGCATTAATACCGGGAAGTGAGAATCATGAGGATTTATCTTTGAGGCTGGCTATCTCATAGTTGAATAATATTCAGTCCTCATAGAAATTGCTCTCCACATCTCTTGCCTATAACCTCATGTCTGAATACCATGAAGAATTGTAAATAGTCCACTGCCGTCATTAGAGAAAGAAACTGCTCAAAATTGTGATGAGGATTTGGCAGGCAATAGAAGCACTTAGGTAAAAGGAAAGATGACTTAATTAACTTATCTAATTTTCCTTATAACATGAATGCAGTAGTCTCTTGCATAATGAAGTACTATTGCCTGATAATACAAAGCTTTTATTTTCTTGCTTCTCTTTGTGTTCTGATTTATGGTTTGAACGGTAGTAGAATTAGTGTAATATGTGTAACAGTTGCAACCAAAGACTAAGAAACATTTTTGCATTATTTGCATTATACTTTTTGCAATTTATTACACTTAAAATTGCATTTCATAGCTATAGACACAAAATTCATAAAACATGACAGAGATTCTTTATATTGCCAACTAGATTGATATAAAATACTAGAATGATGTTTTTAATTATAAACATTTAGATTAAATTTTATAAAGTGAATATAAAAATTTTAATTTAATTAATATTGATATTAATTATAATGTGCAATAGAAAATAATCAGTAAAAATATTCAAAGGGATGATTTACTTAAATTTTTAAAATCTAGAAACACTATGAGTAGTCTTATATCGAGCATTACCACATAGTAAAATTTGCAAGTAGGACTTTCTACTTTCTCTAAAGATTTAACTACCAATTTTATTAGTATTCTATCTCTTTCTACATAACAAATACCACAAACGTAGCAGCTTAAAACAACACCCATTTATTATCTCACAGTTTTCATGGATCTGCAGTCCAGGTACTCCTTAACTGGTTCTTCTGCTAAGGGTCGTAAGCCTGCAATCAGAGTGTCAGCTGGCTGCATCATCATCTGGAGGCTTGACTGGGAAGGCGTTCACTTCCAAGCTCATTCAGGTTATGAGAAGGATTCATTTCCTTGAGGTTATAGAAAGATTGTAGAACTGAGGGCTCTGGCTTTTCACTGGGTCTTGGCTATAGGCCATCTTCAGGTCTTATTGACTATCTGCATTTCCTAGAGGTCACCCTCAGTTTTCTACCATGTGGGTGCTTATTTCATCAAGCTCACAAGGGAAATCACTAGATCCAGGCTGCTAAGACAAAGTCTTATACAGTGTAACATAATTACTTTAGTAACATCCCATTACCTTTGCTATATTGTATTAGGATAAGCAAGTCATAGTCTCACCTACACTCAAAGGGAGGGTAGCTTACAAAGGCATGAACACCAGGAGGTAAGAATCATTAGGGGTCACCTCAGAGTCTGCCCTTTGTACTGATCTAACAGTGTAAGTGAGCAAGAAAATTATTTATAACTTGAAATGATCAAATGAAACCCCTAAAATGTCATATTCTTTTAAAATAAAATTTGATCACTAGTCAAAACAATGAAAATGAATGAAGATGATTATGCACAATACAGAAGCAATAATACAACTCTGGAACACCTATTTGAAGATGATTATTACTTTCAAGAAAGGCAAAAACTCAAGTTTTCCTGTAGATGATAATCGTGAAAAATGGTCATTACATCCTTTGGCAGTGTGAGGGTATTTCTAGAAGAGCACAATTCTATTTAAATTAATGGTTATAATTTTCAATTAGGTAAATATCAGAGAAAATTTAGTATTGCATTTTGTAACAAATTCTTTCAAGTGGAGAAAGAAATCATAGAAATAGTTTTTTGTATTCTAAGTTCAGGAGCAGTATTTTATCATTCTCATTACATATTTCACAACCTTGAAGATCATTTTTTGATAATGAAGAGATATGGCTATAAACATTAAGGTTCATTATTAAAGGAATACAGAACCACCCCTACATTAAAAAAAATCATGCATGCAGTTACCAGAATTGAAATAACAACTGAATAAACAGTGAATAAGCAAAAACATATTCAACAATATAAAACACTGGCTTGATGTTTTTCAAAAGAAAATATATGTCCAGTATAGCCAAATGTAATGATGCTTTTTGTGGCAGTAAAACAAGAAAATGTCTAGATTTAGTAGAAATTATTTCAAAAATTGATGACACAATGGTCAACATGTAAGAAGGATAAAAATAAATTATATCCGTCTGGAATAGAGAATTAAAAATTAAATGGAATGTTTAGTGGGTAGTAAAATGAGAAGAGAATACATAAAACCTTTAAAAATAGGTATTACTCAGTTCAACTAAATTGTTTCAGGGGCAAAATAAAATTGGATGGCTAATAAGTATTATGCATATGTTTGAACCAGAAGAACAAGAAGATGGAATTAATAAGTATTTCATTGTTTTTATGCTGGTTGTAGAAAGTACAAATTTTGTGATAAGTGGAGAACTAATTACATTTCTCTCCCCTTTTTCTTCTGCCTCTCCTAGTGGGGAGAAATCATGAGTTATGTGGAAGCTGAACTGCAGAGCAGCTCCTCACTCCCACTGGGTGAGGATGGGGACTAATCAGTCCCAGATAGCACATCCTCTGGCTATCTTGACTGAGTCCCCAAGGATGTTTTTAGCAATCCAGCTCCTTGTTCAGACTGATTGTTTCTTCATTTTTAAGAAAAACTTTACTGAGATACAATTCACCTTTTTAAAGTGTACAATTCAGTGGTTATTACTATATTCACTGAGTTGTGCAGCCATTACACCATCTAATCTTAGAACATTTCAATCACCTCATATAAAAAATCCTGTACCCATCCATTAGCAGTCAGTCCCCAACTCTCCCCACACCACCAACCCTAGACAACCACTAATCTACTTTCTATCTCTATGAATTTGCCTATTTTGGACATTGCACATTAATGGAATTATGCAGTATGTCCCTCATTCTTTATTATTTCACTGAGTATTCTGGAAAATCTACTTATGATCTATCTAAAATTCCATCATTTATTATGTTTCAGATTTATTACAGTATTTTTCCTCTACTTTTTCCACTACCTGTGCATCTAAATACTTTCAAATACCCATATTAGGTCATACTCAATAGAAAGATGTATTACAAATTTGTGAGCTTGTTGACAACAGAATTTGACTTCCAAGGACAATGAAAGCAAACTGCCTGCCTGAACTTCAACTGACTTTGAAAGGAGTATGGCTTCAATATGTTTGACTACCCAGATGGTTTTTGCATTATCCTATGATTACAGAATAAGAGAAACTGCTTCTAGTATGAGTTAACTGTATCTTAGACACATCATATACTTTCCATTGTTAAATCATCTTTTAAACTTAGCCCATTCATGTTTGTTCTAGTGAACCAGTGGTTTTTGGCAATGTTAAAAATATAATATTTTGTACCAGCTTGCCTAAATATATTATAATAATCTAATAATATAGTTTTATTTTTGTTAACCGTAAGTTTTTAAAAATGAAAATTATTTGTGTTGATAATAATGTCTTTTAAATCATTATATAAAGTAGCCTTTTAAATCCAGTGGTAAATCTTTAAAGAAAAACATTAGTACATAAAGATTAATTGAGTAACTGTGTTATTTTACAGTAGAATTTATAATGAGAAAGTGTTACTTTACTGTTCTTCATAGTTTTACAATGTAGAATTCTCAATAGACATTAGGGAAGTTTAATTTTCAGTAGCATCATATTTTATGTTTGCAATATTTTGCCTTTCCCCAGTAAAATTGCACTTAAATGATTTTTCACATTATGTTTTATCTTGTATTGAGAAGTTAAAGTAGTCAGTATAGCATAGTAGAAAGAGAACATTGACTCTGCAATCAGACTACTTCCATTCAGATCTCAGGCCCACCCATCACTACTGGGTCCAAGTGACTTAACCTCTCTGGGCTTTAATTTCCTGATGTGCAAAGTGAAAATATTAGTACTCATTAATTCAACCGGTTGTGAAGATGAAGTAGTGTATATCTAATGATGTGTAAAGCCTTTAGCACATGTAAGTGTGCCAACACATGCTTAGTAATATTGGCCATTTCATTCTCTATGATGTGGGTATGGGAACAGCATGAAATAGCAGACATAACTAATGGATTGGTCAGTCAAAAATCTTGGTTATGTTTCCTCTCATTCATTGGTTCTTTATATAATAATGAACAAATTTCTATTTTCTCCTGCTTAATTTTCTGTATATATTATGTGGCATGTAAAATCACTTTATAAAATATAGAAATATTACACCTAACAAAATCAATGAAATGTTATGCAAAACAAATACACATTTTTGTTACACTACCATTTAGCGAATAGAAAATGAATATTTCCTATTACTAAATTTCTTATAAGAAAACACAGCAAAAATTAATTCTTTGTCTATTCTGGCTTTAACAACATTTCTTTCTCTTTCTCTGGGTCAGGGATTTCCAGGTGACTTTGGAGAGAGAGGCCCTGCTGGTCTTGATGGCAGTCCTGTGAGTAAATTGTGATGGTCCAATCTTGCAATCTAACATCACTCAGACTCCATAGCAACTGTAATTGTCATCCTCATTACCACATTTATGCATAAGCACTATTGACCAGACAGTTTCAATACCACTGTGCACATTCCAATTTGTAATTTTACAACATGGGAAATAAACCAAAAATGTATAATAAATAAACTCTATCTTGAGAGACAATCATTAAAATTAATTATTTTGACCATGTTAAAAATGACTGCTTCAGTAAAATATTAGAAATATATGATCACAGTACTGACTTGTACATTTGGGGGATGGGGGAAGGAGCCTTTCAAGTACAGGGAAGTACTAAGAACCCTCATATAAAAATTATGCATTTGGTGATTGCTCTTTTGGGCTTAAATGTGTCATTGATTAACCTTTTGAGTATTTTATAGGGAAATCTCCTTTGGGATTGTTCAGGTATCTATGTTCAGATTAGAGAGTCAATATAATAAAATTTGTCTAATTATATTATAAAATGATGGATTGCTCTTTTTTGACATTAGGTAATATCTTCACTTTTTGCCCTCAAAAAGCGTCCAGTAGATATCCCCCAATTTATGCCACGCACACATTCTTTTTTATAAGATTTTAAAGTGAATTAGAATCAACCACAAACTTTTTGTAACCTAAATTAGGAATAGTTTTTATAGTTAGACATATGTAAATTATTAGCATTTATGCTTAAAATAAAGTGTTTAAAAATAGTTTCTTTTTGATTTCTTTTTATAAATTATAACTGTATTAGCTTATTTAGTGAATTTAGCCAAAGTTTTATTCGTTATAATAATGTTTTAAGTAGAATGTTTACCATCATTTTCTTGCCCATGATTCGGAGGAGCTTCCCATTTCAAGCATAATAAAGTGAGCATTATTTACATTTTTTCTTTAATACCATTTATAAACAGTCATGTGGGGATGACAAGGATATAATCTGATATATGCATCATTAGGTGATTTCACACATATGACTATACTTACATACCTAGTGTGAAACCATCTTATTTACTTTTTTTTTTTTCAGTTAAATATACATAAAATTTCTTAGGGTTGAACTCCTACAATATTTAAAACTTTTCTTTTTGAAATCTGCTTTTTATTTAAAATACCATGCTTCTTGAAGAGCATATTGAGTCTTTAATATGTGAAAATAAATAAAATCTTTTCAGTTTATTAGTTTATAATTCTCTATATTTTATACTATGCCTACACTAAAAAAAAAATTGAAATGCAAAAAGAAGGGGGCTGTCTTGTACCTTGTACCATGTAAATAATGTAACACTTATCATAAAAACTGTACTACTGAATTCAAAAGACCATCATAAAGACTCATCACAAACCAACTGGAAAAATTACTGTTGATAATTTAAAATCTTATAAATAATTTAACAATGTTGGTAATTTCTTACATTTGTATAGTGCTTTATGAGAATTTTCAAAACCTTTCATATATATGAGAATTTTCATTGCAAGTTTTACAATGAAAACAAATGTTATTCCTATTTTATAATGAAAAACGGAATTTTAGAGAATTTAAATAATTTACTTTAAAAGAATTGATAGTGTTTTACATCATTTGAAGATGTTCTTCTAACCCTCTATGCTGACCACCTTCTTTTCATATGATATGTGGGCTAGTTATGTCTATAATTCTGACTATGAATGAGATTTACTTTCTTTATTAGACACATAGAGAAATCTATATCCTAGGTTGGGTGGTAGTCCTAGCATCCAAAAGCATGGAGTCAGGGGCATTTATGAAGAACATAAACTGCCTCCAGATTTTGTACTTCTTAGGAGGATGCACAAGAGTAGGGAAGTTTCAGAAGTTAGCTGTAGAAGAAGTTCAAATTTGATATTTTTTCCCCTAGAAATGTTTGTTTAGGAACTGTGCTTTAGTAGTTTGGAATCATGTTTAACAAATTGTGCACATTTCTTTTACTTAGGGACTTATAGGTAGCATTGGTCCTCCTGGATTTCCTGGTCTTAGAGTGAGTATCAAATGTTCTCGTATATTTATATTTGTTAGATGTAAGGTTAAGACTAAAATTCTTAGCATGGTCTAAGATGTCTAGATTGTTTTTGTTCTTATCTGCATCTTGAAACCTAGTCTGTGTGCTAGCAAAAGTGTTCATGCTCAGATGCCATGCAGCCTCCCTACAAGATGGCCTGTGTATTTCTTTGTCTACCTGAAACACTCTACCTTTACTTTTCTGCCTAATAGTTAACTCATTCATTTTTCAGTTCCAGGACTGAGCAAAGTGCTTGCCATACAATAGTGCTCAGTGAAAATACCTGGGTTTTCTGTTCTTTCTCTTTTTTCACTCACCCTTTGGTAAATGGGAGAGGTTCTATAGAAATGAAAATGGTTAATGACACTAACAATCATCTTTGTAATCTTCCTCTCTTCTACACTGATATAGATGGTACTTTACACTTTGCAAAGTACTTTCACACGAATATCTTATTTGTAGATAGAGCAGGTTTTTTTTTTTATTTATTAAAATTTTAAATCAGACAAGATGAGCTTTACTTTACTTTACTTACTTTATCAAATACTGAACTAGATGGAAAAAATGTGAACAAATTAAGATTCCTATTTTTGGCAGCATTATAATCTAATGGCATAGAACAAATAATAAACAATATCATACAATGTGATTATTGCTGTTATGGACTAAAATAAATCCACTGAGAAAGGAGCAGTTTGTGTTATCTCAGAGATTCAGAGTAAGCTTTACATAAGTCTCTTTATCTCAGAGATTCAGAGTAAGCTTTACATAAGTCTTTTTTACCTAACTCATACACGATCCTAAAGATCGTGTATGAGTTAGGTAAAGTGGAAAAGGTCAGAGGGCTCTTTGGCAGAAAAAGCTGTGTTCTAATGCACAGAAGAGGGGAGAAATGAAATGTTTGGGAAGTGAATGAGTAGCAAGACTGTAGCCTGTGAAGTATGGAGGGATGGGAGCAGAATGGAAGGAAGTGAGGATTAGAAGATAATTGAGAAAGTTGTAGAATCTTTATATTTCGTAGTAAATGGTTTATCTACTTGCCCAGAACTGCAGCCTCTGATTTATCTCTCGAGTGTTCCCTTCAAGCAAGTATAGTTTCAGAAAACAGATGACATCGACTTTGCTAAGTTATTTTTTCTGTGCAATTGATTGTTATTTTAATTTGCTTTTTTGATTAGCAACAGTGATTATTGTCTGCAAGTGTGAGTGGGCATGGTTGAAAAGCCCAATGTTGGAACTCAGCCTTTTCCACAATGCGCTCACTCATATGAACTCTAATTGGCAAGTGTCTGCTGTTTTTATATAAAGAACCTATCCCCGGGTCTCTATTTTTTTTTTCACTCACTTTGACTCAAAAGTTCTCTATTATTTATCACTGTGTGGAAGGCTCTTCTGACCCTGTCGCCGTATTCCAGACACCCTCAACTAAGCTCCTATGAATGAAATTATTTCTTCTGTCTACTCCTTCTTATGGAAGAGAATTGTGATAGGTAGGGAGTGCTGAAGGAACTTCAAGTTATCTTTGTGGAACTGAAAACTGCTCTTAACCTATCATGGATACTTTCAGAAGGCTATTGTTTTTGGGGGAGTAAGATTTTTCCACATAACATATGCCATGCCACAAAATTTTTTTTTGTGTAAATATCTATATGTGTACCATTTTATTTTTTTAGTTCTATAATTTACTAAGTCCTTTATATGTGTCTTTTAATATCTTCCAAAACTTACTATTTTGTGATTTTTTAGAGTCACTAAAAAATTACTTAGGATATTATGCATACAAAGTACATTCATTTGAAGATGCCAGACTATGCACAGTAATATATTTACTGAAAAGAATATTATACTGCATATAGAAAAATTAACAAGACAATGAAGAAATATTTGTTAATATATCTTTCCATACTTACATGAGTTATTGCTGCATAATTTCTAAACTGAGATGTTTATTGATTTTTTGATACTATCATAAGTTTTAAATCTGTGAACTTTGAATAAAATAGCCACTGTAATTCTAAGAATAATTTTTTTCCTATTGACACAATTTGTCAATGATGTATTAATATTACATATCTGTTTAATTTGGAAAGTATTACTCTTTGTTTCTCACAGTTCCATATATTTCAGGATTAAGCATGTTGGAACTAATTTATCTTAGTTATATTTCACAGACTTTAGGACTCATCCAAAAGTAAAGATGTCATATTTTCCATTCTGAAATTTGTATTATGTAAAAATAGACTATTAGAAATGCCTCATTATGTTGAAAGATAGATTTCTAGAAATCACTATTTCAAATTTTATTTTTAAAATTGATTACTTCCTCCAGAATTCATTCCATACTTTATTTCAAAACTATTATGTGCTAGTTATTATGTTGGGTCTGGAAGGTTAAAAAAAAAAAAGAGTAAAACAAAATGTACAGACTAGAAAGACAGAAAAAAAAGCAGAATGCTATATACTTAGTCGTGTAGTAGAAGGGCATTTCAGTAGACATAAACATATCTTCAAAGGCTCGGAGCCTATAGGGGAGAACATGTTTAGAGAATAGAAAACAGTCCATTGGTGTTAGAATGTTTGATTTGGAGAACAGATGAGATGGGAAGTGTTGGCAAAAGCCTGGTAGTAAGGGCCTGGGATACATTGTCACAAATACACCTCTAAAAGTTCCTTAATTTTGGGGAATTGTAAAAGAGAAGTTTTAGCCAATTTGGTCTTTAAGGATGGGGAATGATATATGATAGCCAGACACAGAGAGGTAGCAAGAGAAAGAAGAAAAATGAAGGCATCAGTGATACTAAAATTATATCACGATGGTTTAGATCCCCAAGTCATCAAGAGATATTCACCATTTTTTTGAATTTTACTTTAAACACTCTTGATGTTGCTCTTGTCCTTTGTCTTCTATGATGCCATATTGAAGGGGTTTTTCTAAGTATCTTGCTTTCAGGAGATGAAAGTGGTAGTTATATTTTTGAAGAATTTTGCACCGAAGCATTAAACCAAGAACCTTGACATTGATGACTGTGTCTTTTTCACAGTATGCTCTACAAATGTTAAATAATGAAAGAGTGAGAGCAGAGTAGACTTTTTTGTTCACTACTCAGTTTATCCCTGAAATTTTGATAAATGTTCTGATTCTGCAAATTTCAAATCATGAAATAAAATCATTGGAATGCTTGGCCCATAATAACTGCCCAATAAATATTTGCAGAATAAATGGATGAAATAAAAATCTAAGGCAATCAAATTAAATATTTATTGAATATTTCCTGGGAACATGGAACTGTCTAGTTGGAAAAACATTTATCTAGTTGGGAAAATATTTCAAGATGAATGTCATGGATCATAAATATTATAGGAGCTCAAGGAAGGGGAGGATCCTTATGGACTAGACCAGTCTGAGAAGGCTTCAGGAAATAGGATGGACTTCACTAAATAGTTTAAAAGATGGGTATGGTTTCCAAATGTGGCAAGAAAGAGAGATGGTTGAAGAATAAGGCAAATATGGGCACTTAGTGAGATGAACTGTTTGGAGTTAATTAATTAATTAATTTTTACTATATTCTCTTTCTAATTGTAGTGGATATTTAATGATGCCTTTCTTATTGCTTTTCAGGGCAGTGTTGGCCCAATGGGACCAACTGGACCTTCTGGAATTCCTGGCCCAATGGTATGGTTCTATTTACATAATGGGTAGTTATCTTTAATTTCTCTATGATATCACAAAATATCACTTTTATTTTTTAGGGTCTTTCAGGGAATAAGGGCCTACCTGGAATCAAAGGTGATAAGGTGATTTAAATATTTACATTATCATAGAGATAATTTTTATCATATTTATTTTTTGAGCCAACACAACTCATAAAGTATTTTATTTTTATATATGGGATCTAATCTGTACTATCAATTATATAACTTTTCACAGAAGTAGGAAACATAGAAAAATTATTCTTTTATAACTAACATTTGGTTTCTTATTATTTTGCCATGTTTGCAATGCTTAAATGTCTTTGTATGAAATTGTGCTCTGTAGGGTGAACAAGGCATTGCAGGAGAGCCAGGAGAGCTAGGGTATCCTGGAGACAAGGTAACTTTTTTACCATTCATTTTATATAAAGTACAAAAAAAGCCAGTGAAAAAGTATAAATTCTTTAAAAAAAAAAAAAAAGAGGGTACTCATTATTTTTAACCTTGTATTTTGTTAGGATATGGTATTAGTATGGTTTTATATGTCTCGTTTGAAACAGTTTTTTCAATATTTTTAGAATATTTTCATGAATTCTTTTTTACGGCTTGTAAATACAGTCATGTGCTACTTAATGACAGAAATGTATTCTGAGAAATTCCTATTAGGTGATTTTGTCATTATGCAAACTTCATAGAATGAACTTACACAAACTACAATAGCATAGCCCATGGCTACCACAAATGTGTACAACATGTTACTGTACCGAATACTTTAGGCAGTTGTAACACAATGGTCAGTATTCGTTTATCTAAACATATCTAAACATAGAAAGGGTACAGTAAAAATACAGTATAAAATACAAAATGGTGTACCTGTATAGGGCACTTACCGTGAATGAAGCTTGCAGGACTGGAAGTTGCCGTGGTAAGTGAGTGAGTGGTGAGTATATGTGAAGGCCTAGGACATTACTGTACACTATTGTATACTTTATAAACACTGTACACTTAGGATGCATGAAATCTATAGAACAACTCAAGATTAAATCAAGCACAAGAGAAATAATGCAATCAAGAGAAGTGATAAACACATGTATGAGGCTGCTGTTGTAACATACACACTGTTTTATAGAAAATCTATTTTCTATAAGTAGAAAGAGTATACTCTAAAATAATGATAAAAAGTATAGAGTAGTAAATGTATAAACCAGTTCATAGTCATTTATTATCACTGTCAGTTTTAATGTACTATTCATAATGCATGTGCTATACTTTTACATAACTGGAGCACAATAGGTTTATTTACACCAGTATCACCACAAACATGAGTAATGTATTGCTTCCTAACTACGATGTTAGGATGACTTCGATGTCACTAAGGGATAAGAATTTTTCAGCTCCTTTATAATCTTATGGGACCACTTCGGTATACACATTATATTGTTGACTGAAATGTCATTTTGTAGCACATGATAGTAGAGGCATATCTGCCTTTTGTGGTGTAATAGCATTTCTCTTCCTTCTACTATTCTTTTCTTTTAGGGAACTACTGGTTTACCAGGACCACCAGGGATGAGGGGAAAGCCAGGACCTTCCGTAGGTTTGAATTTTTGCTTTGCTCTTTCTAATTAATGCAATTCACACCATGGCATGAGTCTTGAAACTTGCTGGAGTTAGAATAATACAAGTGGGACATAAGCATACCAGTCTGGAGTTTTCTCTCATAAGTTTTAGAATGTAGCTAATCTCTCAAGTTGCCAGGTCACATTCTGTGGTCCGTTAGACCTCATCCTCCCCAGGCCCTCTCCCCAGGCCAAACGCAGATTTCTGTGAGCCCTAAAGATTTTGGTTGATCCATTATACACAGTATTTAAACTAAGCAATGGACTTTTAAGCCAGAAAATGTAAAATACTTTAAATAATATTTTAATTTTTTCTAAGTATTTGTTTCATTAAGAAGCATTCTGAAGAAAAATATAGCATGTCACTCTCTTGTGGGCCCAAATATTCTAATTCTGTGTCTTTTTTTTTTAACCATTTGGCATCAATTAGTTGAGAAAAAAGAATACCTTATGTTGTAGTTAACATGAAACCCAAGAAATCAGAAAGCTAAAATTACTGAATAATTAAAATCACTTAAATAAAATGATTAAAACGTGAGTTAAAAGTATATCTCTGCATATTAAATTCATAATATTTATTATAGCTAACATTTACTGAGTGTTTATAAAATACCAGGTACTATTCTAGGGTCTGTAACTCTAACTTAATCCTTACAACAATCATATGAAGTTAGTAATATTATTATTCCTATTTTACAGATCAGGGAAACTGAGACACAGTTTCTAGGTAGTTGGTGACAACCTAGGAAAACCTATGGAATCATATTTGTCAGAGGCCATTCTCTTAGCTGTTATGCCATACTGTTTTAGGATTTAACATTTTAAGATTATTTTAGTATTTTAACATTGATTACAACTCTGTGAAGGTGGTGATTGTACATAGAAGAAAATTAGAAGTAAAATTATAATAATATTAAGATATACATTTAAAAAAAGCTGTTTTCCTGAGCAATTCATTGTGTTCCCTCTAACTCTACCCTCCCATCGCATGATTATTTTTGCATCAAAAGAAGCAGCATTAAGTTATAGAGCTTTCTATACCCATCCGTTATGACTTCTACAGTGGCGGCATTCGTATACATCTCTCAGGAATTATTTAATTCAATGTACAATATTTGTCATCTGTTTGTCAAAAGAAATGTTAATGGCGAGCTTTGCTTTTGCTAGTTTATCACCCGGAACTGAACTCAGGGTAACCCCGGTCAGCCATGTACTCAGACTTGTGCCCTGAAGTTGAATCTCAGAAACTCCAAAGTGCATAAATAAGGGACATGAGAACAGATCATGAAGCAAACAAAAAGCGTGTGTTTTTCAAGGGTGCCTCTAAATCACATAACAGTAATATCTGCAGTGGTTGCCCAAATAACACCCTGACTTTTTATATCTTCATTTTGTATAATGTGAGGGTTTTCTAACTTTTGAAATGATAAAAGGAAATGGTACAGTGCATTTTCTAAGGCCAATACTAAGTAATAAATGATACCGATATTATTCTCTTATGCTTTACATTTACAATTAAGTACTTGAGAAAAACAGAGTCAAATATCATGCTTATATAAGACAAACCTTTTTAATGTCCCTCTTACTCCTTGATTGAATTTATATTGATAACATGATTTTTGGGGATTGAGGGGAATCACTGGCCTAAGAAACAGAGGTTTAGGTTTTAATCTGAGCCCTGTTATTGACCTTCTGTGACCTTGGGCATTTAACCTCTGTGGTATCCATGTTTAAAATGGAAGTCAGGCTATATCATAATTAAGGTTCCTTGCAGCTCTGTGATTTATTGGTATTTTCCCCTCTTAGCAGTACTGCTTATCAATATTTCTCTAGTCTAAACTAAAGAAAAGGCAGGGAGCCTATTTCATCTTTAACACATTCTTAAAACTCTTAATTTTTTTTTCCTGGACTAAGTCACTAGAAACTCTAACATGGTTTAAGGCAGTGATGCACAAAGCTTGAGATGGTGAGAGTGAGGCTTTTATTTACTCTTTATATAAACCTTTCTGTACTATTCCAGTAAATAATAATAATAATTTAATGTCTGCAGGGATTACTTTAGTAGAAGATAGTTGACTATTATTTTGTTTTATCAAATCTTTGAAAAACATATACTTGGGACTGAAGATAAGATAGAGACTTAAGAATTAATATTTGTGAAATGACTGTTTTTAGTCTCTCAATTTATTTATCAATTGTATCTTATTAATAGAAAAAATTATAGAGATTTGATCTGAAAACCTTCTCTAGTTATGGAAGGAGAAGGAAGGGCACCTGTTTAATGAAAAATTGCTATGCAAATTAGCTATCAGATTAAAATCAAATTATACAATTTAGTGCCTACTTAACTCATTTGTTTACCATCATAGAAAGAATGCCAAAATCATAATGTATTTTTTTTTATTTTATATCTCCTGCTTTTGATTTTATGTTATCTGAGGTGTTGGTGTTGTTTCCAAATAGATTTAAAAAAAAAAATGTCCCGGGAAGGTTTTTACATTCTGGGATAGAGAAGCTTTTGCTCTGCAGGTATTTAGAACTAGAGAAAGCTACTAATGAGAAATTGTTGAGCAATATTCTTTCCTTAAAACAGGGAAAACAAAGACAACTATTATAGTCTTTTCATTTTTTAACTAGAAGTTGTCATTTATAGAGGTTTAATCATTACTCGATTCTCTAAAAGTTACTTGAAAACTCAGTTTTTATAAAGGAGAATTGACATTCAAGGAAATTTGCAGTTGAACTTTTTCAAAATGAATAATTATCTGCAGAACAAATAAAACTATTCCACTATTTATATTGTTAAATATCTGGATTTCAGTCAGATTTTCTTAAAACGAAGGCCTAGGGTATGCTATTTTTTCCTTAAAGTTTTTAAATTTAGCTTCATGTTGGATTTTGCCACTAGAGGGCCCCAGTGAGAACCCTATCTCTTGTCATTTTAGGAATTTAAGACTCCTCTAGGGTGATAGAGTAATGAGTGGGGGGGATATTTTCATAACTATATAAATGTCTAACCAATGTATTGTATACTTGCAACTAATACAATAAAATACTAAGAAAAAGTAACAAATATTGAATATTATTTAAAAAAAGAATTTAAGACTCCTCTAGATACTGATGATGATGGATCATAATTTTGTTTATTTAGGAGAACTTAAGTGAATGTTTGCATAATATTTTATTATGTTTCTCTAGATTTTATTACAGTAGTTGTATTTTGTATTGTTTTATGTCCAGATACTCTAGCCCTGTATGAGAATGGATTTAGTACATATGGAGAACTGAGTTTTACTTCTTGGAAAATGGATAAACCTGTATTGTATATTGCAATTTTATATAATCTGAAGCCTATTTAAGTCAAATTTGAAACCCACATAGATATTTAATGTGGCAGAAATAATGAATCCGATAGTTTTTCTTATGAAAACAAGGGTAAGAGACTGTTGGCCTTCCCTGCTCTATACTTTCACCTCTTGAGAGCATAGCCAGCCCTCTGTAGTTTCAGGCTTTATCTCCATTTCTCTCCTGACCTTCCTCTCCAGCCCTGATTTCACATTGTTAATCTGAATGTCAGAAAATGGCCTCAGAGATATTGAAACCAAATTTTTAAAATTTTAATTAAAGGACCGGAATAATAGGAATTTTGTGTATCATCCAGGAGAGGAGAGAGGATGTGAAGGGAATGATTAATAACTATAAAAACTGGTTAACATTTAATGAGTGATTTTTTTTGTGCCAGGCACTGTGCTCAGCACTTTACATGTATTATTATCTCACTCAGTCTTCACAGTGACCCTGTAAGAATATTAGTCCTGTTGTAATTATTACTCCTATTTTATTGCTGAGAAAAACTGAGGCTTAGAGAGACTAAGCAACAGGGATTTAAATCCAGGTGATTCTTAATGACTAAATCAGGACCCTAAATAGTATCAAAGGAGAGAGAAATTTTGAGAGACAATCCAGGGATTCTGGTTGTTTGTGAAAGCAGTTCCTCACCTATAGTTCCCTACACTGTTGAGTCAAACTTTATTGTCTTATCTCTGAGTAACACACACTCAACACACACACACTTTTTTTCTTGATTTGAGCACTTAACTCGTTTGTATCTCTAATACTTAAGACTAAATATATATTAGATCCATAAACATTTTACTTAAATAAATTTTTCACAGTGATGGTTACAAAGTCTTTCTGAATAGTTGTCACAGCTTTGACATAATATATTGAGTGTTATTTCATTACAGCTTTGTGTGGCATAATAAGTACTGCTTGCTCACCATATGTCTGTTTCCCTTTCAAATTATATTCATTAAATTGATGTTTATATTTTTATCTCCCCCTTCCTACATTTTAGGGCCAAACAGGTGATCCAGGACCCCAAGGACCATCTGGCCCTCCAGGACCAGAGGTAAATATTGGTGGGAAGATGATAAATTTGAAACACAGATCGTAGAAATTAAACTTGGTTAGTAAAACATGTTTTTCCATAATTGGCTTAAGAAAGATTCTCTTTAAAATTTATGTCTTTGTAAATAGTTAAAATTATTTTCTGTTATGTCAGGAGATATGCAACAGTGATCCCAAGGAAATAGAAAAAGTATTAGCCACATTATTGTTTGATTATAGCACAGCTAATTTATTTGTTCTGCACAACTATTAATAAAACTTGGGGCTTGAAATAAACAAGACATAAACTCCACCATATTTTTAATGTAAAACGCTTCTAATTTTTGCTATATGCATATATCAATTGGATCTCATATTCTAAAATAAATGCAATTAAGTCTGTAATACATATATCAAATTTATTTATGTATTCTTTGAAATTTTGACTTTGGCTTAATGCTTGATGTAGAGCAATGTTTTTTTTCCCTGCAAAATTACATAGAATATAAGTTTCAGAGATGAAACATTTGAGTTTTTTAAAAATCATTTAATGAGCCAAAGACCTACCACATGGAGATAAAGCTCCTGAAGCTCACCCTAGTTCAGAAATATAATTTATACATAGATACACATATAAGTACACATACACACCTAATTCAGAGTCATAGATGCAGGAGTAACGTTGAGGAAATGAATTTGGCTTCAGAATAAATGAATCAGAGGAAAAAAAATCCCATAGTGTCATAGCAGTAGACAAGTTTCTACAAGTACTGCTGCTTTCTCCCCCTCTTTGTAAGCCATAATATCTACTTCTTACTCCACACTGTCTTTCAGGGTTGACTGATTTCTTTATCAATTACCTATTTCTACTTATTGTCAAATTTAAAAACACATTAAATATTGGTAGTTCAAAAATCTAAAAAATGGTACTGTGTACCTAGTTTTGTTAATAGGGAGATAATAGGATGTAAAATACAGCAATATGTTGATGCCATCATCCTGGGAAGAAGGAAAGTGTTTTTGAATAATTAAAACAATTATTAACAGATAATTCAAACAGCAATTAATAAATTAATATAAGTTCATCTCTTTCATAAGCCTACATTTATTTAATCATTTTTCATGAAAACCTTCCTGGAATGAATTGTGTTTACCTGTCTTTTCATACCGAGGATACAAAACCTAATTTATCTTTTATTATCTTTAAATATTGTATAATGAATGTGGATCGTTCTATTGTAATTTTAGTTACAGATGATATGTGTGCTAGAAAGGACTGTTTGGGATCATTTTCTTCTTTTTTATAAAGCCAGGTTAAAAGATGTATGGGCCATGTTTTTTTACTTATTACTTGGTCTTCCAAAGATGTTTCTTCTTCACTGTTGCCTTTGAGAGTTTATGATTTGCAATCACCGATCAAAACATTTTTTCATTGTCTTTGCTTTCTGTGCTTCTAATACAAGGTCCTGAGGCTTGACCTAGTCAGTCTGTGCCTATTCCTCCTCCTCACCTCTATTAAATTTCTTCATGGAACTAAAAATGTCACTCGTACTCTCTCAAGAATTGGTGCAAGGTTGTTTTGGGAAATGGGGCCTACTTCAAAGATCATAACTTCTTCTTGATTATAACAATACAATATGTAGGCAGTCATATATTAGGCAACACTCTTATCCAAGTCTTTCTCTAAAACATTAGGTTTTAAGAGATTTGCAGGTCCAAGAATTTAAATCAGTATGTTTAATCTTATAGCAAGTTGAGAAAGTTTCTACTTGTACAGTAGATGAATTTTCTCAGATAAAGGGTCTTATATGTTGTGCTAAATTTAGACTTTATCCTATAGGCAATAATCAAAGATTTTTAAGCAAGGGAATGAAATTATCAGACTTGTGTTTTTGACATATGTGTAACAGGAGCAAAGGTAAAAGAGAGAGGGAGAGGTGACAAGGAGGGAGGGAGAGATCACAAGACTAATTAAAGGCTGTTCGAGAGCACGATACAATGTTAGAACATTAATGATGAGGACCCTTGACAATAAAGAGAAAGGTTGGCTCCAAGAAAAAATTAAGAAATATAATTCACAGCACTTGAACCACTCAGTTGAGTTTATTCCATTTGTGTGAGAGAGGAATAAAAGACAATTTTAATATTTCTTGCTTGAACAGTTGGGTAGAATGTGGATCACCATTCTAAAAACAGAAAATTGGAAAGGAAAAGGAGGATGATACTCAGGTGGGTGGAGATAATAATGCTTTGGTTTTGAATTTGTTAGAGTTGAAGTACCTATAAGACATATAGGATATTAGTCTCCTAAGTATATAGAATACTATAGGCCTGAAACTCAGAAAAAAGAATGGACTAGAGATACATATTTGTATAGCCATCCACATAGAGCTATCAGATGAAGCAATTGTAAGATGAAATCATTTAGGAGGATTTATGAAACAAGATTTGAAAATACCTGGATACTCACTCCCAAAGGCTAAAGTCTCTGTCTACAGTGCAATTTAAGTTTTAAATTGACAATATAAGGGCAGTAAAATAAACTTTGGTAACTTAAAAACATGTAGATAAGGAAAAAAAGCACAATAAAAATTAGAAAATATTTGGAACTGAATGAGAACAAATGGCTATAAAAACTTGAGTGTTTATCCAAAGAAAACCAAAACACTAATTCGAAAAGATATATGCACCCCTATATTCACTACAGCACTATTACAATAGCTAAATATGGAAGCAACCTAAATGCCCATCAATAGATGATTGGATAAGAAGTTGTGGTACATATATACAATGGAGTACTACTCAGCCATCGAAAAAATGAAATCTTACAATTTACAACAAGATGATTGGACATAGAGGATATTAAGCTAAATGAAATAAGTCTGACAGGCAAAGACAAATACTATATAATTTCACCTATATGTGGAATCTAAGGAACAAAATAAACGAACAAACAAAATGAAAACACTCAAAGACATAGAGAAAAAGCTGATGATTGCCAGATAGGAAGGGGGTTGGGGGACTGGGTGAAAAAGGTGAAGGGATTAAAAAGTACAAATTGCTAGTTACAAAATAGCCATAGAATTGTGAAGTACAACATAAGGAATATAGTCAATAATATTGTAATAACCATTTATAGTACCAGGTGAGTACTAGACTAATCACGAAGATCACTTTGTAACTTATATAAATATTTAACCATTATGCTGTACACCTCAAAGTAATATAAAATAATATTGAATGTCAACTCTAATTTAAAAATTAGAAAAGTAAATGAAAATTTAAAAGATTCTTAAAAAAGAATATATGAGTTTACACATAGCACAATCGTAGGGATTTGTTTCAAAAGGAGAAAGAAGTTGAAAGAAATCAAATAAGATAGACTGTTTTCTCTACAAGTAGGGCACTAAATCCCAAGAGTAAGAGGAATGCGTGCATGCAGAAGGAGGGCACTTGAGTTCTGTGGAGAGTAAGCAGGGGAGTGTCTAGGGACTAATAATATAATTTTCAAGTTTTGTTAAGAACTCAGCTGAGATTGAAAAAATCTTTTTCCCAAAATATAGCTACAAAGTCCTGTATAGTTTATTAGAACTGGCTTGCAAATTTGAGTCTGAAAATCCTACTGGCCAAAACAATGAAACATGATTCTCTTCTCCCTTGGATGAAAAAATTAATTGTTCAAAAACAAGGGCAGCAATTCATGGTAATGCATGATTTCCAACTTTCAGTATAGATTGATATCATAATGCCAAAGTACAATTCAGTATATGTAATTGTATTTAGGGTCAAAATGATGATACTTAGGTATTTACTTCTGTGATAGCTTTTATTAATTATTGGGTGATAAAAATTTCAGTTAAAATTAGAAAATTTGGAATTAATATCTTCTGAACAAGAATTGAGGGGTTAGCCTGAGTACCTTGGGCAGATTACTTGGAATTTTTTTATTGTGAATGTTGTGACATATATATTTAATTTTATCTTTTTCTAAATGGCTTATCAATTGTCTCAGAAACATTTATTAAGCAATTTGTCTTTGCTTCAGTGATTTTTAAATGCCGCTTCTATCACATTCTAAATTTCAATGGTTCTTGGGTCTGTGTCTGGGCTTTGTTTTCTATTCCATTTGGATGGTTGTCTGTTCTTACACAAATGTCATGTTGTTTTAATGTTAGAAGTTTTATGGTATTTTTAAAACTTTACTCAGGGATAACTGAGAATACCGACAACTATAATTGTATATATTTAAAGTGTAAACATAATGATTTTATATATACATACATTGTGGAATGATTACCAAGATCAATAAAAGTAACAGATCTATTAACTCACATAGTTAATTCTTTTTAAATTTGTGTGTGTGTGTGTGTGTGTGCGTGCGCGTGCGTGCGCGCATAGTGAGAATGCTTAAGATCTATTCTTAGTAAAATTTAAGTAGAAAGGACAAGATAGGACAAGACTGGCCAACATTTCTTGCTAGTGCCTTTTATTCAAAAGCTCAAATCTTCATAATAATTGATGAAAGCAAAGCACTTAAGCATTTGTTGTAAATGCTATGTTATTTGCAACTGACATTGAAAAGAACTGTTTATCATTAAAGATCATCTGAACAAATGTCACTTCAAACCACTTCAAAGTTGTTTTTTTTTTTTTGCTTTTTGATGTTTTACTTATGCTAGGCAAATTATGAAAGTGCCGTAACAAAGAAGTAAATATATCTATGCATTTAGCTCTTCACAGAATTGTATATATTAAATGTGTCCCAAGATAAAACATCATGTACTTTAAAATGTAAGATTAACAGTTTTTCCATACTGGTTCTTTCTTAATAAGAACATATGGAAAATGCCATATAGGAATCTTTTCTATTTCTTTAAGCATAGTAGTATCAGTTTTAAGCACTGACCCCATGCTTTCTCCCAATTCTGGCAGCAAATCGCTTTCAAACGTGGTTGCTGGATAGTTAGATGTTTGTTGATTCAGCTGTGAACCTCCCTTTCCTAGAGATTGCCAAATAGCTGAATTTGGGATGATGTTCTTGGTAAATGGGGCCAGTTGTTTACTACAAAAATGAGCTGAGAGCACTAATCACAGAGATACCAGAAGTGGCCAAACAGTGGGTCTTCTTTTTCTATCAGGGTGGTCTTCATTAGAGACAAAGACCAAAGTTCATGTGGAGAGTTTCCTCGTATCAAGCAAAGGCATGCTTCTAAATGTCTTTTTTAACATCTCTGTCGCTTAACTGGAGTAAGCCACCCTGTGGCAAACGACATTAGCTGAGCAGGCCTCAGTTCTGGTGGAGACTCTTCACTAAACCAGTGACTTCTTTGTGATCTTTTATCACTTGGATTTGGTTGAGTAATTTGGTGTTTTAGTAGCTATTCAAAAACTGATGCTGAAAGAAAACATCTGATTAAAACAGTCAATGAAAAATTATTTCTCGAGTCCCTATTGTGTGCAAGCTGTGCCTAGTAAACACTGTACAGTATATACAAAAATAACATCTGTAATTTGGGGAAATTTACAATCTAGTTGGGAAAAACAAGATATATACATATACCGATAGATTATAGTAAATACATGATGTGAGAATTAAATAAGTATAGTTTTGTGCTGGAAGAGCAAAATGAGATGGAAGAATAAGGGAAGGGTTTTTGGAAAAGATGGATCTTGAATTAGACTATTGATGAATAAGCGGCAGGAAAAGGGAAGGGCATTTCAGGCAAGATAAATCACATGAACAAAGGCTAGACATCTAGGCAGTAAGAACGGTGGATTTATAGAACAGTGAATAAAACTGGCTAGCTGATAACAGATTCCTTCTGTTGGTATAGAGTGACAGATAAGGTTTTAAAACTAGGTTGGTGCCAAATTGCATAAGACCTTTGATTCCAAGCTATGTCGGGGGCAGAGTAGTCAGGCCTAATATCACATTTTTGTACTGTGAAAAAAATATTAATCTTGTCCTCTTATCTCTCAAGTGAACCAGTCGAAGTTTTATTGATGTGCCTGGTTTCTTCCCACAGTGGTCACAAATTTATATCCTTTTATACTTAGTCTAGGTGGGATTCTCTGTAATTTTTGTCTGAAAGGGTATAGAATCTTCTGCCTACCCAGGATGAATCTTAGTACTATTTGTTACTAATACTAATAGTACTTAATACTATTTTTACAGTGAGTTTGAACTGAGGCTGCTCACTAGATTGACAAGTAAATCTTTCCGCCCAGAGGAGAGTAAGTAACAACTAGGGCAGCTGTCTTTGAAGATAATTCCTGTTCTCGGTACTAGGCCTATAGCCATTTCCTCCAATTCCTCTTCTTAACAAACAGTAAAATGAAGGCCCAATTATTGCCTGTTTTTTTATAGAGTTTCATCAATATGTTCATGGCCTTGTTCCCAAGGACTTTTCTCAAATCTTATTAATCATCTGGGGAGACCCTCATACTCCCTCTTCTAGAAGGCTATGTCTCCATCAGTATCTCATCTTGTCACCATTTTATCCTATTTTCAGATCAATAAGTTAGCCTGATAGTTTCACAGATTCTTGCAGAAGACATGAGACTCCTGAGACAGAGACAACGAACAATTTATTATTCTCAGCTGTAGTACTTTCCATAGTATCAACATTTTTGCACTGATTCACTAAGCCTCAATCCTCATGCAGTAATGTGAAGATAGCTCGATGGCGTCTGCATGTGCAGTAGATTACAGTATGTAAGAGAAACTTTGAGCTGAGGGAAACTGAATCTTTTATAATGGGTAGTTATAAAAAATAATGTGTTCCAGAAAGAGATATTATTATATGGACAATAGCATTCTTGCATTTTGCTAAAGAGGAAGATACTATCTCTAACTCTGCTATACAAAAATCCCTGAAAAGTTAGACTGGAACAATGGATAGTCAGTACCTCATTTGCATAATGTACAGAAATAGAAAGGACAGTGGACAACAACATGTTAAGTGTTGGAGTTAGAAAGATGAGTAAGATACATTTTCCTCCATGCACTTGCCTTTTATTGGAATAAAGAAACAAACCCATAATTACAATGTAGTGTAATTAGTGATAAATAGTCATATTAGCAGAGTTCTGTAAGACTATAAAGGAAGAAGCTGCTGATTCTAAGGGGAACTGGGAAAGCTCTCATATATCAGGTTACATTTGAGTTGGTAACAAATCGTATGATGAAGGAACCTTAGACAGGGAGTTAAGGAAGACTTCTAAGAAGCATGGTTGCTTGAGCAAAGACTTGAGGAAATAGTAGGGACTTACAGAATGGAAACAGTGGGCAAGGATATTCTAGAATAGGCATATGAGGAAAATATTTATAGTTCAGTGTTTTCATCAAGTCTGTTTCCATTAAGAGTGACAGACACCTAACAAACAGTTTTAAGCAAAAAATCCAGATTGGCTAATATAATCAGGAAGCCCAGCAGTGCATGCCCCTAGAGGTTGGCTGTATACAGGAGTTCAATGAATATAATCAAGACACTCTCCATCTCTAAGCCTTATTTATCTCTCTGTTGGCTTCATTCATAGGAACACATTGTGGAAAAGGCAGCCCTTGTCAATTTTAGTAAAAAGAAAGCACTATTCTTTCTTATAGCTCCAGCAAAAATTCTAAGGTGGACTCCAGTCATTCCAGCTTGGATTACATGATCATCTTTAAATTGATCACAACCACCATGGGACTGGAATACCGTATTTGGCAAGATTTGGGAAATTGGGATGGGGTCCAGAAACACTTGAACTGCAAATTGAGGAAGAGTAATTTCCCAAACAGATGGTGAGTGGATTAAAAAATAAATAAATAAAAGCCCTCTACAGGTCACATTTCGGGCACCCAATATCTGCATATACCCTTATTCCCATTTATATAACCTTTAAAATGCCTCTGGTATATGCCAGTTCCTCATAACAATATAAATCAGCCTTTTTAATCACCTACTTTCCCACTCCCTGGCAGAAACACACACACACACTGAAAGGGAGAGAATCTGATATAGTTTCCATAATATACATTTTATGAAGCCAGAGAATATTTTTGTCCTCTAGTGTATATGTTCAGTGCCAAGAACAATGCCTGACACATATTAACTTTGTGTTGAATGAGTGAATTGATATTCTTTAATTGACACATAAGAATTCTAAATGAGTCAAATATATAAATACTGAGTACCTAAAATGATACATATCCAAAGGTAAGTATCAAATCAGTCATGTTACTCCCTCAAAAACAATTTGAAATCTGAGCTTCACTGATTTTTATCTGGGGACAGGTTTTCTAAGGATCTTCAAATGGTTGCAAACTGTTGTTTACAAGTGATTATCAAAAACGTCCAATAACAATTACCTTTTTGTATTATAGTTTCATTGGGATATAATTTACACATAACAAACTGCATATATTTATATTATACAATTTGATATTTTTTTGACTTATGTATGTACAACTCATGAAACTATCACCAAAATCAAAATAGTGAACACATCCATCAAACTACAGAATTTCTTTGTTCACTTTTACAATCCTTCCTATCTATTCCTCATTTTCCTCCCTTTCCCATTCTACTACTGATCTGCTTTTTGTCACTATAGTTTATCCAAACCTAAATATCAAATAATGGTCAAAATAGCTTATTTAAAATTTTAAGTTAATATAGTTTTGTGTGTATATCAGTAGAATAAAAGTAAACTTTGCAATTGGCTTTGTAGGTTTTTTAAGAATGAATTCAAACATACTATTTAAACAAAGTCTTCTTTAGTACAAAGAGTATATGATATATTGTAAGGAATTTTATTGTTTGTGGATTTTCTCTGCTTAGTTTTTGGGATGCTACACATAAATGGATTTCAGCTGTGCTGTATTTACTGCTCAAATATATAGAATTACAAAAGAGAAAATACATGAATAACAATAATAATTTGCAAAGATTTTCAGCAATGTCATAATGAAAAAAATCAGTTTTTGATGGCTTTTTAGATTTAACACAGCAAGAGAGAATGAAAGAGAGCCAGAAACCTAGATGAATTCTTTATTTTGCTTTTTTTTTCAAGAAGCACACATTTTCTGTTTGTGGTTCTCCTAGAAGATAGAACAGTTCCTTAATTTGCAGTTGTATGCTGCTTTGTGCTAAAGTTCAGTTTCTATAATTTACTGGGAAAATGAATTTATTACTTTTGCCTTTTTGAATTTTTTTTGTCATTAACTCAGATTATTCTCACTCAGAAAAAGTAATTTTAATCTTTCTTTAAAAGTTCCTTTCCTACTTAGACTTACTATATTATTGACATGATATGTACTTCCACAAATGCTAAGGAACAGACTCTTATGATTGTTTTTTGGATCTCTGTCTCATACCAAATTCTCCCCGTACAGATCCTCTCTCCCTATGGGTACATTCTTTCTTGTTTACATATGTGAAATTTCAATCCTATATATAGAAGCTATGCTATGCTAGTTAATTTGGTTTTTTTTTTCCCTCTTTTTTTTTTTTTAGACAAAGGATAACTTTGGAAACAGTATAATTGAAAAGATAATTGTTTGAATAATTTCTTTTTAATTTGGTCATGATTTCATTCCATCAAATATTTATTGAATATACTGTATGTCTAACACCAGACAAGGCTTTCCATAATTTTGCCCTCTAGGGATTTATAATTTATATGTTGCCCTATCTTAAATGATTTATTAATTTTATGTTTTCTTAATATGACTGTTTTTCTAAGGGATATATTCACCTCTGCTTTGTTCAGATTTATAAACTAAACTGCTCAGAAGATAAATTTAAGCTAGACCATATTGAATTCTGAGGTATTTAAAGCACAACGGTTATAATAATCAATGAAAATTTGAAAATTTTCATGAATTAAATGGCCTACATGCCACTCTTATCTATAACAACAGAGTATGTTAAAGCTACCTTATAAAATATAAGAAAGGTTTAAATATCCAAAGTATGGACTTTATTTTCAACTTATTATTATAATTGAACATACTATTACATTCAAAACAATCCAAAATATGAACTTTATTGATTTTACCTACAGGAAAGTTCAGTAAATAAATTTTATTTTCTCTCTAAAAGTCTTTAAATCGTTACAATCTGTTGCCTATCAAAAACCAAATAATTATCTAAAACACCCAATACCAATAACCTTTTTTAACAGCTTTATTGATAATTGAGGTGTTGAGATAGTTATATAGTAAGTTGAATATATTTAAATTATATAATTTTCGTGTGTATAACCTGTAAACCATCACCAAGATCAAGATAGTGACTCTATCTGTCAAACTCAACAATTTCCTTGTTCACCTTTTGTAATTTCTTCCTTCTGTCCTTCCTGTCCTTACCCTTTCCAAACTACTGATCTGCTTTTTGGCACTATAGATTAATTTACATTTTTATAAAGTTTTTATATAAATGAACTCATATAATGTGTGCTTCTTTTTGGTCTGAGTTCTTTTACTTAGCGTAATGCATTTGAGATGCTTCCAGGTTGCCACATTCAGGTTGTTTCATTTTATTGATACACCATAATTACTTTATCCATTGGATTTATTAATTTTGTGGATTGTCCATTTTTAACCAGAAGGACTATAAATTTCAATAGAAAACAGAGACTTTATCACTCCTGTTGAAGAACTAGTGAAATGTTTATTGTATGCCATAGAGCATATACGTACTCCATGAGAACACACTAGCAGCCAAACTTCTGACTACTGCCAGAATAAGAATGTCAATATATTACTTTTATAATTTCCCAAGAAACTAATGGAATCTGCTAGTGTTTTGGTTCCCAGGTTTTGCTCTAAAAATGCATGTGAATTAGTCTCCAGCCTTTAGCAATTAGAAAATAATAAAACATTGTTTGTACTTGAGAGAAAGCTGAGTCACTCTTTTCTGTGCCATAAACAGATGTGAAGGGACTGAAAATAGAAGACATATTTTCATTTGTTATTTTTAAAGCTTCTTCAGTTTTCAGCATCTTGATAAAAATTGTTGCTTAGACTATTGCTGTTAAGAAGGTACCAAATGCAAGATACAAAATCAATATGCAAAAATCAGTTATGTTTCTATATGCTATTAACAAACTGTCAGAATGAGAAATTAAGAATACAGTCCTATTTATATAGTATCAAAAAATATATAATACCTAAGAATAAATCTAACCAAGGAGGTGAAAAACCTGTATACTGAAATCTATGACATTGATGGCAGAAATTGAAGAGACATATAAATGGAAAGATATTTCATGTTCATGAGTGGGAAGAATTACTATTGTTAAAAAGTCCACACTACCCAAATCAGTCTACAGATTTAAGGCAATCCTTATCAAAATTCCAATGGCATTTTTCACAGAAATAGAATAAATAATCCTAAATTTGGATGGAACCACCAATGATCCTAAATAGCCAAAGCAATCTTGAGAAAGAAGAATAAAGCTAGAAGCATCATGCTTCTTGGTTTCAAACTACATTACAAAGTGATAATAATCAAACAGTATGTATTGATATAAAAACAGACACAGATCCATGAAACAGAACAGAAAGCCCAGAAATAAACCCACTCAAATGTGGTCAATTAATCTATGACAGAGGAGCCAAGAATATACAATGGGGGAAAAAACAGTTTCTTCAATAAATGGTGTGACAGAACTGGACAGCCACATGCAAAAAAAAAAAAATGAAACTGGACCTCCTATTTTATAGCATATAGGCATTCCTCATTTCATATGCCTTTGCCTTATTGCACTTTACAGCTATTGTGATTTTTACAAATTGAAGTTTCATAGCAACCCTGCATAGAGCAAGTCTATCAGTACCATTTTTCCAATGACATTTGCTCACTTCTCTGTGTCTCTGTGTAACATTTTGGTAATTCTTACAGTATTCCAAATTTTATTATTTGTTACTGTGATCTGAGATCAGTGATCTCTGCTATTACTACTCTACTTGTTTTGATGCACCACAAACTGCACCTATATAAGAGGCAAACTTAAAAGAATGAAACTAGACTTGTCTATCACTACACACCAAAATTAACTCAAAATGGATTAAGGACCTGAATATAAGACCGGAATCAATAAAATGCATAGAAGAAAACATAGGAACTAAACTCAAGGACCTTGGACTTAAAGAGGATTTTATGAATTTGACCTCAAAGGCAAGGGAAGTAAAAGCTAAAATAAATGTATGGGACTACATCAAACTAAAAAGCTGCTCAGCAAAAGAAATCGTCAGCAAGGTAAAGAGACAACCATATGAATGGGAAAATATATTTGCAAGCAATGCCTCCGATAAGGGCCTAATATCCAAAATATACAAAGAACTCATACAACTCAATAAAAACAAAACAAAAAAATGATCCAGTCAAAAAATGGGCAGAGGACCTGAACAGACATTTCTCCCTAGAGGACATACAAATGGCCAACAAACATATGAAAAGATGCTCAACATCGCTAGCTATTAGGGAAATGCAAATCAAAACCACGATGAGATACCAGCTCACACCTGTTAGAATAGCTATCATCAACAGGACAAGTAATAACAAATGTTGGAGAGGATGCGGAGAAAAACGAACCCTCATACACTATTGGTGGGAATGCAAATTGGTACAGTCACTATGGAAAACAGTATGGAAGTTCCTCAAAAAATTAAGAATTGATCTACCATATGATCCAACAATCTCTCTACTGGATATTTACCCCAAAGACTTGAAAACCCATATCTGAAAAGATATTTGCACACCGATGTTCATAGCAGCATTATTCACTGTGGCCAGGACGTGGAAGTAACTGAAGTGTCCTATGATAGATGATTGGCTAAAGAAGCTGTGGTACATATATACAATGGAATATTACTCAGCCATAAGAAGAGGTGAAATATCGCCATTTGTGACAACATGGATGGACCTCGAGATAATTATGCTAAGCGAAAAAGTTGAAAACCACATGATATCACTTATATGTGGGATATAAACCTAAAAGCAGCAAATGAACAGGACAAACAAACAGAGACTCATGGACATGGACTATAGACTAGTGGTTGCCAGAGGGCAGGGGGTGGTTGAGGGGGGAGGTAGATGGGGTAAAGGGGGTCAAATATGTGGTGACAGAAAGAAATCTAACTATGGGAGGTGAACACAGTGTAAATATATATATATGCCTTACTGTTAAAATGTACAGCTGAAACTTAATGGATTTTGTCAACCAATGTCATCATAAAAAATAATAATAATAATAATAAAAGAGGCAAACTTAATTGGTAAATGTTGTATACTTTCAGACTGCTCCACTGACCAGCCATTCTCCAGTGTTTTTCTCTCTCATCGGGTCTCTCTATTCTCTAAGACATACAATATTGAAATTAGGCCTATTAATAACTATACAATGTTCTTTAAGTGTTCAATTGAAAAGAAGAGTCGCATGTCTCTCACTTCAAATCAAAAGCTAGAAATGATTCAGCAGTGTGAAGAAAGCATGTTGAAAGATGAGTTAGGCCAAATATAGGTTTCTTGTGCCAAACAGCCAAGTTGTGAATGCAAAGGAAAAGTTCTTGAAGGAAATTAAGTGTGCTACTCCAGTAAGCACATGAATGATAAAGTGAAACAACCTTATTGCTGATATGGAGAAAGTTTCAGTGGTCTGGGTAGAAGATCAAACCAGCTCCAACATTTCCTTAAGCCAAAGCCCAATCCAGAGCAAGGCCTTAACTCTCCTTAATTCTGTGAAGGTTGAAAGAGGTGAGGTAGCTGCAGAAGAAAAGTTTGAAGCTAGCAGAGGTTAGTCCACGAGGTTCAAGGAAAGAAGCCATCTCCATATCATAGAAGTGCAATGTAAAGCAATGTGCTGATATAGAAGCTGCAGCAAGTTATCCAAAAGACCTAGCTAAGATAATTAATGAAGGTGGCTACATTAAACATCAGCTTTTCAATGTAGATGAAACAGCCTTATATTGAAGAAGATGCCAGCTGGAGAGGAGAAGTCAGTGCTTAGCTTCAAAGCTTCAAAGGACAGACTGACTCTCTTGTTAGGAGATAATGTAGCTGGTGTCTTTAAATTAAAGCCAGTGCACATTTACCATTTTAGAAATCTTAAGGCTCTAAAGAATTATGCTAAATTTACTCTGCCTATGCTATGTAAATGGAACAACAAAGCCTGTATGACAACACATCTGTTTACAACATGATTTAGTGAATATTTTAGATTAAAAAAAAAAAAAAAGACTTCTTTCAAAATGTCACTGCTCGCTGACAATGCACCTGGTCACTCAAGAGCTCTGACAGACATGTCAAATGAGATTAATGTTGTTTTTATGTCTGCTGTACAACATCTATTTTGCAACCCATGGATCAAGGAGTAATTTCAACTTTCAAGTCTTTAAGTTTTTTTTGTAAGGCTATAGCTCTCATAGATAGTGATCTCTCTGATGGATCTGGGAAAAGTAAATTGAAAACCTTCTGGAAAGGATTCACCATTCTAGATACCATTAAGAACATTCATAATTCTTAGGAAGAGGTCAGAATATCAATATTAACAGGAATTTGGAAGAAGTCGATTCCAACCCCTCATGGATGACTTTGGGGTGTTCAGGACTTCAGTGGAGGAAGTAATTGCAGATGCGATAGAAATAGTAAGATAACTAGAATTAGAAGTGGAGCCTGAAGATGTGACTGAATTGCTATGATAAAAAAAAATCATTGCTATGAATTTCATGATAAAACTTTAACAAATAAGGAGTTGCTTCTTATGAATGAGCAAAGAAAGTGGTTTCTTGAGATGGAATCTATTCCTGGTGAAGATGCTGTGAAGATTGTTGAAATGACAACAAAGGATTTAGAATGTTCCATCAACTCGATAAAGCAGCAGCGTACTACTCAATAGAAAAAAAATTAAATTAAATATTATTCAGTCTTTAAAATATTATTGTCTTTAAAAATAAGGAAATCCTTCCATTTGTGACAACATGGATGCATCTTGAAGACATGCTAAATGAAATAAGTCAGACAGAAAGATGAATACCAATGATCTCACTCATGTGTGGATTCTAAAAAAAACAAAACTGAAAAATTTATAGATAGAGACCAGATTGGTGGTTGCCAGAGGCAGGGGATTGGGGAAGGGAGATGCAAAATGGGTAAAGGTGATCAAAAAGTATAAACTTCCAGTTTTAAAATAAAGTCATAGGGATGTAATATACAGCATGGTGACATAGTAAATAATACTGTATTGTATATTTGAAAGTTACTAAGAGAGTAGATCTTAAAAGTTCTCATTACAAGAAAAATTGTACCCTTTGCGGTGATAGATGTTAGCTAGGTATACTGTGAAAATCATTTCAAAATATATACATATACTGAATCTATGTTTTACATCTAAAACCAGTACAATGTTATATATCAATGATCTCTCTCTCTCTTTTTTTAAATACACCAGAAGTCAGGCTGATCTTTCTTTTACTCACTTACATGTTATATTTTCATTTGTGATGTATGACTTAACTGAAATAGTGAAGGACATTGAAGGAGAAACCATTTTTACTTTTCAATGTTTTCCAAATTATTTTAAACTAAAATAAAGTGAATTAAAGCATCTGTTTCAGACTTTGGTTTCTAATTTTCTTCCTGTATAGTTTCATGCTATCATAATTTTTAAATCAAAATTGTGGACTCTGAATGATATAATTTTTATTGTTCAATCTGTAAATTCTCTGAAATTTTGCTGCTTGGCAAGGATGGCCATGCCCTGTCATTTGATTCACATTTTGAACAATAAATTTGAAAGTTTAAAAAATTATTTTATAGATACAGGTATCATTAAAATTCAGTTGACACAGTTTAAAACTATTTTTTATGATTTTATGATTTTTATGTTTAAAACTATTATTTAAATGGCCAGAGCTCTACTTGGTTAGTAACCCAGGTGTGAATTGTTTAAGTAACAAAAATGTTCTCTGGCTGTTTCTAAGGTATCCTATTTGAGAAGGAAATATAGATTGTTTTTTCTCCTTTTAGTGTGTTTCTGAACTTTTAAATAAAGTTTTGATTTTAAAACATTCAACTTACAAGACTAACATCAGATTTATTGACATCTTTTATCTCTTATTCCCCTGGTCTTTGGCTCTTTATGTCTTTTTAATATTCCTTTACTATCATTTTAATGTTTAAGAAGGAGCAGATATTCATGCATTTACTTAGTAGTCCATTTTTAAATAGAAGTCACTTTAAGAACTTTTTTCATATTGTTTTATTGAAAAATAAAACATAGACACAGAAAACTATATGAAACAAATGTATATCAGAAACAATTATAAGACAAACACTCTTGTAACTACCATGCAGGTCAGGAATAGAACTGCCAGTTACTCCCAGAAGCTTTTATGGATCCCAACCCAACCACAAGCCTATCTCTCCTCCCAAAAGTAAGCAGTTCCTCTTTTTTCTTTTACGGTTTATCACTCAAGTGTGCATTTTTAAAAACTGTAGTTTAGGCTTATTTATCCTATTGCTATGACTTTCAATCTACATGTTCTCTTTCCATTACTTTTTTCCCCTTGTAATTTAGTTATTAAAGATTCCTAGTTATTTGACCTGTAGAGTTCCCCATAGCCTGGATTTTGGTGATTATAGTCTCAAGGTGTAGTTATAATTTCTCGGTCCTTGATAGTCACATACAGAGGACTGGTTCTATTGTTTTGTTTGTTCGTTTGTTTGTTTTTGGCAAGACTGTAGGTGGTATTGTGTTCTTTCATCAGGAAGCACCTAATGTCACACTTTTTTTGTGATGTTAGTAGCAGTTGATCACTCAACTGTCTAGACCCATTAGATCATTTAGGGGAATACAAAATGGAGATAATCTTGCTCTATAACTTGTTTTTCATTTATTGGCTGGAATGCATTCCCTCATCTACTATTTGCTTAGAAGTGGTACAGTAAGTATAAGAAAGGTAGAGTAAGTAAGTGCTTGACTTTTTACTTTTGTTTGCCAATTTTCAAAATAATTAGTTGGCTCCCTTTCATCCTCTAAACATGAGCAGTTTTTTTGTTGTTGTATCATTATGAACTTATGATTTTAAACATTTTTGACATGAATCAGTCTATTACAGTTCTTATCCTTATTGAAGATCATATTGTCCTATACCTGTCTGGTGGGTTCCTCTACAAGCTCCTAGAGTTCTTTTAACATGACTCTAGATTTAATACCTTTGATAGCTTTCTTACTTTCCGGTATGACAAGGTGTTCCAGGCTCATCTGAAGAATGGGCAGAAATTATGAATTTATCCATGGGGTTGTGCTGAACTAGTACTTGTAAACCATTATCCCACACCAAAAGTAGCCGCAAGAGGTCCTTCTTTTTTTTTTTTTCCACAAGAAGCAAGTCAGTCATTCAATAACAACAACAAACAACTTTTTTTTAAGCACTTACTGTGTGCCAGGTGTTGTACTAGTTGCTGGGAATATGATTGTTAATGAGAAATAAAACTGCCCTCAAGGAACTTATGATCTGTTGAGGAATTCAAAACAAACCAAAATACTACATTAAGTTACCCTGTAGGACCCAGGATGGTGTGAGAGTTCTTATAAGGGACCTGACTCAAGGTATGGGGGTCAAAGATTTGCAAGTAAAATAATGTTTAATCTTTTGTTTAAAACATAAGTCTTCCACGTAAAGAAAAATAAGGGAAAATTATTCAGGGCAGAGAAGGCATAGGCACACCTGATTTCCTTTAATTAGAAAAGTAATCAGCAGGTCTGTAATAAACATATTCCAAAACTTCCAGAAATATGATTCTGTGACCATTTTTCTGTTATCACTGCCTTTTCTCTGCCAGAAATGTCCCCAAGTAATAGTTTTCTCCACAGAATCCATGTTTTAAATTTGAGTCAAGGTGTTTCTGTCCTAATTCACACTAGATAAATAGCACTTTCTTTTAATTTGTTTTTCTTTCCAAGATGAGTATTTGAGAAACATCCTTGCTATTCCATTTTACTTGTGGGTATTTTTATTACCATCCTATTTACCTCTTCACTGAACTGCTTTTTCTAGCTGACATTCACATTTAATTGGAGCCTTTTTTACTTTTAAAGATGCTGATTCTTGTACATATCTTTTTATTCCTTTGTCCATGTCAGCAAGAAACACCGAAATAGCTTTATCTGTGACAAAATTAATACAAGTAAAACTGCAGTCATTAGCTTATGATCATTATTGATCATGACGAATCATATTCTAATTCATTATTTCAGCAAGAGTATTGATCTAACCATTTCAGAATAACATTCTAGGCTTTTTCCCAGCACAGATTTATTTAACACTATTATACATTTCTATTTCTTGAGCCAACTATTTTAGACTGCTAAAGTATAATTTCCAAAAAGGTAAAATTTTGACGCTCAGGTAAATATAAAGTAAACATGGATCAAAGATTTTATTCAACTCATTAATTAATGATGGAACCAGTAAGATATTAAGACAAGTTCAAAGAGCATTTGAAGAGATAAGTATTTATAGACAATTAAATATGTGAATGTTAGAATAAGATAGTTAACTTAGATGCAAAACTGATTAATATCCTGTATAATAAGCTATAACCTTTGGGGTTGTTTTTATCACCAGACATAAGTTATTTGCATCTCTACCTAACAAAAATCTATAAGTTACCATACAGTTAATAAACAGTGAGTCTAACTACGTGCATTCCCCTAATCTTTGGGTGGCTCTGAGTCCCATATGGCAAAGAAAGGACCTATTGCAGACCTTTGCCTTTTTTCTGAGTTGTGGATAATTTTTAAATAAGACTTACACTCTCTTAGACAGAGTTAAAGAATTTTCTTGGGTCTGAGGATTGTTCGTGAATACCTGATGAAGCAAGCTCTGTTTTAGTACACTTTTTAAGTTTTGTATTCTAATGTTAAATAACTGCCTAATGATGAATTCTTAACATTGAGGTTTTGAGAAGTATAAATTGCTCTAACTGGGCATGAAAGAAAGGCAAGGGGAATCTTTCAATGCTTAATGGATTTAAAGTAATTTGCTATGGAATAAACTCTACATTTTTATATTCCCTAGGGTTTTCCAGGAGATATTGGGATTCCTGGACAAAATGGCCCTGAAGGATCAAAGGTAAAATAAATAAATAAATAAATAGAGAGATAAATAAATAAATAAATAAATAAGAAAAAGTGTGCTATCTAGGGCTTTCTAATCTTGTATCTCAATGATTTGGTGAAAAAATTGGGAAATCAGAACACTTCTGAATATTTTTGAGTTATCTCAGATGCCTTGAATAAACTTTGTTGAACTGCCACCAATGGAAATAAAAATAGCGGCTCCTTTGTATTCAATAAAAAAAATAAATAAATAAAACTTTGTACATCTTATTTCAAGAATAATAAGTATGTAGTTTGCATGTCTGACTGTTCTTTTGATGCCATTTGTTACATTAGGGTATGTTACCTAATCTTTTGTAGTCAAGTCATTGAAAATTATTTTCCTAATTTGGTCTGGACTTAGTTTAGGGTGATAGTATTTACAAAATACATAAATCACTGAAAAAGGATTTTTTGGAAGAGATTTTTAAAAAAACTAAAAAATCATAGCATATAATAAGTGGATGAGAATATTCTAACCACTAAAACCCTTACAGCCCATAAAGTAAAGTACAATAAAATTTCATTAAAATAAAAGAAAGTCTATTGTGTCCTGAACTTATACATGGCACAAAATGCCTGAAGAAACCTAAGGATTTTAAACTTCTCTTACTGTTGTGTATATACACTAGAAATTATCTATAGCAGCATTTTACATAGCAAGCTTTGCCAGGCAGGCTGACATAGAATGATCACTGTAAGCAAATAAAGTATTGTGAAAATAAAGACATAGAAGGATGAAATAACCTGAAGTTTGGAAAATTAGCAGGTTATGAAGTATAGCTGCTGTGGAAGGTTATCAGTATGAATAGAGAGAAAATAATAGGAGATGAAGCTGTAAAGAATATTAACATAGCTATATTAGTATACTGTAGTGTCAAGTACTACAATAGTCCCTCATTATCCACAGTTTTGCTTTCTGTAGTTTCAGTTACCTGTGGTCAATTGTGGTCAGTATTTGGAACACATTTTTACTAAAAGTTATTCATTGTTTATGTGAAATTCAAATTTAGCTGGGTATTCTGTATTTTATCTGGCAACCCTACTGGCCATCTACAAACATTCCTTAAAAACAGTAATGTTTCCCCCTTCCTTTCTGTCTCCATAGAACTATTCCTCGTCCTCCTCCTCAGTATTCAAATTCCACATATGTTTTGCATCAAACCCTCTCCTGACTCCTGAATGACCTCATGCCATCAATTATCACCTTTATCCTGATCTCTGACTCAAAATTTCCTCTCCTTGCCCTTAAAACCATTTTCACTGCCAATGTTGTAGTATAGGCCCTCTATTTTTCTCCAGGATTAGTTTAATAGCCCCCAATTGTTCTTCCTGCCCTAGTCTGGCATTTCTTCAAAAGTCCTTCCAAGTGCTGATGGAATAATGTTTGTAAACTATTGATCTCATCACGTCATTCTTGTGCTTAAATTATTCAATGATCTCCACAGCTTCCAGCTTAAGGCTTATACATCTTTACTTTTCACACAAGGTTCTTTGTGATCTACACTGTAGTAGAAAGAGTAGAAAGAATACACTCTAAAATAATGATAAAAAGTGTAACGAATATATAAACCAGTAACATTGTTTATTACTATTATTAAGTATTATGTACTGTACACAATTGTGAAATACTTTTTTATAACTGGCAGCATTGTAGGTTTGTTTATACCAGCATCACCACAGACACGTGAGTAATGCGTTGTGCTATAACTTTACGATGGCTACGATAGGAGACAGGAATTTTTCAGCTCCACTATAATCTATGGGACCATCATCATATACATGGTTCATCATCCATCAAAACGTTGTTATGTGGTGCATGACTGTAGTGCCATTTACCATCACTCTTCCAAAAGCATTACTCCAGCTAAATTGTTTAGAGTACCAAATCATGCCATACTTGTTAAAATATCACAGCTTCCTGCGTGCTGTTCTTCTGTCTGGATGTCTTTCTGCCCTTCTGTGCCCTACTTCATCAGGCTAACGCTTACATCACAATGCCACATTTTCCAGAAAGCTTTCCCTGTTCCTCCCAAATCTGAGATATCTCTTCTCTGTATGCCTGGAAAAATTCCAAAAAAAAATATGTCCAGCATTAACCTGCATATGTTATAACTGATGTTTGGCTTATCTATTGGACTATAAGCTTGTTGGGAGACAAGATTAATTGACTTTATACATATCACAATAAGCATAATAACATCCATAGCATAATTGGAACAAAATAGATATTTACTGAATGTATGATTGATTGAATGACTGTATTTAAATCTGTTTTGGAAATAGAAACGATATGACTTGGTAAGTGATTAAACGAGGTGATGGGAAAAAAGTTTTAAGACAATGAAACATAAAACTTTGATTACTGATGTCATTGGCTTAAATAGGGAACACAGGAGGAGGGGCAGGTTTGGAGAATGCGAGAGACAAGAAGTTTAATTTTGTGTATATTTAGTTTGAGGTATCTGTTTGACATCAAGGTAGAAATAATAAATATCTAGTAGTAAAGCAAGCCAAAAAGTAGAAATAGTGGCATGTAGGGACAATGAAAGAGAGATGTAGAATAGAGAATGGAGTTGTGAATTTCTCGAGTCTAGTTTAGGCTTTCACCTGCTGTGTTTAAGAACTTGATACATATACAAACATATTCATTTATTAATTTATTCAACAATTCATTCATTTAACATATACTGAGTTTATTTTATGTGTTAGGCTAAGTATTGAATGTGGAATTATGAAGATTCTTAAACCATGGTCCCTCCCCTGGATGAGGTTACAGTTTAGTGAGTGATAGAAAAAAATCACAAAATGTTGTAAGAAGTGCTATATAAAAAAAGTTGGTGAAATGCAGTGAGAGCTAAGATAACTGAGCAACATATTCTGCCCTAGGAAACTGGGAATTACTTCAAGAGGAAGTTATAATTGAACTTAATGTTTTTAAGTATGAATATCATACTAGGTGAAAAAACAGGTAGATTTCTAAATTTTTCCCAGTTCAGAAATTTTGTTTCTTGAAGTTTACTTTTAAAAATTTTTTAAATTACATTTATTGGGATAACATTAGTTAATACGATTATATAATTTTCAGGTGTACATTAGAATTTGACATCTATATATTCTATTGTGTGATTACCACCCAAAGTCCAGTTTCCTTCAGCTACCATATATTTGATCCCCTTTACCCACTTCATCCTACCCCAACCCCCCTATATTTGACCCCCTTTGCCCATGTATCTCTCCCCTCCTCCCTCACACCCGACCCTCTGGTAACCACTAGTCCATTGTCCATGTCCCTGAGTCACTGTTCGTTTGTTCTGTTCATTTGTTGCTTTTAGGTTTATATCCCACGTATAAGTGATATCATGTGATTTTCAACTTTTTCTGTCTGGCTTATTTCGCTTATTTAGCATGATTATCTCGAATTCCATCCATGTTGTCGCAAATGGCAGTATTTCACCTCTTCTTATGGCTGAGTAATATTCCAGTGTATATATGTACCACAGCTTCTTTAGCCAATCTATCGTAGGACACTTCGGTTGCTTCCATGTTCTGGCCACTATGAATAATGCTGCTATGAACATTGGTGTGCAAATATCTTTTCAGATATGGGTTTTCAAGGCTTTGGGGTAAATACCCAGTAGTGGAATTACTGGATCATATGGTAGATCAATTCTTAGTTTTTTGAGGAACCTCCATACTGTTTTCCATAGTGACTGTACCAATTTGCATTCCCACCAATAGTGTATGAGGGTTCGTTTTTCTCCGCATCCTCTCCAACATTTGTTATTACTTGTCCTGTTGATGATAGCTATTCTAACAGGTGTGAGCTGGTATCTCATTGTGGTTTTGATTTGCATTTCCCTAATAGCTAGCGATGTTGAGCATCTTTTCATATGTTTGTTGGCCATTTGTATGTCCTCTAGGGAGAAATGTCTGTTCAGGTCCTCTGCTCATTTTTTGATTGGACCGTTTGTTTTTCTATTGTTATAGAGTCATATAAGTTCTTTGTATATTTTGGATATTAGGCCCTTATCGGAGGCGTTGCTTACAAATATATTTTCCCATTCGTATGGTTGTCTCTTTACCTTGTCGATGATTTCCTTTGCTGAGCAGAAGCTTTTTTAGTTTGATGTAGTCCCATTCATTTATTTTAGCTTTTACTTCCCTTGCCTTTGAGGTCAAATTCATAAAATCTTCTTTAAGTCCAAGGTCCTTGAGTTTAGTTCCTATGTTTTCTTTTTTGCATTTTATTGATTATTCGGATCCTTAATCCATTTTGAATTAATTTTGGTGTGTGGTGATAGACAACAGTCTAGTTTCATTCTTTTGCAGGTGGCCTTCCAGTTTTCCCAGCACCATTTATTGAAGAGGCTTTCCTTTCTCCACTGTATATTTTTCCTTTTTTGTCAAAAATTATTTGTTCATATAAATATGGGTTTACTTCTGGACTCTCGATTCTGTTCCACTGGTCCGTGTGTCTGTTTTGCTGCCACTACCATGATGTTTTGATTACTGTCACTTTGTAGTATAATTTGAAGTCGGGCAGAGTGATGCTTCCAGCCTTGTTCTTTTTTCTCAGGATTGCTTTGGCAATTCGGGGTCTTTTGTGCTTCCATACAAATTTGATGATTTTTTTGTTCTCCTTCTTTAAAAAATGCTGATGGGATTTTGATGGAGATTGCGTTAAATCTGTATAATGCTTTAGATAATATGGTCATTTTAACTATGTTGATTCTTCCAATCCAAGAACACGGAATATCTTTTCATTTCTTTGTATCTTTTTCAAATTCTTTTAATAGAGTCTTGTAGTTTTCATTATCTAGGTCCTTCACATGTTTTGTTAAATTTATTCCTAGGTATTTTATTCTTTTTGTTGCAGTTGCAAAAGGAATTATGTTTTCCACTTCTTTTTCTGACACTTCATTACTAGAGTATAGGAATGCTATGGATTTTTGAACATTGATTTTTGTATCCAGAGACTTTACTGTATTTGCTTATTGTTTCTAGTAGTGTTCTTGTGGAGTCTTTAGAGTTTTCTGTATAGTGAATCATGTCATCCACAAGTAGTGACAGTTTGACTTCTTTGTTTCGTATTTGGATGCCTTTTATATCTTTCTTTCGCCTGATTGCACTTGCTAGGACCTCCAATCTTATATTGAATAACAGTGGCGATAGTGGACAGCCTTGCCTTGTTCCTGATCTTAAAGGGAAGGTTTTTAGTTTTTCACCATTAAGTATAACGTTAGCTGAGGGTTTGTCATATATGGCCTTTATTATTTTAAGGTACTTTCCTTCTATACTGATTTGTTAAATGTTTTGATCATAAATGGACACTGTATCTTGTTGAAGGCTTTTTCTGAATCTATTGATATGATCATATGATTCTTATTTTTTAATTCATTTATGCGGTATATCACATTAATTGATTTGCGTGTGTTGAACCATCTCTGTGTCCCTGGGATGAAGCCCACTTGGTCGTAATGTATAATCTTTTTAATATGTTGCTGTATTTGGTTCACTAGTATTTTATTTAGGATTTTTGCATCTGTGTTCATGAGAGATATTAGTCTTTAGTTTTCTTTTTTGTGTTTATCTTTACCAGGTTTTGGTATCAGAGTAATATTGCCTCATAAAATGAGTTGGGAAGTATGGCCTCCTCTTCGATTTTTTGGAAGAGTTTGAGGAGAATAGGTAATAAATCTTCTTTGAATGGTTGGTAGAATTCACTAGTGAAGCTATCTGGTCCTAGACTTTTACTTTTTGGTGGGTTTTTGATGATTGTTTGAATTTCCATACTGCTGATCAGTCTATTTAGATTTTCTAGATCTTCTTGATTCGGTCTAGGAAAATTATATTTTTCTAAGTACCAGTTCATTTCTTCTAGGTTATTAAATTTGGTGTTATATACTTTTTCATAGTATTCTTGTACGATCTTTTGTATTTCTGCGATGTCAGTCGTAATTTCCCCTTTCATCCCTGATGTTGTTTGTGTCCTTTCTCTTTTTATTTTAATGAGTCTAGCCAGGGGTTTGTCAATTTTATTAACCTTCTCAAAGAACCAGCTCTTCATTGTATTTATTTTTTCTATTTTTTTTTTGTTTTCAATTTCATTTATTTCTGCTCTAATTTTGATGATTTCTTTCCTTCTGCTGACTTTAGGCTTCATTTGTTCTTCCTTTTCTAGTTTTTTTAATATGAAGCGTTAGGCTGTTTATTTAGGCTAATTCTTGTTTTTGGAGATAGGCCTGTAATGATATGAACTTTCCTCTTATGATCGCTTTTGCTGTGTCCCAAAAGTTTTGATGTGTTGTACTATAATTATCATTCATTTCTATGTTTCTCTTGATCTCTCTTTTTATTTCTTCCCTGATCCAGTTATTCTTCAATAGCATGTTGTTTAATCTCCATATATTTGTGGTTCTTCCCAGTTTCTTTTTGCAGTTGATCTCTAGTTTCAAAGCATTATGATCAGAGAATATGGTTGGTATGATTTCGACCCTCATATATTCGTTGAGGCTATTTCTGTGTCCCGGTATGTGGTCGATTCTTGAGAATGTTCCGTGTGCACTAGAGAAGAAAGTGTAAGCATCTGTTTTGGGATGGAAGGCTCTGTATATGTCGATTATGTCCAGTTGGTCTAATGTGTCATTTAAGGATGTTATTTCCTCATTGATTTTCTGTTTGGATGATCTGTCCATATCCGACAGTGGGGTGTTAAGGTCCCCTACTATGATAATGTTTTGGTCTTTTTCTCTCTTTAGTTCTGTTAGTAATTGCTTTACATATTTCAGGGCTCCCTGACTAGGAACATAGATATTAATAAGTGTTATATCTTCTTGGTGCATGATTCCCTTTATCATTATGAAATGTCCCTCAGTATCTTTCTTTACCTTTTTTATTTTGAAGTCTATTTCATCTGATATTAGTACCACTACTCCTGCTTTTCTCTGAATGACATTTGCTTGAAATATCATTTTCCACCCTTTCACTTTGAGTCTATATTTGTCTTTGGAGCTGAGATGTGTCTCCAGGAGGCAGCATATGGTTGGGTTTTGTTTTTTGATCCATTCTGCAATTCTGTGCCTTTTTATTGATGAGTTTAGTCCATTTACATTTAGGGTGATTATTGAAATATGAGGTCTTCTTATAGCCATTTTATTTTTTGCTTTCTGGTAGCTTGGTGTTTCCATTGCTTCCTTGTTCTTGTGTTTCTGTTTTCTTTATTTTGGTTGGCTTTTGTGGATTTTCCCCTTAGTTCTTGTTTTATGTTATATACTTCAGTTCTGAATCTTTTGTGTGTGATTACCATTACAAATATGAAAAGGATAGCTATATATATACAGTCCATTTTCTTCTGCATGTGCCTTATCTCCATTCCCCTTTACAAATTTGGATCTTTGAATCCTCCCCTTTACAGTCATTGTTATCTCAATTTGTCCCTATGTATGCTGAATGTTCATTACTATCTTGCTATAGCAATTCTCTTATTATTTAAGCTTATAATGGCCTAATCTTAATAAAGATCGCACTCCTCTGCTTCTATCAGCCTGCTAGTCACCTTACTCCTAATTATGTATTTTTTTTTTTTTGTCATTTTGTTTTAGGTGAGCTGACCCCTTTCAGTATTTACTGTAGTGCAGGCCTTGTAATGGAGAATTCCCTCAATTTTTGTATGTCTGGAAAGGTCTTAATTTCTCTTTCATATCTAAAGGAGAGCTTAGCTGGACACATTATTCTAGGCTGGAAGTTTCTTTCACTTAATAGTTTAAATATTTGATTCCATCCTTTTTGGCTTGTAAGGTCTGCTCTGAGAAATCCGATGATAATCTTATGAGTTTTCCTTTATATGTTACCATCTTCTTTTCTCTGGCTGCCCTGAGAATTCTATCTTTGTTGTTGATTTTTGATAACTTTAATACAATGTGTCTTGGTGAAGGCCTTTTTGGGTTGAGATAATTGGGTGTTCTGTTGACTCCTTGAATTCTAAGTTCCAGCTTATTCCTTAGATTTGAGAAATTCTCATCAACTATTCATCTGAAAATGCTTTCTAATTCCTGTTCCTTTTCCTCGCCTTCGATAATGCCCATTATTCTTATATTTCCTCTCCTGATGTTATCAGCTAGTTCTTGTATTTCTCTTTCATTATTTTTCATTCTTCAGTTTCTCTCTTCTTCCTTCTGATTTATTTCTACGTTTCTGTCTTCGATATCACTGATCCTTTCCTCCACTTGGTCAACTCTATTTCCCAAGCTTGCTATTTCAGTGTTCAACTCTTGCAGTGAGTTTTTTTTTATCTTCAGAAGATCTATTCTGTTCTTCTTGAGGGTTTTTAATCTCCTTGCTCTGCTCATCTAGTTGTTTTTTCAATTCCTGAAATTGTTGATATGACTCGTTTCAGAACTCATTGAGTTTATTCAGAAGAACCATCCTGAATTCTCCATCATTTAAGTCATATATTTTTATGTCTGCAAGCTTATTTTCTGGAGATTTTTCTCTTTCTTTCTTGGTTGTTCATGCTGCTTAATGGACGGTTTCTCCGCCCGGGCATTATGGAAGTGTATTCTGCTGTTTTTCCAGAAAAAAGATTTATTTTATAAAGGTCTCTCTTTAGCCTGCTGCAAAACAGGCCCTTTCTTTTGGTTTCCAGTGGGTGGCGTCTAAGCCTCTTGGATCTCTGCTTATATAAAGCCTAAATAATGTTTTATTTATTTTCTTGTAGAAATTTAATCACACTCGCTACTCTCAGTTTCAGTCCTTGTCGGTGTTAGCCAACAGTTTCGGTAGCGTTTGCTCAGATTCTGCTGGTGCTCCGCGGTGATTGGTCTCGGAGCGTGGGGGGAGGGGCCCTCTGGGTTGGGAGTTGGGGCTGCGGCTCAGCCTCGGTTTTGCAACCATAG